>NC_051201.1:5220000-5823333 GCF_015220075.1 Falco rusticolus | reverse complement strand
TGCACTCCCATACCCAAACACCCTTTTGGTCTTCTGTGTGTACATTCCTGGGAAATGCTAACATCTGCAGGTTATACCAGTTTACGCTGCTTGCAAACATATTGAACAAATCAGAAGAGTAACAGACCAAATGAAAGGGGCACATGCAGTGGCACCACAAGACTAATACAGTTGTTGATTTAGCAGCAGAAAAATCTGAACACTTTACAACTTGGTGGTTCGTTGTATAAAGGCTCTTCACCCATATAAGAATGTGAATTATTGTTGAGAATTTTATTTATATAGACTGCATTTTTTATACAGAAAGCATAAGCAGATACTGTTTTAAATAATTTCAGATACTCAGCACTAAATAAGTGGCTCACTTTCAGGAAACAACCAAGAAAAAACATTCCACAGAATGTCATATATTCCTTCAAATGTGGAGTTACATTTCATCAGGAGGGATGCTTAAGTGGAGTAAGTCTCAGTATGGGGACTGTTTTCAGCGATAGTTGTTAATTAAGTAGTAAAATACTAATAAAATGTTTAGTCAGCTTGCATTTAAGTAGCACTATAATGATACATAACTACTAAAAAAGAGTGCAAAAACTGTTCTGCAATCGGCTGCATTCAGTTTTCATGCACTGTGCAAATCCATTTAAAAACAGAAAGGATTCCAATGTCCACTATACAGTGGCCAGCATACAGGCAAGCTGTGAAACTTATGCTCTGAGTCACAGAGGAGGGGCTTTTATTTAAAAACATACTTTTAAGTTTCTTTAACAGGAGCTACAGAAGTTAAAATAAAAACATAAATTTAAAAAAATTGAAATATCCAAAGTGCTGAAAAAAAATGCAACAAGTACAAAGGCATGCCACCATAAATGGACTGGAATTACATCATAAATGAAAAAAAAAATGAATCATATTCTCAACACATACAGGAACAAATAAACACACAGCAGCAGTGAGGCCAGCAGCTCTTCTGCACAGTCATAATTAAAAACCACCAGGAAAACAAGGAAGAGCCTGTCAGGAAGCACACACAATACAGGCTGGCCACGCCACGGGTGACACAGCAGAAACGTGTCCCCAGCACCACACAGCAAAGGGTTAGACATTCGATTCAGAAGTGAACCTGGTGGAAGAGGCACCAAAACGTTTTGCTGCAGCTAGGTATGGTGAGAGAGGTATAATGCTGTGTGTGTAAGCAAAAAGTGCAGTCAGCAAAAGAAACCCGGCACAGCCAGGATTAATTTCAACTGAAAGAAAATGCAAATATTTAAAACTGAAAAATGTGTCAATGAAGATAAAGGCTCAGGGGAAAAAAGCATAAGGATAAAGTTGAAATACAGTCCCACAAAACTGCCATCATAGCAGAAATTAAATGAAATGTACTGGAGAGAAAAATATTTCCAACTTAGATATAATTTATATTATTATCTTTAGAAGATAACAACCAATAACACCAAGTACAGAGACATTTTGATTTTCTAACAGCTCCTCTTACTGATGACAGTAGTTCTTTACTTGTGGTATAAATGCAGTAAGTAGCTGACAGTCCAGCATGTCCCAAAGTTGCTCACAGAATCTTTATACTCTTTATAGATCTTTATATTCCTCAGCAATAGCCATTGGTGTCTTTTAGACTAATTAACGATAGGCTGCTGCGAACATGGGCCCTTGTTCCAGAAAAGGTACTCTTTGTTCTTATATCAAATTTAAGTAACGCTCATATAATTATCACAATGACAAATAGTTTATAAATATACCTAATAATTTTGAAAACTTATTTTTATTTTAATCTGTTAAACTAAAGCTTGGCAGGCCCTTCCAATCTAAATTATTTTATGATTTGCAAACTAACGTGGTACATCTCAGCACCATTAAAACCCTCAGATTTCCTGAGGCCATAGTTCCACTTGTTTTTAAGACAACCTGTGGAACGACCTGTTGCAACAGGGCTCCTTCCAAGTCAAAGAAAACAGGGTATCTCCTCATGCAATTCTTTCAAAATTTGCATCAATGGAAATCAAGTACCAAATTTACATAGCTGCCTTTGAGAACCTGTCTTTTGTGTCTTCACTGCCAAGTTTTCAGTGTTTAGGCAAAGTCTTTGCTCAGAATTGTGCCAATAATCCCTTTAAAAACACAAAAATGCCTGCTTTTATGAGCACTGGATAGCTCCAGAATGTCCACCAAGGTAGCATTTTGAGCATGTGCTCAGTAATGCAGCTTTCAGGCAGTCATATTCTTAACATCTGTAACTGCCATATGTTTAAAAACATTCCTTCTTGAAAATAAGCCTTCATATCACTTTACAAAACAGAGGTAGGCTGAGATACGGGATTTGCAGAGGCTTGGATTACTTTTGCCTGTGTATTACTTGCATATGATCTACAAAAACACTAAATCACAGTTTTGGTTTTTTAATTAAAGCAGCTGACCACAGGTTATACACAAGAAAATAATTATGTTTTTAAAACAGGAGGAAGGCCTTGTTCATTTGACAAGAACAGTAGATTTTTCAGAGATTCAGATCTTACCACTAGAAAAATAGGTCATCTTCAACTGACATGAAAAGAATTACAACCAGCCAAGAACAAAAAGCCAAACCCACATGCTTGGGGTGAGGTTCTCACCCTGTAAGTCAATTAATGCTCTAAAATGTTCTCATTTCTATTCTGCAAGACCTCCCAATTTTCACTGTGTAAAACCTGTGCTTTGAACATTAAGGAAGATGACATTTATATTATGGGAGTATGATATGCAGCGGGTTAATGTTCTACTTTGTGAACAGATTACCAAGAAAGAACCTTCCCTTTTCATAAAAGCCACTTTTTTAATTTGGATTCAGAAAGCTGATTTCACCATGTAACTGAGTCATCAAGGAGACCGCTGAGCAGCAGCATCAGCCAAGAAATTGATTAATTACATCTGCCGCTGCTCAGTCCTGCACCTTACTTTTGCTCAAACCCATTTGTACTTAGTCGCCATATTGTTCGGGACTTCCCTGGGACAACATGCACCACCGTTTGTTTTCCAGATGTTGTGCCGATCCACAAAGCGACACTGCTGAAGCAGGACAGGAACCTCATTCCCACCCTCCCAGACAAGTGCCCTGACATGTGCCCTCTCTCACTGGCTTTCTGAACATTTACCTGCTCTTTGCAAAGCAGAACAGTTTCAATGGGAGGCACTGAGAAAGCCTTCCTTCACTTCTAAGTATCCTGTTCATCATTTGGGATATACTTTGGGATGATGCAGGAGGTAGATTCAAATCCATCGAGTAGATGAGGGCATTACAGCTACACCGCCCACACTCCATATTCTGGAAAAAGGCTGTGACATTTGAAAGAAGCAGACAGCATCTCTTCATTGGCCATATATTTTTGTTGAGCTTTCCTGCTTCGTTACTGATCCTTCACTCTAACCTGGTTAGATACCTCAGCACCTAACTTGCTGTGTATCACGTAAACCCTCAGATTCAGGGATTGCAATGCTGGCCAATACAAGATCTACATTAAGTGTGTAGATTTAGTCCACAGACTCAGTTCTTCAAGTTTTACAGAAGGAAGCTTTGATTTGAGAGATTGTTGCAAGACAGGCCCCTAGAACCCAGAAGTTCATTTTCTGCAGAATTCTATGTTATATTTTTAGAAGAATTATGTCCTTCTTTATTTCATGTGGTATTATATATCCACTGCTTAGCTACAAAGCAGGATGTTACATGCTGTTAACAGCAGTGTAAGTTAAATTCAAGGAACCTTCCCAGACTGATTAGTAAATAACACTAAATCATGTAATAAAAATAAAACCAAAACCAAGTAGAAGCCTTATGGTACTGCATTGTCACTACAAACTGACAAATGGATCGTGATAATATGTATACAGTCAGAGATCAGACATAGTGCTCATATGTATATAATATAGCCAAGCAAAAAGGAAAAATTCTCTCACTTAAGAATTCCTAAAACTGAGTGCAGAGTGGGCAAATTCACTGGGTCCAATGTGGCAGCAAGGTGACCAGTAACACCCAAATCTTTTTGCCTTCTTTTTCTTTTTCTAGACTTTGGCATTGGTAGATGTGGTGCTAAGGGACATGGTTTAGTGGTTGACACGGCAGTGTTAGGTTTACAGGTGGACTTGATGATCTTAAAGGTCTTTTCCATTCTAAATGATCCTGTGATTCTATTACAATAGAGATGAGATCCCAAACACAGGTTTGGCTCAGTTGCCAAGATGCTGTGCTAAGACAAACAAAGACGTAACTCCTGTCCCAGAAGAAGGAAAATTCACCATCAGGAATGCAGAGTTATAAATACAGATACATGGAAATTTAATATTGACCTTGCTGTACTAAAATCAATGTGAGATTTTTCACCAACTTGAATGAAAATAAGATCAAGCCCACAGATGGGACATATGCCAGTTTTGCTCATTAGACTCTACCTAGCCTTTGCACAGTGCCATTTATTACAATGATCACACTAGAGGGAGGTCTTCAGGATCAATACAAAGCAGAAAGAGGCACAGTAAATTTGTATAAGATTTAAAAATGGGGTTTGAGGCTGGGGACCAAGAGACAAGGAGACAGAAGACAAGTAGCAGCTGATACAAATCATTACGACTCCAAGAGAACTGTGAAACAATGTCACAAACACAGGGCTTAGAAACTAACAGGGTAAAGCACAAAAAAAGAAGACATTGAAGATGAGGCTTTACTACAAGAAAAGAGGATGGCTGAGTGCATTTTCTTATTAAGGTAATAAGGGGAAATCAAATGTTTCTCAAAATCGAGACTTGGAATTACTCAATGCATCTATGGTTTTGTTGTCAGCCCGCAGAGTGAAAAGTATTAGATATGAGAGCTTTTAGTGATTTGAAGGGAAGTAGAAACTAGCCTAAACATGAGGCATGGAGTAATGCACTGATTAATTTACTTAGTATTTCAAAGTCCATAAACAACAATTGTTAAAATAACCACAGAAATTTAAGGATACTGAGAATTGAATGTTCTCAGAGTACACAATGACATTAACAAGCAAACAAGCAGTTAGTGGGTATCACATGATTGACTTTTTTAGTTCATAGTTATGAACAACATTTGATTCAAAAAATATAAAGATACTTCCACTGTGACCGACAGCAAGACAAATGAATTAGGGGCTGCAAGCCAAAGAGTCTACTTTATCTCAAGAGAAGGGTTGCTTACTCATCTCTAGTCAACAGCCCCTTTTAAAAATACTGGAAGTATTGGGTGGAATTTAAATTATTTGTGAGGGTGGAAGACTGAGAGGTTTTCGTACACGACCAGTCATTTACCAGAAAAATATCAGATGCTCTATTGCATTGTTTCATTATATTTACAAGAAAATTATTTTTTCCCCAAATTAAACTCCAGCCGATACAGCTGAACTCAGACACATCACAGCAGATGGAATTTGCTCTCCCCTCTTTGCAATGTAAGTTTGTTGCAATTTACTATTTACTTTTCCTCTGGTCATATGTGCATTTCTGAATGAATCGGTACATTCCAATCATTCAAATGAATCAGTTCATACTTGAAAGTTCAAATGAATTCAAGTGAATCAGCCAGCTTATAGAAAGAAAACAAGTAAGTAGGTTACGGTGGTAAGATTAGTTACACAAATTCTCTGCTCCAGCAAAACATACAGTGTGACCTATTAACTCCTTTTGGTCTCAATCTGCAAAGATATTTAAGTCCTCTTCACTGAAATCCCCTAAACCAGATTGTATCAATGAAGCACCTTACTGCACCATCAGTTTCCCCTTCCATCCAAATTATCACACTAACCTCCAAAACTGTGCTCAACTGATCAAGTCAAGAAAGAGACAATAAAAACATAAGGCTTTTTAAAAGCTCACATACCAGGGGGAAATGGAGACAAATTTTTGTTCTATACATGTGCACCACTCTACGCTTAAGTGTCTTTCAGAGATGCTAAGGTTCCTCTGAAAAATAAACAACATCACACAGGCTAACCATTCATCCACACATGAGACATACTCAGATTTCCAGCTCCACAGTTAAGTAAATGCCAAATAAAGTGGCTAAGAAATTAGTCATGGAGCAAGTATATTTGTAAATAAATAATACATATTGCATGAATGGTGTCAACAAATCTCTCTTTGGAAAGGGCATAACTCTATATGGACTGAGAGCAGTGATAAAACATAGGCTAATTTCCACAGGTCAGGATTAGACCCTTGGACCTTCTAATGAAAACCTAGATATTTTAACTTGCACTGGACCAGACCCTCAGCAGATACCAGTCAAGCAATCTCTACAGGAAATTTACCAAGGATATACAGAAAGAAAAATTAAAAAGAAAAGAGAAGTCCCAAAAGTCCTTTACTGTAAAGTCAGATGCTATTTGTGGATGGTGGGCAAACCTCAGCATTTAGCTCCAATATAAGGCAGATAGGGAGTACATATTTTCATCTGGGCACAACTCCCATTTTACATTAATAAACTGGCTCTTTTTTTGTAAACAGAATCAATATCCTGTTTAAAAGTGATTCTCAGAAGAGCAGGAAATTAGAAAACATTAGTGTTAAATTCATCAGCGTTCTGTTCATGAAATATTGTTAATGTTAGCGGGATAAATTTTGGTTTGTTTTTTCAATGTATATACACATGTACACTGAAAACATTACCCTAAACACATGAACTATGTGCTCACTTGAGACATACAAAAGCTACTTATTTCCTTCTTATTAGTGGTGATTCCATGAACACTAAACAAGTGCAATTTCTCCTTTCAGGAATTATGAATTTAAAATATGATGTTGAATCATACAGAATAAGTTTCTTTTTGCTCTTTAGTATTTCTTAACAAATTGGATGTGCCTCTAAAAGTAAGGGTGGGGGGAAAAAACATATGGGGAAGCAGAGATTTCCTAAAACATTTTATTATTGGCATGCCAAATCCCCATTTCCCTGTCCTTGTCAAGAAACTTCAGAGATTCAAATGACTTCAATTACATCACTGAAGGCATTCTAGACCTTGGCTTGCATTTTTACATAGCTAAGGAATTTCTAAGCTCTCTACAGTTTTCCTTTTGCAGAAGGGTAAAAACTGTTCCCAGTTTAGAAGAAGATGTATCCAAGACCAAGAGAGGCCTCCCTGGGGAAAGAGCAATGAAAGCAGGGACAAGGAGGGAGGCCACAAAAGTAAAAGGGGGTGAAGTTTTGAGGAACAAAATGTCCAAAAAGATCAGCAATGTGGTTTGGCTTGTCACCCTGATTAATATTAAAACACTCGGAAATTATTATATGGTCTAAACATAGATAAGAAGTGTGGACAGAAGAGAGGAAAAGAAAGATTTTTCAGTCTTTCTCAAAATTTAAAATCCTACAAAATCATCTTCTAAGATGAGAAAAAAAAATTGCTGAAAAGAAATTACTTTATAAAACAGGCTTACTGTGCAAGCCTAAATTTAACTATAGCATTCATTACCAAACACATTTTAAAATACATCACACCCAGGGAAGGTTACTTCTAGAAGATATTACTTCTTCCATCTAGACTGTCATTCTCAACCTCAAAACTTTGCTTCCTTACTGCATCAAGCTATTTTAACTTTTGAACTGAAGAGCTTCAGGTTTTTTGGTATGATCTATGAGGGAAGATACACTTGAGAAGAATACGTCGGAAAATATCAACTGCATAAACCAAACACTGAATAACTCCAGAATTACTTGCAAGACTGAAGTGCCATTTTATTTACTGAGCTTTTTCCCTTCTGTGTTTGTACATTCACGAACAGTAACTTTTTACAAGGTCTACTGGAATGCCAGTGTGAGAGTTCAGAGTGATACCTTTGAAGCAATAAGCACATATTTTTAACTGTGAGTGTGCGAGATTAGCTGTGAACTTCACATCTACTGCCCTGCAGCTGAGACTGCTGCCAACAGTCCCTAACTGTGGATTCCACAAGCTGGTGAGTGGGAGAGAGATATGACAGTTCATTCAATTACTCATTCATCCCAACATACACTTGGTCTTTTATTACAACATACATAATTCACATGGGGGAAAGAAAGTAAAGCTGTTAACAGCCTTCAACATTTTTACCCTTCCAATAACATATATCAACAACTTCAAATCACCCTTCTTCTCTCTGTTACCTTTAAAAGGTTCAGGTATTCATACCATCAAAACCACATATATGTCTTCAAAACTGGTCATACGAATCTCTGAGCTCCCAGCTTATACACACGTGCAGAAATGTCCACAAATTAAAACATAAGGATTACAGATGCTCAACTGTACTTGCACACTTTACAAGTGCACAAGTTAAGGCCATTTGTTCCAGAAAGGGGAAACACAAACTATCTGTTGAATGTACTGCAAACAAAACCACAGATCATGGACAAGGTTCTCTTCTATTGTGCTCTACCTTTCAAAAGTATCTTAAAATAAACACTAAATAGTTCCTGCTTAATGCATCTTAAATATGCCTTTAGGATGCTCTGTGGACAACTGCAGAAAGTCACTACTGCCACAATGGACTTAATACATTTGAAACATTAACTTCCATTAAAGTATCATTATTTTCTATTGTTACATCTGTCAGCAATAATTTGAAAAAGATATTTGTATAGACAAATTCTCTCTGTCACCAAGTAAGGCTTCAATATAGCTCTTCCATCAATGCCATACAGCGGCCACAGATACACTGTATTTTTTCCACAGTGACAACCTACAGTAAAACCTCCGAATGGGTAGAGAACTTGCTGTTAAATAATAAAATGATAGGATGCCTGGTTATTCTTATTCATTGAAGAAAGTAGAGGGTTATAAGTATAGTTGAAGCTTAAATTAAACTTACTTTATACACATATGCACATAGTGGCGTGTTTCTATGAAAATATGTACAACAACATATAACCACATAGACTTGGCCCTGAAGACTGGATTTTTCACATCCTGAAACAAAAATCAAACTTGTCTTCTGTACTCAAAGCTAAGAGCACCTTTGTTTAAGCAGTTAAATGTTCTTGACCAGGGCCAGCTGCTAGAACAAGATATGATCTCACAGAGCAAGCCTGTCTTATTACAGAAGTTTTATCACAAAAAAGTAGGAAGAGGTTATACAAGGTTACTTTGATTCCATTTAGGAATGGTACTCAGCCTGATTATTTGCTTTACACTTTAAATAAACAAATCATTACACATGAAGCCTAACAAAGCCCCTCTCACAAAAACATGCTTGGGTATTGCGTGGCAGCAACTCGGTAAGCTATGGCTATGGTACAGAAATCCTCCTGGCCTTGCAGCCCCACCAAGGTAAAGCCTAGCCCAGCAACTCTGCTTTCAGCTGATAACATCCTTGCCAGGCTTTAAACATCCATGCCTGTAGTCTGTCTAGGTGGAAGAGAACAGCAGGTAATTAGGGAAGAGAACTAAAACACATTTGGCAGGCTAAGACTTTGCAGGGGGGTGGGAGGGGGAAGGAGAGAACTTGAGAGGTGCCATGCAAGGTGTCAGCAGAACTAGTATTTGGGTAAACATCTATACATTGTGTAGCATCATATGGCCCTAGATTATGTAATGCCACAATAATCTTATCCACACTCCCTACTGCTCAGGATGGATACATGCTGGGCTTGGTTTGCTTAAGGAAAAAGGTTCCCATGTTATTGCTCAAGCTCACAAGCACATTTGAAGCAAAGTTGTATGCAGCAGGAAGAGAATGGCAAGCAAAAAGACGACAGTCTCATATTAGGCCATCTGAATATTGCGTGGTGGAATGGGATTTCATCCCCATCTCTGCTTTACTTTCTCAAAGCTGGTAAATCTTTTGAATCAAACCTGTTCCACAATTTCAGAGCTTCTGACTGGAGATCCTTGGGTACAACGTTTCTGAATACTGACCAGCTGCAATGGAAGCTGTTCCCTGATCATAGAGTGTGTGGTACCACATGGTGGTTGGAAAAAGGTAGCTTAGGTTCTAGGTGTCTCAATTTAGGCAACCAGCATTAGTATAAACTGTCATCCATTTTCCTTTGCTACAGTTTATTACCTGTAAAATAGGGATAGCACTCATCTCTCAGACTGTTTGGGAAAAAACCTGATGATTACAGAACAAACACATTCTACATGAAAGCCTCTGAAGGAATTAATCTCCTTGTCTACATCGTTAAGTGTGAACATAAGTCATGCATAAGTCACCTGAAAAATCAGAACAAAACATGAAGTTGCTGGCGATTTTAATGTACAGGAAGTTCATTCATAAATTTCACTGTTGAAATTGCTACCTTTCCAGCAAATCTGACAGCGTGCTTTCAGCAATTTGTACAAAACATTTATAGAAGGGATACCTCAACATTAAACTCATCTGACAATATAAACCTACAATAAACTGGAAACCAGCAATCAGAGTTTCAGCTTTTTGATGGAGGCATGCACATACTGAAGTTCACTTGTTATTTGAACATCACAAACAGGCTGCAGAGTATTTTACACAGCAGATCTTCCTCAGTGACATGACTTTTCTTAATGGAGCTTATTTTACCATTCCTCTCACTCACACTACATGTGGAGCAAGAACTACAGATGAATTCTTGCTGTTACAGAGAAGAAATTAATGATGAAGCAATACTAAAAACTCCAAAAATAAATTGCTCTTTTTGAACTCTGAAGTACACTACTGGATAAGCATGTGTTTATTACTGAAAGCCTTCTTACTACAGTCTTCATACATGGGTATTACCACCATCTGCAAGAACAGTTTTCAGTACTGCTGAAAGGAGGAGGAACAAGCACAATGTAGAACAGAAAAAGTATGTGCACTACTTATTACGTTAAAAAACTGCTGTGAATGCATGCATTTATATGCAAGGATTACTGTAGCAAAGCCTGTAACCACAGACAAAATTAAATTGTTTTGGGGTTTTTTTAACCTCCATAGTCCTCATGTAAGATTTTACTTTCTCTTTCTGACATGCCCTAAAGCTTCCTGTATTCCAATCTCATGGTCTTTTCAGCAGTACTTAGAACGAACCCAAAGCCTCTTGTTACAGTCAGTTGCACTTCATCAGATCTACTAGGAGGCACCAATATTCAAACAGTTATCTGAGCTGTCTGTAGCATTTACAGCTCAGTTTACATATTTCACTTATTTCGTTCCTTACTTTTTAATCCAGAATTTGAGAGATGGGGTAGATGAGAATGACATTACAGAAGGTAGTGTATTTGAGAGTAACTACAGTACTTTGTCATAACATTTTTATACAATGAAAGCCAAAGCACACTGTATTAAAAAAATGTTAACCCAACTTCTTGTTTCTTACTGATATGTAAGAAACAATACTAGATTTTTACCAGTCTGTACCATCTGCCAAAACCAACGCTAATCTATCCAAGCACATTGACACTCAATATCCTCTCACAGGTGTGAGTGAACACAGCAGGAAGCTGAGATCACATCAATTTCTCAAACTTCTCAGTTTTAAAACCAATACATGATCCCAGCTAAGACTTTGTCATATTCACTGCATGAACAAAGCATGAAGCTCAAATACGGTACCTGGATTGGCTATTTCACCTCTCACAAACCGCTCAAATAACATTTTTCTGGTTGGATGGGTTTTTTTAATGCAGACATTTGTAAGTTTAGTTTATCATGGATGCAAGATAGACATAAATATTGGTGGCATCAAATATTGTAAGGAATATCATTAAGAAGAAGATCCGCAAGTTGTATTTATATACCATGATCTACTAAAAGCAATGGAACTGTGATAATTTACATCCGTGGAGAATCTTG
Source organism: Falco rusticolus (assembly GCF_015220075.1). Classification (NCBI taxonomy): domain Eukaryota; kingdom Metazoa; phylum Chordata; class Aves; order Falconiformes; family Falconidae; genus Falco; species Falco rusticolus. The sequence goes on along the minus strand of NC_051201.1, from coordinate 5,811,552 downwards.
CTCATTATATACTTGTACTGAAATATTTTTTCCCTTGGTCATGATACAAATACCAAATCTAGGATGCTTTCATTTTGAAGGTCCTCTAGTGTGCACTACACTGCTGTAGGTACTGAACCCTATAAAAAACAAAGCAGTCAGATGAAATAGTGTTGTTAATTTCAGAACATGCATCTGATTTTTATCACATTTCAGTAACGCTTCTAATCTCCCATCACAAAATACAAACCAGCTCTCTGAAAGGCTAAATAACCAACTTCAGCTGCTATGATCTGCATAAAAGATTCTGCTTTGGTAAAAGATACTTGCTTCCATAAATTTTAATACCTCACTTTCTGCTGTACTAGATAATCAGTTATCTAAGTTTTCAGTTCCAGGCTCTGTGCTGTTGACATTTTACAGTATTTTCTGAGAAAGAAAACCAAGAACAAAACAGTGAAAACAAAGAGGATGAGGAAGATGAAGACCTATGAAAATCCTTCTGTCAATTTTTTTACCTCCCTTAACCATGTTTTATGTTGTGTGTACTGAACTCTCTCAATGACAGTTTTCATAATAACAATTTTCATAACAGATTGGCTACTGGTTTGCCTTCTAACAGGATCAAGAATTCAAAGTTTAAGTAGTACATGCTATACACCCACAGGCCATGCCACATAAAGGTATAGGCTTCATTTATGGCTGTTTAAGGACACTGCTCCCAATCTTTAAAAATGGAACAGGTTTTTTATGCATGGAAGTGTCACAGAGCTGACTGGGATACCCAGACAGCTGTCCAACAACTGCCACTCCAGAGCAGAGGCAAATGGTAGCTTCAGTTAGCTTCTGGCTGAACAGCTCAGCACTGTGGAGAGACCTAGCATTCATTCATACCTCGGTTTCCTCCAAAACTTTCGGTGGTAGGGCTGGAGAAAAGAAGAGTTCGTGCTTTGCTATAATTTGAATTAATCTTTTCTGTTAAAATAATGCCATGGGTTGTTAAACAATACCTGATTAAGAATTAAGGACACCAGATCAGCAGAACCACAAAACACAGCTTCTGCCACCAGCTTTTCTCTGCTTTATCTTACTGCAGATCCTCAGCGGCCTAGATCAAGAGATGGGAAGAGAAGGAAGGTGGGGCTATTAATTCCTGAAGTAATCAGTCATTCAGCTAGTGGGGAAAAAAGAAAATAAAGAGCAATATATTCTCAAAATTTTCTTGACACTGTGAAGTAAGATCTCTGTCAGTCCTTTAACTGGCGGTATGTTCAAATATATTTTCCTGAGATATGTCATAGTGAAACTTCCTTGTGCTCTTAATTCCGATAAACTAAAATACCGGCCAAACAGGAAAGGATAAGAGGTAACAAGAAATTAACAGGCAGAGCTTTCAGCACCAAATGGTATGGAAGGGTTTTGCGCGCAGCCATTTATTTTACTGGCTTCTTGGTTCAGCTCTGCAGAAAGAAGAAATTAAGGGTGTGGACAAACACCCAATTTGCAAATAGCTGTGTTAGCAGAAAAGGTTTATCCCCAGATGTTCATCACCAATTCAGCTGCAGAGGTTACCACCCCTTTCAGAGCAGCTCTCAGCTGTTCGCTTTAACTGGCACCAAACGCACTTCAGCCAAAACAAACCAGATTAGCACAGGCCTGCCTCTTCAATCTGTTAGAAAAAATTTAGACCGATGAAAGCTGGCAATGCATCCCCTGCCTTTCCCGCTCCAATCCACTCATCCTCTCCCTCATGCAAGCAACAGCACTTAACTGTCCCCTTTAGGCATCACAGGATGCTAAACAGACAAATAATGATTTTTTTATTGAACAGGGGAAAAACTGGGAGAAGCAGGAAAGTAGGAAGGCCCTCTTCAGCTGCAACCTTGGTGTACCCTGAAGTAACAAGAAAGCTATGGCTTTATCTTCAGTATGTAAATGGAAGAGAGAAGGAAGGTTAATTTATTTCACATGAGAAACATTTTGTTTCCTCTTTGACAGATAAAACACAGAAGAGAAGGTCCCAAAAAAGGATAAACTAAGGCTACTGCAAGACAGTTTTAAACTATCCCAGGTCTTCCTCTCCTTTAGAATAAAGATCTCCTATCCTCATGGCAAGAAAATCTTTTATTACTGTGCAACCGTTTAGAAAGACTATCCAGATTGTTTTACTTTACATTTTCCAAACCAGAAACTCCAGAATGAATAATTACGAGAGCGTTCATCCTTGCTATTAGTTTTAGAGCCCTCTAGGGCAAGCTGTTTAATTCTTGTCTTCAAGGCTAAAAACTATTTCTCCTTCTCAAGAAGCAGTTCATAGAATGGCACGGGTTTGATCAAGAAAGATTTGAAATACAGAATAAAAAGAATCCTTCATTATGGGCAGATGCTTGGAATCTCTTCCCCCCACCTCTTTCTTATGTCTTTGACGAAGACAAATCGTGAAAAGTTTAGACATATAAAAAATAACAGCAGCATCAATTTTGAGGCAATGTATATTTCAGCAGACAGCACATCAGTCAGTTTGGTTTATAGGACTGAGAAATGATGTTTTAACTTTTACTATTGCTTCTGTCAGTGTAGAAAAGATGTAGTTTCTCTGCTTTGGAGCACAACAGATAATACTGCCACATTCAAAATTATGCTTATTGCTTATACGTATAATAACTACAACATTTGTCCTGCATTTAGGTTTATGTCTGTGTTCCAGTGTTTCTTTGGTTAAAAGAAAAAAACAAAAAAAAAAACCCAAAAAAATAATGTGAGAGTGCATGTGTGTTTCTACATGTTAGAGCATTGTTTAATGTGTAGTCTCTAATTTGTGGAAACAAAACCACCAAAAAAAAAGGAGAATTGCTGCGTATTTTAGAGAAGGTAATTCAAGAGCACTATAAAATTAACCTAAAAGCTAATTACACCTTAGATAGGGCAACTGCATTTCTGCATCACAATGGCAACTGGCTCAGACCAAAACTCTCAGAGCTCTTCAATTTCCTCCTGCCCACTGCGTGGATAACTATCTCGCCATGCAGCATTCGTCTTTTTTCACAAACCTAACATGCTTTAATGCATTCTGGGTAAATTTTGCAATGACGAATTTAACCCATTCACTAAAACTGCTCCGTGCAGAACACTGCAAGATTATCTTTTTTTTTACAGAAGATAAAGTCTGAGCAATCATCTCTGTAACAGTCCCTGATGGCAGAAACATCAGGTCCGACACAAGTAGTAACTGATGAGACCCAAGAAGGCATGGCTGATCACTTCCACACTGAGATGGCACATGGAGGTGAATCCTCCATACAGCCCATCCCTGTCAGACCCTCGTATAGCTGTGGTGATTTAACTAGCAAATAAAGCACTGTATGTGGTCTGTCAGGCCGTGTGGTCAATTACAGTGCAAGACAGTCCCTTCCCTGGCTCCGTACCTGGATTCCAAGCGCTTCTCATTCCAGCATGAACATGAATCTTTTCCTTTGGGACCACATACCCAGAATAGCTTAACTACGTGTCCTAACTCCTAGTGTAACATACCAGAAATGTTATTTCATTCCCATTCTTTGAAAGCTGGCTAGCTAATAAAATGTTTTAAGCGCCAAAATATTACTATTAAGCCAGAAATACATTACTCAGAGAGCCTAACAACACCTTGAAAGAACATGCACAAGTAGCAGTACAAGCAGGATCAATAACATCCAGAGGACAGGAGAACAGATCCCTTAGGGTTAGTCTGCTTGAGCCAACTGACAATCAACAAAGACTAGATCCGTGTACCCCTGGCAGTCTAGGCACTTGACAAATACAGTGCCCTGGAACAACATACTCTCTGACCTTGATGGAAGTAACCCCTTCAAACAACACTCACTCCCAAAAAAATACCTGCTGTGGACAGTCTCACAAATTACTGATCTTATTCCATCTGTTTGAAAAATTATAATACTCATCATTTCACATGCTTCCTTATTCTTCTGCCTTGTCTACTGTAAGCTCTTCAGGGCAGATGCTAGGTTTTTTAATGATGCAATGAAAAGTACTAAACCAAATATGGCTTTGAGCACTATTTTATTTTCAGAACAATAAAGGTCTGCTTCATCCAAACACTGCTTGGTTGGTCAAGAAAAAAATACGCTGTCTAGAATTTCCTCCTTTTCTGCTTCTTTGCTGTAAGATTACTAAACCTTTCACTGGGTTGATCACTAAAACATGTATGCGATGAATAGGGGACCTCTAATAAGATTTCCTCAAGATGATACTCCTTCCTACACTTCTATCACTTTCTGTTGCTGACTCCTCCTTGCCTTGCTGACTCCTGATTTCCTTCTGTGTGTGTGTGCATGCTTACGTGACCCTGTGTGCATTTCCTCCTCTAGAGTTCTTCAAAGCTGCTGGTGCTTACACCAGAGCAAGTACAGTGCTCATGATCAACACACAAAAGCAATAAGGGAAAAAAGAAAGACAATCTGACTTGGACTGGCTGTGAAATATCAGTTCAGTGATTCAAATCAGGATTGGCCACTCTCAGTCACTGGCCCCTGCCAGCAGCAAGAGCCATGTTGTAGTTCTACAGAACCAACCAGTCCCTTCCCCCACTGCAAGAAATCCTTCCCTGGCCTCCAGCTGCCAGATGGAAGTGACAGCCAAGGGTCAGGTCTTCCTTTGTTACCAACACGCACTTATTGATCTGTGTGTCCCCCAAAGCACAGAACTCCAGCTCAACCTCAGCTCTCAGACCACAAGCTGTTTTAGGTCCTGGGGCAAACAAATCATTGAAGCCTTATAACTGAGACCATAGCGTACAATATTCCCTTTCTCTTTACTCCCCCCAGCTGGTTTCCTACACTTACCAATGGATAACTCTGCATAGGAGCCTTTATACCATGGCTGTGAGAGTCAGAGCAAGCTGAGAGGAGGGAAGATGTGAAAAGATAATGTGGCAAGGCATTTCTTCATTTCTTCAGCTCTCCCAGGCCCCTTATTATTGCTGGGACATAACAACATTATCTCTCTTCATATGCTGGCTAGTCCTGACCTTATATTTTAACACCAAAACTCTCAAATTCTGCATTATTGTCCCAAAGAACAGGCAACTAGAGAGAACAGCAAAGAAGAAAGCCTGGACTAAATGGCACAAAGGAGAAAAAACACTGACAGCACCTGTATCCTCATTCTGATCTGCTTTTCCTGCTTCTCCATGTTTACAAGCTACATTTTTTGTTGGTGTGAACTAATACAGGCTACCGCTGCTTACACAGGGGAGCATCTCAAACCTTGTAAACACCCACAACCCTAGAAGGAATTTTTATGCTCCAACACAATGCCATTGCCACCATCTCCTCAGACACACTGTGTGAGCACTGCCTCAAATGTTTCAGCCAAATCTGACAGGCTACAGGAAATACTGCAGAGGAGTTCTTGAATTTCACAGAAATAGGTTGCAGAGTAGCTCTACCGGTAGGGCTAGAAGACAGTCACCTGTCCACAAACTACTGGAAACCACAGATAGACATCTTTGCCAGATTCAGCTGAAGTCTTCACTCATCTCTACCTTCTCATCATTATCCACTAGGTCAGTACCCTCCAGCAAAGGCAGATTAACACCAGTAGGTAGAATTGCTTAGGGAGCATTCACACAGCTTCTGTTGCAATACAGAAACCTCTGGTAAAGATACATTTCTGGGAGCAGCAGATCTTCCACTAGCTCAGTGAAACGAGCTTCAGTTCATAGCCCAAGAACCTCTGCAGTATTGTGAGATGATATAAAAGCAGAAACAGCTGTAGTCTGGATGGATGAATTGCACAGCCGCTCTTGCTTATGTGACCCAGGATGTGGGTCAGCATACCAGGCAATGCAGAGTAGGGAGAGAGGCAAGAAGCAACCCTCTTGGCCCTTCATCCCATCTCAATAAATCCGTCCCTGTGAAAGCAACCTTTTTGATTTAGTGATGTCCTACCTGTACTATGCACAGGTACAAACTGCTGGACAAATTAATGAAAACCCTTAGCTGCAGCCTGAGCCAGCGTTGCTGGTGCCATGACACAGTGCCATTCCCTGCCATTTCTTGAAACTACCTAGTCACAATGCAGTCCATGTGTCCCAAAACCTGCCTGAATCAGCAGTTATTCTTCTGACTGGACAAGTTATAATGAGAAAGGGTATTTTTAGTGCAGTTTTAGGTATGGATATGTGCTAACCACTGCCAGTAAGAAAAATTATAGAAACGTTGAAAACTGGTACAGACTTTCCAGGCATATAATATCCAGTTGTCTCTAAGAGGCAACAACAGCTACAGCAGTACATGCTGAAAAGCCTCTGCTGACATTTCAAATATTGTCTTATTTTAACACAATCCTGCTTTTATTTTCGCACAGAATCCAGCCTCCTTCCTGCACCGGTAATTTTCTGCCTTCTAGAATGCAGTACTGTAAGAAACACTCAACATAGTGATGAGCACAAGCCCTGTTCCAGAGAACTGGTGATGACATGATATTGTCAGCACCAGCTTTAATATCCATTCAGCTTGGATGCTAAACAGAGCAGGGGACCTTCCCCACAGACGTACAGAAATAAAAGGCCCCTGTTCACTCCAGTAACAATACCAACACATGTATTAAAGGAGATTCAAAGGAAAAGTAAACTGTATTTCAGAAAGGTCCATGCAAATGGAAAATCAGGTACATTATTATAAGTATCAGGCAGCCTTTTATATGATATGACAGAAGACGCTCTTGAGTCCAAGTCCCTCTGACTCCCATCTTTGTGTATGTTCCATACAGGCAAGCCGCTGCCTTCCAGTCCCACTGTCTTCCACATGAATTCACAGGAATCTGATGACACAGAGAAGTCTGCAGCTGTTTTGGTGGTAAACTCCCTCCCTGAACATCCACATACCATGCTCCATGCATATGCTCCTCTATGCTGTGCACACTGACCCTCCCCCCAGTAGCATTCAATCTAAAAACTGCATGGCAGAACAGTAGTGTAGCATGAGATGAGGTGTAAACGTGATTCCTGCCAGCATTCAGTAACAAGTAGAATCATTTGCTTCAGCAGCTTACAGACTCACCCTAGTTAAACTCTTAATATTTAAGTGCACAAGCCTCTCCCCTTTTTCCTTTCTAAGGCTAGAAATAGAGGCTATTGTGGACAGCTCAGGTATCTTGTGTCTGTAGATGTAGATGCTTCTGTGAGGTTTGCACTACCAATTAACTTTCCCAAGTAATGAGGTATAATCCCCGCCCCTGAGAAACCCTGCTTCATCTGTGATATACTCCTTGCAGAAATCCAGCAGCCTAAGTTCAGATTCATGAGATTTTATTTATATATATATATTCTTTGAGAAGCTACAGCAATAAAAATTTGACATGGGAACCCTTCTACTCTTTTCCTCTCTGGGACAAATACTATGTAATCAGTGAAGAGTGTTTTAACACTAAGAAAGGGAAAATTTTATAATCGGTGCCCATATAAAGTTATGTGTATTAAAAATGTTCAGCCAATCTCTGTAGAAAACAATGAAGATAAATGACTGCTGTGAATTAGTTTAGGGCTGCTACTATAAGATGTTTCAGTTTCTCACATATTATAGGTAGTGAAATTTATGATTTATTCTGGCTTTTATTCACTGCCACTGTAATAAAAAACCCCAACAATTTGGCAGCAATATAAATGGTTTCCCATCAATGTGAATAGTGTCAGTCTGTGGACCTCTATGTTTTCACTTGAGGTCCAGTAAATCAGAAGTTAACCACTTAAACATGAATTCTACTGATACAAGTTTAAAAATGGAGGAATCAGACCCAAACATTGATTCTGCAAGCCCTTTGCTAATGAAACCAGCTCTGCTATTGTTTATATCCTAACTGAACCCTATCACAATCATTTGGATACAATAAACAGCTCTTGCAGATGGCTGGCTGCTAAAGAAAAGGGGGGGGGGGGGGGGGGGGGGGGGGGAAGAGGTGTATAATGGCCACACTAAAAAGCTTTGATAACAACACATCAACTTCATAAACTTGTGTCCTGCAGTAATACAAGTGGGCATTCAGCAGACCACAAACAACAAAGGAAAATGTAGATGACTTCATCAGCCATTAAGTCTGCTGTGCCCTGATCTAAGAGCATGATTCAAAATTAAAATCAAGGAAATTTGTCAACAAGCATTTACTCAGCTCAGAAGAATCCTCAATTGTTGTGGCTTTTACACTGCACCCATTTGGGAGTGTCAAACAGACCATGAACAGGGAGGATACTGAGCAGACTGTTGCTGTATTTTACCAATTGCAAATCAATAAAAACAGTCCTTTGAGGCAGAGGCTTAGTCTGTATCATTTCTACTTTATGCTAGAGACTGGAACAGATACATGCCATTACATTCTAGGGTGGAAAGAAAAACAAACAGTTTCATCTCTTCCTCCTGCACCCAGACCTTGCAGGCTTGTTCAAAACAGAGCAGAGCAAGCCCTTGCCAATCTAAGTCATAGTAGTCCTGAAGAGTGAAAGTCAGAGTGCCTTTCCATGGCTGTGGAAAGCTGTTCTTCAGCAATGGAAGTTACACGGAGAACCAAGAAGAGATTAGATGATTATTCATTATTCAAAAGTAGGATTAAGAAGTAAATGACGGTTTGAGGATGTACTTTAGGAGACAGAATGACACAATCCCATACCATTTAGAGAGTGCCTTCTGAAACTGCCCCCATACTTCAACACCCACACTTTTTCCCTTTAAATGTTAAAAAGCTGGGGAAGAGGCCTAGTGCACAGAAACTGCATATGGATACATACCCATTTCTTCATATATTTGTGAAAAAGAGTTGAGCTCTCGAATATGCAGAAAAAATTGCACACAGGAAAAACTATTTCAAGGCACATTTTACTCCTTTAGCCAATAAGTATTTCTAAGTCATACATGGGGCAACATTTAATTTTTCTGATCTGGAATCTTCTAATTCTAATAAATACATAGCCAGTTTTCAATACCAGTAAGGGTACTTCCTACACATCTTCACTGGCTTCATATTTTGCTTTACCAACTAATTCAATCATTTGTCAGTAATTAATATGGTGAAATGTTATTTTTAAAACCTTCTGATTTTAGTCTTATGAACTGCAACATACCCCAAGATCTTTATTCTAGTTCCATCCTTAAAAATCTACTTTTTGGCAAGTGTTCAAGGCAGCAAGTGTTTCTATAAATGCAAGTGCAAATATGTCTCATAGAATGCATGGCAAACAGAGAACTGAAGAGACATTTAAGAAAACACAACTGAACAAAGCAGTGACATTGATTACAGGGGAGTTTTGGTTTATGTATCAGTATTTAAAAATAGTTTCTTTCTGGCCAAAACACTGTTTTTTCAGAGCACTATTCTGAGTAGTGTAACAGGGAAGTCTCTTTGTACCCTCAGTTTTTTGGTTTTGAAGGATCTCAGATTAACAGAAAATTTAAGGATTGAAAAAGAAATAAATCAACAAACAGAGAAGCAATGAAAGAAAACAAATTATGTGAAGTAACTCCAAGCATTCTGCCCATGGCTAGTAATCCACACTTTACGAATATGAGAAAAGATGCAAAGAGATGGAGTTAGCCTGCCTAAACTCACATCCATAGTCAATAGGATAGTCAGGAACAAAATTCTACTTCTACGTTCTAGCCTAAGCACCAAGCTACAGTTCTTAGAAATAGAAAAAAATAGTCACAAAAAGCATAGTCCTATAAAAAAGAGAGTATGAGAAAACAGTCTCATCGAGGTAAATACTTGTTTGTGGAGATTACTGCCTGTCTCACCAATACCCTAGTGACCACCCTGTCTGCACCCATAATTAGGGCAAGCCCCTCTGTAACTGCATGAGGTCATGTTTTCCTTTCAAGCAGCAGTAAATTACCATGCTTGTTATCACTCCTGTACACAGATTCCCTCAAAAACTAGATTATCTCCAGGGCATCCTTTGCTATTTTGTCATTTTCAGTATCACTCTCACTACAGCAGGAAAAAAAGACACAAAAAAAATCAGCATTTAGGGTTTGAGAAACAAAGATATTCGGGGGGGGCGGGGGGGGGGGGAAGAGTGAAAGAAGCAGATCATCCTGGAACTGCCAATTTTCTGTATCCTTTGAGGATTAGATCCAAGCTTATAATTTCAGTGAGCAATTATCTAAATAGAAATGCTCTAATTGCACTAGGATTGTGTTTTCTCTGGAGTGTTATTTCTTTCAAGTATCCTGCTGTTTATTTATATTCAGCTAAATACAAGGTATGCTGAGCTACCCAGCGATTTACACTGCAGTAGGGATGTTACCATTGGTACACAGGAGATTGCTGGTTTAGCACAGAAAACCCTCTAGGCTGTTCTAACTTACTAGAACTAAGCCCATTCCAGTCTCTGTCTTATAAACTCACAGTTTAATAAAGAAAACAAAGCAATTCTTCCTGGATGATTGTCAATGAACTGCTTTGTTGCCTCTGGAATCACTGCCAGCTCGGGGAAAAGTAGGGGGAAAACAGGCATGATACACAGCTACCCAAGGAAAACAGCTTACCTGGCTTGGTACCCCACACGTCTGGAAGCAGCACACGTGTTAGGGGAGAGACTGTCACGGAGGCAAACCACAGCCACACACAGTTTCTTCAGCAGTGACAGTAGTTTACATTGATCATTTCAACATGCCTCAACAGCTGCTGTAACCAAGATTACAGATACACTGGGAAAGAGAACAGCACCAAGACAGACAGCCAAGGCACAACAGACCTAACACTTGCTTATTAAAGTTTCGTACCTAGTAAGAGCAGAAAGGTTGTAAGGGTTGGCCTCAACCATTATGCACCTTATGCACCATTGCACAAGAAAAGTTGTGTCTGTCTTAAAGGTTAATCAGCCTGTAAAATGTGCACATTTGAGGGAAAAGGAGAAACTCTCCTTCAGAGGGAGTTGTGGGGATTTGTCTAAAAAGGGCTCCTATTCCTCCTTCTCCAGAATTACAGCAAAATGTCAGAAGAAAAAGTAGCAAGAGGAAACTCAAAGATCATTGCATTCTGCTTGAAAACCAAAATGGATCACATTAGTCTAGAAAGTCTTAGTGGCAACATCACAATGTTTATGCAATTCTTCAAGGGTCAGGCAAGAGAGAAAGTTTCCTACTGCACATACCTGCATCAAAAGCTTCTTAATAGCTTAATTTGTGTTTATTTATGTTTATGCACTGTAATGGAGACACAGAAAAAGGGGAAAGGGCCAAAACTAAGAGAGTTTAGAAGAGGATAACATTCAGGAGAATGCATGAAAATTATAGTTTCAGAGGCGCTAAGTATATCAAGACAGGTAGAATTCCCTAAACATCACTGTTTGTTTCAAATTCCAATCAAGAGTAACTGCTTTACGTTAACACTAAAGAAACAATGAATAGCATGTTTCTCCTCTTCTTAACGTGCCATCATTAATCAAGAACTTGACAGAGCAGTAAGTGAAGAGGGTCTTTATCTGCTTTATTTCTGCATAGAATAGATTGTATGATTCACTTTAACCATCTTCAAACAGCACAACTTTTAGAATCATGGCTCAGTTCTGATTTCATACCAAAAAAGCATGACAAATAGGAGGTTGTGTACAAGCCTAATTTTTGTACCAAATTTTACCATGCAAAACATGCACAGAGCACCTGTTGATGAGCCACAGGCATCTGTGACAAAGGTCCCAAGGATAAAACACAAAAATATCTTAACTGGCAACTAAAATCACAACAGCCAATAAATTCCAATCTGTGACATGGACTAAAAAATATATGTTTCAGAAATGCACCTACTTAAAGCTAATTTTCTATGCTGCCATGAACACTACCAGCAGAGAAACAGTATCTACTCGCCTTTCCTTTAACAGCGAAGATGACGATGGAGAGGAAGATAAATACAATCATTTTTTATCCAAAGCCATCACTCAAATTGACGGCGCAACTGGATTTTTCCACAGCTGAATAGACATATACCTGTTAATTTTATTGCTTTTCTCTACTTATTCAATGAAGGTAGAACCTTTAAAGCCTGGGACATCCAACACTAGAACAGACAAGTCCTACTTACACATATGTGAAAGTGAATTAGTGGCAAGAAAGGGTTTGCAGAAACAGACCAAGTTCATAACTACTCTTGAGGGAAACATCCTACTTAACCAACTGGAAGCTTTCCTGGTGCAGTGGCTTTTTACCATGCCTCACTTCAATCACTTCAGAAATATTACAGCCTCACAATATGACAAAATTTTCACATGTAAAATTCTCTAAGGCTGGTGCATTTTAATGACTAAGCATTTGGGACAAGAGGGACAAGTAAGTCTTTGCTGCCTTCTCATTCCAAGTTTACTGCATTGGAGCCACGAGCGCAAGGATGCAAAATCTCCATGCAGAAACAGCAATCCACAATATGAATCAGATTTATTTTTTTTTTCTCCCCAAAAGGGTCTAAAGATAGGAAAAAGGGCAAGGGAATGTCATGCAGATTAGAAAGTGTCCTGGACAGCAGAGCACTCAAGAATCCCAGGCCAGTCTTCAGGAGTTCCACACCGTTTCAGCTGAAAGGGCAAGAATGTACCAGCAAAGAACTTGATGTTTAAAGCATCACACACAGATTTTGGGGTCTACCTTCTACAAGTCCTGCCTGTTCATCATTGTTTTTCTTCTTGCTCCAGAGGAGTTCCAGAACGGCACTCAAAACCAAAGCTTTCATGGCATTTTCATGAGGTTGGGATCCCCAGTCCTTTGAAGAAAACCAGGTTCTCTATATGTGCTCAGATGTTCATGCATGTCTTCCTTCACGTAGTACTGCTGTTTTATTATTTTTATACAGGTATCATGATATTGAATGGTGGAAAGAAAGCTTTTCTAAAACATAAATTCATACCTTGTTCTGTCTTCCAGAAAATGAATTTTTTACCACCTAGTTTGCAAAATGCAATTACACAACTGCACTTGCAAATTACAGCAATCATTCAGGTTTCCAGAAGCCAAATCTATTCAGGAAAAACAGATTTAGAATTGAAAACCTGGAGGATACACAATAAAGTAGTACCTTAAATTCTAAACATAGCTGGTAGCAAACCATAAAATTCAAGCAATATTTTTAATCATTTATTCTCAGCATATAGCAAAGACAAAGGACAACTTGTATTTGATCATAAAGGCCTCAGTATTTATTATTTATTCCTTATTAAATTCAATTATCACTGACAGTAAGTCTTTCTCTGGTAGACTTATTCAGTTAGTCGCACTGTGTTTCAGCAGAGCAAGGATTTTAGGACTGCATTACCTGTCAACTGAATCTGTGAATTCAGTGTGTTCTGGGTTTATCTTAACAGTTGGCTACTATGCTGTTTGTTAATTTACTATTGAAATTGTTGGATTACTAGTAAGCTATCATAGACATAACACTGTCAAGTTACCTAATTTCAAGATAAGTTCATGCTTCTTGACCAACTAGTTTCACTGAATAAAAGTTAAACATTTTTGGCTGGGATGGGAAATAATTTTTGAGATTCCTAATTTTAAGACAAAATATGGAGAACAGATTTCTCTGCAATTAATTTGGTATTTTAATTTTACAAAACCATTCAAGGAACAGGCAGTAAGTCGAAGGCTCTCAGTTTCCAAGGTACTTCATGAACAAACTCTGGATTCTGAAGCCACAGTTTGTATCTCAAGCTTAAATTAATCTCTGCTTCATTATCTTCATCTCATTTGAAGACAATTACATACTGTTTTCTGTGTTATCACTGGTTGCAGTAGCATTGTATTTCTATTTATTATTAGCATCGTATTCTCTTAGCACACATTCTTCTCTAGCTGCTTCAATGCTGCTGACTTTCTTAAATCTATTCTTTGAACTGTGCTCCCAATTTCCTGTGAATAAGACTCTCTTATTTGCAGCTGTCTCCTAAGATAGCCTTCTCTTTCTCATACATATTCAAATACCAAATGGAATTTTTATTGCTCCTGTATCTTATTAATTTTTTGGATACTAATAAAAAAATCAAGACTTTTAAAGCAAAAACCGAAGCAGTGTTTCAGTCACATTCCTCACATCTACCAGAAAGCAGTGGATCATCTACCTTCTTGGTTGAACTTCAGTTATGGTTTAATTTGATAATTCTGGTTAACACAACCCAACAGATAGGCTCTGGCCCCTTTTCACAAGGAACAAAACCAATCTATTTTGTTAGTGTCAAAGAAACAGACAAGCCCGAACTGAACAGTTATACCACCATAAGAAATTACTCACCATCTGTGTTTATAAATACCCCCTCTGCTTATGGGCAAATATTTTCAATCCCATTCAGTGTACTAGCTACCTTAAAGAGGTATGCAAACTGTTTCTACACACTTTTTTCACTATCTGTCATGACTTTTCATCCAGAGCAGGCAGAACGCATGTGTGCAAAAGCAAGCAGTGTAGTCCCATTTTACTGTCACATTCTACGCTCTAGAGCGATCATAGTTTTTTTTATTTAATTCAAAGAAAATATTTGAAACTATCACTCCTTCTGTGAACTGTTCTTCTCTAACATAAATGACGGGAAATATCTTGCTGTCCCTGAATTCCACGTTTTCCAAATTACTTTTCTCCTATCTTACCCCAGTCTCCAAATAAAGATGTTTCATTGCAGATGCCTATGTAGCTACATTAAATTGGCACTTAAGGCTCTAGAAAATAGTAAAGCAACAGGTTTGAAACTTTTCCAGTTTGGAACTGTTTGCAAGGTTTATGAAAATTGGCCAAAAAGAGATACTGAATTTAAATACACAAAACTAATTGAAAGGCTATACTAAATGTATGCACAGTGTACCACAAAGCCAAGATGACAGTATCAGATCGGTTTGCATTAAACAGGTCAGGGGTAGGGGGGGACTTCAGGAAAAACAAAATAACAATGGCGTAACTTAGCATATTTGTACTTGGGTCAGATCCAGCTGAACACTTTGGAAAGGATGCTGCTCAAAGTGAAAGGTGAATGGAGGAACAGAGATCAGGAAGGAGGTGGGTGTTTGTCGTTAAGAAAAATAATTTGTGAAAATGCATTAACTAGCGAATGTATTATGTTGCAGTAAACACTCCAAATATTTGAAGAAATACTATAGCAGTATCTTGATTCCCTTGATTGTTATTAAGTAGAAGGCAAACAAATGCTTCTTTGCAGAAACAGAGTTTGGAGCTCTGCCAGGAATGGTCACATCTAACACACATTATTTATGACTGTATAAAGTGCAAGAATATTAGTCATTTAATGAATAGCTGGAGGATGTCTGTTACAAGACATGAAATGATCATAACTTGTTAAAGGTAAAGAAGGTTAAAAATGGGAATTTCATCACTCAGGAAGCTGTTGCGAGTGCAGAACAGTCTCCACCTCAGGTCTACAGAAATGCATTTCCTAGCTTCTCTTAAAACCGCTGTCACAGGCATCACTGGTGGCCTTTTAAACTTCACGACCTAGCATTGTCTTCTCTTCATCATCATGTCTTACAAACCCCCACTGATATCTCTAACACCACAGATTTCCCATCTCTCACTCTGATTTCACTTTGGTACACAGTTATATACCCAGTGGGCTTCCTCCCTGTCTTTCTTCTCAGAGCTACATTCAGTAGTCTCCTCTTCCTCCTCCTCCCTTCATACATCGTGGACATTTTCCAAGGGGCTCTTCTCACCCCACCACATTTTCACATTTTCTATTTTTACCCTTCTGTTGACCTCATTCACTCACGTGGTCTCTCCTCAAGCAGGGACTGACAACCCTCAAATATTCCTCTTCTGCCTGTCTCTACCCTGCCACCTTTCTCTGCTCTCACAGATACTGCAATACTAAATATAACAATAGAATTACACATTTATCCCACCTAACCTCATTCCAACCCTTGCCTTTTTTGCTGCAAAAGGAATCTTTTACCCAACTACAGATGAAGGTTTTGAGACAGAGCAGCCATAAGATATAGACTTTTCCCTTTATTTACACCTTGTTTATTTTTCTTTTCTTATCCTTTATTCTGATATTAAAGCATGCATATTAAAGAAGGGAAAAAAGAGCTTTCTAAGAAGAAGAAATTCTCTTTCGATCTGTATTCAAATAAGGAGATGAAACATGACATGATGAAACAATAGCCTTTTGTTGTTGTTCAGAAAATACCTGAAATTTCATGAAATACGGAGCTGTTTGTATATGTAATCTGGTTACATAAAGTGTTCTGTACCTCTGCCACTGAATTTTGTGAAGCAGCATGGGTTACAGGGTTTGTTGCTTGCTTTTTTTTTTTTTTTTTTGATTATGGCTTTACATTATTTTTGCCTCTTTTAAAGCAGCTCCCCATTTTCCTAAAAATGGCTGTTTCCAGCCATCAGACTTTGCAACTTCTGTTAGAACAAACTGACCATGCCTGGCTAACTACTTGCTCAATCCGTTTATTCAGTTTCCAATACAGCCCAGCCCAGCACAGTATATCTGGCATTATGTATCATACACATCATGCAAAAATTTCTCTCAAGCATAATCGTGGCTCTTAAAACTCAAACTTTGCCACACAATGACAAGGTCTCCACATTACCAGAATCACATTCCCTCCTCCTCCACCCCCATCCAACTCCTCATCAGTCTCTAGCATGACTCAACCCAGTTGAAAAGCAGTAGGTTTACAAGTCATTTCATTTATTTCAAGAGATACATCACATGGAGGAAATAAATAACACTGTTTTACAAAAGTTATTTTCAGTGCCTGGTTCCTGGTAGGTAATAGGGTCCCTCTGGTTCCATAAGGTGCTTCCAGCTGGGAATTCTACATTAGTTTTGGCTTAACCAGAATGATACTAACATTTTGAAGCCCACTCTTACAATGGCAGCAGAACCATGCCCCATAGCCTGTCAACACTTCCTTCTAATTCTTTAAGCTGAAAAATCTATTTCAGAACTACTCCTGTTGTTACAATTACTGCCTTATCTCCAAGACCACGGACAGGGTAAAAACTGCTTTTGCACAAATACATTCTTCCTAAGGTCCTGTGCTGAGGGCCATCTTTCACTTGCCAAAACCCTGAAATTCAGCTAGATCCTGAGGTTTTCAACACATTTTTAACAATTTCACTTCCAGATAGTAGGCAGCTTATTGGCTAGCCATGAGATGTTTCTGTATATGCTCTTTTTTGTCTCCCTCTTGCTGGCCTATTGTCAGTGTGGTGAGCCATGTTAAAATTTATACAACACAAAAGAGGAAAAAAACCAAAATGACTGTCATGTATCATCCTGAGAAAAATGAAGTTAAAGTATTTTATTTTCAGTAGTCACGAGGCATTGAAACCAGTAGCAAACATTTATCTGGATGTTGCAGAAACTGCAAAATAATCAAATGGGGCAGGTGTGAAAAAAGCAATGAGGACTAACAGAGGAGAGATGGTTAATTGAACTGAAAGGGGCCAGGTAGTAGCTGAAATTTCAGTATTATAAATAGGACATTATGTAGCTGAACTAAAAATAGGAGATTTATTTTTACTTAATGTTCCTCACCGCTGGCTGCTGACCTAGAGAAAGAGGACTCAGAAAGGAGAATTAAACAATTCCCCACCACCATGCAAAACCAACACCACTAGCCTGGCTCCAGGGTCTATTTGTAAACTAAGAAGAATCCTGTTTTTTAAACCAATTTCAAAAGATGTCTAATTGAAAGAACTCCCTAATGTTGCTGGGAAAAGAACGTTAGAGATTACACCAATTTCTACAGAAGACCAGCTGCAATTACAAATTCCCTGTCTACATACTTGCTTGTAACAAAAAATCACCAGTGTATCTAATCCAATTCCTTCACACACTTTATATGTATGCAACTGTTGTCCTACGCTATAAGCAGTCTCTGCTCAACAGTACTTGGTTTCGAGGCAAGACTGAGGGGCCCAGCACAGGTTTGGAGGAAAATGCTGTGTCAACCTGCCACCTGCTAACTGTCTCAGGGCAGCACCTTGTGTTCTTCCCTTTCCTAAGGACCAATTTTACACTTAAACTGAGAAACCTAATTTAGCTATGGTGAAACGGCAGCTTATATGGCCAGCTGCTGAGGTGGTGTTCATACTTTGTTTCATTTAAAAAAAAAAAAAAAGGAAAAAAATAAAAAGATTAAACTAGCACAAGCCTAGACCACCAAATCTGGATTTAGCTTCAAGGCCATACATCTAATCCTCAGGACAAGAGAGACTTGAAACCATGGTTTTGGTTCTGCTTAAAAAGATAAGAGGAAGCTGTAAAATAAAAACAGAACTGAATCTCAACTTAAGTTCACAGATGTGAAGTCCATGGCTTTTTTGTTGTTGTTGGTTTTTTTTGGTGGGGGGGCATCACTAACTAAAATCTAAGTGTCTCAATACACTTGAGACTGGCTGTTTCTGTATCTGCTAAATACTGGATCTCTGTAATGTACCATAGACCCCAAGGGTCTACGCTGAAGCATTTATTCATCACCACTTGTGTAGGAAGCTGAAATGAAGATGAGAATATGGTGATTGAACTTTGGAGAGTAAGCCATAATTACTTAAAAAAGTTTATGACAACAACAAAAATAACTTGCATCATTTGTCATTGCCGGTCAAATTGAAACAAAGGTATTTGTTACAAGAAATTATCATATTTAAGGAGAAATACTTAGCATCTGTGTAGTCTGTATGCAAATCTACTAGCCAGCTTTCTCTTGGGCGGAAAAATGGCAGTCTACTTACTTGCTGTATTTGTTCACCATTTGCATCCTTCATTAGTATTGGCAATTTGATTTGTTTGGGAATGGCAAGACTCGGAAGATAATTCTACACTTAGCTTAAATAATTCTAAAACGCAGGTTAGCAGAGAGGCAGATGATAATTCAAAACTTCTTGCTGCTGCTAAGCTATTTCAGCTTCTCTCACTGTCAAAGCCAAGTCAAACACACCTAAATTAAAATGCCTATTTGCAGTGTCTCAAAAGACAACAGAAAGATCATTTTTTTTTCTCTCTTGATTTTCATATGCTGAATCAGAACCTCAAAATAAAAGTCAACGCCATCACTAAGGCTGCACTGTTGTATTACTGCTAGGTTTCAACATAGCAGGCAGCTTCAGAGGAAAACAAGAACCATACACCTTCCATATTTGCAATGTTGGCTGTATTTGCCATTTCCTTTCTTTCACTGTTGTACTAATTTTTATGCATTTATACATACAGATTATATACATACACACACACAACACCACTTCAAACATACTTTAGATACTACTACTAATAAAAGTACATTGCTTTTTCCTCTTCCCCTTCCAACTCATTCACATTAACCAGACACGAATCACCGTGCAACCTCTGGAATCCTCTTGGCTGCAAATGGAAGGCAATGCAACAGCTAAGGAAAGGACGCACCAGAGACCTAGGTTCACGCGACCTGTGCTTGCCAGGCATGACCTACATCTCTTAAGCACCATTTCTGTGGTATAAGGACATGAGGGAACTTCAACCTAGCAGCACCACAATACACTAAAACGGGCCTGTTGTTCCATAACCACAAACGATGCAAGTCCCATCGAGCCACAAATAAAAGCTCCTACGAATGATGTCCCAAGTTCTCGCCCAGATATTCAACCCAGTAACAGAGATATTTTCATATGGAAAAGGTGTCTTTCATGCCATTCTGCTCAAAGGGAGAATTCTCACTTCACTTGCAGGTATGGCCTTTCTGCTTCCCCAGTATAACATACGGTACACAACTTCTGTATCCAGTATCTTCTAACACGTGGTAAGATCTAATAAACAATTCCAGATAACATTACGACATCGCCAGTAAGTACTGGACACTAGAATTGGCTTCCACTTGACACACCACTCCCTGCAAGTAATATGCAACTTCCCAACTAGGAGATTTAGTTCAACTACAGCATTTTCCCCCTCACCTTGAACACAGCCCCAGGCACAGAAACAGAAGCCCTTGAACACAAGCCCAGTGCAGAAAAAATTCCAAGGGAGAACGTTTTGCTCCTGTTGTAACTAGAAGATGATTTAAGAGTTTCCATTTTGAATACCAAGAAGCTCCAGAGGAAAGTTTAAGGTTTCCTTGTTACTACCCTTCTTTGGCCTTCATACTATCTATTCTTGGCCATCCTGAAAAACAGAACCAACAGCAACGCAGCTGCACCAAAGTAAGGACAAACTGGCTTTCTGAAGAAACTTCTAGTATTTAAATCTTTTCTTCAAATATCATTAACTCCAGCCAGCCTCTTCTGTCTTCCTAGTTAAAATAAACAAATTATCCTATAACAAAAAAAGTTATCTCAAACCCCATTCTCCATAGCTGCCGTCTGCTAGCTGTATGACAGTGCACAGTGACCAGGTTTTGATTGTCATGCTGTCACGTACCACACACTTGTACAGCCACCTAAATGAAGCCACTGTGGACCAATTACGGAAGATCTGTTATTCCATTTGGAATTACTCATTTGGGGATTTGCTTTTTGATTTGTTTTCCCCTGAGGTTTTTTGGAAGCACTAGTGGGTTGAAGTTTAAATTAAATTGGGACCATCAGCATCCTAAAGTCAACTATTCAGTAGCACACATTTAATATTGATTTAATATGATTATGTGGGCTGCCTGCAACCACAGCTAACTAACGCTACTTATACACAGAGTATTTTATATATTCATCACCAGTAATGTTAGAATACCAAGCAAACCAAAATACAGCAAAACTATCCACACAATTATTTAGCTCTGAAAGCTATACAGAAGGGGAAGAATTAAAAGTTGGAATCTTCAATTCACAAAGACAGCTCTGGTCAATTTCGTAAACTGCACAGTCTAAGGTGCCACTGGTTAATTACAATATTGTAGAATATACAAAACAAGTGACAAACCAACCACTACGCTAACTAAAATGAATCGCTAATATAATAAACTGCACCAATGCCAATTTTTTTGGAGGACAACCTTAAGTTCCTGGCCACTTCCAGAGCCAGGGCATCAGCCAGTTCAAATATCCTACTGACCTTTGGAAAACAGAAATGCTGTATTAGGTCACATCATGGCTGTTTCTAAAATACCTACTATAGCTATAACTACAAAGCCGGGGGGGGGGGTGGTGGAAAGGAGTGAGGTGTAGCCTCATAACCTTACCAAACACCACAGAGAAGGTTATTGACAAGTATCAGCGCGGCCCCTGCTGTGATGTGTGATGGCATGTGAAGCCCCATGCTAGGGCCCTGCTCACAGCTGGGCACAGCAAAGTCCAGCCCAGTCTGCTTAGTTCCATAGTGCTGTTGTGAGCACAACATCAAGTTAATTTAAATAAGGAAAGCGGGTTACAAATGAAGTAGGATTGTGCAAGAGCACCTGGCATCAGCAAGTGATCGATAGCATCCCTGCAGTATTTGAGGGCACGGGGGCCGCCCGTAGGAACATGTAGCCCAAAGGGCTGGCTGAGGGAAGAGCCTGGGTGTCACTTTTACCTGAGGAACAGACCGCACGGCCTCCGGGGGACGGCCGCCACGCCAGCACCCGGCCCCGCCGAGCCCCGCGGCCGGCCCTCAGCACCGCGCCGGGCAGGCCGCCTCCAAGATGGCGGCCCGGCCACACGGCGCCCCTCCCGCGCGCGGCGGGCCGCTCGCTGCCGTCCCCCGGCGGGCCGGGCCGGGCGGCGAGGCGGGGCGGCGGCGGAGACCGGCCCTGTGCAGCACCGGTAGTGGCCGCGGGGAGACGCGGCCGGTGGCTGTTGGCGTGGGGAAGCCCCGCAGGGTGCCCAGCGCGGTCCCCGGCCGGCTGCGGAGGCTCGCCCGGTGCCGGGCCGCCGTGCTGGCTGGGGCTGGCGGTGCGGAACGCCGCGGCGGCAGCACCGCTTCAGAGGGCACCAGGATCCGTCCAAGCCTGGGGAACAGCCGTTTCAGCCGGAGGAGGCGCGCACTTGCTGTTGGACGTGTTTACAGACTGTCAAAATGGCCTAGGCCGAGGTATCAAAGGTCAGAACAGGTTTTAATCAAAGGTTTTGTAAAAATACAGTATTGCTACCAGCCCTCCGCATCCACGCCAACAAAACACTGCCAACCTGCTCATTCAGCCCCTGCCCGGGGAGGCTGTGCCCGGGTTACTGGTTACACAGCTCCGCATCCTTCCAGGCGTTCGAGGTTTTCCACCAGGCTGTGGACGTCCTGTGTCTGTTTCGGGGGTGAAGCCGTCAGCAAGCTCTTCCCCAGGTAATGAATGCCCCCGCAGATCTTTCCGCACCGTTACCTTCTTGACATGTAGCTTGTTTTATCTAAGGGTCTACATAAAACACAATAAAAGTCTCACTGGTTAAAGCGGTAGCTCTGTATCAAAGCTCCCAGCCTTTAAAATGTCACCCAAGAGTTCAAGAGAGTTATTTTAAAGCATGACAGTTCACAAGAACCATTTTTAGGCAAAATATCGATTTTGTTCTCATCGATATTTTTAGTACTCAGCAATTTAAATAGGTTTGGGGAACCTGATGCGCATTTAGCATTCACTTGGAAGTTTTTATTAGCAGACCCCCAGTTACCGTGAAGCAGGCTGTTGATCAGCAGCATGGCTACCACTGAGCCTCCCTTACATCAAACGACTGTCTTCCTTGAGTGATGCAAACGCCTCTACAAAACAGGACAAGACTATCAACTTCATCAGGTTCCTCCTGTTATGCCAAGCAGAATTAGAATTAGCAAATTACAAGCTCAAGGCTCTGCAAAATAAACGCAGAATCTAATAGGCCCGGTAAGATTTACTATGATACCCCATTTTAGTCAATGTCAATAAAATTGAATGTGTAACTTAAGCCTACAGCCCTAAAATCCATTCTGTTGTCCAGGTAGAAAACCCCTTTTGATAAGCACAAGTGTTAATAATGAAATTGTTAAACTCCCCAATTTTGATATCATAGTTTTCCTGTTGTTTGTGTAATTTTAGGTATTCCACAGAAATATGCTTTCATTTTTATCAGAAACATTTTATATTAGATCCCATGCATTCTTTTAAAGCATGGGCAGTGCCAAAATTAAGAAATACCTGACAGTGGAAGACACTTTATTCATGTGGTGTAGGGTTTTAGCAAAGTGTGTAACACATCGGAAATCTTCATTATAATGATACACAATTACAGTAGGCATAACGTACCTTTTCAGCTACATATTTCAGTAATAGTTATTTATATCAATCACTCCTGTGGAGTGTGTACCAGGAGTACATTTTCTCACAGGGTTTTTCTGCGTACGCCCCGGTATTCAAGAAGTTACACATGCCTATAAAATTCCCCATCAGCTCATCCCTGTGTCTGAGAGCAATTACCCCAACTGTTTGAATAACAGCGTGTTGTTTGCTGGAAATCAGACGGGAAAAAGCAAGTGGCTAGAACACTCACAGGACAACAGTCCTTGCCCAAATTGTACAAACGGTCAGCTCAACTGCATCGAGGTTTGACTGCAAGGTCTAGAAACTACACGTAGTCTTTATCTGCAACAAATGCCTCTGCGGCAGTTCCTGGAGGGTGTTACCAACTAGAGTGAAACAGGGAAAGACAAACAGTATATTCATAATATACATGAACACTTGGCACTGCAGCTTAACAGTAATACCAGAAAGAACCATGCAGATGTGGCATGTTTTTGCCCCTTCGTGGCAAAAAGTCCAAAAATGAGATGAAAGATGCAGGCTCATCACATGAGATGAGACAAAACAGTATAAAAAAAAAAACAGTACATGAAAGCTAGTATTATAGCTCTTCATCAACTTAATTATTAAATTAACTGCAAGAAAACACAAATGAAGGTTAAATTGCATAAAGACTAGATGGTAATGTACTGAATTCTTATCTCCTTGTTAGCGGGGAGCCCACAAACGCATACGCAATAGATGCTGCTTATGCTCTGGGATTGTGCTTGTGAGGCAAAGCTATGCTGTGCCAGGGCACTCGCTGCAGATTAAGGGTGTCCTAAGTTAATTTATGGCAAGCTAGCCACTGAGCACTCACTGGAATGTATCTCACATCAATTTCCCCTGACAGACAACTGATGTTTCAAACTATTCCTAGTAGAACTGAGCACCAGTACAGTGATCTTTACAGGCAGCGCTTATCACCAGAGCAAGAACTAGCCCTCCTGTACATTATGCTGCTGCTATTCACAATATCCTACCTTTTAGTAAAAAAAAAAAAAACAAACAACAACAACAAAAAAAACCAAAACACCACACACAAACAAAAAAACCCCACACAAAAAAGCAGGAAAACAAGATGTCAGCCTTTCATTTTCCAGCAAGATAAAGTACACTATAATAGTGTTCCTCAGTGTTTCTGGCAGAGCTGGAGAGATTTTGCTGGGCAGTTACCACTCCCTTGCTCTGTACTCCTCTTGTCCACATAGTCTGACTTCTGTTGTCCTTGACTATGGAAAAACCTCACTGCCATGGCTGTATTACAGCTGCCATTTGCCCTTTCTATTTCCCACTTCTTCACTTTCCCACGAGATGTGCCCAAGAGCTTCTCACTCAACAACACAAAATTCCATCAAATTTTTTTTTCTTCTCTCTCAAGTTTGCTCTTTCAGAAGGAACAATGGGGAAAATGCTTCTATACACAAACGACATTACAATAACATGTCTTTGAAATCCTTATAGGTAAGGTTTATTTCACCCAACATGTCCCCTAATCAACTCACTTTAGGAAACAAAGAAACCCCACATTTACCATTTCATTCTTACCCTCTTTCTCCATCAGATAAATCATATTATTACACTAGTGTGTCTCAGCTTCAAGATTAAGTTAGCAACATAACTCCTAAAAAAAAAGGGGGGGGGGGAGGGGCTGAGGAGTAAAACCACAGGACTCGATGGGTCATCTCGTATGACACTACTAGTGGGCAATCAACAGAGAAACAGAAGGATGAACGTGATCAAACTTCCACCAAGTAAACAAAGTTTATCTGTAAAATAGATTTATTGCTAAATGTAGTTCAAAGTATCAACAGAAATTGCACATGCCATTTGATACCTCATTCATTAAGCACATTGATCTTTGAAAACATGATTCTGACTAATAAGCTGTGGTAAGTGGCTCTTGGATTCTTTGTTGCTATTCTAGTGAAAGACCTGGACTCAAAAGCTGAAGAAAGAAAAAGCTTCAGTGCTTCTGCACTCATATCAGCTTCTCAACCTAATCACTAGGACAATTCTCTATTTATTTATTTATTCAAAGATTACAAGTATCACCACATCCTATTTATGAGCTTGACTGAAGTAGATTTTGTCATCACAAATGGAAGAAGGATCAAGGATGCAAAGTTCCCGTTTAAGGAACTTCACTATAAAGTGCTCTTCAAAAGTATTCTGAAGGGTACCAATAAAAAGACTGCACCGCTCCCAACCGCTCAATTATTTATCTCGAGTAACGCATCGTATACTTGTTCTAAGAGAGCAGACAGCATGCCAAAAATGCAGAAACAATTGCTTCAGTTTTTCTTGGAATTTTGACTGAAAAAGTTTGCAGTTAAGTTCTAGCAATTTCACTGGATCCATCCAGGTATTGAAAAATAAGTAAAATTACTCTAATTAGTCTTTCAAAATAGATCACAAAATACAGCTTTCTTCCAAAAATAGGTGCATGTACTAATTTCAAGATTGAGTGTCAACTATGGTTCGTGCAATGTACTGTAGAATAAATTGTAGAATAGGCATCTTTTTTTCAAAAGGTTTCAAGACAGTATATCTGGCTGAAATTATTTCTTTTAAGTCTTTTGTTGCTAGGTAGAACAGAAAAGTAATTTAAAAATAAGGTGAATCCAGCAGACACCCACAGAAGCAGCTCCACCACTGCACAAACCAACACACATATGTTTTAATATCAAATCTTGTGAATTTAGACACTTGTTGAGGACTTTCTGCAGTTTGATAGCAAATAAACAGCTCTTGTAGGCTAACGAGACGACTTGGTTAACACAATACTACTTGACTTACCTAACTGAAAGGCAAGTTACTTTCTTTCACTTCAATGTGAGTTTTCTTTCAACAGCAATAGGCATAGCTTGACTTCATGGTTGTATCAGAGTATGTGGAAGAACTACTTAGCTTATATTTTTGGCAGCACTCCTCTTCAAAAATTACTCAGCACGCATTAATTGTACTCCACAAAAATCAAGCCAAAGCTTTGTAAATCCCTGGAAATGTTCCATTCAGAGTTTCTAAAGCTGCTTGCTCTGGGTATGACGAACAAATTGTCTTACAACAGTCTACTCTGTACATACGGCTGGCAGGAAGGATTTTTAATCTTCTCAGTGGAAGACTGTAGTTTCATAATTCTAGCTCCAATAAAAATACTAGAGTTCCAATTATTAATTGATAGGCAATTTGCAATTTCAAGCCACATCTGTTTAAAATTTCTTTTTACTAATTCGTTTAAACGGCGTTATCACAACACTACAAAGAGTGATGGGAAAAAGTCATTCAGTTTTGCAAGGAAAAAGAAAAAAAAAAAAAAAAACAAAAACCAAGATACAGAAGAGAAACTGCTAAGCACAAAGAAATAAATGCAACTATACACAAGGTAGGGAATATAGCAGCTGTGAATACATAATACTCCACACACATTGATTCCTCATTACTTAACAATCATAACAAAACTATGCCTGAACAAAGACTTGCCACAAGAGGGGTATTTTAGAGGTCAAAAATTAAGTTAACTTCTGAGTGGCCTTTTCTTACATATTTTTTTTCCCACATTTTTTGCCTTGTTAAGAATGAGTATGTATTAGGTGCGTTTATTTTTTCACCATTTCACAAACCACAGGCTGAGCATAGGTGATGGGAAAGAAGTATTCTGTCAGCTTCCAACAGAGTCCCTATCGAGATGCAGCTGTCCAACTACAGTACAGCTCAATTCTCTGAGTTTTTGTGAGCATTAATTAGTCTTCGTCGCATCTCCTGGTTCCTGACCCTGTTTTCTTCATACTGGAAGACAGATAAGGAAATTAATAGATCAGCTGTTATCATTAAACAGGTAAGTTAAATTTAAAAGTGTAGAGAGCATTTATTACTGAGGAACAGGAACTATCTTTGACTGTTGCATTACAAATTCAGTTCTTGTTAGTACCTATATATTGGTTCCTTTTTCCTTTGAAATTAACGTTGATTTGATTAAAATACATGTTTCTAAGTTTGAGGTTATTAAGCTAAAGAGTATTAGAACATTCTAGTAAAGAAAATTCCATTAATATTATGGAGTAACTTAATTATACAGCCATCTTATGTATGACAGCTACACTTCACACATGAACTAGGAAAAACGTTGCGCTGGTGCTATTCTAGAGCACAGGTCAGGCTCTTTTCCTTTTAAAAGATACTGATTTATGTAAGGGTCTCTGCCTTCTGAGGCATTAATTTGTCATCACAGACTTGATCTATTTTTGATCCTGGTCATTAATTACACACAGATAAAGTAGTATACCAAGATGAAAGGAACAAAGGGAAATCCGGATTGAATGAGGGTAAGGCTTTTTTGCATTTTTTATGGTTTAGAGAAGAAACACAACAGACAGGAGTCCAGTGTAAAACGGAACCAAGAAAGCCTTCACAGTTTAGACACATGCAGAAGACTACCATGCTTTCAAGTATGCTCCTGCACTAGCAAAAGCCTGAAAAGCCTAACTTTCCTTCACTGCAGCCGAAAAGGAAACCTTTTCATAGCTAAAAAGTGAAAAATTAAAAATCAATGCATGATTTTATATATATTTCATGAGAAGCAAATTATTCTTGGCCTTCAGTTAGAGCATATATTTGTTCAATTTTTTAATAACTGGCATCAAGAATAAAACCCAAGTAACCCACAAATACTCAATTCTCTATATAATGTAATAAACTGCTAAGGAGATTGATTTTTTAAAGGATTTGCAATTTTTCACTTATTATACTGACTGGCTTGTAACTGAAATAATTGCCCAAAACATTACTTAACATTTATAGAATGCTTAACTTTTTCCCATGCTAATATTTAATTTTTCAATAACCCATCCATGTTTTTACATAAAGAACAACGGACCTTTAAAAGCTACATCTTTACTTATTCTATACTTCTGAACAGCCTTTCAGGGGCTTCCTAGTAATGGCATATCAATGCAGCCATATATTAAGAAGGCAGACAAACACAGACATCAAGAACTCCTTTTAACATAGGGGCTTCAATGGAACAAAGGAAAACAAGATTACATGGAAACTTCATTATTTTACACATCTGTGCTACAGTTTTCACGGGGCGGAGGGTGGTATTTGACACAAGCAGATTAAATAATTTCCACAGACTGACAGAGGAAGAAGAGCGGTCCCAAACTGTTTGGCTATCATCCCCTAGAAGTTTCCCTTTTTAGACATGATTGTGAAATTTATGTCAAAATTGCTAAGTACAATTTCAAGTTAAAAGGAGTGTGAGCAGTTCATTTACGTGTTCTGTCACGTAGGCATGACAACCACAAACATAAAGATCAGTTGTTAGTGTTCTGAAAATGTGCCCATTAGCTACCTAATCTATTTAAACTCCTACAGTCTTCCATTCTTTCTATGCAGATGTAGTATGGCAATGAGTTAGGTTCTAAGCATCAATATTTTCATTTTGGACCTAACTCAGCAACTCCTCAAGCAGTTTCAGTCAGTATAACTGACTTCAGAAACAAGTGTTACTCACACAGAAGTGAACTGTTACTGCTTTATATTCTATTCTGTGTGAATAGTACTACAAAAGAAAAAAAAAATAAGAAAAAATCAGAAGCAATCTGTGAAGTGTCAGTTCCTATTTGCCATATTTGTTTGTTAGAATGAGTATTCGCCTATTTTTGTACATCCAAAAATAGATCATGGTATTTGTTAAAGCCAGACTTTACCTAACAAATTTATAAAAAAAAGTTTAAATTGGGTCTCAAATGCCCACTCCAGAATGTGCTTACATTTATTCCTTTGTACTACTTAGTAAAAAGCAACTATTTCTATCCCATGGACTACTTTTTTTATTAAGCATTTAACTCATAGTAAATTTGTTTCTTACCTCTTTCTTTAAGCACTTCCGCATCTCACGGTCAATATCATTGCAATGGCCAAAAAATTTCAAAATGTTGTGCTGATAAGTTAGGGAGAGAAAAAAAACTTTTACAATTCACATGTTTTTTCCTCTGACGCTCTAAATTTCTTAGAAGTCACTTGCATTGTGCAACATATCCCAGTCATCTTCTCCTTTTCTTTTTGAGAAAAACAATGCTTTATAACTTTTTTACTTAGCAGCTAGAGAGAAGTTAAAGCTACTCCCAAGCCTCCTTTGAGCCACCCCCACCTTGCTGAAAATTGAAGGTACTCACCATGTTGTACAACCAGACTAAAATAGGATACCTAAGCTGAAGCTATAAAGTCTAAATGTAGAACATATTTTACTGATCTAGGAATCAGTCTTGCAACTTTCACTCACGCTAGCTTCAATAATGTAAAAAAAAAATAAAATTAAATATTCTGAACTCCAGTTTGTGATACAGAAAGATATAGGGAGATCTACAGGCATCCTGTAGGTAATGTCCTCCATGCTTCATTTTCATTATTTCTTCATGACCTAGAGAGGCAAAGGACTTGATGCTCCATCATCCCAACCACATGATGAATGTGGTGTTGGTCCAGAGATGCAGGCACTAGGCTTAGATGACGGAAATGTTAGAACCAGTATAAAAAACAGGGGATTAAATTTCTCCAGATCTTGAGGTTAGTAATTAAGATGCATTTACCATCTTTATGACACAGCTTAACTGTGGGCCTTGTATGCATACATAAGTGTTACTTAGTTTCTGAAAACCTGCAGGCATTGTCCTCACAAAGGCATTCCCCAGTTAACCTGATGATATTCGCCACAAAAATCTGTCCTCTTAGCCAGGATTTCCTGAAGCGATTTCATATTATCAGCCATCAAATCGCTCTCAGAATGCATTCTTCTAAAAGTACTACTTTCTCAGAGATGCTTGCTGCCATGCCAGAGTCTCATAGTAGAATCTAGTAGCAGAGCATCCAAGCAATTCAGAAGATTTGAGGGAGTCAAGGTTTTAGTAGATATTTACAACTATACAATCAACAGAGACAATTCCACCAATCTTTTAGAGAACTAATTAATTAAAAAATAAAGAGACCATGAAGAACAAAGCAGAGGAGAATGAAGGCACTTCCATATTTCAGAGGGAAACCTATGCACACTTCTGTAGCTGATGAACTAGCTAGATGGGTTTATACATGTAATACAGGAACACTATCAAGAATTCAAACAGTGGACAAAATTTCAGCCAATAGAACATGGCTGAAAGTTGGAGCGGGTTAATAAAGATTATGACAAACACTTAACTATAGCAGTGCTATAATTAGCTTGTTTATTCGTCTTTGCTTTATAAAGGGCATCAGATGACACTCTGAAGCAGTTGCATGTGATAAATGGTCACTTTACTGCAAGCTGATCTTGCTTTTACAGCATTTTCATTTTAGCTAATACAGACTTAATTTTGTATTCTATTCTCATACCTCATGTTAAGTTTCAAGGTGAGTGCTCACATTTCAAGCTAACCTCACTCTTACTAGTGCATACAGTAAGTTGAATCTACGTTTATTTAGCCAGATTCCTAAGCTGTCAACTTTTTGGCTCAGATGATGAGGAAAAAAGAATCCGTTTCCCAAAAATAATTATTACACCCGTTACAGTAATAGGATTGCAAGACAATATGCACTTCTTTTAGCTGCCACCTATACAAATAAGTCTCTTTAAAGCACGTACTTGGCACCAGAATGGAGTTGTTAAAAAAAATTTTAAAAATCAAAATGATGTCAAATAGGAATCCTGTTAACGTCTCCTCACTAGATGGAAATCTTGATGTAATGGGCAGGTTCTGCATTAGAAATAAATTAAATCAAACATTTGTGAAAATGCACACACAGGATACCCAATTAAAAAATAATGCTTTTCATCCCTCAGGAATATTAATTTAAATTGTAGATGAAGGTTCTTAGGACACTTTGGCATAATAACAAAACAGCAGGTAGTCACTGATAACTGATTAAGATCACCGACTTCAGATTTCAGTTACTTCCATTTTAAAAGGGTATTTCAGCACATTGCCCTTGCATTTTAAATTAAAAGGTATTGCTTCCTTTCAACCGAGTGTGAAAGAAGCCATCTTCACCCATTTTGTTTTGAGACTGCTAGCACAGATACCCTCTTACACATAGTTCAGCACAAGGCTGACAAAAGTAACTCCTTTTCATGTAAAGATCAACTTCAAACAAAACCAAGAGAATATAATTGCTGCTCCTAGTCCCTTCGTAAGTCAAACTGGCAACAGATTCCTTTGAATCACTTGCTGCCAAGGAATTCAAGTACACCTTTTAGTTCCAGTTCCCTCCTAAACTCAAGGCAGTCTAAAAAGCTACATTAAACAAAAAGCCTTGTATAGTAACATTGTTATTAAAAAACCAAAACACACAAAACACACAAAACCCCAGTCAACCATTACTTTCAAGTAGTAAATGAGTCTGTCTGGATTCTCTAGTCAAATCGTTGAAAGCCCAACTACATATGTACCAAAAAGCAGGACAAATCCAAGTGTATTTTCTTTCCTGATTGGATTTTTTTTTCACAATTATGTGAAATTAATGCCAAGATTTTAATTTTATATTGCCTATAGAAGTTTTATTCTCCTCTTAACTGACAGTCATTTTAGTTCACAACCCTTTTGATACTACCATAGTTAATGTCTTCTCACCTCAATTCTAGCTACTGAACACAACATTAAAGTTGTTTCAAAAAAAAAATCAACTAAGGAAAATATAAAAGTCCCTACAATTTCTCAAACTACGTAAAGCATTTTTAGGCAAATTAAAATCTTAGAACTCAGAAGAAAAGCATAACTCTTACACTGAATACATCTTTTAGTTTTAAAGCTTGTGGATGTTCTCTGTAAGAACCTCTGTAAGAACTCTGTATCTTAGGTTTAAAAAAATCTAGACAGTACATAGGAACAGACAGGCAACGGTATTGGGAGCCCCACCTATGAGGTGGCATCAACAGGTTCCAGCGTGCTTACATTTCAATGTACTGCTCTACAAGTGCCAACGAAAAACAATTAAATGTTGCTGACATACCCAGTACAGCATACTCATTGTAAGTGAATTCTAGTATTAAAACTCTGCTCCCCTCTTTGTTGTAATTTAGAAATCATAAGAAAGTGTGGTACCACAAGATTTTTTATGTTAATTTAGCTACTTTAAACTCTGCAAAAATATTGTTATCCTCCTTTCACGCAAAACATCTTCTCTCACATTTTGTGTCCTATAAGCATTGTTTTTCTTTCTGTAGTACTTTTGCAAAGAAAAATCTAGATTTTTCCTCAACATGGTAAAGCTAACATATGTTTTGTCTTTGAATTTATGGATAACTGCATTACAAAAAAAGTATAAGCATCACATCTGAACATGGATGTGAAAATATTGTAGACTGCATGAAATTATGTAAACCATTGCTTTCCCATTCATACTCAACATCTAAATAATTTTTTGTCTCAGCGAAAACTATCCAATTGAACTTTTTATGCACTTACACAGACATGTATCTGTACAGAACATCTGTTTAGAGTATACAAGAGAACTGAGAAAATAACTGAAAATATTGCAACAATGCTGCAGATACCTTTCCTTGCAGGGGCTGATTCTTCTACATCTACAAGTTTACTACACAAATTAAAAAAAAAGGTCTTCCAAATGAGTGGTGAAATTTCTGTCTTCTTGAAGCAAGAGCCTCAAGAAGCCCAAAGACAATTTGGCATTTTATATCCTTGGGTAGGTGCCTATTAAGAAGATGGAAGTCAAATAGGAATTTAGCTCTCCAAGCATTCAATGTAAGGCATGCTGCATACCCAGACCCCCATCAACACACCTGCTTGTAACACCAGTGGACAGCTGGAATATGACAATGCTGTCAGCATACAAAAAGAAGACTTTTGAAGTTGCATTTTGTTGTTTTTTGCGGGGCACACAGTACTAAAAGGTACAGAAGTTACTTCAGTTCTTAAAATAGGTCTATACTTGCCAAGCTGCAACACAGGAAATTTTAAGACATGTTTTATTTCCTAAAGAAATCACTGGCTAAATTTTACACAAAGTCATCAGATACCTCTTCAGTGAAAACGTACTAGCTACGTTTCATGGCTGTTCAGCCTAGAGGAGGTTTTCCTCTAAGATCATATAATATTCTCACTAATTCATCTGACACTCATTTCCCCAACCCACCCACTCTTTTCTCTGCTTAAAACTGCTTACCTCTTTGTGACACTTCTTGAGCAGACTGATAACTCGGTTACATTCTTCAGTGTGCAGATGAGGAGACAGGTCTGGATGCATCTTTAGTTAGGGATAATTTTAGTAGTATAAGAACAAGAATCTGACAAAACTTCCACCTGCCAACACTAAAATATGAAAACATAATTAGAAATTTCAAGTTAACCATTTCAGATATTATCACACAGTATTATTTTAACAAAAAATATTTTAGATCAAAACACAGCTTAATATGTATAATTTATATTTGTACAGTTAAAGTAAATAAAACCAGCGTATGTCTGTTCTCCTACACAGCCCAAATGTTAAAACTATAAATTTATATTCTTCACTATCATGAACATAAGCATGTATTTGGGATTTTAATTTTCAGGGACTTTCTAGTAACATTAATCTTTTTTGAACTGCAGATTATCTTTTCACCTCCCTACTTCAGTTTTCTTCTTTCTAGCTTTAAATAAAGCTAAGCATATGTAATTTTTTTTATGCCTTCCACAAAGATGTATCAGAACAAGAAGCACAATATTTCATTACAGCACTCCAGAAACTGGCATCTACATGCTGTTTAAAAACCTCCTCATCCAAAGCATTGATGATGCTTTAAAAACCAGTACTTAATCACTTAAAGCAGCAATGATATTTTTCAATTATGCCAAATTGGAATGTCCCTTCTTGCAACTTCACATTGTTGTCTCTTGCCCTTCCACTGTGCTCCTCTAAAAAGCATGTGGACCTGTCTTCTACATGAATTCCCCCCTCCTTCAGGTAGTGGAAGACAGCATTTAGGTTTGCCTTGAGTCTTCTCTTTTGAACGCTAAAGCAGCCTAGCTCCCTTAACCTTGCTGCATATGCCAGATGTTCCACCCTCCTGACCCTCTTAGTTTCCCTTTTGCTGGACTCTTTTTATCATCTCTGTTAGGCTGTAGGACCCAAAGATGAACACAGTATTTCAGATGTGGCCTCAAAACTGCCAAGAAGAGGATAATAATAACTTCCCCGTATCTGCTACCTACACTCCCAAGGCAGCCCAGTGTGCTGTTAGCCTTTGGTACCGCAAGGGTGCACTGCTAAATCACGTTTTAACTTCATGTCCACCAGTACACCCAGGTCCTTTTCTGCAGGGTTCTCTGGGGCAGGAGCAAACGTCACTCTAGAAATACTTTTTTTATATTATCCCCCATTTAAAAAAAAAAAAAATATTCCCAGAAGTAATTTTCAAGATCTTTTGTTGAAAAGGATGAAAGTGTCATATGATAGTGGCTGAAACAAGATGACATCTTTGTTGTGGAAGATCACCAGGGAGGGAAGAAGAAAAGTCAAGTTCATACCAGGACAAACGGACTCATCTTGACAAAATTCTACTTGCATGACTCATACTGCCACTGAATTAAAGAGATGCTTTTTTGTGTTTGTTTACTTAGTATTTTGTCATTCCCCCTCCTCCCAAAGAGATCCTAGCTGCAGTACATCAGGCAAATACCTCTACAACTTGTACTAAGTAACCATCACTGACTCAATGCTTCAGCTAAATACTAATAGCCAGTGGTGAGATTTTACAATTGCAAAATCCCAATATTCAGGCTGCAGTGCCGACAGCTATAATCTATACTGCTATTCCTAGAATACTCAAATAATATATTTGGCTCGAAGAAGTATGTACACTAATTTACCCAGTATTTTCCACCATGTGTTCAGCTTAACAAGAGTTACATTCCCACAAGCAAACTAAATTTTAAAAATCCAAACAGATTTAAAAGCCTCTTGAGACGCATAAGAATATGTTCCACACAGTGTTACAAACACACGTAGGAATTTCTTTCAAAAATCTCGAAGTCTAATATTACACTACATATACCCTTAGCACAGCAGAAGTTGGAAACTGTACAAGTTGCTTAAGCATTCCATTCAACAAATTAACAAATGAACCTTTAGAAATATGACAGCAGGAGCACGACTGTAACAGCAAAGTGATTAAGAACCCTGCTGTGTTATTGCCATCAGCTTTTGATTGCATGCCACACAAAGTCAATATGTTTTAAATTTATCAGATTTTTTTTGATAGCACTAGAGTTAGCATTCCCTTGAGAAGGTGACACGCTCAATGACTGCACATTACTTTAACATGTGTGAACCCAGCTGATTATTAAACCTCTTCATCATTCAGCCTCTGACCGCTCTTCCTAAAACTGTCATCTGAACTGGCTGTCACAGAAAAAGGCAAGACCAGTGCCCTAGTGGAACAGGTAGCACGCACACCAATACAGGCCAAAAAGTCAAATGGAGCATTTCAAGCAAAGAATCACTATTTCTAAACTAAGTTTAGTAATCACTGCCATTGTTTACAAAATTATTATCAGATAAAGTGGATGAAAGTTATCAATGCCCCAAATAAATCGGTGACAGTGCATTTCATCAATTAAAAGCCTAACAACTCAAATGAACTTTCCAACCAGCAGTCCTAACAGTCACACCAGTTCATAGATCAGTACTCCTGAAATTCATTTTCAAATAACATTCGATATTAAAATCTTTCAAGTTCAGTAATAGATACAATACTCAGTTCATGTAGGTTATGATGGATTAAAGTAACAAAACATCTTCCAGTGGTCATGGAAGGCTTAACTAGAGCCTTTAAGAATTTCATGAAGTTCACGACTGAACAGTGTTATCAGTGCTCAATATTATATTAATGTTTAGGAGGGTCAGATTAGACAGTGATCTATGATCACAGAAGGCTAAAATATTTTTGTGGGAGGGAAATGACTGATAGACAAAAGAGTTCCAAAATTAACAAAAACACATATGAAAAAAGGACAGCATGAGCTATTGGTTTCCTTAGTTTCTTTTTAATAATATTCTAACCTAAAATAAAGATAGCAGGTTGCCATCTTACCAGAAGTTAAATCAACATGGACATAATTTTATATAGGTGGTAGCTCATAAGAATTGAAGTATGAAAAAACACCGGGGGGGGGGGGGGGGGGGGGGGGGGGGGGGGGGGGGGGGGGGGGATATGCTCAAAACCATTGGGAATAAAGCAATATAAATTGCTCTGAGGGAAAAACTACTAACAGAAACGCTTGTATCAAGAATGTCAAGGTAAGCATACAATTTCTGTAGAAGAAATACTAGCAAGTAAAGCAGAAGAACAATATTAATAAAGTACAGGAATTGCTTTAGGAAGAAAATGGACCACAAAATGCTAAGCAAACTTTAGTTTCTGAAGCAAATATTTGGAAAGAAGCATTTAGAGGAACTCTTGACATAAAGGCACTGACTGATTTCACTGGTTGCACAAAATGGTCTGCCCTTTAATGTGTTTTATATGAGATTTTGAATTCTGTGCTGTTTTTCCTTCCTGGTTAAAAATTATACTACATGTGTATCTAAATGAATTGGTTGAAATGCCTTAAGAAGTAACTGCAAAATTCTATAAACCATTAGCCTCTGAAGGTCGAAGACATGAATAAGATGATGATCTTTTGACTTCCTTAACCAGTTTCTAAATCTACGATATCCTTCAGGGGAAAAAAAAGAATTATGAAATTGTCTCGTTCCAGTATCATGTTCTGTGTAGTTTATCTTAAAGTGGGAAAAATAGGGGGTGTTCTACCTTTACAGTTTACAACACAAACCATTAAAAAAAAAAAAAAAAAGAAATCAAAACCTAAACTTAGAAATTACCTGACAATGATAGTAATTTTCCAATACTAATATTTTTGTTTAGAAAAATAACACTTAGAGGATAATTCCTTGCATAAGCAATCCTAGACACTATGCATATCAAATTACTAGATTTCACAACAGGTATCAGCATACAAGTTATCAAGAAGCGATACTCATTCCTAATCTAAAAGGTGATTTATACACATGTTCAATACATTAAATATTTAATTTTAATGTACAAAAGGAACCTGCATGTATTATGGAATTCACAATAAAACTGCAGCTACCTAGCAAGTAGGCAGAAACCAAAAGGCTGCCCAAAACAGCAGGCAAGAACACTGGATGCATTTCATTCACATTCCTGTTAGACACCAAAATTTGGGATAAAGTGCTTGTTTCTCTCCTGACCTCCTTATGGCAAACAGCAACAAAAAGACCTAGCCGCGTGGAAAAGTCAAGGGTTTGGTACATTCCCACTTCTTTCTCAAATGAAGCACGAGATCAGCATGTCAGGAATCTAGGAAAGTTCCTTCTTCTCTCAGAATCTCCCATAAACATGAAATAACCAGTTTGGTGATGCAGAAGGAAAACTAAATTAGGTTGCTTTAGTCTCACTGATTACCTTAATGCTTAGTATTTCCATGTTTGGGGGACAACAACGAAAGAAAGGTTTAAATCTAGATAATTGTTTTCCTAATATGCTTTTTTCCATATTTCGTTAAAACATGTTAGAAGACTATTCTTTAAACCAAGTTTTGCTAATTTTTCCATTTAAAACATTGCACACAGACGTCTTTTTCCCCCCCCCAAGTTTCCAAAGTCAATGGTAAAAAAGAAAACCACATGAATTCACACATTGCTCAGAAAAATTACTTCTTAAAGCAAAACGCAAATCCTCTTCTACCAACCCTGAAGATGAAAAATTGCATCTGAGCATCTACATTGCTAATCATTAAGCTCCTTAACCAGCAGAGTATTACAGAACACACACATTTGCTGCAAACTCTCAAATAGTACCCACGAGATGGCAGCACGACCGTGCAAATGAGGACAGGTACCACTAACAAGAGGGAAGGGCAAACAAATCCGCACATTCCAATAAAGCCACTGTACTCACCATGTGTAACATTTACTATCGCACTTCATTTCTCTAACTTGAGTAAGGCCACACATTTTGAGTTTTAAGTTTTCAGTCACATAGCATTGTTCGGTTTGGCTTTGAAGAAAAATACAATCCAAACAGCTCTTTGTTTACTCGCGTCATTAATGTTTTCCATCAGATTATAAAAAGTTTTAGCATAAGAAAGGATTCAGCTCCACACCTAACTGGATGGTGTTACCTGAAGATATTATTCATGTCACTTCAGCAGAACTTCTGAATTCCTATTATCTTTCATACACAATTTATAAATATTTTTGATGACAGTTTAGAATACTCAGAAGAAGATACTCATTTCAGAGTCATTCAGTGAAATGAGAGAACACAATTGATGAACACCATGTCAAAAACCTAGGGAACTCTAAACTAAGGGCTCTGTTTCTAGCTTTCAATGACATGATTAATGTCTTCCAGATCTAGGTATTAAAGCATCATTCCATGCATTCCATGCTGCTATCCTTAAGGTTGTGATTAGGCACATTGAGAGTGTGCCCTAACTTTCCATTGTTCCCAAGAAATTTAGAAATTCACTTTAATAAACCAAGTTTAGCTGACTCTTATAAAATCTAGTCATAACCTCTTGAATTTCAGTCTTCAAAACTATGCACTAGTTTTCTAGTATCACACAGGGGGCAGCATAATTTAGATACAGATCTATGAAGACTTGCAAATAGTAAAGAAATGCAAAAAGGGGTAAATTATGCCTACTTTTAATTTTTTTATATAAAGTATGTAGATTACATTTCCTTTCCCTGAATCTAAAGAATAATAATAAAACCCCCTCCTTGGTAAATAAGATTCACCCTGATTTTAACTGGTTTTTTTACATGACCACTTTCTGCCAACAATTCAACATCCCTCACAGCAGCAGAATGAGCACTCACCTGCTACTTTTAGTAAGAAGTATCCGATAAAACTACATCATACCTGATGTTATACTTAGTAAAGCAAGTTAAGATGATGTTAGTCCTACCTAATGAATAAAGCAAGTCGAACACCAACTTGATATTCAAATAATTTCAAGTTTTATTTGTGGCTAAAGTCAATGATCAAGTAAAGCACAGTAAGGTATTTTCACCTTCAGGCAATTATTTAAGGGCAGATTCACACAACAAACATCAGCAGTTACAGGACAATTAGTGGAGTATTTTTATTATAACATGCAGCAAGTCAAACTGCACAATATTGCGTTATATCAGAAAAGATTACAGAAGCCACCACTTTCTAATCCTGCTACATCTATGAAGATGGCCATACACAGCTAAGAATGACAAGACCCAGCCAGTATAAAAGTTAACACACGCTGAAGATGAGGTGCTGTCACCAAACCCACAGAAGCTGCACAAGCTATTTTTGTACTTCAGCATCCACCAAACCAGGCTTCATTTCACCAGTTTCATTCATTTCCCGATGAAGCAAAGAACACTATAAACCTCATAATGCTAGTGGAATTGCCTGGCTTACTGTACAAGTGTTTTTTTCCTTTCTGAAAGGGGATCACACTTCGCAGTTGGAAAAGACAGGGCCTCATCCCTTGAGCGAGCCTCCCTGAAGAAAGGCACATCGCACTTAGCAGAAAGTGAATACTATTGGTGTAATACAGCTTCGCTATCGGGTGCTACACCGTTATCAACAGTTAAGGCAGACGAGGAAGCCCACTTAACTAGCGTGCACTGCTTTCTGTCTGTAGTTTCTCCATGTTCTTAAAATAGCGACGGGATACACACAGACACAAGGTAAAGCAAGCATAGGCCAGTCACAAGGGAGGGCCCCCTGTTCCCACTCACAACAGCCGCTTTAAAACCCCTCTTTGAAGCTTGAAGAAGGCAGCAAGGTGAGCAGAGAGCCCCAGAAGCCAGCACCGAGCTCAGGCACGGTCCAGCACGGCTGCCCCACAGCCGGGCGGCAGGGAGGACTCCGATACGTGCCCCCTTTTCTTTTTGAGCGAGAAAACAAGAACACTGCGCGCTGGGGTCCGGCCAAGGCCCCCCTCTTAGCCACCCACACACTTACTCCAGTCCCCAGAGGACGAGCCCAGCCAAGGGAGGCAGGCACCACAGCAGGCACGCCGCCCACGCAGGGCCAGAAAGTGCCGCAGGGGACGGAAACAGCCGGAAGTGACCTCAGCACACTCCGCAGCCGCGGGAAGAGCCCTCACGGCGGGGCGGGAGGCGGGGCGGGAGGCGGAGCGCATTGCGATTGGGTGGCTCAGGCACCGCGCGGAGCCTAATTGGGCGCTTCGAAAGGCGGGCGGCGATTGGTGGTTGGCGGTTGAGCGGGAAGATAGGCGGGCCTGGCCAGGCAGTGGGCGGCTGCAGCGGGTAGGTTACGGGTCTCTCTCTGCTCGGCTGCGTTGGTCGCTTGGCGTTTGTCCCTGTGGCCTCCTCACAGGTACCCGGACAGGTAGTAACAGTCCTGGGTGAGGGCTAGTGCCCTATCCCTGTCCAGGAACTCATACCAGGTCTCCGTCAGTGAGGGAAATGAGGTCTTGGGGGTAAAACGATCGTAGAAAGCCTTTTAAGTTGTTGGTGCCCAAAGCGCTGTTGTTGGTGCCCGCCGAGATCTGCGGTAATGCTATGCTTAGGACTAATGCCAGTCTTCTGCTGGTCGTGCTTAGATACAGATTTGTGCGCCTTGCTAAGGGAACGCATCTCCTGGGCCTGCCTGTGCCTTGATCTTTTCTCTAACGTTTCAACTTTTTAGGTGGCTTCGTCATGGATGAAACTGTTGTTGAGTACATCCGAAGAACTGTACTGAAAATCCCACGAGATAAAATCAAGGCAGTGCTGCAGGAATGGGACTTTTTGTCAGAGAAACAGCTGCAGACCATAAAGTTCAATCAGATAAAGGAGAACATTTCTTATGATGTTGCTCAGCTCTGTGAGGTAATCCTTGCGTTCGGGAACTGCTTGTCTGTGCTATACAGGATGCATGTTGAAGCACTATCAAAAAACCATTCTTATGAAGAAATGAATTTTCTTTGCCCGTAACACAGAATCAAATTGCAGTTTGTAGTCTGGAAAATATAAAGCTGAGCTGGTAATACCATCGATTTTGCCTGGCTGATAGGAGTGCAGGATTGACCCTTACCAAGTATGAAAGTGTGTTTTGAGCTCTAAGTTGCACAAGGTGTGTTAAATATTTTTAAAAATGGGTGTATTTCTACATTGTAAAATAAAGGCATGGATGGAGATTTCCACGCATTACAGAGGGCTAATTTAAATCTATTTAGTATGGGTAACGATAGCACAGTCATTTTCTATCTTTTCGACTTCCTCGATATTTTTGAAAAATTTCCTTGGCCAGAGCAGCTTCTGTTTTGAATACTGTAAGCAAAAAAAGTTTTCTGATCTTCCACTTGAGCACTCTGATTTTGGTGTGCCAGGAATCTTTTACATGTACCATGAGTCTTTCTCTGTGGTATCATAACCCAGATAGATATGGTTTTTACTGATATCTCTTAAATTCTATAGCTTTTTATATTGTTTCATTTGAATTTAATACTCGAAGATTAATTGCATGGAGTGTAGATCCAACTGTAGGCAAAAAACTGTGAAGTTATTCTTGTAAGAGAGCAAATGTCATATTTTAAAATAGCATTTGTTTCTGAAACGTTCTTATCTGTAACAAGTAGTGTCATAAAGTTTCTTAAATTTTTTTTTCATGCTGTGAATGTTAAATAAGGAGGAACTAAGCACGTTAAAATTTCTGACAGTGAAATACTAACCAGTGTTGCATAATGTCATCAATACACATTAATGTTACTTTCAAACTGCTTGTACTGTAAGGACAGTGTTCTTGCTGCCTCTGCAGAGGCACACTTAAACCTTGCTGAAATAGCTTTTGTTATCGGTTTTGCAAAACTGTATTGTGTCCACGTTGGGACCAGGTGTGGTGTCTTTGAGGAGTGCCTACATGCTGTGGACTTAGGTGCAATGTAATTTAAACCGCCAATACTGAGATTTTTCACTTACTAAACAGTGTGATAAAGCATTCTGTACCTGCAGTTCACCGTGCACATTCTTCTTTCTAGGAAAATTTTGCAGACATAAAGCAAGCAGCTATCCTAGACATAATTTGTAAGTAAACAATTACTTAAAATAACATTTATTTTTTTTAGGAGTAATTTGATAACACAATAATTAATTACACAGCAGTTGCCCTAGTGAGCTATGGATTATTTGGTGTAAACAGATTACATTTCAGATGACAGAACTTACTAGATCTGACCTCTTTTAAAAAATTTTCAAAAGCTCGCAATCAGCAAAAGCATGTTTGCTTCTTCTGAGGTCTGAATATATGTAAACTGGTAAGCCACATACAGCACAGAGTTACAAATATAGAGAGAGATGTTTGTCTCCAGTATTCACTGAACCCTAAAATCAGTAATATTGTGCTCCAGTAGGGAGTGACATAGGCAAAACTCAGCAAATACTCCAGTTGGAACTCTTAACTCCAATATTAATTCACAACTTGATTATTTAATAGCTTAAATCTCAAGGTTTCTTTTAGCAGTCTACCCTTAGTTTGAGTTTAGACTGAGTTTTGGTAATTTTAGGTAAAATCCTTCTTTAAACATTAAGCAACTAATAAAGGGTATCTCTGAGGTTTAACTGCATTACAAATAATCTTCCCATCTCTTAATAAAACACTATTTTGCTTCTAGGTATGCTATAATTGGTAGTTTAAGAATGCTGAATAAATTATATTGTGTTATCAGAAGTAATTTTTTTAAATAAACGTCATAAAAGTATCGTAAAATTATTTCTTCCTTCAATTACCATTTGATAATACACTATGTTATTGAGCAATTCCTGTTTTTCTTAGACAACTACACCTACCCAAACAAAAGACTGTGGAGTGTTTACCAGATGAGAAAAACAGGTAAAAATGTCTTTCCTTGCTGTAATCTCACAGTTCTCAGCAACTTAACTGCAGTGCTGCTTCATATTGTACAATTTAAACACACATACAGTCTAATATGTTTTTTTCAGTGGAGAGATCTTTAACATTTAACTATAGTCTAGCATGGATTTCCCAATGGAGTTGTTTTGTTTAATGTTTTTAGAATACTTTCTATTAACTTCTCAAGCAATTATTAGAAATTAGTAACTACTAATTAAATATTTTCCTCTGTATGGCAATAATGACG
The DNA here is from genome assembly GCF_015220075.1 of Falco rusticolus. NCBI lineage: Eukaryota > Metazoa > Chordata > Aves > Falconiformes > Falconidae > Falco > Falco rusticolus. The sequence goes on along the minus strand of NC_051201.1, from coordinate 5,768,243 downwards.
ATCAAATTTAATATACAGCTTTTTGTATAAGGCTATGCAACTTCAGCCTTTTCTTCTTAATTTTGTTTTAGTAAAACTAAAAACATCTCCAATCTAGGTCTTGTAAACACAGTTCTCATTTTTTTTTTTCTTCTGTGACAGGGGGAGGAACAGAAACTTTTGACTTACAAGTTCTCAAAAAAAAATTTAAGAGACAACTTCGGTCAGTCTTGAAAAATGTAAGAATAAATGCATTGTAAATTTGTTACAGAACTCTGGCATCAATAGGTTCTTTTTGTAACTTTAGCGAGGTTTCTTTTTCTTACAGTCTACATCAGAAATTAAATGGAATTATTCATTTGGGAATGGTAGGAACTGCATGTGAAATAGGAAAAATGTATTACATATCTTTTCTAGAAACTTTACAATTATGCTGGAGTGAAATAAAATTTGTTTGCCTTAAGATATGACTGGCTTCAAGAAAGGCAGTATATTTGTTTTCTATCAAATTTTTGTCCTATTTGAGTGCACACACATTGCTTAGGTAAGTTGATGTTGCTTTGTCCTGCTACCCAATGACAATACCCAAACAAATCAAATCAGAGTATAGAGAGAAACTGATGTAGCCAGTAAGCAGGATAAGAAATTCAGTTATTATGATTCAGATTAGTAGCCAAATTGTATCCATTTCCTTTTAGTTCTGTTCTTGAAATGTGATGGATTTGAGAATTTGGTCCTGGTATTTCATTATATTACAATGACTGAAATACCATTGTCAATAGCAAGAAGCCGTTTCTAGACTACAGAAATGAACATGGTAAGAAAAACACGGAAAGGAAATATGATCATCTCACTTTCTGACTAAGCAATCTGCAAAAACCTTTTCTTGCTTCAGCTTAGCAGCTTCATTTAAGCAAGGTAATAGAAAATGCCTCTGGCTAGTTAGCTGTGCCACTTCTTGACACACAAAGGATTCCCACTGACAAGAGTGGATAGCAACAAATACAAATCAGACTATCAAATAATCAGCTGCAGTTTATATAACTATTATAATACAGTTGCAATATTTTCATTTTATCCACAAAAACTTTGGGAATTGATGTTGGTCCAGCAATTTAAATGGTTTGACCTAGCTGGACTAAAAGCTTGGCTACATATGCTTCAGTCAAAGGGAGGAAGTTTTGGTGGTGTAGGTTTTTTTAAAGGAAGTTTTCCAACTTTTAAATCACTCAGATTGAGTCAAGTTAAAAAGAAATAACTGAGAGCAAATCGACATGAACGGGAAAGGGAATCTTCAAATTTCTGATTGTGTATTCGTGAGCAGTGATAAATACTACATTCAGGTCTGAAATCACAATTTGATCAAATGTTTAGTATCTCAAAAATTGGGCATACTGGAAGTATTGGCACTAGCCCTCCATGTAAATAGGCACCTTTTTGTTGTGGTGTTATTTTCCCAAAATATTTTTCCCCAAAAAAAGGGGCTTTTGTAATAAGCTATTTTTATTTTCACCCTTCAGAAGAAAATGAGTATCCAACAGGAAGAAAAGTCATATTGGAGTTAGAAAGGTGATTTCCCTTTCTTCCCCCCCGCCCCCAGTTTGTGAGGTTATAATTTTTTCTGTGGAAATCTGATTTAATTACAATCCTGACCACACTAGTGGGATTTGTTTCTTATTCAAGCAGTAGTGTACTATAATATGTTTGGGTCCTGTGAACACAGGGTGAAGAGATAACATAATCTTTATAGATGCCTGAATATGCTGGTAAATCGAAGCTTTTCTTTTTCTGGTAGGTCACCATCAACTTCAGAGAATATGAGGATAGTGCAATCTGGATCAGAATTGCCTGGGGAACACCATATACAAAACCAAACCAGTACAAAACCAGCTATGTTGTATACCATTCACAGACTCCCTATGTCTTCATTTCGCCCTCAGTGCTGAAGAGCAACTTGCCTCTGCTATGCCAGGTACAGAATAAAACTGTGTCCCTGACTTCATCACAGTCACGTAGAGCTGCAACTGTGTTATCTTTTAAGAGGATGGGTGAAGATTTGTCACTTAATGTAATTTACTAATTTAGATATTATTTTCTTTTCCCCTTAGTTCATGATAACAATGGGGCAAAAAACAATCTTTGTGACCTTTGGAATGCTACATAGTGAACAAATTCAGTTTATTGAGATTTTTGCTGACCTTGAATGGTTCTAATTTCTTACCAAGGCAATATTCAGTTAAATTGTCTCAGAAGTTAAGGAATATTCCATCAACACAGTTAACTTCAAGAACTAAATGAATGAGCTCATGAGGGAATCCCATTTATTAGTTTTAAAAGAAGCTTTCTGTCAACTCATGATCACCATTGGTAGTCTTTGCATTTTTTTTCCTTATTTAGCAGACTTCTGTACTAGTAATTTAATTATTTTATTAATCTGACTTTATAATTTTTTTATTTTTCAGCTGATAAGGTTGTAGGGCTTATCTGATTAACTGACACTTAATAACAGTCTAATCGGTATTTTTTTCAACATGAGTCCTGCTAGTTAAAAGGGAAGTTGCTTACCTTGAAACAAAAACTTCTCAATGTCTAAAATACCATATTTTTTCCATATTGTAAACACAGTGATGATTAAGACTGATGTTAAATCAATTTCAATTTTTATTTAAAGGCCCTCGTTGTTGCTTCCAATTACCATGACATCTGTGCAATGGAGCTTCGAAGTCATTCTTTAAATTCCCTTAAAGATATTGTGTTTAAGACATATAGCCAGGTGAGCCACTTCACAAGTATATCCGAAGATAAGTCTTGCTTTTTGTTTCAGGCCTAGTTCTTGGCCCTAGCAGAGGGGGAAATTCACTTCTTCCAAGAAACCATCAAGTTAAAGTAATATTGAATTACTGAGGTGGACAGCCTCTCATTAAGGTAACGTTACAATAGGAATGTAATTACTTGGTATCCCACCTACTCTTTATCATTGTTCCTGATGGTTAAACTCAGTCTAAAATTGTATGAACAATTCAGTCCTGGGATTTTTTAGCATCATTTCACTAGGCTTCCCAGAGCAATGAGTGGAAGTCTATTAGAATGGGTATTTACTTTGTTCATCCATGTAAAACTTGTAAATAGGGAAATGTACACATGTAACATAGGATGGGCATTCTTTTCTCAAAGTACTGCTGGGAATTCCGAGTTCTAGCAATTGTCAAAAACTGGAAGAATACTTGCTTTCAGAATAAGAAGTAAAAAGAAATGTGGAAAGTTGTTTTCAGCTACAGCCTCTAAAAGTGGGAATGAACTAAAACTTTTTTTTTCTTTTCTCTCTCTCATTCTCTCAATCTAGAATTTCCAAACTTATTGTCCAAAACCTATACAAGAAAGGAATGTAGCTCCAGAAAGTGGTATGTATATTTTAAATTAAATAGCAGTTTCAGTGTCATTACTGCTGGCTTATGAAATGAGATTTGTAGTCGGAAATGTACATCTGTTACATACATGTTACATGAACCATCCTGGTGGGGTGCCATAATACTGGTTTGTCACTAGGAGAGGTAGGTATTTCCCCATTACTGTCACTGAAGACAGTTACGAAACCAGAAATACTTAATGCCCAGTATCTCCTTTGGTATTGGCTTGGGGTTTTTGGGTTTTTTTTGGTAAGAACTGGAAATATAAATGATGGAGACAACTAGCTTATGAAAAAAGATCATGAGGTATTCTTTAAAGTTAATATTTTCAGATTTTCACTGGAGTAATCTGATCAGAAAACCAGTATTGTATTAGCTGACAAATTGGTCTTTCTGGCTTTCTCTCTTCTCTTCCCTACTTTTTTCCCCCCTGTAGAAGATTTAAGGATAATTCAAGAAAACAGAAGTGAGAAAGAAAGAATAAAGAGACTGAATCGGGAAGTTTTTGGTGATGGTCCTCAACCGCAACTTGAATTTGCACAATATAAGGTAGTAAAAGCAACAAACTTGGGGATTTTTTTTTTTGTTTTACGCTTTAAATGTAGTAGTAGCAACACTAAATTGGAAACTGAAGAAATAGTTTTTTAAAAAACTTTAGGGAGGACATTTAAAATAAATTAGTTAGAAGTATCTTTAAGAAATAATTTGCATTGAGGTTTGGTCAGACTAGTAAACCATGTTTCAGTCTTTCAGCCTGTGAACCAAGCATTTGAACTTGTAAGTCTATCTCTATTACAAAAACACCAGCAGTGTGTTGAAATGTGAGAAACTAGGGTTATTTGAAGTACATACAAAGCTCATGTGCATATAATACCATAATTTAACTTGGATTATGCATAGATTTTATCTGATGAACACATACTGGAAATTCTAAGAGATACTTAACATATTTTCCAGTATTACTAAATGAGCTGCCCCTTTCAGCAGAAAACTGCTTACCACATGGTGGCACCCTCTGATTTTATTAAAATATTCCTCCAGCTGGAATAATATTAACATTACAAATAAGATACAGTCTTATTACATACTACGTTTTTAATGTTATGTTTAAATCATAACATATAAATTATAGTCATTGCTTATACTCCCTGTTCAATTTTGTGTTAACAGCTTGAGACGATGTTTAAAAGTAATCCTAAAATGGATGTTTTAGATAAAGAACCATTCAGATGCCTGGTCAAGTTTTCTAGTCCACATCTTTTAGAATCACTGAAATCCTTGGCACCAGCAGGTAAGTGTTCCAGCTCTATAAAGTGGAGGAAGAATTCACAATTTAATGTTTTTGTCATCTTACATTTTGCTTGTATCTTGCATAAGGGAGAACCTTTACAGTTTTGTTTACTAGAGTAAAAATGTTACCGCTACAAAAATTTGTCTAAATATACTTACCAGTTTGTTCCTAGAATTACTGGTTTGTACACAGATGCTCAAGCTGTGGTTTTAAGTTTTGTAACAGTTATGAAAGGCAATACTGGTTGAGTTAAGCTATAATTATCTGCCTCTTTCTAGGTATGGCTGATGCAGCACTTTCGCCGCTACTTACATGTATACCACACAAAGCTAGGAATTATTTCAAGATTAAAGAGAAGAAAGCTTTCTCTCCAGAAAGCTTTGTGACCCGTTAATTTAAAACAGATTCGTAGAGAAATATACAACATGGTGCAGCACAAGAAGAGTTAACAGAAGTCTTTAACAGGAGAAATGGAGAACATGGTTATTTTACCTGTAAATGTGATGACTGCTCTTAACTGTATTTTTAATAGTATCTGGGAAGTTAGAGCTTAATAAAGACATAACAAGACAGCTCTGGCTATTCAGTTTAGTATCATAGCTATGGCTTGCTAAGATATTCTAGGTGGCCTCCTTGTTTCAGCTCCAGTTCAGCAGTGTAACAAAACACGTGCCCTGTTTTGAACACGTGAATATTCCCATTCAAATAAGTGGGACTACCCGTCTGCAGGTCAGGCATGTTTTTACCTTGCCTGTCTTTGAATATAATCTTCATCTGCCACGGGGGAAAAGGGGCTCTTGGAATATTGAGAGTGAAAGGTTTCCATCCAACTTTATTAGATGTTAATTCAGATCCAGAGTTTTTACTTGCCAAGGGCTACAGTCGATAACAAATACTTAAAAAAAAAAATCTGTCTGTTGGTATTAATGTCTTAAGAAATTTTATTTTAGAGGAATGCAGTGAAACAGGTGATCATTTTCTTTTGAGGAAGTCCATGTTTTGGAATATTTCAATTAAGATTTGATCCTTCTGCAATTTGATCCTTGCACATTACTGCTTTTTTGTGCTTGGGGACGTAAGTATTTTAGAATCAAGATGGCAACATTCACTAATGCAAACAACACCTTTGCAATGGAGTTCTTCAGATTTGGTAAACTAATTGGTAATGTATATATTCTTATGTAACTTGCAGTTTAGGACTATCTGCTAGTGATGCATGTTTAGGACACCCACCTGCATGATTTAAGTGTTAGTTTGACAAAGTACTTAATGTTAGGATTCTGAAACAATTGCAAACTTTCTGTGATAAGATATTTAAGATTTGGCTCTTAACATCTCTCACTCATACACCCTCACGGAGCCTTCCAGGCTTCAGCGCCATTAGGATTCCAACATGCGTTTCACTCTGCGACTTTTTCTTCCTAATGCTCACTCCTAAATAACTTGAATGCCTGAGATGACAATGATTTACCATAAAGGTAAAGTTCCAAAATACTCTAAAACATTGTGAGTACCTGGCCTACTGCCTGCTCTGCCTCATTTCTGGGAAAAGCCAGCTCCATCTCCTTTTTAACAACCAAAAAGTTGTGTCTCTGATTTTTTCAGATAAATATTTCATCTCTTAACTTCCTGTAGCCAAGGCGATCGTAGGAACGATGTGGCACCCCCAGGCCAGCAGGCAGGCACGCCCTTTTTCATCACCAGCAGCAGAACAGTGCGGGCGAGAAGGCAGGGGCTGTGCCATGAACGCGGGGCCCCAGCCATGTCCCGGGAGCTGTGGCTATCGTGCAACTTCTCCGGTTAATGGGATGGTACGTTTTTATTTTCACTGGCCAGGCAACTCTGAATTGTGTCATTCTAAAGAAAATGTCAGCCTGCATCAATGAATAAATGTAATATAACAAATGCTGCAGCCCCCTCGCTACCCGCGGGAGGGTACGAGAAGGTAAACACCAGCGCTGTGTTGCATGCCCCCGCTCCGTCTGCTCTCTAACGGCTACACCGGCAGTCTTTTTTCCTTCCCCTTTTTTCTCTTTCTCCTTTGTTCTCTTTCCTTCCTCTCCTCTCTCTCTTTCTCCCCCTTCCTCTCTCCCTTCGCTGCCGCAGCTTTCCCCTCTCCCCACCGCTGCCGCGGCCGGCCCGCCCCGGGCTCCCTCCCGCTGCGCCGCAGCTGCCGCCGGGACGTTGACGTGGGGGGCGGGGCCGCGCCGCGCGCGCGCTGCATATTCAACAGCGGCGGTGACTATTGGCGGCCGCCCCGGAAGCGGGGGGCTGAGCAGCTGACAGCAACATGGCGGCGGCGGCAGCCGGGCGGCGTGGCGGGGGGCTGGGGCGGCCCCCGGCGCCGGCGCCTGTGCCCGTGGGGGACCTGCCGCCCGCCGGCGAGCTGGTGCGGCCCTCGGTGACAGAGCTGTCCCAAGTGAGGACCAACATCTTGTGCACGGTGCCCGGCTGCGGCAAGGTCCTGCCCAACAGCCCGGCCCTCAACATGCACCTCAGCAAGGCCCACCCGGTCCAGGTACCGCCGCCGCCCCAACTCGGGCCCGCCGCACGGTGAGGCGAGCCCGGCCCGGCCCCGCCGCACTGGCCGGGCGCCTCCCTCCCGCTCAGCCCCGCGGTGGGGAGGGGGCGCGCCGCCCCTCACCTTGCTCTGCGGGGCTCTGTAATGGCGCAGCTCCCTCTTCCGCTCGGGGCCTGGGCCTGCTCCCGCCGCGGGGGCTGCCGGAGGGGCGGCCTGGGCCTGCTCCCGCCGCGGGGCTGCCCCCAGCCGCGGGTGAGGGGATCCGCTGCTGCTCGGCGGGGCGGGGGGGCCGGGGGCGGCCGGCGGAGGCGGTGGCTGCCTTCGGCGTCGCTGGCGCGGAGCCTGGGGAGGGCGTCGCTCCCGGGGGGTCCCCAGGCGTTTCGCCTTGTCTCCTGCTTTCACCTTCCCCGCGTGAAAAGCGTGTGCAGGTGCAGGCGTGAACACGCGTGTGCGCTCTGCCCGGCCAGCCCAGTGGAGAATTCCACTAAAATTCCTTGCGGGAAATAACCCGGTTTGTAGCAGCGTTAAATGTAACTATGGCAGTTAAAAGTTTTCTGGGGCCCAGGTTCTCTTATTTCACTTGCTTGTCACTCCTCTTTCTGCAGGAAGACATTATAGCCCTGCTTGCGAGGTGCTATGCAAACATACTGCATTTCCTACCCGGAGCAGTTGGCAAGCCATCGTAATCCAAACGCCGAGTGCTGTTATGTTGGGGTTTCTGTTTGTTTTTTAAAAACGTCTGTGAGCCAAAAAAACCCTAGATGGATGCCATTTTGGAAACAAGCCCTCATTAGCATAGTACTCCTGAGAAAAGGCAGCATATACTGGGGGGGGAGGAGAGCCACGGTTCAGCAAGCATATACTTGAGTGTGGGCCTTTCTGAAAGATGTCCTTTCTTTTTCCAAAATCGTAATGCTAAGGGTGTGAATATCCTATTCCTGGCAAACCTCAAGTGCAGCATTCGTAGCTGCAATCTGAAAATGCAGCCCCAGCAGGCAAATAATAAACGCACTTGTTTTGTGAAATGGCAAATTACAGAACCGAGCGTGTTACGGATGGTGGGTGGTGGTGAACAAAATGAAATAATCTCAAGAATACTTGCTATTTCCTATCTTTTGTTTTATTTCATTTTCTGATATGTGCTAACAGCTTTGGCATGTATTGTATCTCACGCATAGGTATGAGTGGAGGTGCAGAGGTTGGAAACATTCGTTCAGGTTCAGCAGGCGGTCATTTCGGTTGTGAGCCTGTGCTGCGAGCTGACAGGGACTGCGGCGAGTGGGTTATATAACCTGTGTGCAGGGTGCTATGGGTGAGGAGGTGCTGCTTTCTCACCGGTTGCCAAGATAGCTATTAACTGTTGGTACCTTGCGGGTTTATAACGTATTTCATACAGCTAATTACTAAATCTTGTGATAGCTTTTAGTATTTATCCAAATACTGAAACATGGATGGACGCAGGTTTTCAGGAGTATCTGACTTCTTCCAAGGACATTGTAATGGAGAGTAAAATGAGGGAACCTCATTTTTCTGTACTGTCTTAGATAAAATGCCTCCAGTATTATGCATGGCTGAGAATGCATCCTGAATTAAAGGATAAAGATAGGAAGGTAAAAAGATGTAAATCTAGGTGTGTGTTACTCTGTTTCTCCAAAAAGAGATGGACTTGGACTAATAATTCAGTATTGATATTTCCTTTTACAAGATAACAGATTTCCCCAGACAAAAATAATTTAAATTGTGTTAGCAAAACATGAGGAATTAGTGAAGAGGTGACCTTGCACATGGGACAGTAAGAAGCTATTGGGGAGGGAGAGAACGTAATAGTGCTGAAGAGAAGGGAGGTTGACTTGGTTAGTTTTCATTAACAAAAGTAGCACGAATAGGTTCTTTTAAGACCAAAAACTGCGAGTCATTGTTGCTGCAGTGGGAGTATGTCCACATAGGAAAACAAGATTGCCCTGTAAAAACAGAGCCAAGTGCAGTAGTGGAAGGTTGTAGTGTTGTGGAGCGATAACAAAAGATTTGATCAGTCCTGGTTTGTAACAGAAGGAACTGAGATGAGAAACACTTTCAAAAGCTGTTTGGTCATAGCATATGAGCTTTTATGGTAATGCTGCTGTGAGAAGGGCAATCCTAAAATACATCAGAAGGATATTCTCTGTCACTGCTGCAGGGGAGGAATCTAAATAAATAAGCTAAAGTGAACCCAGAAGAGGTGTAGAAAAGGGCTGTTAAGGGTGATAAATGGCAAGTGTGTCTGACAAAGGGAAATGAGAAGAATTTGGCTTGTTTGGCCTAACAAAACAAGATATGATGAAGTGTTGATACTTAAGTGTTTGTTTTCTGGCTCCTTAGCTTAAGTAAGCCCATAAAAAATGAGAACAGTGGGTATAAACTGGCACTTGATATATCAGGATTTGATTTTTTTTTTAATCCTTTGGTCTTTGCATTATTTTATGGCGAGAAGGGGGAAGACCTCTGTAGTTTAAAAATGAAGCTATAGGAGTTCATGTGAAAGAGAGGGTTCTGTGGATTCCTATGATAGCAGGGAGGCTGTCATCAGTGGTGAACTGGAAAGGGTAGCTTACCCAAACGCAAGTATTACACTACAGCAATATTTTTTACAGTAAGAGTAAATGCACTTCTCTCCATGCTATTTAGTAAAGAAATACATGGTCTTCTGTTGAAAAAAAATGTTTTAACATAGCTGGCTACAGTGTACTGTAATTTAATGTTTTAAATTAATCCTTTGGAGTAAGCCTTTCTATTGTAGGAAAGCAAGACATCATTAAGCTCACCTTGAGTAAATCACTAGCAGGTATTGTTACTTCCCATTTCCCATGGTGTTGCTGCAAGCCCTGTCGGAATGTCAGCATTCCTTACAATACAAGCATCTGCATTGTGAGAAGTTAATTGCACAAATATCTGCCAATAATTTTGGTGGGTGGGTATTGCAGAAATACGGGAAGTAAAATCAGATATACAAGGAAAGGACTTGTGAGAGCATCTGAAATATGACTGGCCAGACCGGTTTTTGAGAAGATATAAGATTAACCATTTGGAGCCAGGAGGACTTTGAAGATGGTCAGAACAAGATTACTGTCTGGATAGGGTTACACTTACATGTTTAGAGTATCTCTCAACTTGTCACAACAAATTTATTGTGATCTGTGCCTCCAAAGTCTATGTTCCACCTGTTAAAAAAGCATCTTACTCATGTTTATATAGCTTTTAAACACTTGGTGTTATTCTACACGTTCATACTTCAGTAGTTTTAAATAACCTGTCTGTGGTTTACCTGTTAGGTGCCTGAACCTATTTCCCGTATTACCCTGTCGTTTCTTGGGTGGTGCCATTTAAATATAACACACTTTGGCGAACTCCTTCGTTGGGAGACATTAACGCCAATTGCCTCTTACTACACGTACTGATTTAGTCTCCAGTGGGAGAAACCAAACATAGTTTTGACTCAAAGGCAGATCTTTTTTTCTTCTGAAGACTTTGAGACTGGTATCTGGTCAGAGTGTTTCTGGGTGAACTCAGGGTTAAAAAGTGTAATTGGGGGTAGTGGGGCTGGAACAACTGGATTTCTTTTGAGTCATGTTCCTGTTTTGGGCAGTGGCTCTAGGACCGTGGTTATTCAGCAGAGATAAAACAGGCCTGTTTATGAAATGGTTTGTCCATGGGAAAAACTGCTGCACATAAAAATGCTTAGAAGGTTAAAACATTACATGAAAACTCACTTTTTAGAGAATTATTCTAGGTTTTCTTGATGAAATAGTGGCTGGTGATTTTGGTTCAGAGGCTCTGAACTTGGTTTCTTTGAGCATGATGGGTCATGAACAACGAATTTGTGGCATTGTCAACAAGTAGCAGTGTTGAGCGTGTGGAAATATAACTTGAAATACTGCTTGAAGGGGTTACATTTTACACATAGTATCTTAGATTGAGAGACTATTTGAGGAAAAACAAAAGCATTGAAATGTCCTATTCATCTGCTTCATGGTATTCCTGAAGCGTGGCGAACTGTAGCTAGGTAAGAAGTAGGGGTGTGAGCAGTGAACCCCTTTGTGTTCTGGCAGCTGCCGTACCTACTTTCTGTTTGCTTCACACAGGACAACTGTTGCACTTTGTGAATTCTTTATGTTTGGTCTAACCTGCGTAAACACGCAGTAGCTGGAAATATGCCTGAAGAAGGTAGTTAGGGAGTGACTGGTGTAAAATCAAAATTCTCCCACTTACTGTGCTTACTGTCACTGTTGTCATGGTAAGGAAAATCGGGTGCAGAGCTCAAACAGGGCATGCTCTGTTAATTCTTCCCTGAATAATCATCTTGGGGATGTCATTGGGGCTACAGTAGCTGGCTCTGGGGACTGGGTTGGCCTCTTACTCAGTCTCAGGATGTAAGGAGACTCACAGCTACTCTCAGCATCACGTTTTTAATAGTTTACTTTTAAGTTTTTACTTGGACACAGGTGCCTGATGTTTCCACTGAGACTCTTTCAGATAGGCTGTGTCTGGAGGGATACATCCTGTGGTTTCTATGTCTGTGTCCTCAATAGGAATAGGTTCTGTGTGGTGGAACAATCCAGACAATCCCACTTGTGCGTCCTGTTCATAGGTTTTTTTGAGGTCCTCTGAGTAACTTATGTTGCTTTGTTCTGTTGTGTGCATGTGATGGTCAGTGAGGCAGATCACGCGGAAAGCACAGCTATACCAGTTGTTTGATGTCTGGAGGTTCAGGATTGGCATACCAGTTGTTAGTTTCATAGGCTTAACTGAGGTTTGGTTTGTGATCTGAATTAAGTGACAGAGTGAGCTTGGTGTCTTTCCTTTAATTACAGGTAGATTCCCAAGTAAAATCTAAATAGTGCCAACTGAATTCCAACATCAGAAAAGTGTTGTGTTACACAGCGTATGACTAATTTTAATGGACCTCCAAGTAGATTCTGCTACTAACGAGTAAAACCACATTGAATTGGCAGTGTAGTGAAGTATCTGTAGGGAAAGCTTTTGGGCTCAAGTAACACAAAAGGCAGTTGTATTTGGCTTGGGGCAGCAAGTATCTTGGTAAAAGTAAATAGTACAGTACCACTACTCTGCAGAGCTTGCTGTAATTTCACTTGGTAATTTTCATGGTATGTTTGCAAAGTAGCATCCACATAGGTGAAAAACTCCATTTGAACTTTAAAATCACTTAAGAAAGTGCCTTCAACTCATTGAGGTGCGTAAACTCAGTGAGCCAGAGTTGGCGTCTGTTCTGGTTGTTGTCTTTAATAGGCAAACCTGTGGAATTAGCTTCTCAACTGGTTCTTTTTCAGGATGGAAAACGTAATGCGCCAATAAGGAAGGGTTTGAAAACATCACAGAAATTCTACTGCTGTCCTATTGAAGGCTGCCCTAGAGGACCAAACAGACCATTTTCCCAATTTTCTCTTGTAAAACAGGTATTCCTATTTCCTAAAGTATCATTTTCATACTGATTTAGTCCTGACTGTCTCTACTCCAGAAAGTGTACACTTTTGCATTCAGATATGAGCAAAGCCTCTCAGCATATATCCAGAAGTTGAAGAATTGTATGCGGAAACTCCACGTAGGCATACGGTTAATGAATTTGCATGTTGATGTTAGAGGACTTGAACCTTTTGATCAAGCAGATACCAGTGTGTTCTGCTAAACTAGAAGACAGCCCCTCTCCAGAAATTAAAAAGATGGACAAAGATCAAAGGGGTGGGGAGAATCACAGTAGCAACCAGTAAAGGCTTCATATGTGACTGATGCTTTTAAACTACTTTTTCAGCTGGTGAAGAATTAAGAGGTTTTCTCTGCTCTAGTCTCAAAAGGCATTTGCTTACTGGTTACCTATTTAAGAAAGCATGTGAGAATTGTTTCTGCATGAGTGAGTAAACAAAGCACTCGGCTGCTGTGGGTTACCTGTGATAAGGTGGGAAGGCCATAGAGGTTGAGTGGCTAGCACTTGGTGCTGTAAATGAAAAGGAAAAATTCTGATGTTTGCTCTGAAGTTGACCTGTTTGACTTGAGACTGTTTGCTTAGTTGTAGATCTTCAGGAGTGTGACATGTTGCAACATGTACTTACTACACTCTGGCAAGATTTGTCTATAGATTTATTAATGTCCATAGGAAACCTCCAATAGCATTAGGGCACATGAATGTTTATTATAATCTTTGTTTTAAGATGCACATAGCACAAGCAGATTTGCAAACTTTGAATTCTGTTGATTTCTTTAAGCTTGTAACTTATTCCTAATGAGACTTAAAATTTTTAATTCTGCTCTTCAATCCTATTTAACAGATAGAAAAATGCAAGTGTTAATGTCTCCCAAAACATGATATTCTGTTTTTTTTAATCTTAGCTGAAGGCTAATGTTTACTTTTCATTGTGTATTCTAGCACTTTATGAAAATGCATGCTGAAAAGAAGCACAAATGTGATAAATGTAGTAACTCCTATGGTACAGAATGGTACTTGAAACGGCATATAGAGGTCTGTGGCAAGACTTTCCAGTGTACTTGTGGGTGCCCTTACGCCAGCAGAACAGCATTACTGTCTCATATTTACAGAACTGGCCATGAAATTCCTGCAGAACACAGGTAAAAGTGAAGCCGTTAAGTATTGGTACTTAAATTCTCACCAAGTCCTCTGTCTCCCATGTACTGGCATTTTGTCTCCTTTTTGTAGATTAAATGGGAAATAAGTTCACATTGTTTTAGCTGTAAAGCAGTTTGCAGTTTCTTTGCTTTGTTGCTTTTAGTAGTTTCTGTTTTGGTGATGATTGTCTAATCAATAAGATCAGGTTTCTCCATGTGTAAAATAAAACGTACTGATGACACTGCACTGCATGGCATAAATGCTTGTGGTTCTTTTGCATCTGCTTTTACAGTTCTGTGAAAGCAGAGATGATTTGAAAATGTTTATAGCTGGTAGCTGTGGTGTGGAATGCAGTTCAGTTTATTTTCTTTTATAGTCTGGCTGTCTTTGCAAGTATTAGTGCATTATTTTTTTTTTTAACGCCTATGTATGCATGTTTAGATTTATAGTTGTCTTAACGTGTACATGTATTTCATAAAGGGCAATCTGTTTCCTGAGGCCTAGCCCATCTGTCTTGGAGATTAAACTGCTGCAAAATTAAGTTTTGTGTGAAGGAGTGCAAATTGTATCTTCAGTTTCCATGAGAGACCTTTACCTGCATGGTAATTTTAAGAGCACTGTCCCTTCAATGCTCAGTCTCAGTTAGCATCAAAGTAACAAATTAAACATCTTCAAATCAGGGTGCCTAATGTACGAGAGGGAAGAAACCATCTAAACTTCCACCTCTGTTTAGAAATAGGTCTCCATAAAAGAGGTAACATTGTGTTCTTCTTTAAATGGGAGCGTGAGGAGTGAAATTTTACAAAACTGATGTTCCTGGAGTCAGTTTATGTTTTTAATCAGGATTAGTTGTCTTCTCATATCCAACTTCATCTGTGACTTCAGTTTATATTTTCAATGCAATGACTCGAAAGAATGGAAGGGAGATGCTTTGTGCTTGAAAGGAGTATAAATTATTGATCTCATGTTCACAGGGATCCTCCTAGTAAGAAAAGGAAAATGGAAACCTCCGTACATAATCAACAGTTGGCAGAGAAAGCAAATGAAGCATTCATCAATACACACAATAACAATCCTGGCACTCAGGAACTGGAGTCCTCTGAAGTGAAACTAGTGGCCTCTCTTGAAGGCTCCTGCAGCTCTAACTTGACAAACCAAATGCAGCCAAAAGGTACACCGAAGATGCTTTTACCAAAGCCCAGGGTGGCTTTGGTTAAACTCCCAGTGATGCAGCTTGCTCACTTGCCTGTATACGTATCTGCAACAGACTCTTCGGTCAAACCTGCTGTAGTGGCTGTTGATAACCAAGGTCCAGTTGTAAGTACTGTTCATTTACTGCCTCAGTCTATAGGAATTCTGATTCCAGCACTGGAGGCAGAAACACTTGTATTTAAAGATAGTATGCCTGTTTCAAAAGTGACAAATTCTGGTGATCACGAACCGGTAAGTACTGGTGTACAAGTTGAGTTGGATAAGGTTACACTGAATGACACAGGGCAAGAGCTGGGGAATGCTTGTCACAAGAATAAAATTTCTTCGATAAATATACAGACGGACTTATCTTATATTTCACAGAACTTTGTACCAGCTGCAGCCTGGACTCCCAGTTCTTCTGTATCCTCTTGCTCTCAGACTGATCTTTCATTCAGCTCACAGGTTTCATTACCCATCAGTGTACAAACACAGACGCTGCTGCCTGCTTCCAAACTGACTTCATCCATAGCTGCTCAGACTGATGCTTTTAGTCAGGTTTGTTTTCCAGCGAGTGGCATTTCTAGGGAGACTCAGACTGGGAGGACAGAGGACACTGTTGATGGAAGAGTGCAAATGGACCAGGCTGTAATGTGCAGTGACATCTTTGACAACGTTCATTCATCATATAATGTTTCTACTCACATTGAACTTCCAGAGAACAACTTAATGCCTGCAAATATTGATCAAACCTTGCTGCAAAGGAGTAATTGCAAGAGCCTGAATCAAGATACGGTGAAGTCTGAATCCCTTATTGGCTTCAATACACAGACTAATATACTTCCACCTCAAAATACGATGGATAATCAAACCCAGACGATGGACCTACTAAGTGATCTGGAGAACATCTTTTCAGGAAACATGTCTGGCCAGGCACTGGATAATCGTGGCCTTTTGTCTGAGACCAGTTCTAATGCTGACACGCATCTGCCACCCGGTCCATCACAGAGCACAGGAATAGACTTTGATATTGAAGAGTTCTTTTCAGCATCCAATATCCAAACTCAGACTGAGGAGAGTGAGCTTGGTACCCTAAACTCTGAGCCAGTTTTGGAGTCGCTGGACATTGAAACTCAGACTGATTTCTTATTTTCAGATAGCGCCACTCAATCGTATAGCTGCCGAGGAAATTCTAACTTCTTAGGTTTGGAGATGTTTGATACACAGACACAGACAGACTTGAATTTTTTTTTGGACAGTAATACCCATCTGCCTTTAGGGAGTATTCTGAAGCAGTCTAGTTTCTCCATGAGTACGGACTCATCTGATACAGAAACCCAGACAGAAGTGTATCTGGCTACTAAAAATAGCCCTACTCAAAATATTGAAAGCAAAGTCCAGCTCAGTAGCGCTGAAACACAGACTATGGATAGCTGCTTTGAGAACCTAGGGAGTTTATTCCTCACCAGCAATGAGACACAGACAGCAATGGACGACTTCCTTCTGGCTGACTTAGCCTGGAATACAATGGAGTCCCAGTTCAGTTCAGTAGAAACACAGACCTGTGAAGAGCTGTGCTCCTTGTTTCAGAGCTCTGGCAAGCCCAACCATTGAGTACTTCATAATATAACTTTCCTGTGGTTTGAAATTAAATTATTGGGGTGGGAGAGATGGCTTGACCAAGTTATTCACTTTGCGTTACTGAATGTAGTTATTGTGAGCAGTTGGCCTAAGAGACTTCTCCTGCTGCAGGTACTCTATTGAATATGTAACTTTACATAAACTGTGTGTGTATAAATGGGGGAAGGGGGGGCTGTAACATGTTAATGTACATTTGAACCTTAAAAAAAATTGTGGTGCCTATGTTTTTTCCTCAAACTTCTTTACAAAGCTGATACTGCTTTCATTTAAACAGAACTTTTTAAGTTGTCCTGTGTATATGCCTCTCTGTTCCTGGCTTATGTATAGAGTTCCAGGGTGCTGAACCAAAGCCCTGACCTGTCCGGTTCAGATGCTTCCCTGAACTTACGGGGGAGGATTCTGTTAGTGTAAGCTACTTCGGTTTACTTTTTTTAGTAGCTTGAATTTTAAATCTGGCATGAACATAGTAAGCCGTATGGTCTTCCTTTATGCCTTCACAGCTTTCTCCTGCATAAGGTGGCATTTTCCAAATACCTGTCCAACACACTGGACACAGACTCTTGAATTGTTGAGTATATTATCAAAAAATATGTAGACAGCAGTACCTTTTTATTTTTTTTCCCTGGGTGTCACTGATGCCCTTTGAAGGGTCGGAAAACCATTTGGAATACGTAATTATAGGAAAATGAGCATGTCGCCCTTTTAGCTAGTGTAATAAACGGGACTAACATCTTTAGAGTCTTCGGGAGGGATTTGCTTAAATTATTTTTAAGATGCAAATACTACAATGTGTGTGCCTGAAAGACTGGACTAGTTTTCACTAAAATTCTCCTAGCTTTATTAAGATATAAGTTGAGAAATGTTACAGTGGTTTATACATCTGCTACCTTGACAGAAAATCTTGAGAAACGGGATATTAAATTCTCTCAGAGACTTACTCACCCGGACTCCTGGTTTTGGACTTCCCGCTTCCAAAACCAATTGGAACCCATACAACAGAGCGGGGAGATCAGCTCACAAGCCCTTTCAGAACAACTGTATTTTGCTTTTGCATATTGATCTGCAGCCCTCAGTTCCTGCAGCTTTCAGAGAGTTTTTTCTGAATATAGTCAAATTCAAACCGATTTTTCTGAGAGGAAATGTGTGACCTCTTGGAATTTTGTTTAATGTTCATCTTGCCCCTCATACCATTGTTTGCATTATTTTTCATTTGCATGGGAAAAAAAAAAAATTAAGCCAGTTGTGAATGTATGTTGGAATTTGGCCTTAGCTAATTTTTATCTCTTACTATAATAGCCTGCATAATATAGGCCTCTGGTTTTGTCCTGGACAGGTTTTAGTTTCTGTTACCTTAAATGAAAAGGAAAACCTCTTCATGTCAAGTTCCTGGGCCTGTAATAGACTTTCCTTCTCCACTGTGAGAGGGAGGCATTGGCTGCGTGTTTGCTAGGCAGCCCACCAATAAATGTATGTCCAAGCCTTAGCTTTTGAAGACTCACTATGCTTCGTGCTTCGTATCCTCAGCTCAAGGATGTGGGAGTGAAGTTACTCATCCATTGCAGCAAGCTTGTTTTTTTGAAAATGAGCAATACCTTTTTTTTTCTTTTGTCTTCTACCACTCTTAAATTGCCATAGTTAATGCAATAATACAGTAAGTGTCTCTACTTTTACTGGAAATAATCTCTTTAGATTAACCCTGAAACTTTTATTTTCCTCCTGAAAAACTCCTGAAACCACAGCTGCGTTGCCTGTTTTAATTCTTCAGCATTTGTAAGTGCGAGTTCTTCTGGTCTTTGGCTGAAGAAAGGAATCTTGCAGTTCCCCCCAGGAGTACAGTAATTCTGCTTTGGGGAAAGCCCCCCCAGTTTTCACAATGCCTAGAGTTCTGATCTTAAGGTTGGGATATATTAAGAAAAGGAAGGCATCGCTTGTCATTCTGTTTATTCTGAAGATAGGACTCATTTGTATTTACCTGCCTACTTTGAGATTGGGAAATAAGATAAATGACAAAATTAGGTTAACTTACTCTATTGCAATACTTTTCTAGTAATATTGCATCTTCAGGTTGTAAAGTGTTTTTCCTTCTCCTTTCTTCCCCCTGGCTGGAATACCAGAGAACATTTCTTCATACATAGGCTTCTGTGTTTCCCATGTGCAAGTTTACTGGTGCATGGAAGAGAAGCAGTTACTATAGATCTGGTTGGGGAAGACTGCGTTTTCCACAGTTACAGAATGCAAAAGTGAGAAACTGTTCATGACCTCTGAATTTAGAAAGTCAGTCATTTTTTCGTAGGTAATAAGGAGAAGAATTACAGAAGGCTTTGAATTGTAATCCTCTGAGAGACCAGCTAGCATTTAAAGGACTTTGAAACTGGTTTACAAATCCGAATGACAATTGCCACATTCTCATGGTGTAAGCCAAAGCTCTTTGCATCAGTGACTATCAGAAAAAAACTAGTTTGTGTGGATGCAATCTTACAATGTAATCGTAACTCATTTACTGTACTTTGTAACTAAGAATATTTATGAGCTTTGTGTGTTTTATTATAACATGCAAATACCATTCCTTTCCCTCATCCTATGGGTTTAAAATAGTTTGAACTTTGATTAGGTCAACACAGTACTACCACATGAAATTATTTAGTGAAAGTACAGTATTAAAAAGTACTAAATATGTCTGCATTGTCTTCGTGAAGTGGCTCATTCTGACCAGAATTAACTTGTTTCTTCACAAATTTGGTTCCCATAAATTATTCATAGAAGTCAGAGACAGGTTTGGATCCTGTGTTGCTGGCATATGTCACTCACTTTGGATTTATTAAGTATTTTTGTGAAAATGTGAAGACTGCACCCAGACTTCACGGTTTGCTGAGTCCAACGGTAAACCTAATGAAACCTGAGCTGAAATACTGTTGCTGAATAGTACAAATTCTTTGTATATGAACAAGTTCTTCAAAATGGCTACTTTTCTGTTTTGGCTGTTGTTCTAAAAATAAACTTCAGTCAGAACTATGTCTTGGTAGTACTAAAATGACACTTATCTCCCTTTTTCTGCAGTTTGTCTCTGATTTGATTTTCAAGGCACTGTCTCTCGTAAGTATTGGTCAGCAGTGACTTACTACTTTGCTTATTCTCTTTGTATCCCCTAATGCCATTTGAACTGTTGTACAGAAAGTAACACCAGATTCTCTGTAGCCTCTTAGCACAAATTCTTATCTGGAAGTTATACTAATGTTACTTGTATTACTCTTTGTGTTTCCTGCTTAATTCTGGTACACTGTGATTGCTGGATCTTGATCTGGATACCTGTGTAATGCTACTCTAAAATTTAATTTGCACTTGTGTAGTTTCACTTGAGCTTTTCTTTAGTATATAAAAAAATCAAAGAAACATAGCAAATTTGGGACACAGGTTGTATGAGGACAAAACAGCTGAAAAATGAGAGGTCTGTCTTGTTGCCTTCCATGTTTGTTTGTCACAATGCATCACTGTATGACAGTAGATATATGTTTCTTCTTTTGGCTTTATTTGCATCCATCTCCACTAATATGCTTGTAAATACTTCTTTCTGCTTTGGGCAGGGAGGGAATCCTCCCCCAGTTCTTCATGTCTGCCTAGAGAAATTCGTAGTTTATAGTCAGTTTACTTACACTACGCATTCTTAGCTATGCAAAGCTGCTTGTGTCTAGAAAATTTTAACTTCCAAAGGATATGAAGTCGGGGGGGGACAAAATTGCATACATATAGATATATATACACACTTGCAGCTGTAAATTAAACAGCTGTAAAACAAGCCTGGTGAAACCTCATTTAGTTTTGAACAATTCAATCACTGTCTGTAAAAAATAATGTATGTAACTAACACGCCGTACAAATTACTATCCCAAGATGCACGTGCAGTCATTTTTTCTGTTGAAAACAAAAGGCTGAATTTCCTTGTTTGTCATATGTACCTTGGTTGTGTGGATGCAACAAAAGAAAGAAAGCCTTCCACAGTTTTAAATCCTTGTCCTGCTAACACATGCTTAGTTGGTTCTGAATTGTTTTTTCTGTGAGGCTGGGTAGAGGTGTGTTGGCAGGATTGGGATCTTAGGGCGTTAGGGGTTTTTTTAATAGCCTCTCAAATATAGGGTAAGACAATAGGACTCATACATACTGAATCAATGTAGTGTGCTCAACTTGCAAAAGTTACTGAAATGACAGCTCAGAGGTGAACCAAATGTATTGGCCTTTATCATTAAGGTTGTACAGTTTCCTTTGCTTTAATGTATTTCTGATGTGTTGGTTTTTTAAACATGATCTTAATGTACAATTTAGTGTTCCAAATACATTCACACCAAAGCGTTGTTAACATTCTGGGCCTCGCAAGCTTTCTTCATTCATGTTTGGGTTAAGGTGCTGCTATGCTTGAGTTCCTGGTAGAACAGGCCTACTGTAAACAGGCTTCCATCAACAACTGTATGAACACTATGAAGATAGGGTTGTTTAATGGTAGCAAGTTTCAATGCATGGTGCAAACATGCATCTTCTGTTTCTTTTGTTGTTTTTTAACAGTTGATGTGAATTTAAATGTGTGCTAGAAGGATTTGCTGCTTAGAGCATGACTGAATTTTCTTGTTTAAAACACCATTGCTGTGCAATGAACAGAATCGAGGAACTACAGCATTCAACTCTGCATTGCCTTGCAGTCAGGGTGAGGGTATGTTTGTGTTCATGTACGTGACTCTTCCACTTCACTGAAAATGTAATTGGACAGCCTGAAACAGTGGAAACTCCTGAAGGCACTCCTGAGTTAAAAACCAGAAGTCCTTTACTTCTGATTCTTTTTCACGTACTGGCTTTACAGCAGTATCTTCACCATAGCTAGCAATGGGATATAATAGATGACTTGTGATGATGTAAACTGTGCGTTTCACAACAACTAGCGCTTTACATGCATGCTTCAAGCACTTGCATGCAGAGCTAGATTGACAATACTTCCATCTACAGATATTTGCAAGTGCATCTATGATAAAGCTAGATATGAAAGATAGCCATATTTTTTTCAGCTTACAGAATTCAACACCTGATTAGCATCCAATTTAAGTCTCATTCCCAAAGCATGTGTGAGTTAATCTCAATAAGGCTGAGAAATTGTCTTTAAAATATTTTTCTTCTCATCACTGGTGGGATTTTGATCTAGTGGGAAAATTTAGTTTTCGAAGAATGTCCATGTTTAGTTCTTACTATTTAAGCCAGTACACTTGCAATGAGCAGAGAAAAGCAAGCATTCATTTCTTAGACCTGTTTTACAAAAGACAATCCCAAAGAAGGAATGTTGTCCTAGTAATTGTGAAACTTCTAAGTAATGCATGCAGAGAAAACCTTGTGCCAAAATACTGTTTAGTATTTCCCTCTGTTGGAAACTGGAGTGTTACACAAAGCTACTAGTAAGTTATTCACAAGTATTGAAATGTTTTGTTCACAAATGAAGCACTTAGTCCTGTAAATTATACGTATTTTGGAATAAAGTTAACTTCAATCCATTTTCGCCTTCTGTTTTAATGGCTGTGATCTCCTGCCTGCAGAGACACGGGTGGGGTGTTCAGTGCCCACTGGCACCCGTTGCTCCTTAACATCTTGCCTTTTGAAAGCTAGGTGTCTCTGGAATTGGTAGAGGTTTTTTAAATTAAAACTATCTTAACAACGTCAGGCCTTCATCTCCAGAGGTGGAAAAAGTTTTCCTGTGTAGTCCTACTTCTCTAAATCCTAGGAAGTTTAAACTTGCAACACAAATGTAATCAGAATGTCAAGATGCTACATTTCATAAACCTGAAACAAATCCACTTGAGAGGCTCCCTGCTGTAAGTGAACCTGTGTGTAGGCTTTTGTGTGGAATTTGATGCATGCAGGGAGGGCTGGATTCTTCTGACCAGCAGCATCCAGGCTGCCTGCGCTAGTGGTGCTCCATCTCAAACCTCTCCGCAGCGTGTGCA
The DNA here is from genome assembly GCF_015220075.1 of Falco rusticolus. Classification (NCBI taxonomy): domain Eukaryota; kingdom Metazoa; phylum Chordata; class Aves; order Falconiformes; family Falconidae; genus Falco; species Falco rusticolus. The sequence continues at coordinate 5,745,625 of NC_051201.1, read as the reverse complement.
AAAGTTCATATTGAATTAGCTCGTGTGCACAGCAGAATACCTCTGCAGTTTCAGTTCACTGACAGATGTCTTCCACAAGAGACTCGGGATGGAAGGATTACTCTGCGTTCTTCTTCTACCTTGCCATCCACCCCTCCTGTAATTTTCAAGATCTCTGGAGTCATAACATCAGGTAGAAATTCAACTGCATTATGATAATTAGTTTTCAAAGTATCCTACTAGAAAATTACGGTCCTCTCTAACAGCTTATATTATTTTGCAGGTTTTTTTGTATAACTGAGAAAATAATGTTTGTCGCTATGAATATTTAAAAGAAAAAACTAGAGTAGGTTCATTTGGAATATGGACCATACTTTGTCCCTTGTCTTCCTGTACAGTTCCCAAGCTTAGTAACGATCCCAACGTTTTCTGTTAGTTGGAGGATAGAAAATGCTGATTTCCACTGTTACCTGTATACCTTAGATAATTCAGAGTCGGTGAATGAGCAGATGCTCCTTGACTGAAAATTCATCTGTTCTATTGCCTCAGCTATAGCCGTGCATGAAGCAGTCTCTGCCGTGTAGCAGGCTGCTGTTTTCAGTCCCATCGTACTGAGGTGAGTGTTCACACAAGGCAGCGTTCAGCCCTAGAGGTAGTAAAATATGGAAGGTATTTCCAGAGGGGAGTATGTCGTAAGTACCTAGAAGCTAAATTCCCCTGTTCAGAGCATTTAAAATTGAGTCAGATGTATAAGATGCTGACTATCCTTTTAGGAATAGTAGCCCTGTTCCCATTGTAGGGATGATTCTGCTTGGTTCAGCCGTTATTTCAGGTTTTCCTTAGAACAGATTTGGCCCATGAACAACAGTCTGATGCTTTGACAGACTGATCCTCGTGAAATTTTCACAAACGGTAGACAGTGTAAAAGGCAAGACAAACTTTAAATCGTGATTGAGAACACGAGAAGAAAATGGCTGGTTAGAGACCAGAGAAGACTCACGTATTTTTGAGCTACTTTCTTGCTTGCTGTTGCTGAGAGTTCACTTACTACTGGCAGTGAAAGCATCCCTGACTGGTTTGTGTTTAGTTCCTGAATTTCCTTCACTTAGAGAAATTGCATGCTGGCAAGCTGATTGTTTTCTGACAAAACAATGGAATTAGAGGCAAATTTTCTTTCTGGCTCCAGGATTTGACAGCAAGTTCTCTGGAATCAGTCCTTTGGAAGTTTGGACCTAAAACAAAAGGGGGAAAACCTCTGATTTAACTTTCAGGTGTTCCATCACTGTATTTTTACATTGTTGTCAACAGTTCCCTTTTCACTTGCTTTGTTTTGGCACCTTGAATACAGGAAGCACTTCTAGCTGATCTAGCCCCTGAGCTTATTTCCTTTCCTTGAACGGGAATTACTTTACTCTGGAGAAAATTGACGCGTAAACAAGAAGCTGCTGTTTCCTGTGCCTGGAGAACCTGGTGTATTCAAGGGCACTTAACTTGGTTAAACTTATGATGGCTTAAGTGTCTTTATGTTCTAGGCCTTCAGCTAGCAGCTTTTCTGGTCTTCTGCTGCGGGTCTTGTAGCAATAATCTGCGAGTGTGGTTCTTAGAAATATCAGCTTGTAGTAAAACCTCTGTCTAATCTGTCTGATTTGACAGTGTCAAAACCTCAGCAAAAATCTTATCTGGTTTGAAACACTGGAAAATGTGGAAATAAAGTTTATAGTTTTCGCTGCAACTTTAAACATTTTTTTTTCCTGTAGTCCTAAAGAATTTACTTACTGTCTGCAATGGCTGCAATTTATAGTTACTATAACAAGCATGTTTGGCTTTACTTACTGTTACTTGGTAATGCAGTTCACTTTTCAGTTTTCTCACTGAAGCAGCAGTATTTTCAGTTGTCTGGGTGGGAGGGAATAGTTCTCTCCTTCTGGACTGTGGAAAATGTTACTAGTTACACAGATACGTACATGTTTGAATTTTCTGTGTAATGAAAAATGGGACTGAAACAAGTATATATGGATTTGTTTGAGACTGAAACAAGTACGTGTGGATTTTTTTATGTAGGGGCTATTTGTGAAGAATGCTTCTTTTGTGGAGCTTGCATTTTATATCTAAATATGAAAAAACAGAAAATAGCTACCATAAGGGGAAGGCTACAAAGGAGGGAAGAAAATGATGTGTTAGTGTCTCTGTTCTGTGAAAATGATATTGCATGTGTGTAACTGTAGCACCATTGTTGACAAGTTACTACAAAAAACCAAACCAAACCAAACCAACCAAACAAAAAAAAACACCAAACCAAACCCACCCCTACATTTCTTGGAAACTAACCACGAAGATAGAGCTTGGCTCCAGATAGTTGCTGGCTGTGATTTTTCAGATATCCAGAGTACTGAAAGATATAAAAGATGCATATAGGTCATAGTATCAACTATAATGACCTATTTATTTAATAGATCATTGTAACTTTTTAATAGATTCCTTATAACTTTCCCTTTTGACTTGCAACAAAATACCAAATGGGTACAAAAAACTACTGCCAGTTGAGATTGAAAAGTTTAGCTTTTGTTCTTAGGAAGAGTGAAGGGATACAGAAGACATTAATCCTGTCAGCAGCCTTGTGCTGTTTCTGGTGTAGGTGCTTATTTTATTTGCGGTTCAGTAGGCAGCACTCTGCTCGCCAACAGAGGTACCGTCGCTTGAAAAGTCAAATTTGCTGCCAGACAAATGGTGGCCCTGTTCTAACCTGCAGTGCGATGGTTCTCATATCCTGCACCTCAAGCTGCTATGGCACTCTACTTAAAGATACCCTTCTTAAAGAATTGTAAGATCCTGGGCGTACAAATTAGTGTTCTAAAAGATTTCCATGTTTCCCTATGGAATTCCCAGGGAAATTTGTATTAGGAGACAATGCAAACTGCACTGGCACTCAGCTCCTGCATTCTTCAGAGGTTATTTCACGTGAATATTGGGTGAAGACATGAAGCCATGGCATCCTTCCATTTTTTTAAAGGAATGAACACGTAAGTGTTTAGATACATAGAATATGTATCACCTACTTACTGAAACTATGCCTCTAGAAAGTGGTAATTCTTTAGCTCTGATGTTGAGATACCTGAAGATGAACACAATTAACAAACTGATACCAGAAAACTACAAAAAAACCCTACATTTATGCATGTTTATTAGTAAAGTAATAATTTTTAAAAACTGAATTCCTCCATCTTTTCAAGTGGTAACTACATGTTATTGGGAGCCTTGCACCGTTCCCTATTCCAAATTTTTTATCAAAGCATCAAAAGAAGGGAAGGGTAAGTTGCCATGGAACTCTTGTCCTGAGTGCTGAATTGAAATGCAGTTACTTATGTATCTATGGAAAGCCTGCTGGTTTACTTTGGGGTTTGTTTAACACAAAAGCGAAAGAGAACTTGATGTGAACATCCCTCCATTTAGTACAAGATAAAACAAGAATAAGTGAGTATCGGAATGCACAGAACACATTAACAGAGTTAAACAAATGGATCTACTTACACAAATATGGAAAAAATGACTGTAAATACCTGTCAGTCCCACCACTGTCTGCTTTCCAGGTCATTTCCATTTCTTTTAGGTGCCAAATTAGCAAGGAATGTACACAAATGTCTGACACTCAGTAGGGTTTTAGCACTAAGTTAAGAATATTATTAACTGCCTTGCGGAGTAGGCATGGATTTAAGAATGTACCTAATGTTAGGCTTTGCTTCAGTGCTCAGCAGTATCAAATACCCAATTACTGTGCTAGGCTACCACAGCCATTGAGAGTGAATCTAAATGAAGAGGTTGCACTTCATCCGCAGAATAAGCTATTTAAGGCTCTAATGAATCTATCTTATGGTCAGGAAGAAACTAAACCTACATGAAAGTAATTGGCATTCATCAGCTTATAATTCTTTTAATAGCATCTACAAAACCTACAAATACCCACATTGCTTACAAGGAATTTTTATTTTTTTTTCCTCACAGTCGAACAAGCTTTTAAAAAAGCATAAAATTACGGTTCCACAATACAGAAATGTTAGGTCAGTCTAGACAGCACTGCAGGTCCCGCAGCCTGGCTGACTAAGGAAGGTAGTCCAGAAAGCAGTGGAACCTCCTGCAGTTTTTCTTCACTTCCTGCCTTGACCTCAGCATTCCTGTTCCTGACATTATCTGTTAGAGAGTCCTGGGTGCCATCGTGTTTTGTGTGTTGTTTTTGGTTTGTATGTGGAATCTGCATTCAGGCAGGATGGCTGTTCTTTTTAAAAGCAATAGAATTAGAAACAGTTGCAATACTTGTCTGATCTAAGAGCACAGTGCCAGCATAACTGCTCAGGATCTTCTTATAGGAATGAGACCTCCATATGACTTGAGATAAATGATGATTCATGAATTTCTGGGTTTTGTCCCCTCACTTCATCATTCACAATGTCAGCTCCTTTTTCACCCTTCTGCTCTGTTGCTCTAGTATTGTGACTACAGGAAGCAACCTCAGCTGAAGTACCACTGAGCATCTTCTGAGAGATTATGGCTTTTGTATTTTTCTAAGAAGGGTGTGAAGTGTCCTTGGGAGTGGCATCTTCCACAGGTGGAAGTACACGTGAAGACTGAAAGATTCAGAGCCATGGGGAGTAAGCACATTGAGCACATTCATCCCTTTATGCCATACAGCTTCTGGATTTTTCACTTCTTCCAGGTCCCAGGTGCAGTGTTCTTTTTATTGGCAGGTTCTTCACTGCACCTTGGAACATTTGAAGTTTTAACTGGTTACATATCTCCATTTTAATGCTGTATGTTCTAAGACAGCAGTTAGACTTAATAGGATGGGTTGAAATCTCTTCCTTTTTCTAAAGCTGTATCAGCTGTGCCATCTACACTTCACTCACCTTCTCCTTCTGCTTGATTTTGTGTGGTCTTGGCTTCTTGACCTGTGGTGTTGACAAGAGATTGCAACTAAGCAAAACTGGCAATTGTTGCAAGTCCCATTTGCCATGCGTTTCCTGGCTTGTTTCCGCAGCTGGAAGCAGGCAGGGAGGGAGGCAGTTTTACCTCAGCCTTGCACCTGGTGATAGGGAAAAGTGTGAAATCTAAACCAAGCCAGAGCATTGTAGGAAGAAATACGTAGAAGGAACAGTGTGTGCGGATGTAACTGGACACTCAGGTATTTGCATTTTCTTATGAGTACAAGGTAAGAAGTCACTGTAATTGCTCACAGGCTAAGGGTGCACTGCTGTTAGGGTGTGCAGCGGAGGCCCCCCTGAACTGCAGGAAGGCCCTGGGGCGCCCCTAGACCCCCCGGGGCGGGCTGGGGGTGCCGGTTTCCCCCCGCCCCCGCCCCGGCCGAGAGGGACCAGGCTCATCTCCCCGCTGGCGCGGCCCTGGCCACGGGCGGACGCTGCGCCCCACCCCCACCCCCCTCAGTGGCTCGGTGGGCGCTTTTCTCCGCCCCGGGTGTAAACCGTGCTGACGAGAACAAACGCCCCGATCCCAGCAAAAGGATTTCAAAGCGGCCGGACGTGGCGGTTGCCGTCGGCTGACTGCGACCCCTCACACGCGCACCCCCGCCGGCTCCCGCCCCCCCCCCGGCCGCGGCGCCCCCGCTGAGGCGCCCCCGCTGCGGCGCGGCTCGGCCTGAGGCGGCGGGGGGCGCCTTCCCGCGCCCAGCGGTTACCGCGGCAACGCGGGGGGCGCGCGGCGGCCTGTGGGGAAATGGCGGGCGAGGCCCGCTGCGGCGGGGGGGCGCCCCCTCAGGGGGTCCCTGCCGAGCCCAGGTTATCCCGTGGGGCCTGGGGCTCGCCTGGCTACGGCGGAGCCTCGTAGGGGGAAGGGGGCCGCCGGGCTGAGGCGGCTGGGGTGGGGGGTGGCCGGTGGGGAAGGGCTGGGGGGTGCAGCGAGGGTCTGTGAATCGTCAGTCTAGGAGCGGGAACGGGGGGAACAACCGGGGGTGCTGGGAGGGGCCGAAGGGCGGGAGCGTCCACACAGGGGCTGAAAAACGTGAATAGGGAGAGGAGCGCGGGTGAGAAAAATGGGTATGAAATGACCAAATCAGAGGGAAAGGGAAGAAAAATGCTGAGAAAGGTGAAGAACCAAACAACAACAACAACAAAAAGAGGAGACAAACTGATCTTACGATATAAGGAATCCAAATAATCACAGCGAATCGCTGCCTGAACAACAGATCTTTAAATTAAAAAAAAAAAAAACGTAAAAATTACAATCGTGCATACAGTGAGCATATTTTTGTGTCTCAGATCATTAGCACTACTGAGACCGCCGCCTGCATTTGCTAGGAAGTCCTACGGTTATTTTCTAACATACATGAAGAGTGGGACAGAAGCACTCTTAGCAGGATGGGATCTGGGGACGTCCTGAAGTGCATTTATTCAGCTATTTGCATGAAAATCTATGTCAGAAGTTCTAGAACTGGAAGAGTGCCAGCCCTGCTAGTTGTTACTTAATCCTTGGTAAAAACATTCAATCCTTTTAAAAATAGCTGAACTATTTATATAAGAAAAATATTTTAAATGCTCTTTATCATCTTCTCCACAAATGAGATGTATCTGTTCAGTTGGGGTTTTTTTTCCCCTTTTCCACTGCAGTCTTAATTGGGTCTTTTTTTAGCTTACACTCTCTCCAGAAGTCTAAGCCAATGACTTAGGAGTCAACAGAGACGGTTAATGCTTTCCTAATAAAATTGTGTGTGAGCTTCGTCATACAGAAGGCAGAATCACAAGGTCATGAACTGAGGTAAACTCTCACAATTCTATTTTGTTGTTAATACCGTATCTTCATTTAGATCCTGACACTTAAAAAACCAAAACCAAACCAAAAACCAACCACAAAGCACCCTTTCCAAGTGTCACATCTCTGTTTAGCAGAACTTGCAGCTTTCTGGAAATTATTCACTGATCTTTGACATCAAATGTCCTTGATACAACTGTGTGAATCACACAACTTTCATCTTAATAGATAAAGACTGCATATCCTGGTTAGGTAAAGATAAGTTTTGGTACTTTGTTCTTTAACAGACTACTTAATTTTTTTATATATATACACCTCAGGTATATTACCTAATTCTATTACCTGGCATTTCTCTGAGATGTGACTAAAATACAGTGCGAGAAGGTATTTTTAAAGTATAAGCATGCAGAACCAGTGTATCATGCAAGGCTTTACACACTGTCAGTGTAAATACCATTGTCAAATTCATGTAGTCATGTCAGATTATTGAACTTGGGTGATATTCTAGTGTAACGCCCACATAACTCATCTGCTTCAGAAGAGCTGCACAAATGAGAGTAGAAGCTGACCTTTCCAATTCACGTACTGAGTCACAACTTCATCTCAAAAGCTGATGTAATCATAATGCACTTTGCCTTTACATCCATTTTATCTTCCTACAGTTCTCATTACTAAAAATAAATCTGTTGTGGAAAGTTGAAGTGGGCATGTGACAGTGGCCACTTTGGATAAGCCCCAGCGCTCAGACACTCCTCCCTATTAATGGTTCCATCGTAGTTCTGCCTAACGCTCCCCAGCACTGGCACCCACTCTCTCCTAGATTACCTGGAGTCAAGGCAATGGGTAAATGCAGCAGAAGAAAGCTCCCAGTTAAATTTCCTCCATTGGTTTTGCATTTTTCTGTGCAAAGCATTTAAATCTCAACAAAAGAGGGGACAAAACATCTCTGTTCAGTTAGTTGGAAATTCTCAGGCATCAAACGGATTTGAAATGCATTTTGGCACAGCAGAAATGTCAGGGTCACTCAGCACTACATAGGCAGAATGAGGCTGTCTAATATTTTTTACAATGTCAGCTGGAAGATGCAGAGACTGGTCTACAAAAATGTTATTAGGATGAACTGTTATCTTATGATCACGCTATTTAAATCTGCAAAGGTAGAGGAATCTGTAGGAATGGAAACAATGCCTGAGTGCCATTTTCTAAGCCTGTTGACACTAACTGTAATGTAAGACCTGCTTTTCTCACCTTATAATTGAGCAACACTGTATAGCTCTAGAATTTACATTAATGTCTGCTCTATTCCTACTGGCACCTTCAAAATTATCTTGTCATAATAGTAATACTATTTTCCAGGGAAAAGATAATGGGTATTTCTTTAAAGGGGCTAGCTAGGTCAGTACTAATGACTTCGTTATCAGCTTTGGTTTTGACAGTATTATTTAGAAAAGAGCCTTGGATAATGTCCTTAATATAGCACTATAAATGAACAGTCAGATTAGACTTCTAAACTTACGTGTTCAAAATTTTGTGAACTAAATTAAGATGGAGAGGGGGGTGGTGTATGGATGCCTACCACTGCATATATTTCTGTATATATATATATACATAGTTTCTGTATGTGTGGTAGCGCTTGCTCGTTTCTAAGGATTGAAGCATTTGCTGTGTACAAATATTTATAGCAGGCAAAACCAAAAGAACTTCCTCTTACAAATGGTGTCTGATGCTTCCCATTTTGAACTCGTACCACAGTTTCCACATCACAGAAGGATGCACAAGGCTGCAGGCTATTTGAGGAAATGTCTGCGTGTGTTTGTTAAATTTCAGTGCTTGGAACTTTCATTTACTATCTCCATCTTAAATTCATCAGAGGCGCAAGACCAGCCTAGTAACAAGGACACCCTCAGAAGTGAAAGGGTAACAGTTCCCACAGCTTCACCCCTGGCAAGTGAGCAAGAGAGTAAAAAGCAAGCATCAGCCTACTTCCTACGGTAGATTCAGCGAGACATGTGGGAATGTTCAGATCAAGAGAAAGAAAGTGAGAAATACCTTTGCTAAAGGTTCTGCCGGAGTTTACATGGTGACAGGGCTCAACGAAGGCAAGGCTGAGGTGTCCCCCACGTGTGCCAGAACTTGAGGTGTCTGAGGGAAAATGCAGGTGAACGTGTGAGCACCTCCAGGATTAGCTGGTGAGTTGATGTTTTGCTGATTTAAGTACCGTTTAATTCTGATTTTTTAAAAGCCTTTAAGTGGCTTTCTTCTACTATATTCCAGAAGGATTGCCTGTAAAGTTATTTACAGTGAGCATGCTCTTATAAAGTCTCTTTCTACCCTGTTCTCCACTCCTGACCTGCCCATACAGTATTCTTGCTCTCTTGCAAGGCTGAAGAGCCATCAGGTTTTACCTGATGATGACAAGAGCTGAACTCAGCTGAAATTACTGAACTTTGTTCAATCAGTTTACATGGGTGTTCATCTGCATCTAATGTTGCCTTGACCTGGCTAGTCCAAAGCTTATTGTGTTGGTTTGGGGTTTTTTTTCTTTCTTATCACAGGATTATCTCACGTTTTGTGCCAGTCTTGGGTTTACTGACTTTGGGGAACCTGTATTTAGACCTCAGTTACATGAACTGCATCACCTACAATCACCAGTGAAGAAAGGAGTTGGGTTTTTTTTTGTTCTGTGAAATATTACCAAGGTTGTGGGAGAAAAGAGGTGGCCTGAAAAAGCCCCAAAGCAAGAGTATTACACAAGTTTATGATAAGAAGTTAGGCAACTAAAATTACCAGAAGAGGGGAAGTTCAACTCTACTAAAGCACCCTGACTGTGTAAGGTCGTGTTCCCTGTATACACCATAAAGACACATCCAGAACTGACTGAATATATAATCAGGTTTAAACCAGTTTAGTTTATTAGTTCTGACAGTCACACAATAGTTTAAAAATGCAAGGATCTTCCATATTAAAGTAAAAAAATAAAATTCTTACTGTTCACTGGTTTTAAAGTGAAATTAACATCAGCAAAAACAAGTGTTAATTCCTTAGAAAACTGTCATCGTGACAGATAGAAATTACTAAAAAATAATTCAAAAGCATGTAGCCTTAAAGCCTGTTTGAACAATTTTTTGGCTCTGTTCTTTTTCTCCCCCAAATTAGCATGAGTTGAAAAGACCCAAACATGAGTTCATGTTATTTTCCTGACGTACTTATTTTTGGGAGGGAAGCACGCGAAAGAGGCCTAACGAATCTTTCCCATAGTGTGCGTTAAAGGACAAGTGAGACAATTTTAAGATCCTGGGCTAATGAATTCAGATGTAATTCCCTACATTATTACTCTTTGATTTTTCAAAGCCTATGATCATTCTGCGAATGTAAGACAATGACACGACACATCATCTGGAAGTATAATGGTATCAAATTTAACACTCATGGGCATAATTTTTCATGCCCTGTTTATGAGCCATCTGTCATTAAAAAGATTTGGAACCCTGCAGCAATAACCTAGGAGTTATTTTCATACTTATTAATAAAGGAGTTAAAGCTGATGGTTCTAATATGAGACAGTGGGGAACTTTACCCCGTGTTCTGGTGGCTTGCTTTTTTTTTTTAACTCTTGGTCCTTATCGGGTTTTCTTGTCCCATTCTTAATCTCATCAGCGGCATTTCCACTGCCAAGACTTTCAAAGGAACGCCAAGTGCTGCAGGTGAAACAATGAAGGTGTAAAATCTCCTGCTCAGAAGCTAAATCAGAATCACATGTCAACACAGTTCAGGCTCAGTCTCCGGCAGGACGGCGGGATCACTCTTTTTAATGCAATTTACTAATTAAAAACGAGTACCAGATTACGGAAAGTCTCCAATGAAGCGGCTTACTAAAATAGTGTTTTAGCTCCTTGAACTGGCTGCAACCAGTCTGCTTTTCATTAAACTATAATTAATTCAAATATCGCTCGGCAATTAGTAAACGCTCTCCTGCGAAGAACAAACGCGGTCTGTGTTTCATAACCAGCCCTCCGTGTTTAGACCGGAGCCGCTTTTACTACCGATGGCAATCTGTAGGAGGGCTGCGGCAGGTGTATTTTATTCAGCAGATGCACTGTAAACGCATTACAGCAGATTAGCTGGATTTCTTCCTTTAAATGTACACTGCGAGATCCAACTTGCAAGCCAGCTGTTTCTTACCGGCCCGTTTAATCTCCCCGAGCCCGGCTTTGCTCCTTCCTTTAGCAGCTATTTCTGTAACGGATCGGACGAGCGAGCGCGCCGCTATGAATTTTAATGCTTCCACCGGGGAATCCCTCCCGCCTCCTCTTTTCGGCTGAGATCCTCGAGGAAAGACCCAGAACATCAGCGAGGAGGAGGAGGAGGAGGCGGAGGAGGATGAGAGGGCCGGCGTAGGCGCGGTATTGGGGGAGCCGGCGGGAGAGGGGGGCCGGCAGCCGGGGGTGTAACGGGAAGGTGGCGGGGCCGCCAGCGAGGCGGGCGGGGAGCGCGGAGCTATGGGGGAGGAAGGATGACTCGGGGCGTATTTCGCTGCCTGACCCCGGCACGTCAGCAGCGGCGGCAGCCGGAGCGCCGCGGTCCCGCCGCCCGCGGACACATGCACCCGCCGGCATCCGCCGGGGCCGGCCGCGACGGGGACGCGCCGAGGTGACCGCTCTGCCCCTGGGTGCGGGCGAAGGCGAGAGGCAGAGCCCGCGGCCCGGGCGCTAGACCGCCCCGCCAGCCGCACGCCGCGGCCCGAGAGGAGGAGCGCCGGCCGGCCGGGACGCAGCGGGGCGGCGGGCCCCGGGTCGTGCGCCAGCCGCCGTCACGGCCGCCGGTCCCCCCATGGATAAGGCGGGCTCGCTGCACACCTCGGTGCCCGCGCCGCCGCCCCGGCTCTACCTGCCGCGCAACTTCAGCTGCAGCGCCTGCCTGTATGGCAGCCTGGCCGAGCAGTGCAAGGGGGGCTGCAGCCCCGACGGCGACGCCGCGCCCCCGCCCGTGGTGCGGGAAGCGGCGGGCGAGAAGCCGCCGCCGCCGCCCCGCGGCCGGGAGCCCTCGCTGCCCGCCGTGCCGCCTAGCCCCACGCAGCGCCGCCGCGCCAAGTCGCTGCCCACGCCCGGCGACCGCAGCCTGCGGCCGGCGCTGCAGCAGAGCCCGTCTCGCCGCAAGACGGTGCGGTTCGCCGACTCGCTCGGCCTGGAGCTCACCTCCGTGCGCCACTTCTGCGAGGCCGACCTGCCGCAGGTGCCGCCGCCCGCCCCGCCGCCGCCGCGCACCGCCGACCTCTTCAAGACCAGGAAGCCGCCGGCGCTGGGCGAGCTGGAGCCGGTGCTGTTCGGGCCGCCGCCGCCGCTGCTGGAGCCGCTCTTCCCGCCGCAGCCCGGCGCCAGCCCCGGCTTCGCGGAGCGGGTGCGGCAGCACAAGGTGAGGCTGGAGTGGGTGCGGGCCGAGCCGGCGGGGCTGCGCGGCGCCGTGCGCGTCCTCAACCTGGCGTACGAGAAGGCCGTGTCGGTGCGCTACACGCTCAACGGCTGGGCCAGCTGCGCCGAGGTCCCCGCCGCCTACCAGCCGGCCGGGCCGGCGGACGGCCTCACCGACCGCTTCGCCTTCCTCCTGCCCTTGGGTGCCGCCGCCGCCGAGGCCACGCTGGAGTTCGCCGTCCGCTACCGCGTCGCCGGCGCCGAGTACTGGGACAACAACGAGGGTACGAACTACCGGCTGCGCGGCCGGCAGCGCGGCCCGCCCGCCGGCGGCCTCCCGCAGGACCCCGACAGCACCGCCTGGGTCCACTTCATCTGAGGCGGGGGGCGGCGGGGGGCGCGGAGCCCGGCGGGCCGGGGGCGCCCCCTCAGGGCAGGGCTCGGCGCCCCCCGCCGCCCTGCCCGCCCGGGGGTCTGCGGCCCCCCAGCCGCCTCTCTGTAAGTCGCCGGCGGGTGTGCTCCCCAGCCCTGTTTACAGACGATAATTTATATGCTCTCCTTCAGTCGCGGGGTGGGGGGGCCCTGCCGGCCGGGACGGGGGGCGCCGTGGCTGCTCTCGCCGCCCGGGGCCGCAGGGCTGCCTGGTCACCCCACAGGTGCGAGCCGGCGGCTCCCGGGGGCCGGAGGTCGGGATCGGCTGCTGTCACCCCCGCGGGGCCGGCCGCGGTGACACGGAGGGCAGTGTCACAGGGCACCCGCCCTGCCGTCCTGCTCCGCTAATCCCGCTTAAGCAAAGCCAGGCCCGGCGGGGCCGCTCCCGGCCCGCAGCCGCGCTGCCTCCCGCTAATTGCCCCGCGGGGCGACGGGCCTGGCAGGGCCGGGGCCAGCGGCACGCAGCGGGTTTGGACCCAAAGAGCCACGAGTACAGGTGCCACCAGGCGTACCTGTGTTCCATCGTGCTGTCGCAAATGGTGGATCGGTTCAAACAGAAATTTTTTAAAAAATTTGAACCCTCTTTCAGGTGTCTATAGACATCTTTAGAAAAGCAAAACAATGTCGCATACTCATAGGAATGCGAGCCACTGAGAGGTTTTAAAAAGCAAGTGTTCCGTTTTAAAATTCACCTGGTATGTTGTCGTAAAGGTTTGTCAGGATCTGATGTTTGTGTCGGCAGGGAGGGGCCCATAAAGCTGCTTGTGTCAGGTCAGCAGGAAAGTCGTGGAACATGCACCAGAGGAACTAGAGATGGCAAGAGCTGAATCCATAATTCTAGTCTGCATCCCAAGCAACGCTTCCAGTTCTATTCCTGTTAACAGTTTAATTGCATCTCTCATGCTAAGGTATCAGTGCAGGAGCCTGCTTTCTGAAAAACAAAATGCTTCAAAGTTTTCATCGTCATTTCAGTGACAGATTTCACAAAACTGGCTAAATTTAGTCAGACAAACTGCAAAAAGTTGTAGCTTGCCGTAGAAAAATACATCAACAAGAATTACAGAGCATCCTGACTTCTGCCTTCAAAAGTATATTTTAAATTACATTAACAGTAAACGTAGTCTTTTCCTTTTGAAACTTGCTTTTTAGGAGTTCAGCTAAATACAGGTGCTGGTGCCAAATCTGGGTATTGATTTTCCAGGATCTAGGTGTGTATGTGTTTGCAAGTGAGGGACCTCTACGAATATGACTTCTAAGAATGGTACAACCGATGTCAGTGTCATCATCTGCTTATGAAGGACTGTAAGATCAGGCCTTTGACGTTTTGGATCTTTGGTAGATTGTTTAGGAATGGAGTGTGTTTAACTGCATTTTTCCAGGTAACCCTCAAAAGGGTTAAGTGTCCCAAGCAGCTTGAGTAATGTCGAGTTCATGGAACCTTTTCACTTTGGTGGGAATTGAGAGCACTTTTGTCTCCTGAGGGTCTGGTTCAGTCAGAATAATTAAACTTATAAATTCGAGGGGGGAGGGAAGTCTGGAAACTTGATGGAAAAAGAGTATTTCATTTAATTTCTCTAGATTACTGTTTCTGATTTAATAGAAACAATAGAAAGACTTCTCCTGTAGTATTGGTAGCTTGGTTTTTATTTCTCAGTTTTCTAATCCCCATGTTTTTAATAGAAACAGAATATAAATGAAATTTACTGTCATCTACTGAGGATTTCACATTTTAGAGTATCAAGGCCCAAATCTTCTAATACAGTAATCCTCTGTATTGCTAGGACACATTTATAAAGCTACAATTGCAGAATTAGGGTCTTAAAATGTGATAATTAAAGCATGTTAAGTGGTGTATTTGGTAAAGAAAGCCCAAGTGTCTTTTAGTTAAAGTCATTCTTTTTATAAGAGCCTTAATACTGGAGAGAAGGAAAAGGACTTGTCTCCATTTGAAAGCACTTTGAAATCTGGTGGAAATATAGCCAAACACCTTTTTATGTATGTGTTAAGCTTTCAGAAACATTTTTTTGCTTGGCCTTTTTTACCCGAATAGCGAACCAACAACTGTTACAGAGAGTGATGAAAAGGCTTGGAGAAAAAAATATAGTTTCTATGCATTTTAAACTAACTGATACTGCAACTTTGCTTATAAAGACTTCACAGGATTTCCTGTTTGCTGTTTTAATGGCTTTAGAAGCACAAATGGTGCTAAAACCATTTTTAACAGTGAATAACTGTAGAACTTCTTTTCCAGTGAATGGCAATGCTTATTGCTGTTTGATTTATGCAGCATCTGCGGGTCTCTAGTCATTTAAAAAACTCCTTATAGCATCTGTGGCTTAAACTCTTTAAATCTGGAATACCTAAATGGATGTACGTGCATCAAGTACGCTAGCAAGTTGTTGTAATTACCTTTCTGGTTGTTTTTTTGATCATGACTAAGGTGAAATTACTGTTGCTCTCAGTTGAAATTTTGTAGGTAGAATTGGGCTATGGCTTTATAATACTGTTCATATATTATTGCTCTTTTATTTGTGGCCCCTTTCATCAAACACGAATCTGAATATTAAACCTTTTGAGGATGTAGCATACCAGAAGAATGTTTTGAAAAACAGAGTCTCCTGAGCTTTCAAGCAGTTAAGCCTGTCCTCAGCACTAAATTTGGTAGGCTTGAACTTGATCACAGGTTATTGATGAGATATGTGCAAGTCCAGTAAAAGACACGGTCTTCTAGAAGCATTTATAAACACCTACTTTTTAAAGCCTGGAAAGGTAAGGTTGTGGCCAGTCAACTTTGACTAGAGAATGCTAGTGATGAAATCTAGTGGGAGAGGTTTGAGGTGTTTTAATAGAAATCTATCAGTGGTATATGCCAAAGCTCTGCTATGTTGATTACACTTTTTCACTAATATCACGTTAAATTATCTCCAAGCAAGATCTAGCTAGATCTCCAAAAACATCTCTAGTTGCAATGGCTATAAGTATTCTTTCCACTGGCAGCCTTTGTATACGTTTTTCCAATCCTTTAGAGTTCAATCTGATGCCATCTATGTGTGGCATGCTAGAAGCATTGTGATTAAAAAAAAAAAAAAAAAAAAAAAAAGTGATGGAATAAAAATCCCAAATAGTTATTATGTAATATTTACATAAATTATGACTTTGAGGAGAAAGACCTGTGTTGAAGAGGATAATTTTCAAGTTGGCGGGACATCAATCATTTCAATGGGAGCAGGAACAAAACAACTTCTTAAAATCACATGTCTAAAGAACACAGTTCCACAAAATGAACTTTCAGAGGCAAAGTAAAATATTTTTAAATTTTCAAGCCAACTTTTTTTCTGGGGGAAAAAAAATGTCAGCTGTTTGTATTTTTATTCGCATGAATAGAGCCCATGCCACCTTCCTTTCCAAGTGATACTAGAATGGTTTAGGCAAGGCAATAATACTTAGGTCGTGTACTTCACTTTTAAATCAATTACTCATTGCTTATGTCTCTGCAGATGTAAAAGCGTACCTGTCATTTATTGTGTAAGGTTGTAGCTTTATGAAATGTGCCATGTTATTTTATGTGCACTATAATGATACTTTATACAGTGAGTCAAATTGTAGTGTATGTCTGATATACGTTGGTGTTTGCTGCTTCACCCTTAAACTGGTAGATCTTTTGCATGGGGTTATATGCCTTTCATGGCAATATTCTTGAAATCTACCCTAATTATTAGAAATCCTAAACGGAATTGGAACTATCAAGTGACTGTAAATGGAATTTCAGCTAGCTAAACGTATTACTATTTATTAGCATTAAATCAGTAACTGAAACTGTCATACGTATTTTCAATATATGTACATAATTTCAGGTAAATTTTTTTTCTCCTCTTGCCATTCACAAGTAACTTTTTAATGTAAATATGTGTGCCTGGGTATCTCGGTGAAGAACAGAATAAGTGCGCACTCTTTGTTGTTTCAGCATATGTGAGGGGAAAATGTATCACTTGAATGAACAAATGTCTGTTCATGCATAAGCATGATCTCTTTATGGATACATGAAACCTTTTTCCATAGCGCCAACAGGCAAGCATCTGCTAATTCTATATTTTAATGTAAAGTAACTTACAGAAATATCAGAATCAGCTTTTTAGCATGTCATTAAATATATATTGAAATTTTTATGTGCCTTTCAACATTTCTTAGGAAGAAATCCCATGTGTTCCTTAGCTCTCTCACCAAAAGTCCAATAATGGCTTTGTCGTTAATATGAAATTTATACTAAAAATAATCAATTCTAGTTCCTGATACACTTACAGCTGTGCCAGGAATTCTGTGTCTGTAGCAGCCAGAAGAATTTGGTAATATTTTCTCATGTTACAGTGAAAGAATTTGCAGTCAGAAATATGTCTTCCTGCTAGACCTCAACATTTATGTAGTTAAGTAAAAAAAAAAAAAAAACAACCAACCAAACAACTGTGACCATAGTTAATATAACAAAATATATTTATTGTACATATTCACCTCTTACACAGATATTCTAAATATATATTCTATCTGAAACCAGAAGTTCTAGTTTTTTATGAAATGTATTTGTGGAGACATAGTCTCTTCAGCTTCTATTGTTATTTATCTGAATCTGCATAATATATATCGTTAAAACTTTTGGATGGATTTAATGTGTCTGCACGGTTTGTATCATGAGAGAAAAGTGCTTACCGTAAGGAATATCTGAAGAAAATGACTTTTACCTTCCAATTATACTGCATGGCTTTTTGGCAAATCATCAGTAATTCAGTTTCCTGTATGCACTTTATGTGTACGTGTTCTGGATATATGAAAGGATTACTTGCTGAAATGAAAATATTTTTGAGCACTGAAATTAAGCTTTTTTCAAACATAGTTTAAGTCAATTTTGCTGTAAAATAAAGCCCCCTAGCCTTATGTAGGGCTGATCCGTATTTTTTTGAAATGAAAAATGGTGACATTTCAAAATGAAACATGTTCAGGGAAACATAGCTGTTTAAGTGGGAAGGTTTTCTCACGTTCAGCTTATATGAGAGGATTGCCCTATAATAGCTAAGTGGTAAGAGAACTTCCTTAAATCAGCGTATGGACTCGAATGTAGATCTTCCATATCAAAGAGAATACTGAGCTGTTAAACTATTGGCTGTTGGTTGGACTCTTTCTTTATCCACCTTATAAACATGACACTTAAATTATTTTACAGAGAGGATTTTTGACCCTGAATTTCCCCATCTTGTACGAATATCCTCTTCATTCAGCTATCTTGGCTTTTGTTTAAGCTTTTGGTTATTGAGAAAGGTCTGATGTTATTTTTATGCAACATAGAATGCTTATTTTATATTATGTGCTTTGGGAAGAAGGCAGAAAAACTCTTCAATTTTAGTTTTTTAATATTAAACAATAGCATGCAGAATAAAAATGTGCTTGAAATAACACATGCACTAGCGATTCCAAAGAATATAGCTAAGAAAAATGTCAAATATGAGATGAGATGTGCTTTTTTTAAAAAACATATGTACTTTGATCTAGTAAAGCAGGGAGAAGGTCCTAATCTCCAGTGCAAGTGTATTAATACCAGGGATTTCCTTCTATGCAATATAATGGTGCACTTGGTTTATTTTTAGGATTTAATTTGATTGGTATAGTTGGTGTATTGGTGTGTTGTGTATAGAATATTCTGTTAGAAGTGTTGTTAAGGAAGCTGTATGTCTTAAATAGTGTTGTATCTTTAGGCTGTTTTTTGTCCAATCTGACTTCACTAAATCATAGTCATACTCCTTTGAATAACAGTAACAAGACAATTATTTCATGAAGTGGCATAATGAAGTCTCGCACATTATACTTTATTTTTTATCACCTTCTAGGACAAAAAGTTGTGTTACTGTTGTGAGTTTTAAAATTTTTGTATTCCTGTATCTTAAAAATAAGCCAAATTGTATTATACTTTTAAAGTCCAAGAGATAATATATATGTTTTTAAAGCTGATAAAAAGTAGTAAAACTCAAATTGGTTGGGATTACTCATAAGTCCAGTTCCTGAACTCTGGTGTATCAAACATTTGTGTACATCCTGTAACACCTTCGTGGAGGTGCACCCTGACGTGGAGCTCACGCATTTTAAGGCTGGTACAAAATGAGCTCTACTAGGGTGCAAAACCTGTCTACATCTGGACGTGAATCCATGTTGTAATGGAGGAAAACTGACTGCCGTGACAGAAAATCACTGGTTTTGGAATGGCTTAAACCAATTAACTCCTCCCTTACAGCGTTACACAATTTATTTCTCTCTGTAATGGAGATGCTGTCTGTTGAAGGCAGCGTTCTTTAACATGCAAGTTTTTATTACTGTTTCTTTGATTTACCTTGACTTTGTTTAAAAAGAAGGAAAAAAAAAAATGTTTCTTAACTATGTACTTAACTAGTAAATTACTTTTGGTTTTTGTTGTAGTTTCTTCTGCAGTGTTTATATTTCACCAGGTAATATTTGTTAGTAATGTTTGTTTCTAATGTTTGTACAAGTAATCTAATATCACCAAAAGTTCAAAATCAATGTTTTCTAATAATGCCTTGTAATTTACCTAGCCTTACAGTATTTCAGACAATTTTCCACCAAAACCGCATCTAGTCACTGGTTGTCACAATTATGAAAAATATATATTTATAAACCTGTAGCTTCTCGTTGTCATTAAAGATTAATGATAGAAATTATGAGCACATGGTGAATATAAACGTCTTTTATTTTTTTAACTGACAAACCTTGAGTTGTTTTCTGTGAAGAATGAAACAGCTATGTTCCAGTTCATCCCTAGTGCGTGTATGAAGACATGTTGGGATGGACCTGCACCTCTGAAGACAAATACCTAATATTTGGGCCAGATTTTCCAGCCAGCTTGTCTTCAGGCAGTCTGCATTAAGGGTGCCCTCAGTGGAAGCTGCAGTATACCGAGTGATGCTGGCAATCTCATCTTCTGAAGGGTGACCATCTTTCAAGAAGATAGGATGAGATTAGCGGCGTACGTAAATGTCCGTAGCTGTTTTTATAGTCTTGTGTTGGTAACGCAGTTTCAGATGTAGTTTAGCAGTCTGTAGTTTAGAAGGGGATGCCTGTCCTTCAGCTGTTCGTGGCTTTACTCTTTCCTGGCTTTGCATCGTTACGCTTGCTAGTAACAGTTGAAACAGTCTCCAAATGCGATTCAACATTTAGCTGCCAAAAAAGCCTGCGTGATGTGCTAGAAAGCACAGTCACCAGTCTTTCAGGAGAGGAGGGGGTGGCTTTCATAGAGGGGAGAGATGAGGTATGTGAAAAGAAGGGTGATTTTTATTTTGAAAAAAATAAGTTTAAATTTTTCAGTGCTGAAGGACTAGGAGGAACGTTCCTAAGCCTGTGTGTGTTCATCAGTAAGTGCAGTCAAGCTGTTTCTTTAACCAGCACTTGGCTTTTCCTCCAGTGGTGACGCAGAATTGAGGCTATCTAGGTATTAGCTAAATTATTCATATGGACTCTTCCATATATTCTTTCTCTGTTAATTGCTAAGTTCAAAATATTTGTTTCTTGCATAGTTATAATGTGCTGGTTTTCTTAGCCTTTCACTGTAGGCAGCATCTTACAACGTCAGGAACAGCTTTCAGTTTTTCTTTAACACTTTTTAATCCTCTTTTATAATACAGATAAAAGCCATATAGCCATAAGGAGAAAAAACGTTATGTGTTTGTTCACATGTAATTAGAACAATTTATTTTTCTATACTCTTTCAGAAACATCTGCTTAGCTGTCTCATTATTGTTAATAGTAATAATATTTCCATGTGGTTTTTTTTAAAGGGCAAAGTAATTAAAATGTAGCCCCAGATTTCAGGGTTTTTTTTCCCAGAAGCAATGTGTTCTGATTTAATGTTTATCTAATCTTTTTGTTCAAGTAAAAATGAACTCTTAGCTCACATAAATTACAGAACCCAGAAGTCTTTTCTTAGGGTACCATAAATATTAGACTGTAATAATTAAAATAATAGTGTAATTTCCATTTTCTTTTTGGTAAGGCCTATGGTTTGAACTGAAAACTGCTGTTATGCTTGAGTGGTCCTGAAGTGGTGAGATTTTTGAAAAAAGGAACAGTTTTACATTGTTCTTTTAGTTTTGGATTAATTTTTTTCTTCAGTCTTACGTGGGACAAAATATGACTACAGTTATTAATCTGATTATTAATCAGAATTACATACAGTAGATAGAGTCTTTATTAATAACAAGTGTTAAAATGTGTGTAGTATTCATGTAGTAGTACTGCTGCTAATAGTGATAATAACAATCCCTACTTCTTAATGTCCCTCTCTGGGCACTTCTTGAAGTCTACCAACAATTTTTGGTCTGAGCGATGATTGCGTTGGCTCGGGACGTACTGAGTGCCATGGCTGTCTCAAACAGGAGAGCCCCTGTGACCCGCAGACGTGGCACGAGCGAGGAGGATGTGGTACAGGGAGAAGGGAGGTACGGCGAGGAGGGAGGGCGAGCAAGAGCCTGGCCTTTCAGCAGCAGGGAGCTGCGGAATCAGCTCAGGTTCTCAGGCACCCTCATCCCAGGAGCTTGTGCTTGTGATCTAGCCTACGGTTCCCAATCTTTTCCCTGACCTCAGCGCGACTGCCTCTTCTTCCTTGCAACTCATCGTGTATACAGGAGCAGGCAGAAAGGAAAAATGGGGGCTGTCTGTGCTACCGCTGAAGAGCGGCCCTTTGCAAGACTGTGTTAAGGTTCCCCATTGGAAATACTGCTTTAGATCACATAGAAGCAGGGGCGTGTTTTGAAGGACCATGTTGTCCTTCAGTTGCTCTTTAAACCTATGGAAGATATGGGAAGCAGACAACAAAATTCCTATCAAGGTTTTGAATGGCTGAATTTTCTTTTTCATTGTCTAACACGCTTACCAGGCCAACCTGATGTAAGACCAGCCCCTTGGTTTAAAAGAAAGCTGAAAAAGTTCCCGTTGTAGATGAGGATGACACATTGCAGGGGAAAAAAAAAAAAAAAAAAAAAGAATGAAAAAAAGCACCATGCAGTGGTGGTGTTACACCAGTTTTATCACCGGCGTTGCCTTACCAGTTGTGGCACAAATGAGGGATTGTCAGCACAGACACAAGTTGCCAAGAATACTTAATTCTCTGTCATTTTCTCTTGATACAGACCTGTGCAGTGAAGGAGGGAGAGGGGTGATGGCTGAAACCCAGGAGTACTCTTGGGTCTTAAGAAGTGCAAACTCATCCTCCTATCCTGTGGCTTGATTTTCATGGTTAGCGAAAGGTACAAGTGCTGTACCTCCATTAAAATACATCTCTAAGCAAAATAGGTTCAATAGCATAAATAATTAAATGCTATAAACAAATGACAAGTAAAACAGCCTAATAGCAGAGGATGTAGTGCATTAAAATAGATCAGGTCTGAAGTGATTGAATTATGCTTTGTCAGGAACAAAGGGATATCGTCAATATTGAGGCAAACACTAACCAATCCAGATAGCACAGACTAAATTATCCTGCCAAGGACTCTTCCTCTAAGATTGTGCCTCAAGTAGCATGGGGAAAGTGGAGAAAATAACATTGAGGATACTCCCAAGCTGCTCTCAACGTTTGTCTGTGCCATCTGCAGCATGTCTTGCTGGTAATTGATGCTGATGGACGTTGCTCAAGAGTCTTGTAGTACTGTCTTACATCCGTGAGCTCACATTCCCTGGAAAGGGCTTGCCAAAGGTGCACAACTTTCCACCAGCCCGGGCACGATTCCCCCCGCAGAGGCTCGTTTGCAGAGGTGGCCCTGTGCCACGTAGGTGGCTGCTGCGGTCTCCCCAGGAGTGGAGCAGCTTTGTTGAGGTGAAAGCAGTTTCACCCCTGCTTTTGGTGGAAGAACGTTTTTCCCAAAGCTCCCGGTCGGTCTCCGCTGTGCTGTTGGAGGCTCCCATTGACCTAAGGGCTGGCATCACGTTTGGAGCTTGGTAAAACTGCAGGCTGGCCGTGCGCACCCCGCTTCTCCACCAGGCCAAGCTGCAGGTGTGCTGCGAGAAGGGGGAAGAGGAGACTGGGGGAAAAGAAAGATGGTAAGGTGATGGGTACAATTTATTTTAATTTTTGGCTTAGATTTTATGGAGGTTTAATACGGGGCTTAAGTGAATTCCTTTGTTATGCTGTGAGGAGTGGGTTTTGAATTTTATGGAGGTTTAATATGAGGTTGAAGTTAATTCCTTTGTTACGTATAGTGCTGTGAGGAGTGTTTTTTAACCATTTGCAACGAAGCAAGCTGTGCTTAGGGGTTTTTCTGATCCTGAAGCTGACCGAGGCGATGCGCTGGAGCTGGGAGGTCACGTCGGGGCTGCGCAGCGGAGCAGGGAACGGCACCAGCCGTGGCCTGTGGGGCGCCACCGTGTGGTCACACCGTGCAACAGCGGCTTTGTAACGTGCAGTGACCGAGACGGGCTCTGCGCCGCTGGGCAGCTGGAGCATCCCACCCGCTGGGGCTGGCGCTGCTCATCAGGCACCGTGCTTAGGGTTTGCCTTCTCTTCCTCAAAATATGCAGCGCAGGAGGCGCGACTTGCTTTGCCTCTTGCTGTGTGATGTCTCCCAACATCACAGCAAATGCCACACGTGCCCAGCTGAGGAGCTGAGGATCGTTTTTGATTGATTTATTGGTGCGGTTCTGTATTGATGTGACTAGGCTGATGTGGCAATAGATGTTAACGCGCTTTATGTGTCAGTTTGGCACAATAAAACTCTGCGATGGGAGCCATTACTACAACAAAATTCCCGATAGATCAGTATGGAGAAAAAGGATCCTGATCCCCAGGACATCAACTGTCCGGAGACACCAGTTAAGGGGAGCGTTAGAAACTGAGATCTTCTGTTCATCAGGGCTGCTTTGGTAATTGTCTTGCTGCTAATCTAGTGACAGTGAAGTTGACATTGCCCTTATTTTATGCTCATCAAAACACCACCAAGTGTTATTTGTGTATTTTTGTTCTTTCAGTTCTATACAGTTTATTTTCCCCCCCTCTGGTGAGAAGCAACAATTGCATGATGTGTATTTGTACACATGACGGGTCAGGATTTGCAGAGAGGGGCAGTGCTTCATCGGTTGAAAACCAGAAGAAATTGTAGGTATGCATCTTTTCAGGACTGATGTCGATAAAAATCTTAGAAAACTAAATACAGACTGAAAAAATTAGCCTGAGTTTAGCTTATATGATTCAGTTAGATAATTTGAGAGATAAAGGGGTTGGTACTTGTGGAACAGAAAGGAAGTGTTGGCAAGAGGAAAGGTGATGATATAATTACCTCTAGGAGATACAGAGACATGTTTGTTGGTTGCGGGAGAAGTATGAAAAGCATAATTTCCCGTAAAACCAACCTCTCTGCTGAGTCTGTAATGTTTAGTATCCAATAATTAAGAGTGTTAAGTTCATAAGCTCAGGATCAAGACTTTAAGAGTTCACAGATAAAGTGGTTCTTTTGTAAACAATCATCTCCTTTATTAATTTTCTGTAGGAGCACACAGTGGTGAACAAGTTTGATGTTTTCCCCTATGATTTATACAAAAGCATTTAAAACTGTGTCATAGACCAAAGCCAATACACATTCACTCCATCTTTTTATTTTGATGAAAGGCATTCATTACGGATTCATGATGGCAGGTTTTGCATTCATGCTCTTACAGAATCGGGCTCCACGCAGTGCATGGTGGTCTACCTGAGGCTTCCAGCTGCTGCTGAATGTAGTGAATTTATGGATTATTGGAAAGCTAGGAGCTCTGCTTGGGTGGCACACAACAAGGAAGAACACATCCTTTTGGCAGCACAATTCAGGTAGTGGAGTGGATTGCAGAAAGATACAAATATATTTACTCCAATAGACGTCCTTTGGCCTAAATAACTACAGAACGCCAGAGCTCTCTGCGTAAACCACACAAGAAAAGCACTCAAGTATTATTGTTCCTATTTTAATTTGAATTGGGAAATTCAATAAAGCACTTGAAGTTCATACAAAATCCTAAAAGAACTAGAGATAGCGAGGTCCTGGTCCTCCTCTTTAAGCAAAAGAAATCCATTCTCCAGTTGTACACCATGAAAGAAGGGTTGAATCCAGTCTCAGATGGTTTCTTCAGAAAGTTGTCATTTATCCATACTCACGTGTAACCTTACAAGCTCGACTGATAGACGAGGGCAAAGCTTGAGGAAGAGATCAGATTTGCCAGTTTTTACTATTCCCCAGGTTTCTTAGGGGATTACAGAAATGACTGTTTCATCTTTCATTGATCAAAAGGAAAGAATACAAGCATTTTAAGGGAAAAATTATATCAAAATGCATTACAATGCTCTGGACTAACCTTTCAAGGGAGATCCACAAGGGTCATATATTACATGGCAATGAATGAAGGGCCTATGCCTCTAGTAAAACTGGAAAAATAGGGTGGAAAAACCAGTACCAAATTGAAATCTTTTCATGCATTCCCATCTCCACTTGCCTGCAGTCATTCTGATTTGAAACAAACTTTCTCATTCCCTTTGAAAAGTACGCAGGGAGTCTGTGAGAGGTCAGGATCAAGCTCCCAGCTCTCTGGGCTCTGAATGTGGTCACAATAAATACTGCATGATACTGTGAATAATGGATAAGTACTGACAGTTTTTAAAGCATTTACACTAGGTTTACTGGAGCCTTTTGTTTATAAACCACTGCCAAGTTAGGACTCTTGTGGAACAGTCAAATTCACTCTTCCCTCTTAGTCATTTTGCTGTTTAACTCCTATGGAAAAGATAGTTTTATCTTAAATATACAGTGGAGTCTCTCTTGGCAGGCTTTTTACCTATGACCTTACGTAGCAAAAATTAGCTCCTAGGATTTTATTTTTTTTTTTAAAACCCAATTACTTTGGCATCCCTTCAGCTAGTAAAAGGCAGCCCTACATTTTAATACATAAGAAAGGTTTCTGTATAACCTGCAGCGTATTTTTGCCCTGTAGGAGGGCTGTGCTTTTGAAAGGAACTTCCAAAGGAGTATGAATTTTGCCTTTGTCATCTTATACAGATTAAACATTCCCCTTAGATCTTAGATCTAAGGTCTTCCTCTTAGATCAACTTACAGATACTTTGCTTGCATGCCTGTTTTGTGCTTAGCTTCTAATCACCATTTTAAAATTGTGGAAAAAAGTTTTAGACCAAAACTTTGCTGTACTATTATATTTTCCTAAAGCACATGTCCGTACAGCTCAACCTTACCCTTAGATGTCACATCAACTTTGAGTGCACATTTGTGGATTCATTAAATATTAAGTCTAATGGAATCAGCTATTTTAGTTTACTTGTTTGCAAAGTGAAAGTTTTCATTCCATTCCTGTGATGTCATTACAGCAGCGTGCCTACTTCATTTTAAAGACAGACATAAGTGGACACATTCTATGTCAAGCTATTACCGATCACACAATTTTCACAAGTATCTACTCTTCTGAAATCACCACAGTCGCTAGGCACAAGATGCCAAATTCCTTATTTACTTGTGACATAGGTAATGTTTACTAGACAAAAAAAATACAGCCTAAACAATCCCCTCTAGAACTTTGACAAACTACCATTGCATGAGCTTTGCATACTAGGAAAGTATATAAATCAGAAGACAAGTACCATACCTTCTGCCTTAAAGGCACAACTGTTTGATTACACAGTAAAATGAAGAAATAAAACAAAGGATTAATAAATTCTGTAAAGAAGTAAAAATCATGCAAAGAGGTAGTTGATACGGCTTCTCCTTTTTTGGTGTCATCTTTGCAACTACAATTAGGAAAAGTATTAGGAGGTGAAGGAGACACTGCTTTTCAGTATCTTGGAAGCAACAGAAAAGTATTTCAGAGAAAGCTGTAGTCCAGTTATGAGAACAGTCATGTGCCTACTACAGCATTACCATATTAAGGCTGTTGTTACTGAATTTGATTGTCAAATGAATCTTGGGAAGTATATGTTTTAGCAAATAAATTTTGTTTCCCAAAATATTACAGGTAACGTCCTGAAGTTACATAAATCAGACAACAGAATAAAAAAACTTGGCAGGTATACAGATGTTAAATGTTTTTATCACTGCAATTATTTATGACCTTGTATATGTGATCAGAAGTGGTATTTTTCAGGTTGCCAAAGCTGGATATTCTGCACTTCACTGATTGATGACAAACTACACTGAAGTATTTTATATGGATTTATTTCATTATTCCAGCTCAGTCCTCAATGGATTTTATGTATTTCTCATAGGCATCTTCATTCATCAGTTCATCAAGTTCAGCAGGGTTTTCCACAGTCATCTTGATAAGCCAGCCTGTAGTTAGGAAATTAAAATCAGTTGCTAATATCCTACAAGAAAGATTAATTCCTGTTACTGTCTTAGAAAAGCACCCCCAGTAGGCATGCAAGCTCTGCAACACTGGCAGAATCAACAGGCTTTCTTGTGCAGGGAAAATAATGTTTCAGTACTTTAAAAAATAAACAGCCTGCCATAACAAATGGCCTTTGGAGTCAGACCAGTTGTCTAATTTAGTACTGTCTCTGACAGTGGCATTATGGAGACACTGTCTAGGAAGAGTAGAAGAGCCTGACCTCTCAGTGTCATGAGCTGTTACAAGATCAAAAAAAAGAGAAATGCAATCAAGGAAAATATCAGGCACAGTCAATGTCTGAAAAGAACACACTGTAAAACAGCTGTCAGCAAAGACAAGACTACAGTAGTACTTCCATGTTAAATTTTATTGGGCTTGAACTGTAGTCAATATATTCTCTTTAAGCCTCCACACCATTAAACTGGAAGACAACCGCACAGCTATTTGTGATAGCAAGGATCCAGGTGGTATTCATTACTGAAAGATAAAAATGACATCTTACCATCTTGATAACAAGATTTATTGACAAGCCCTGGATTATCTGCAAGGGCAGCGTTAATCTCGGTCACTTCTCCTGAGAGAGGAGAGTAGAGTTCACTAGCAGCTTTCACACTTTCCAAAGCTCCAAACTCATCTGAAACACAGGATATGATTGAATGCTTTTAAGAGGAAAATATAAAGCGTTTTAGTTTGTTTTTTTTTTAGTCAGGCATTCTGGTGATGACCTAGCTGTTCAAGAAGTTTCTTGATGTTGAGCAAGGAAAACTGTCAAAGAAATCGAAGTCGCCAACTTTATGACAAAGATCAGCAGTGTTAAGTTTAATGTTTACTCTCCTCAACTTTTCTGGGGAACTTGTATAATGTTACCTAGATGGCTCCTACAGAAGAGACAGAGATTTCTTACACTTGGCTAATCCTTTGGCTAAAGCCCAATATATATATGATGTGAAACTGTGTTAGAAGGAAACACATCCAGCTCTTGCTGCAAGATACCTAAATATGCTTTTTATCTACAATTCAAACCTTTTTATACATAAATTGGTTACGAAATAGACAGGCATAATTTCAGGACCCCCAGTTTTTCTTCAGAAACACTATCAAGTGTTATGTTTGTGCTCCTTGGAAAACACATAATTATTCAGAAGCACCACGCTGGAATCACCCTGCTGCTCTTCCCTTGTTTCTGATTTGTAGGCACTTATGGAAGTGGTGCCTCGTTAGTCCAGAGCAACTCTAAGCCACAAGCAAACACGACAGAGGCTGAAGGAACACGGAGCTGTCAGAAGAGTAGATAGGCATCAGCACAAGGAATCAGAGAACAACATGTTCTGGGAAAGCTTGGAATTAGACTAAGGGCAGAACGGGTAGAAGAGAGGAAGAACTAAATGGAAATGAAATTCCTTCAGCTAAAACAAAACCACAAGTTTGTTAATTAAAACCCAAAGCAGAAAGGCCTCTTGTCTAACATTCACCATTCAATGGGATGCAATAGATTTGTCCAAAACAGTTAGATACGGACCTATTCCACAAGGGGGATGGGGAAAGAAAAGCCTGCTACTTTATCTCAGTAAATCTACCTTTTTTTTTTTTTTGCAATGTCTGAAGCTAATGACAATCTTTTCTTCATATACTACTAGCAAGACAGCTCTCCATGTAAATACAGGAATAGGCTTTTCCTTTTACCTATTAATGCTCACTCTTCTTAACATGGACCATTCTTAATCATTTGTTATGTAATTTAACAATTTCTACGTTGCTCAGGAGCAAAATCCTATGATTACAGTTGATACCCCAAATTACTGAGTCTGTATATTTACAGAAAAATTAGAGCTTGATATCAATTATGTGTTTCACTCATTTCACGAGTTGCACAATGTAACTGCAGAATTACAAACAAGCTAGCCTAAACACTAGCAAGTCCAAATCAAAGCGCAAATATTTTAAGAACAGAGTGTAGATAAAATTACTACCAAAGTATTTCAAATATTTGATTTTTAAATAAATGTCTCCAGTTTAATAAGCAGGTATTTTCTGCTATCCTGCATGATCTGACAGTGAGTGAAAACTTGAAATTAAAGCAGTCTCTTGTAGAAACTCCTGAATTTATTTTGCATCTAGAAGATTTATCATGGTATTAATGAACATAAAGATTACTTCATAAAAATCAATCTTTGCAAAGGGATGAGGAGAATAATTACTTCATTGGCAATGAAGAGCAGAAACTTACCATGTTTACTCAATTTTGTCCCAACTTCTGGAAGACTACAGTAAACAACATCTCCTAATGCTTCCTTAAAAGAAAAACAAAAGCATCAAAGTATACATTAAAGAAACTACACAGGAGAGGTCTGATACAGTAACTCTAGAATCTGTTAGATAGGTAATGTCGTCTCAGATTTAGTTCTCATTCTTTAAGGACTATGTATTTTTCACTTTTTCTTTTTAAAAACCTTCAACTTCAAAAGAACTTTTTATTATCATGCCCCAAATGCTAGATTATTGTTTATCTATTACAGTGTTAATAGCCCTCAGGCTGAATTACAAGGTTTATATACAGATTTCTTCAGGCAGAATGAGAAATAACATCTGCTGATCTTATTAGCGTCAACTAGAGTAACAACTGTTTTAAGGACAAGTTCCCAGGGAATTGAGGGAATTACCTTTTTGTTACCAAGCAGAGGGGATTGACTTCTAGTGCAATTTGAAAGAAAACAGTGATTCCTCCCCAGAGACATGGACAACTGGCGAGCTATTAGCTACAGTTTGCCCTTACGACTTAATAAGGGGGTCTGATCACCATAAGAATCAGCTCAACCAGAACCGGCTTCTGCCTCTTCACTAACTCGTGTACCCTGTCTCACAAAAGACTAGGGCTCTTACAGAGTATTAGTGTTATCTACAGAAAACCGAGATTATGGGAAATACCGCTTGTCCTAAAAACATCAGTTTCACTTCACCGATAGCTTCTCACATTAGATTTTCTTAAGTTTCAGGTACAGCAAGTCTCTAACCTCAATTTGCCTGTGACTATTGCAAATCAAGTACTTGCACAAGAACAAAAGACAACAAAAAAGCCAAAGGAATTCCTATCCTAGAGCAAGAAATATATGCCGCGTTCTACTTCTATTCACAATTGCTCTTTAGCCAGAGGGGTTGCACCATATTCACGTTCGTGGGAAATTTGGCCTGAAAATTGCACGATATTCTCTTCACATAGCCATGGATTCCTCAGGCCTGTAAGAACTGAAGTAATAAAGAAGGTTTTAACTTCTGCTGAACCACTGAGTTTCTTCTCAAGTTCAGCTCTCCCTAGGCTCAATCTCAAGTGATTAAGAATTTATCAGAACGCTGAAGGAGCATTCACCTCACAAATTAATATGCTAGATCCAAGTCCAAAAATCACGTTCAGCATATAGCATATGCAGTTAGAACAATAAAAACCAGGAACTGTCCAAAGAGCAAGGACAAGAGCAGATATGCATAAATAAATATTGCAGACTTGGGTAAGGGGGGAAGAGATCAATACCTGTGCAAAATTGCTGATTCCTACTGTTCCAATGCCATTTTCAACAGATATCCATTCATGCTTGTCTGTGAATTTACGGGCTACAACAAAACAAACTTGATATTTCAGAAATAAGTGACACGCTGCTCACTTGAATACAACAACACATTTGCAGGCTTAAACTGTGTTTTGTTTTGGTTTACTGAGTTTAGTTTTGTTCGTTTTTCTTGGAAAATGTTAAAGAGCACACACAATTGACAGAAGCGCTTTGTTCAGCTGGTGGGTTCGTGATGTGGTAGATGCTCACTAGGTGTTCTGCTGAGAGCATGACTAGTTCCTGTGCAACCATCCAGAGACTGGTACAGTACAGGAGCAAAAGGAGTAGTTCCATTTCAAACAAAAGTATAAATCTAAAGCAAGTATGTGTACTTTACTCATAGATACGCATTTCTATGATAGCATAGTGGCTTTTCAAGCATCTTTAGTGTTTGCTCCTGACAACCACTTTATTATTTCTGGGAAGGCCAGTGTTAATGACTCTAGAAACAGTATCAGTGTCACAGCACCTCATTCAAAGTACTTAAAGCCATCAGCTGAAGTACAAAAAGTTGCAGCAAAACAGCCGATTCCCTTACCTCCCCCAACATTGCCTGAAGAGTCTATTTCTCCCTTTTTAATGTTGCCACAGATCTATGTAAAATTAAGGCAAATTCCTAAGGCAACTCATACAGGCAACTGTTTCTTAAGAGAACTTGCTCTCCGTTATACTGTAAGAACACCACAGTAGTTATTCTGCATAGTTTTAAAACAAACATATTGAAGACTCTGTTAAAGTCTTTTCACAGCAATCTTACAATTCTCTATATATTTTGGATCTGTAAGAGTCAGGACAACTTGTACTGGCTTTTATTAGAAGCAATTCTTTTTACAAAGTCATACAGAGAAACTTCAAAAGTAATAATTAATAGGCAACGTTTTTCTTGCTAACATTTTACCTGGAGCTTTTCTTACTCTGAGCATTTTCAGCCTGCTTTCTCCGTTTTCTCACTTCCATCGTTTTCCCATAGATACACATCATGCCCCCCCCCCCTTTTTTTTTTTAATTATTTATTTATAATTTTCACTTTTAGCATCTATCCAATCAGGCAAGGGATGCTCTGGAAGCCAGAGGAGGTAGCTTCTTAAACAGAGCTCCCTGTGTGAGTAGTGCCAGAGTAGCACAGCTGGACCTTCCTACAGCTGGAGCTTCCTTTGGAGTTTAAAATTCTCCTCTCGGGCACTTTTTCTAGGCTGGCCTCCTCATACCTGCTACAGAAACTACACTTCTGCAAATCCTGGTATATTTTCTAAACTTGTGCATGAAGGAAAAACAGAAGTTCTCCCTGTAGACTGCTATAATCTTTCCATTGCAAGCCAGTCGTTTCAGCCGTAGTTGATCCTCTTTATTTATGTCTGAATACATTTAAAAGAGAAGCAAATCTCAGATAAAATGGTTTGTCTCTGAAGATGGCCTAAGTTTTACAGGCCTCAGTAGAGCAATATATGTTTGTGCAAGTACAGTACAAAAAACTTCTGACTGAAATGCAAATATTAAGTATTTTTCCATGAATTATCACTCAGAAACCCCAGAGAATTTCAGCTAGCATTATTTATACCTACAAAAATCTCTCAGGACACATTCTAATGAACAGAACAAATGAAATGTCTTAAATCATTTGAGGTCAAGCCATTAAACCCATAGAAATTTCACTGGGAATGAGTAATGAACCGTTAAGAACAAAGAATGACACAGAATCTCCAATAGAAGCTGAACACTTGTGACATACACAGAAGCCAACCAGTATGTTTTTATGTAGGACAGTTACATTGTATCAGATTTTTTTATAATGCAAGGTGGAAAAAAAACCAAAAAGACCCCAAACCAGATGGCTTGCATGATCAGTTTGGAACACGGCTGTAAAATGTTCCCAGGGGTTAGAAGAGCACATCGCTTCTTACAGGGCAAAAAAACCAAGTGAAAAATGAAAAATTCTAGCTGTGCAACAAAACCCACTGCAAATAAAGTAAAGGTCAAATTAAAAACAGTTAATGAGTAATCTCTAAATTTGAACTTTGGGCTTATGTGATCAGCCCATTAAATAAATCTTATTAAATGAATACAGAATGTCAAAGCATACCAAATCTCTTCTGTGAGCATACTTTTTCAGAAGAGCAACTGAATTTACTCTAGCTGCATTCATTTCAACGTGACTTGGGTTTCAGCTTGACTAGCACATCGCAAATTCCGACCTTGGTGTAGTTTGGCCTGCCTCTATTAAATATTCCGTATCTGTGTACCTGAAGAGTGAAGGAAAATTCACACCTCCACAGAGGCGTACAACCCTTTTTCCTCTCTGCCTAAAACAAAAGTGTCGTTTATGTTATTCCTTCAAGTTCTGTCTATAGAAGAGCAGTGGGTTCAGTTAAGAGCGAGAAGAGCGAAAAAAGCTTAGCTCTTGACTGACTTAATTTGCAGATAATGCCTAATGAGCGTCATTGCTGTCACCTGCAGCAGAGGCAGTCGAACAGATAGGTCAGGACTGTCTGGAAGGAAATTTACGACCTGTTCTCGGCGGCGGTCATTACTTTTATAGCACGTTCTCCTCCTCTCCTGCCTTTTCAGCGTTTCTGTTGGCTGCAGTACGGCAGATCCCGCTTTGCTGCCTGCTGCGGCTCACCGCCACCGACCGGGAGCTCCCCGGCAGCGGGCACGGCCACAATTAACGGCGCTCCGGTGCAAACCACACCGAGCCCGCGCTGCGAGGAGCCGGCGGGGCAGAGCGCAGCCGCGGCGCCCCCAGCCCCCGGTAGCCCAGCCCGGCGGAGCTGCCGCTACTCGCGGTTGCCGCTTTTTTTCGCCAGGTTCACGCTGTCCCCGCTCGGCCGCGGCGCGGAGCCCCCGCCTGGGGCTTTGCCGCACGGCCGGGGCTTCCCGCCGGCTCCCGGGGCGGCCTGCGCCTCACGGCGGGCGGGACGGCGCCGGCAGCGGGGCAAGGGGGACCGGCACGGCAGCGCTCACCGCCCCGGCGGGGCTCCAGCCATCTTGCGAGGCTCCTCCGCGCCCCCCGCCGGGACACCCCCGCCCCGGCGCGGCGGAGAGGCTGCAGCACCCCGCGACGCCCGGCCGCGACCCGCCTCAGCGCGTCCGGGCGCTGGTGCCTGGCTGCCCGCGCAGGGCGCTGCCGGACGCGGGAGCGGGGTCCGGGCCGGCGGCAGCCGCCCGCCCGGGATCCCTCAGGCGGCAGCGGCGGCCCCCCTCAGCGCCCGGCCGCTCTCCCGCTGGCCGCCGCCCGCCACAGCCCCGCCGCCCCCCCAGGCGCCACTCACCGGACAGCACCAGCGAGCTGGTGGCCAGCCGGCGGGCCGCGGGCAGCCGCAGCGGCGGTAGCGGCGAGAGGCGCGGCGCCAGGCACGGCCCGACCCGCCGCAGCGCTCGCCACGCCATCTTTGCCGGGGGCGGGCGGCACCGGGGGCGGCCGCTACAGCGCGGGAGGGGCGGCCCCGGGCTCCGGGGAGCCGCTCAGCAGCGGGGGCCGGGCCCGCGCTCGGGGCGGGAGCGGGAAGGCAGGCGGGGCCGGGGCGGCGCCATCTTGGCGGGGCGAGGTATTAGCCAGAGGGTGCAAGGGGCGCTCGGTGTTTATTAAATACGGATGCTGCGTCTACAGGAACGGCACGTGGGGCTCGGCATCGGGGGTTTAGCGCTATTTCTTAGCTAATACTCCCGCACGACACGTCAGCGATCGCTTTTTGAGCGAAGGCCACAGCGCAGTGGTCTAAGTGGAAGCGGGTGGCGCGGCCGTGAACCTTCCACACGACGTGACTTTTGGCCGTGGTTGTCATCCACGCGTTGAGCGGTTATTCCTGTTGGTCACTAGTGACCGGCTTCTCTTCCTTCTTGCATTTAACCCCAAAGAAACTGCAAAGTTTCATCAGCATTAGGTCAACAATCTCCTCTTCTTCTGAGGCCTGGAATAACAGGAGAGGGAAGTTACTGGGGCACCTGGAGCTGGCAGTATGGGCTCTGCTGGAGCCAGAGAAAATCTCTGCTGGAGGTGAAATAAGCCATCTTTTGCCCTAAGCACAGCACGAGTGACTGCCAAAGCAAACCACTGTGCCCGTGGGTTTAGCAAGACCAAAGTCCCAGGTGAACATGGGTGAGCGTGGGCATTACAGAAGTTTTGGCTCTGTCAGTACCCATGGAAGTCTTGCTACAGGAGTCTGGAGTTCGCCTTCCAGCTACCGTACAGCTAGTGATGTATGCAATGAGCCCCACACCATTTCTAGATGAAGTAAACAAGAAAAACTAAACACATCTTGTTTTCTGTTGGCCATATCCTTTGTTTTGATCTCCCTCGACTTTGAACTATAGAGAAATTTTGGACAGTACTGGAGTACTAAGCTGGCTTTCATATTGTGCTATCAATACCTTGAATGGGTCAGGCACTCAAAGTGACATTTTTAAAAGGAACCGTATAGTCCTCACGGACTGTAGTAGCAGGTTTGGTTCTGATTCCAATGGAAGGTCGGGCATGAGTCTAAGGC
This sequence comes from Falco rusticolus, assembly GCF_015220075.1. Classification (NCBI taxonomy): domain Eukaryota; kingdom Metazoa; phylum Chordata; class Aves; order Falconiformes; family Falconidae; genus Falco; species Falco rusticolus. The sequence goes on along the minus strand of NC_051201.1, from coordinate 5,710,567 downwards.
TTTTTGTCTGGATTTTGTATTGTGAACAGAAGGCCACAGATCAGATTCTTTACTGACCTCGGAACAGGGACTTGTCTGAGCAGGAATGGACAGTGCAAATCTGGAAAATCTGAAGTATGCTTTATGAGTTAATGTTGACTTCTCAAGACCTGAATTGAGTTACATGAGTTTCATCCAATGGTGGCCTACGGTGAATCCTGAGTAAGAACTGCACAATGAATGCTAAAAACGGCAGGAGAACTTAGAGGTAACACACCCTGGTCGTGCTTCTGCTCCTCGCTACAAAGCAACCAGACTCACCTAAATGAACAGATTCAGTACCACAAATGTCATGAAAATTATGCAGGATCCAATTAAGAACGGAGCCTAAATCGGATGGTAGTCCAAGACCTGTAGCATTCATAAGGTAAGACATCATATTTTGATTGTAAAACAATATGAACAAAAAAAGCATACATACAAGCAGTTAAAACATGATAAGGAGTTTGTCTCGACATGCTTGTGGCTAAAAAATTATGCTATTTGTATTATACAAACATATATAAAAATTTTCTCTTTTACTCACTTTCCTGGGTTGATATGATATAGTACAAAGAAGACAGAATGTTTTTTATATATGCTATATGAATATGGGCAATCTTTGGGTTTTTTTAAGCATTTGCATTTGATGGTAATGGTATGAAAGTTTAATGTGAAAAATGACAAGCCTCGGGATCTGTTTATCCACAGAACAGCTGAAGCTCCATCATGTCTCAGATTTCAAAGTATAGGCAAAATCTCTGTAGGCTTTTATTTTATTTTATTGTACACTTTACAAAGAAGCCAGTCAGACACTTCACAGACACATAAACTAAGGGTTGTGTAAAAATCCCAAAACCTAATTTTCATGTATGGTATCATGTAGGAATATATGTTCATGATTAACAACACGAGTGGGATATAGAGGTGGAAACCTTTGTGCCCAATTACTGATCTTCAAAGCTACCCGTACCCTGTTGGATCCATGGTCTAAATACATTCACCAAGGAGGACTTCACAGTCAGAGATGTCAGAGAACTAGCTCAATCCACAAAGAGCTGTTCAACAGATACTGTAACATCTGAAAGAACTTAATGAAAAAGTAAAGAACAATAAACCCAAATGTAACATAAAGTTCCCTGGTGGAAGGCCTTGCCTTTCTTGGGAGGCTGATGGGTGTGCATGTGTGTTCAGGTGGGTGCAGGGCATTGCTCACATTTTGTAGCTTTCTAAGGAAATTGCTCAAAACTTTCTGCAATCAATAAGTAACATATCTAATTAAAATGTGAGCACCTTTCTCAGTGAAAGGTTTGCTATGGATCTACTTGTGGTCAAAATGGAACATGAGATACATTTCACTTGGTGTCTTTTTCTTGATGAGGGAAAGTGCTGCTATAGGAACCTGTGCAGCTTGCAAAGTTAGATTAATGTCTAGCAGTAACTGAAAGTTTTCTATTTGCTGGGTCATAGCATATTTGATAGCTGAGCTGCTAATTATACAGTGATAAACTTATTAAATTAGAGGTGGTACCTCCTCATAGTTGAAGATTCCCAGCTGAAGACTGACCATGGTCTCTGCTGAATCAAAGAGGGTTTTGTAGAATAGAGCTTCCAGCCAAATATCAAGTTTGTCTGCAGCGGAAAGAAGTGTATCTTGTGTCATGATCAGATCCTTGCTGAAATACCAGCTAATGACTGCCTGTATTCAGAGAAGCCCTCCTAGCTTGTCATCTAGAGCCATGAAGCTTTTTTCGGGGTTTTGGTGTTTTATTTGTTTCCGAGCAGGGGAAACACCGGACAAGGTCACAGAGAAGACTAGCCTAGAGCTAAGAACTGGATTCACATGTTCTGAATGTGTTTAGCTATAAGACCTTTTGTAGTGGATGTGAGAATGTCTTCTATCTGCTCAGCTTCCCATCCCACTACATATGTAAAAAATCTTCAAATACATGACCAAATCATGAAAGTAATTCAGCCCACCTCCAAGGAGCAGATTTATCCTTGCATGATGACCAATTAGTCATAGTCACAAACACTGCTTTTCAGTGCACAGATCCTTCCAATAGGGAACCTACTGAGGCAACTGCTCTCAGGAAACCAAGATGCTGTTTTCTTCATTTGTATTTTGTGGGCTACTGCGTCTAATTTAACTGGGGGCCTGCGCAGTCTCACGTTTTTCCCTATCCCTCTGCCTCCTTCTTTCACAGCTTAGTCGCTTGCATGATGTGACAAACAGGCGGGTCATGGAACTGATCTGATCACTTATTTACCTGTTAAGTTTGTGGCCACACCACTGCTATAGACTATCAGTGCTGGAGGGAATGATGAGGATGTGAAATCAGGCAATGTGAGACTGCAGCAGGTCCCGCTTGTCACAAGGATGCCCCTTTGCAGGGACAGTTTGGACACAACATTTCAGCAAGAACACTAATTATACATAAATGGTTGCAGTCAATAATTCTTTAGTCTCATTAGAATTAAAATGTAATTTATTTGCTTAATATGCATTCCTATAATAGGCGAAAAGAATTATTTCCCACTAAAAAACTAGCCAAACAGAAATGGCACTTGCTGCCCCTCTCCCAATTTACGCTTTATTCAGAAAATTCTTTTTCCTGTATTTTGTTCTGTCACCACCTTTTTATACACAAAGAATCCATTTTTTCATCCAATGTTTGATTTTTTGAACTAAATTTCCATTTGCGAAGAACAGACAAGGGGATATTTTAACTTCTCTTTCACTTATATGGAAGAATTGGGCTCCAAGCTGCTAACCTTAAGATTTAGACAGGCAGCTTTATGCAGTTTTACATTTCAAAGCTATGTTGCTTTCCGCATTCAGAAATAATTCATTGAACCTGACAGTACCTGGATGAAGACTGCGGACAATAGAAAGCACAGTGGTACTCACAGCAACAGAGTAGGCAAGGAACATGATTGCAATAACAGTGATGAATCCAGAGATATCACCCATGCCCTCCTTAGAGTTGAAGTGATCATGTTTAGTTTAGGGTTGAGCCTCAGGAGGTGCCACAGTTTCACTGTGGAGAGAAGCACTAGGAACGCAATCAGGTAGCCAAGAACTGCATCTGCTCTTGCTGTTTCGTTAAAGCTTACACAGCTGTCAGAAAAAAAGAAAAGAGGTAATAGACTGTGCACACAGAAGCCTTTGAAGCGGATAAATGAGTGTGCTAGGAAAGCCAGTCACTCTGTCCTTGTTTTCAGTGGAGAGCTAACAAGTTCCGGCTTGACATGTTCCTGCTGTACTTCCCGCTGCGTACACGCAGAAAGCTCAGTTGTATATAGCGGAGTTTTTATGTCAGCATTAGCTAAAGCTGAGAGAGGGCCTAGGCTGTAGCCCAAACACTGCTTTTTTTTAGCAAGTCGCAGTTTAAAGGCAGCTAATGCAAACATACTATCGAATTCTGACTCTTAGAAAGGAAGACAGGTTCTTCTATGCATGTGTAGTTGAGAGGATGGGGTTGCTGGTGCTCTGCAGCTAGCAGGATGCACTAGCTGTGACAGGACTAGCTAATTTCCAACGAGTTGTGTAAGAAGGTACCATAAGGAATGCAGCAAAAGATTGGAGGTCAGGACTGTTATCTGTGACTGAGGCAAGTCAGTCTTAATGTTAGCTGAAAAAAAGCTTGGTAATACTTACATTTACCCTTTATAAGGGATTAGCACATTTTTTTTACTTAGTATTTTGCTTTACAACAGAGGTGACCACAAAAAGCTTTTATAAATAGTGAATGCTAATACAGCACATGACGGTATACCTACCTGTATGATAATCTGGATGCTGCGTTAGCAAGCATGTAGCTGTTGGGTTAAAGGAAGTGTTGCTCTTCCTTCTCATTCAGCATTTGTGAGGCTTGTACCTGGAACATTGAGTCCAGTTTTGGGCTCCCTGCTGCAAGGAGGACACTGAGTCCAGTGAAGGGCCACTGAGATGGTTGGGGTCCAGGTCCAGGACATACGAGAGAAGGATGTGGGAGCCCAGTTGTTCAGCTCTGGAGAAAAGAAGCTAAGGAGGCCTCCAATTGCTGTCTCCAGCTGTCAGTGGTTATAGAGTGGATGTAGTAAGACACTTCGTGGAGGTGCACCAATGAAGGGACAAGAGACAACAGCCACAAGCTGCAGCAAAAGGAATTCTAGCTGGACAGAAAAAAACCATTTTTTATCCCATAGTGGGAGTGGTCCAGTGTTGGAACAGAGGTCCAGGGAGGCTCTGTGGAACCTCTGTCCTTGGAGATACTCAAAATTCAACCAAACAAGGCCCGAGCAATCTGATCTAACACCAAAGGAGAGGTCCTTTCCTTCCTAAATCATCCAGTGATTCTATCACCTCTTTCCTGTGTGACTGTTTCTTAACAGATGTTACCATTTTCTATTCTGTATTAAATAAGCCATTGTTGTCCCCTAACCAGTGGCTTTTTACAACAAAGAATGAGGCAGATTATGTACAATCTGGATGGATGTCCTGTAGCAGAAAGGCTTGTTCGTTCAGAAGAAGGTGATGCAGATAGAGAACTATCAGCTAGGCTTGGGAACTTGGTGCTTGAGTCTGCTGGATTTTATTAGAGCAGTATCAGAAGAAAATCCTATTGCTGATGCACACGTAAGTCCTGAAATACTTACATGCTTCATGAATATAGCCATGAAGGGTAGCATTATCTAGCACAGACAAGCTGATGTCTGGGAAGAGGAAAAATAGATTTTTTTTCTGCATAAGTAGCACCAACAAACGATGCACTAAATATCATTAGCACTTACTCCTCTTTGTGTTCCTGGTAGTAGCTGATGTCTCTGGTACCAAGGATCGTCCGCTTCACAAACACTGACAGGGCACTCCAGCTAATCAGTATAATGGCCATCTCCAGGAGGTTCCATTTGCTGTGGAAGTATCTCCATCTCAGAGTCTTCATCAGTTTTCCCTGTGAAAAGAGGAGTTTTACTGTTTCAGTCTCGTGACTCTGTATTGTACAATACACCTCTAAAGATTAGAGCTATCCCCTCCACAGTAGACTATTGCACATTGATAAAACTACATCTTGCACTAATTTCTCATTATCTTTCTCAAAAGAAGCATTCCAGCCAAATAAAATGTTACCTTCCTATTGTTTAATACAGTTCAGGTCTCTGTTTCAGTCTTCCATTAGTGCAAGTCAGCAGCAGCACTACTGAAATCAAGCACAGTCCTAAAGTTTTTGTAAGTGAAATCAAAACCAGACACAAGATGATGCTGTCAGCCAGACTTTCCATTGGGCCTCACCTGTACTATCATGTAGTACACAATAAAGAGGAAATATATTACTTCTGCTGCGACCACAAAGATGTGGAGACTGTTGGTGTATGGGTAAAGCCGGATGCTTTGCAGCTCTGCACTTGTGAAGAAGGCCCCTGAAAAACAAACAATGTTCACTTCGGTGCTGTATTAATTACGTTATTCCTGTTTTCATTCAAATAACTCAGTTCACCAGTAAGACTTGAGTATTCACATTCACATCAATGTGAGACTGTATCTAACGATCAAACTAAGATTTAGACTCAATTATGTGACTAGCGTTGTAAGTGTTCTTTGAAATTTTCCTCAAATAGGAATTTCAGACAGCCAATAGCTTTTAGAGTGCTAGTGGTCTCTTGTATGATAGTGTGACACTAGTCCCAGGAGGGCTGAGTTTGGATTGGGCTACAAATGCAGAAATGAAGCAGGACGACCTGGAGATGTAAATCTGAATCTCATTCTAAACAGAAAATGAGCTCAGTTTTGTGGTCTGGTTTGGGTGTTTTCCAGTACTGGGGCAGACCCGAGGGAGGCTGCTACTCAGATTAAATGTTTTTCTGTGGCCTTCAAACCAGAGTTTAGTTTCACTCTTTTCTTTGTTGTATCCAGATTATGTATTATGTGATTACACAGCTATATATTAGAAGGCTTCTGGAACAAAAAAGACAGACTATTATTTGTACATTTTGTCTTAAAATTGTATGGATTCGCTGAAATGATTAGGAAACATCATTTTTCTTGTTCCTGTAGTGTCAGTTCTGTAGATGAAGTTTCAGTATCCTGTTTTCTTCATCAGCAGATGACCACAGCATCAACAACATAAGATATTCCGTTATGGTCTTTTATGCTGTGATGCTACATTTTATAAATTTTTGCATTGATTCTCCTCATGATTTGATTTAATAAAACACTTCTGTTTACTGAATAAAGAACTAGGTTAACATTGGCAGCATATAAATCTACCCTGTGTAGGTGCATTGCTTGCTGTCTTCAGAAATTAGTAACTTAAAAAAGGTTCGTACCTAAAGCATTGGTTTCAAACATCAGGCTTATAATGCAGAACAGGTTCACGTTGGCATTGTAGACTGTAAACTCAACAAACACTGCTCTTGTGAAGGTGTCTAGCCAGATGTTGTGAAAAGGTACTGGAGAATTCTGCCAAAAAAATGTATAGCCAATGATTCTACTCATACTGGAAAGAGACAGTATCACACAAAGGATGGGAGTGTTTGGATATTATCACAGAGAAAGAGTAAATCAGAGGTGAGATGTTCAAGAGGACATCTGGTCTGTCAAGTCTGAGTACAGGGGATATCTGTACTGTTAGTTGAGGTGGTAATTTTCTTTTTGGCTCCTCTGGAGAAGCAGGTGCCAGATATTGGGCAGATGCCTCAGGTGTCTGATCTTAAACCTTATGTGGGTTAGGAGAAAAAGGTTCTAATGTTGGATGCTGGTTGTTACCTAGCATGGAGCAAGATGAAAGGAACATAAACTACAGTGATGGCACTACAGTAGTATCTACAATATTCGGCACAATGCACAGCAGGAAAACTTGGGGTGCAATCTGAAATGAATCTTAAATAGGGTAGAGGGAAGAGCATCACTGATACCACAGCAAATACACTGATAATTCACAAGATATAAGTGGTACCTGGAGGCGTTCATAGGATCAGTTCCCAGGTGAATCACGTATCCCCCTCCCCTGTAGATGGCAAGTTTGCCCCAGCTGGGCTGCCCTCTCAGTTTGGACTGACTCTGGTACTGCCATGCTGAGCTCAAGTCAGAGGAGTTGTCAAAGACTGAAGTATTCCAGTGTTCCCCATAAACTGACGTATCTTCTGTTTGTAGGGAATATGGAGCATGGCATTCCTGAATTACATGCTGGAGTCTGGGAGAAATAGGGCAGGTGTCTCCTTTCACTCTTACTTGGCGAATTCGAGGACTACCCACCAGCTTGGAATTGCCATCTGTAATGAATCCTAAACAGGAGATGCAAAAGAGCAGCACTGGCCATATGACAGAACTACTAATAGTATTTATTAATTTCATTTATGATTCACTGATGCATTAATATTTTGCTATAGATTCTTTTCTCAAAAACACTGTAACAAAATAGTCATGAAAGTTAAGCCCCTGTGTTGATTTGAGCTGAGTTCTTAGATAACATCTATAGATAACAAAGTTCACTATCACTACCTACCTGTATTTTATACAGAAGGAAACTGAGGCCTGGAGGAGAAAAGTGACTTGCTTCAAGTCACACGGCAATGTAGCTGTATGCATTGTTCATTTGGCCACAGTTGGTCAGAGTCTGTCACGTGCAATAAACAACTCTGCTAATGTATTTCAGTATTTACTCTTAAATGTGAGTTGGAAAATATTTATTAGTGGATATGGCTAGATAGAAACACGGTGACGTTGCATAATTAGCCTTCGCATTGACCTAAGTCATAATGCAAACTGAGCAGTCCCATGGAAAAGCTTTATAGTGCCACCTATCTGCCGTTCTTTTGAACGTGTAAAATTGAGGTATAGATCTGAATATCTGGAATGAGTAATGTAAAATGTGAAAAATGTAACATTATAGTGCAGAACTTTTGATTATATTAAATATAAGGAAAATATCAGAGCACATTAAACTTGAGGTCAGGCTGTGGGGTTTTTGTTATCCACTAGCATTCATATTATAACAATCCATACTAGCCTTATATACTCACAGTCACTTTCTCCACTCAAATATGCATGTGCAAGTTAGAGATACATATAAAAGATAATGTTTCAGAATCTGACAAGCTGAAATGAAACAGTGTGACTCTGTACCTTTATATGATCCATAAAGATTTTTGACTAAGGTAGTGTTTGCCCATGTGAAAAAATCCCGATAACTGTAGACATCATGAAATCCATCTGTAAAGCTGTTCTCAATGTGTTTGTTTAAGTAGTAGGAATTGGGATCTCTCTGCCCATAGGCCACTAGTAACAGCATCCATAAAAACCCCAGATAGGCTAGAAAGAAACCAAGAAGAAACAGCACATGTGAGCTCAGAATTCACACTGCGGTTCAAAATAGATTGCACGAATGATTACTGTTGTCATCACTTATTAGGTTAAGGACATGTTTTGCTAGGCTCCGACTGACCACTGCTAATGAATTTACACAGGCTACTTCACTGCGCTGCAGTTTAAGCATATCACATTTGGAGTAAGTGGTTGAGAAAATAAGCGGGAAAGCTGGCTGAACACGAATAGTAATGACAGCTCTAAATAAAATGAGTGGTTTAACTTTGCTCCAAGGGGAGTTGAGGTAATTCTTTCCATTGTTTTTAGAGGAAATAAAACTGGGGTATAAAGCATCATCCATCTGCTCTTTTGATTTCAATTTATTTAACTGTTGACCTCCTTCTTGTACTCTAACTTTTCTTTAACCTCTCATGCATGTTATGTGTTTCTTTACCATAAAATCAAGCCTCAGCCACACTTTTACCTCCAGTTAACATTGCCACCCCCTTTTGGCTCCAACTGCCACTGAACAGCCTGTCTCTACACACACATGGCTGGCAGAAAGCTAAAGATATGACAATATTTGCACTGATGTAAAAATACTTGGGAATACTACTGAATAAAACAAGATAATGTACATATGGATAATACCTAGGATTTCTCTGATGAGGGCAAATGCTTTCTGCTCCTTGATGCAACTGACTTTCATTTTCTCCACATCAGCTGCAGGAGGTGGCCGGTAAATATTGCTTCTACTGTCCCGTCGGGCTCCAAAGAGAGGATTTGGATCACCTGTGAGTGAGAGCAGTGAGCCCTGGAATTAGTTAACAGATTGTCTATGACCTGCTTTTTGTTTCTTTGGACATTATAAGGAAACATTTCTATTTAATGCTTTCCCTTTAGAAAGACAGGGGATGAGATCTAATCAGTATTAGTAAAGCAAACAGTGGGGAGGAAGGAAGCTCACAAACACAGTGTATTAGGTTTAGGACCAGGTGTAATCCAAGTGTGTCTCTTTAGGCTGAGCATCTCAGGAGGTGATGTATTCAGGGCCTGAGGCTAATCAGGGAGGAAGTTACAGATCAGGATTCTTTGCTGTGCCTTAGGACTCCTGTCTGCTAGTGTCAGCTTTTTTTAGGCATAATTGTGATTGCAGAAGCCAATCTGATCTAATCCAGGCTTATGGGAGCAATACAGGTAATTGTGGTTGTGGAAAAGTATATAAACTGAGAACTTTCATGTAAGATTTTAAAGGAGGTGGGAAATTTCCTTGAGAGTATTACGAATGTTTGTCAGATAAAGATCTACCCATCTCAGGAGTGCATTTTGTGTTGGGTCCTGTGTTTGTTTTTACTAGGTTACAGGTTTTGTTGCAAGCCATGCCATGAATACCGAGATGGCTACACAGAGCTAAAACAGGCCTCCTTTTCTATCTCATTTTTCTTATGTCTGACATGAGATATAAAAATATTTAAGCATGGTTACTGCATACTAATAGCACTGATTCATTAATTGCTATTATAATGGCTTCAATCAGTTTGCCACATACTCTTTTCCAGATGTTTCTTGAATGATGATGGACTGAGAAGTAATTGACTATGCACTTGTATTCTTGATCTAGTATGAATCAATATAGGAGAATACATCATTTTTCCTGATGTAGCCAAGCCAGGGATGGAGAGAAGGAAGGGGTCAAATACCAGTATCCTGGCAGCAAATAGGTCCTCCAGTAACTGCCCCTCCAGGGGCAATCTTGCAACAGGGCTAGGGGAGATTGTGCATGTATATCTATTTGCAGCAGTAAAAAGATAAACAAGGAAGTATTAGTGTTTGGATGCAGAACTACTTCTTCTACATCTTTTTGACCTTGTGGTCTTTTCCATTAAGTGTTCTGCCAGATTTATCCAACCTAAACATATAGTCATCTTCACGTGTTCTCTAACTGGCATAAAATTAGTTATTTAGGTTTGTTTCCACTTCCATCTTGATCATGGGAATGCTAATAGATAGACACATAGTCACAACACCTGTGGATGTAGTGATTTCTGCTAACCTTGTCAGCTAGGATTCAGGTATATAAAGATAACCAGTGAAGTTCTCAGTTGAGCTGAGTCACACATTTGTGCATAAAGCACTCCAAAAGCTTGGAGAACACTTCACTTACTTTAATAATCTCTCACTTCACAGGTAGTTACCTGGTGCAGATAAAGGCCCATCGATAGCTGTGTCTTCTTCATCCTCATGTTCTACCTTCTTCAAAACCAGGGCAAAAAAAGCAGCAAATCCCAGCACCTGCAAAGAATTAGCTATAGACTCACCATATGCCCATTTCATATAAAGAAGTCTGGTTTTGACCGGGATCCCTTTGGATCCAGGCACTGCAGGAGAACAGCTGTGCTTTGGCTTTGTTGAACTCATGCAGCTGAAGCTCATAAACAAGAGAACAGTGCACAGTCCAGCCAGCTAAACTGATTTTGCCACATGACAACCTCATCATCTATTAAACCCTAGCAAAACAAGGGAGATGAAACTAATGAAGTTAAGGTCAGCAAAAGACAACAGAACTCTGTAAACCACCTACTAGCTCTTGTTTTTATGGCCGAGACTTCTCATTTTACATATTAAATCCTGTGGTTCTTTAGAACACATTACATTGTCTTCCTGAAATGATAGTAAAATGAGTTCATGTTGGCTGAGGATCTCACCTTTAAGGGCTGTGTGATGAAAAGACTTTCCAAGAAGGAGATGGCCATGGAGATCAGCCACTTGATGGAGTTATCCTTGCCGTAATGCAGCCCATAGAGCATGGTAAAGAACCCAGATACGCTGCTGGTGGCTGCAACCAGGAACCAGGCAATGAACACAAACCACCAGGGCAGCCCTTTGGAAGAAGAGCTTTTCTTGCCATCACCGGAGAAGCTTGGAGTAAGGGACCACCTTGGGAGTCAATCAGAAGAGAAAAAAATCACTCTGCAGTGGAACAGAAAAGTCAAAATCACAGTCTTTGGGTTAAGCAGGGACAGCAACATCTTATGATTTAAAATGTCAATCAAAATATTCCAAGTTCTTTGAACTAATGCAGTTACGTAGAATATATGGATAGCAAAAAGTACAGTAAGCAAAAATATGAGTAAGAGTGCAGAGATCAGCTGAAATAAAAGCAAATATGATGGGCTTATTTACTCCTTAGTCATACATAATTGAACCTCTGGTAGAAATATTGACAAATAAAACTGTGAGTGCATTTTAATTGCTGGATACATCTCCTGTGATCACCATAAAGGCCAGAGATATAATTAGTGCTATTTTTTTCAATACTTCCAACTTAATTATCATATTTCACTGAAATATTTTTGTCTGCTTATTAATTTCTCTTTATCCATACATTTTAAGAGACTTCTGATACTTTGGAGCTCAGTGATTATCTCAGCCCTTTGGTGTGGCATTGTATTGTAATATTCAATCTTGGAGGCAAAAATGCCAACGGGCGATGATTGGTCATAATTGCTTTTGTGTGTGGTTCACAGTGCATTGAGATTTCTTTGTTGCTCCTACAATAGTATAATAGTAAAACGTGTTTCTACAACTATAATAATGGTTATCTAGCACATATTAAGCAGTAATTTGGCTTCGTCATCCTGACCAGTTTTGAATTCACAACCTGAATTTACTTAGATCGAGATGAGAACTAGGTTACCTCTTACTGATGGACGCTGATGAGCAGATCCGGTTCTCCAGGAGGTTCTTCATGTGCTGAACCTGATGAATAGCTTGTGTGTAACTCTGCGGCATCTGAAATTTATGGGGTCCCAGTAGTTCCAGCTCTTTCTCTACATGCTGGAGTTGAATGTACAAGCAGCGATTGTAATCACTGTATTTCAGTCGCTCACTCATTCCCTTCTCTGGAGTTGGGCTCCTTGTTTTTTCTGCAGGCAAATAATTATTAATTTTCAAAGAAAATCAGCATAGCTATTCCTAGATTAAAATATTGTTCAGTACAAAGGGTAGCAGAACTGGAGCTCAAGATTATGAAAGTGTAGAGTAACTTTTGAAGGGACATGTAAAAACAGCTTTAGTACTAGAGCTTAATGCTCTTCTGTTGGAATGGGCTGGAATTGTTGCCAGAAGGCAACTTACTTAAACAGAGGTCCTAAAACCTTAAAAGAGAAGTCAGATAAGATCAAGTGTTAATTTGTTCATAGTTTACCTGTGCAATTAGTCACTTGGTAGACTCATTTGAAAAGCCAAATGTGAGTCTTAATGAAATCAATGGGATTGTTTACTCAAACGGTCTTGTTTAATTGAAAATAAATGATTGCCTAAGTTAAGAGTCAGACTGAAAGGAACAAGGCACAAGGCCAAGAAGAAAAAAAGGACAGGGCAAAAAGACTGTGAAACAACTGATATTTGTGGGTCTTTATGCTATGAGATACTGATCCTGCTCCCAAGCCAGGCTGGTAGCGAACATTTCGTTCTACAGCATACGAAGTAGAGACTTCATAGTGTCTTTATTCAGTTGGGTGCTCAGTGGTGCACAGTGAAAGGACAACAGACAAGGGGCACAAATTAAAACACGGGAATTCTGTCTAAACATTAGGAAAAACTTCTGTGTTGTGAGAGCTGTTGGACACTGGAATGGCTTGCTCAGAGGATTTGTGGAGACTCCATCATCTCTATTGAATATTGGAGATATTCAATATCTCCAGGTGACCCTGCTGTAAGCAGGGTGGTAGACTAGACAATCTTCAGAGATCCATTCTGACCTCAACTATTCTGTGATTCTGTAATTGCCTTTGAGTCAGAATGGAAGAAGAGCTTGGGTTATCACATCCAGCATTACCATCATTTTCACTACAAAGGTTTCAGTAGGCATGTCACATTGTGCTGTTTACCTTGTATATCCATAGCACCTAATGTGACAATTATAGGGTCATCCTTCTTGCTGTCATCATAAAACTCTTGCCCAGCTGTGTTTTGCTGGCAGACGATGTCCTCGATCAATGCCAAAAATGTGTTGATGTTAGCTGATTTTCCAAGATCTGATACTGAAGTGAGAGGTGGAGTCTGCAGGGCTTTAAAGAGTGAGTTGGCAATTCTTCTTATGTCCTAGAAAAGACAGCAGCAATACAGCAGTGTCTCTGGCTGCAGTGACTTAAGCTGATGTGATGTGAAGGCACCACTGGCTGGGAGCTGCACCAATTGTTAAAATCTCCAGAATGAATAAGAATAGCACATCCTACAGTGCTGGATGTGACAGGCAGATTTCAACGAGACAGGATTCGAAAATACAGTTTACCTGCCTGAGGACCTAAGCTGAGAAAGACAGGATCTATGAGACCTTTTATCTTCACTGTCTTCCTTAATGTTTGCTTTAACCTTGCTTTAGTCACTGGCCACAGTGATTTTGGTTGCACGTAATTGTGCAAAGGCTGGGATGTACATTGGCAGATCTTAATGAAGTCGAGGATTCCATGTGGGTGGGTGAGTGCTTGCCACCAGTGCAAATTAGCTTTTGGCTTCAGACAAGCTGAAGGGTATCTGACAGGGATTTCTGCTGTGAAATCAGGGGTGCCGGGCAGTGCATGGCAGCAGAGGGCAGTGCATGCCAGTACTACTGGGAAGTAGCCACGGGGACTTGCCTTTATCACAGCCTCTGGAGTGAGTGAGACAGCCTGGGTGACCTGTGGGGTGGGAGGTAGGCTGGGGGACACTCGACCATTCTTTCCCAGCTTCTTCTCTCTCCCCTGCGTGGCTGGCCGGGATCGTATGTTCCTGAAGATCTGCACAATGAGCAGGTTGATGGGGAACATGAGGAGTGAGCTCTCAAAGCCAATCATCACTTCCTGCCACGTAAACTCGATCTTACCTGTCAAGATCAAACAGAGGGGAGGAGTAAAAATAACCCCAGGAATCATCAGATCTCTTTTTTGTCTAAAGGCCCATTTGTTCAACTGTCCTGCTTCTAGATTCTGCTGTCTCTCTATTTCCCTGCCCAAGCAATGGTGAGGATGGTTACCCAAGTCCATTTTCTGCTCGGCTGGATCCTTTGGCACTCCCCAGAACATGATGCTGGTCAGCATGGTGCAGAGAAGCAGTGAGAAGCAACATGACACACGCTGGACTCGTGTGAAGGAGCTGCGTGGGGAGCGGCTGAAAACCGAGTACCAGATGTGCCCATCCTGGAAACCTTTGGAGGTCTTCATGAAAAACAGATTGCTGGGAAGGAGGAGAGGGAAATCAAATGGATACTTAAAAAGGAGAGGGATAAATAAAGCTGAGTTCAGGGTCCTGGCCTGTTCACACTTCTAGGGCCTATCAGAAGAAGTAGTAACTATGAGAACATACCAAGTATCGTGGCTTGATTTGCATGGAATGGTCATAGTTACTTATGTCCTTTCCTTCTGGCCACACCGTGGAGGGAAACCTAACCATGAGCAGTGTCTATATAAATTGTCAGGGGAGTTACACATGAGAGAAAATACTTGGGTTTCTGTAGGTCTTGTCAGGCTATTCTTCTTTAACACCAGTATTTCCAGTGTGGTATTACTGTTAGGGTAATGATCAGACTTCATAACCATCCTTCCTCTTTTCCTTATTCAGAACCCTGTGAGGGCAATGGAAAGACCTCCCTTGTTTTCATTTTTGTTTAGGGATTTGATCTGTTTTGCGTACTTGCTTTTCCAGACTGATTGCTATCAAGAGTAAAAAATTCCATAAAATAGAAGGTACCTGAACTGCTTCATGTCCTGTTCTGTAGCTACTGGGAACACTTTATCTAGGACACACTCTCCAATATCAATGGCTAGCCATGAGTTACAGAGGAAGGACCATTTATGATCCCATGCCAGATCATGGACCAGTACTCGATTCACATACCTGTTGGAGAAACATACAGGGCACAATTACATGTGAGTGGTGTGAAGTTCAGAACCTGATTTGACTATGGAGGTCAAACTCTGGCCTTTGGCTTCTTCTAAACTTTAAGGCAGAGAGTACTTCCCATCCTGCACTGGGCACAGGATATGGGAAGCACTCCTGGTCCTGCAGGGTAGGTTATGATTTGATCTATTGATCTGCAAAAATGAGACATTAACGCTCCTTTCCTTTCTAGCACTTTAGAAAGGATATTTTTCAAATATTAGAAAAGCTGCTATCATTATAATATAATATTTGTGGTTCTTTGCTTCCCGTGATCTCCAGATCTCCACTTACCAGGATGGACTGTCCCCTGAATTATCGTGCCACAATCTAATACTCTGCAGTTCCCCAAGAGGGAAGAAGGTGCAGAGCAGAAAAACATCCACTCCTCCACGTTCGAAGACTGATGTATCAGGATCAGTCAGATGGTGTGGCTCACTCTCTCCTTCCAGTCCATAGAGGGTGAGAGTCACCTGGAGAATAAGATGGCAAAAAGAAGACTTGTACACCTCGATCCTATGTATGATTGTTCCTCTAGCATACTCTTCCTGCTTTCATCAAATCTAAGGACTTTCTGGCTTAGACGTTGCATTTGAGCTGTTCTGTTTAATAGCTTCAGGTGCTCCGTTATTCATCCAGTTCCCTAAATGAGTGCATAAATTGTCTTACCACTCAGTGCCATCGATACCTTGGAGGTTGTGCCTGCCCCACGGCGGTGTCCTGTAAAAACTGTCACAAGGTAACGATACTGAGCAAAGGGGTCATTGTCTTCCAGTACTGTGATTTTCACCTGCAAAGTGACACAACACAAGCAGCGCGTGAGCTGTTCTGTAAGTATGGATTCCTTAAAGCCATGGATAGGACTTTTTCATCTTGTGAACAGTGCATATACTTATCAGTAAACAGAGAGTTACAGGGAAAGGAGTAGGATTGCTTGAAGAACTCCTATTAAAACAGGCTAGGCAAAGTGGGAATTAGCCTAAAATACATTCAGTCTTTATTAGCTGAAGACTTACTTTGGCATCATCCTGGATATCTTTCCTTCGAGCCCAAATAACTACAAGCACGTATATCAGAAAGATGCATCCTACAGTTGTCACCACCACAGGGTTGTCCACAAATGTAAGAAATAGCTCTGTAGTTTTGCTAACATCTATGGCATTGGGTATGACAAAGAAGGAGCTCCCAAAGAAGGTCAGGTGGTTACAGAGGCAGTGTGTGCTTCTAGGATTTGTTTTTGGTCCTACCTGAAAACCAGAAAAAATTTCCTGAAAAAACATTTGGCTTCGAAGTATTAGGTAACTTACCAAGCAAATGAAAAGACTGTGCTGAGATTGCTAAATTCTTGTGGAGAACTGCTATACAGAAAAGAACTGTTCAAGGTCCAATAAGGAATATTCATTCTAATATCTAGCCAGAATCAGGCATTATTATATAATACAGCCTTGTCAGAATGTTTCCATTTCTTCTTACATAAAAGCCCATCCCAAGCAACTGAAATGGAAATGTCATTTGAAGCTTAGTCTGTTATGACTAATCTTCAATTTATTAAAACATCTCAGAATGATCTTGTTTTATGGTGTGAGTTCAGTGCTATCATTTTACTACAAGATGGCAGTTATAAGGGCTGGCTTTGAAGTATATAATACAAAGTTTTGTTTCACTCTACTTACATGGCATCCATAGCTGTTCCAGCTCCCCTGGTGCTCATCCCAAAATACACAGCGGGATGCAAAGCAAGTGACAGCTATAGTTAGCCTGTCATAGACTGTGGAATCCATTCCCATGTCTTGTAAAACCATGAAATAGTAGCTTCCCTCTCCAAAAGAGAGTTCTTCTGAGCTAAGAACCCAGGTGTTTGTCTCACCTTGAACATAAATATTTTAGTTTCAGGAGATATATATATATATATAAAAATGCTAATTCAGAAGTATGCAGCTGTATTGCGTATCATTAAATAAACTGAAGAAACAGGTATGAAATAATTCTTGGCAACCCATTGTTCAAAGCATCCCGCTCCTTGCTCCTGTTAGTGAACACTGTATACTAGAGTTTGGAACCTCGAAGCATGACAGATTGAAACTTGTTTGAGAGGTTTCTTTCCAGTTAGATGTCTGAACTCACGGTCACAGCTCATTCTGCGAATATATGCGTGTGCTGTGAAGTTGTGCATGAGAACTCCCCGTACTGAGTGCACTTCACTTGCTACGGGTGGTGAAAGTGTTTTGGTAACACAAGCCCAGAATGCACAAGTTTGTGAGTCACTAACAAGTTATCTTACCTCCAGTAGTTTTCTTATAGAACAGATGCGTTTTCATATCATAGTTAGTTTCATTTGGGCGATAACCGTATCCTAAGTAGAGTATTAGTGGAATGTCATGTTCAGATTCCAGGTGGATCACTATAGATGTGTTTTCTGAGGTAACATTAACTTGGAAAGTACTAAAATTGCCCAGATTCAACAGAATCTTATCTTCCTGAGTTGCTGAAAGCCTTGGTAACATTATCTGTTTTTAAACAGAAAGACATAGTTTTAAATACAGCAAAGCATCTTGCTTCTATTATCTATCAGCACAATATAGCCACATGGTAGATAATATTTTTTCATAACACAGGGAAAGCATGTCCAGCAAAAATACCGGCTTCAAAGTATTTTTCTTGATACTTTTAGCTAACCTCTGAAAAGAAAAGACAAATATTTATTATGTCATTCACCACATCACACATATCCCTCCATCACAAATGCAGGCACCACGATCCCATTATATGATGCAATGAACACTACCACCATTTGCAGTCACCTCACAGAAGATGATAACATAAATGACAGTTCATTATCGGAAGAAGGAAAAAATGGGAAAAGAGGGAGAGGGATAGAAAATAGTGGGTTTACCTCAATGTTCTCTTTGAGATTGCTGACTGGTATGGTCAAGCCATCTAGACCAGTAAGACTTAGACCTCCCACTGTTCCACTGATGTCAAAATTGGTGTCACTGGAGGAAAAGGGATTCACGGCAAAGCTCACCATCTATTAGCAAGACGTTGACAATCAGACAATCGAGCTATTGGCAATATTTCATTATATTCACACTCTAAATTGCTGAATAGTGAAAGCTTGAGCTCAGACCCAAACAATACTCGACTTAAAAGAAGCCTCCTTGCAGATTTAAATAAGAAGCTGCCTTATCTCTAAGGTAGGTTAAACACAGACCTTGGAAGTCATTTTGATTCTGAAATATGGTATGTGTACAACAATATTTATTGTTTCCATTCTGTGTAACCCTTTTGCCTTTTAGACACCAGATATCAAAATGTAATTGCATAAGTCTCTTTCAAAGTAACTCCACCAAAGTTAGGCTGTGGCACCCCTCTTGGAATTAGGAACAGAAGTCTGTTTCTATTATGATAGCAATGCACAGAAGAGTATGTTAGAGCCGTCAGTCCAATGAGAGGATTCAGGAACCTCTCCTAATACTCAGGTAAAATGATGGATGCGTTTCCACTGGTTTTGGCGGGCTCTGGACATTTTATAGGGGAGCTGGAAAAGACACAATGAAAAAAAATACATTTTTTGCAGGTATTGTAGGGGTTTCCTGAGAGTGACAAATCAACCAGAGAGGCCTTTAGAAAATGTATTATAAAAAGCACAACAGTAATATGCAATCTAGTGTTTTGAGGAAAGCAAAACCACATCCTAATTCAGATGAGGGATGTGTTATCATCAGGACATTCGCAAGCCTTTTGTCTCCTGCAGCATCTGAGTGCCTCAAACTCATTTATTTCTAGCTGGGATGAGATAGGACTGCTGCAGGTAAATTTTAATAGTGATGTGGACTCTGGGCTGTTGCATCCTCCTCAGAGCATGTAAACAAACAGCAAATAGATTTATAGGTATTGATTCATTCCATTGCATTCTCTAACCAACATGCAAGTATGAATCAAGAGCGTACATGAGGGGTTGATGGGATGGGGAATTTAAGCATTCAGTCCTCCTTAGCTGGCTGAACCAACCCTATGCAATTGAAATAAATGGAAGCTTCTTTGACCAAAAATATTTCAAATTATTTTCTTGGCATGATGCTGGCATACACATTTTCTTGTGTATTCATTGTAAAAGGAGAAAAGATTCTAAAAGCACTAGATCAAGAATGTAAGTTATATATCAGATTGAGTCAGATAAAATCTGTTTACTTGCCCTTATATCCACTGTTTCATCATCAACTCCTGAAACACTGAGAGAGGAAGCAGGTGGCAGAGTAAAGCTGGCAGAACTGGAATTGGAGATGTTAATGGATGTGCCATCCATGGTTTCTGTTTGTAATCTGTCCAGTTAGGGTTGAACACAAGCAAAGCAGAATAAAAGGAAATAGGCAGGGAAAAAAAAATCAGACCAGAAAAAAACCCCATCAATAGCATGGACTTCTTATCTAGAGAAAAATCTTTCTCACTTCACGAGTATAACTTTGTTGCAAAACTGTTCCTAACTCTGTCAGTAAATACTTAGTACATTAATCTGTCCCTGACATAGTACTCCACATAACGCTACCATAGAATCATCAAAAAAGGGGGGGAATTGGTGTATCTGGATAGGCAGTGGTACCCAACTAAGTGTACTTTGACGAAAGATCTACCTGCTTTCTGCATGAACATGCTCTTGATTTGAATGCACAGTTAAATGTGGATGAAAACCAGGCTCTTGGGGAACAATTTAGGATTGATTATAGGGAATGGAGAATGCTTATCAGGCTCCTTGTGATTATATTTGCTTCTGCCAAGCTGGTTACAGTTCTATATAACATGTCATTATTGGCAACTTGGAAAAGAAAAAAAAAAAACTTAACTGGCATGACATGAGTTTTCCACAAAATTTCAAGGGTAAGAGACTAGTGCCTCATCCAGGAAACAGTAGTAAACACTGTGTTGGCCAAAGAAGACACGGCATGAGAATTTCTAAGGTGGCATTATTGAAGCTAATTGGAGTCCAAGCTATTCTTACTATCAGTTTGTAATGACAGCCTCATTGCACTCTTGAAGTTGTCGTTATGCTACGATATTTAGTTGGGTGGTTCCTTTTAAGGACGATGTAATGAGTATTTCTGGCAAATTTGGTTAACTACCCTGAGCCTAAGTGGGAGGACAGGGTTAGTGTTACCTGTGTATGTACATTGTAGCAGAAGGAGTGGTAAGGACTGTTGGTTCATCATCGGGTTCTTTCCCAAACAGAAGGGCACTCTGTAGGTTCTCAACTGTATCTAGGAGCTGCTGTGACACTGAACTCTGGAAAAGGATTAGAGGAAACTTGCAACAAAGCTCCTCAGAATCACCTAGTTGTACATTATTTGCCTTTACTTCCTTTTAGGAAGATGTTCTAATTTTCAGTGTCTGACAAAGCTGGCAAACTTGTTGATGTGCTGCTTAATCTCAGAGAAAGTTCTTCTAATTATCAATTCAATTTCTGTAATTCTCATTAAAACATTGCAGACAGCAAATATCTTGCAGCTTTTATAGCCTATTATTTGTAATTTCTACACATTGAATTTTGAAGCACTACAAACATGCCATCAATTTGATGCAATATATTAATGCACTTCTGTACATTAATGCCCTTTATCTGCCCACTTTAGTTACTTGGAAAAGCAAGACTAATTATGGATTAATTGCGTGTCATTAGTGTGTTGTCCTGGGGGAGTTTGAGCAGTTCATAACCTTTTCTCTCAGGTTACATTTATTTCATCCCCTGCTCCCTTGCAGTGAAGAAAGTTAAAGCATGTTCAGCCCAGGAAGCGCACAAATGCAACAGTGACAATGCACATATAAATAGGAAAGGACGGGACAAAATAAACATGTTGCATAATTCTGAATAGAAAATCAGAGTGGGCTTTCTGAAAAAGTGTAAGCAGCAACCAGAGCTGATTCCAGCTTTGAAGTAGCAGAGCCAATAATGAATATTGAATACTTCTGGCTTCCTTGAATTATGAGGAAAAAGGAGCTGATAGGATCAAATCTGAAAAAAAATCTGTGTGCTTGTCATCCATTAGAGGGCATACACTGTGTTCTCTAGGGCTCTGTCCTGCTCAGCTTTAAATGTAACAAATCTTAAGAGGCCTCAATCATCTTCATTAGCAGAATGTTCAGTCTAACAGGTCTAACTGGGGAGAAGTCTCCTTCGATAGTCAAGTCCATCATGGTGTCACAATGAACCCTACCCAATGCCAATTTAAAAACAGGAGCGGCAGCAGAACATTTAAAAAAACTTTTAAAGCTTCTTAAAAACCTTCCAAAGCAAGCAAGTGTTCACACACAGTCCACTACAAACTGGACCAAACCAAAATTACCTGTTCTGCCTCTGGCACTGAAGTGTTCGCAGCTCTGATTTCTACAGAAGCTTTAAGAACATTGCTCACTGCATTAAATAGATAGTTGGCTGTGTCCTTTAGCTTCTGATCATCTCTGCTGTCCTCTGTGTTTACAGTGAGCAAGGAAGCACTGACATCTTTTAGAGTGTTGCTAGCTTCCACCTGCATGGAAAACAAGGTGAAAAGTTTATATGTGTTGGGACTACAAATGACAGAAGTGACGCTTGTGTCATTTAGTGAGTGTTGCAATGTGAGAAATCTCATGGGACTGTTTGTGGCTAATGCTGTTTTTACTATAATTATTTGTGCTGGGATAATACATCACATGCCAATAAAGATGATATACAGACCTGAAAAATGCAGCCTGCTTTACAGATTTAATCCATGAAAGAGATGAATAACATCTAAAGGAAGCTTCTCTGTCAAACACTGGGCAAGAATACAGTTTAGATGTACAGTAATATAGTAAATTAAGTTATAATTTTGGGTCGTGTGTCCAATAAATACCAGCATATTGTCAAGTGCATGTGCATTTCAGTCTTTGTTTCCACAGACCCTGCTGGATTACCAGCAAGTAATAATACCTTTGGCCTTGTGCTGTGCTAAGTGCCAAAGGAGAATGTTTTACAATTTTTATTTAGTTTCCGAATGCAGCCAGTGATTGCTTTGTGATTGTGAAAGCACTGGCCAACTTTTAGCCCAGGACAGTGAGGGAACCAAGCAAATTCATCGCAAGCGTGGACATATCTATTCCCACAGTCTGAAAATGCTTAGCAGCCTTACTGTAGGGTGAGTGCTGAATCTGAGCTATGCTCTTGTCTTGCCAAAGTTAACCACATACTGCTGAAATGGTCCCAAGCCATTGTCTGGCTGCAACTGTATAATACATCAGAAATCAGGACAGCTCTTTTTATTGCCAGCATATTTGGGAAACTTCTCCAGTGACAGTTTGTTCTGTCCGCCCATGTGCTCACTCCTTATGCATAAATAGCATCATCTACTAATAATGTCATGCTGCCAGATAAGATTCAAGAAATATGTTTGTGAGGCCAATCTGAACATTTGTGCCCAGTTCCTGTGGGTGCTGACATGTTCCTGCCTCACTGACAGCTTGCCTGTGTGCATTTTGCAACAGTGCATGGATCATGGACAAATGGATCTGGGCAATTCTAGAAAAACCCTCCTGGACAGTTTTTCTTCAGGATTCTAAGAGCATTTTACAAGATAAAACATGCATCCAAACATGCCTCTGACTAAAAGTTAAAGTTTCTCTCTTTAAAATGTTTCATAAAAAGTAACGGGCCATATGGTCATAGCCCGGATTGTAGAGGTTGCTGAAACATTATCTGTGACTCCAGCTTCTCTTACTCTAAACAGCAAAACGTGTTCCCTTCTGGTCAAAATACAGATGCTGGTACAGTGAAAAAACGGGTAAGAACAGATAACTGTAAAGCACTGAAGCTCTTACAAGGTCAGTGGGGTGCAATAGAGTCTATACTGTTAAATTGCTTCTTACCTGTGCCGAGACAGACAGCTCTTCACTCCTGTAAGTGATTTCTTGCAATACTTCTGACATTTTAAGAGCAGTCTGCATTGATGTTACGTTAACAACAGAGAGAGTTGTCAGCATCAGCCCTCGGAGCTTGGGATGAAAAGGGATAATTAGGCAAAGGAATAACATGCTAATTAGAACTGTGCAAGTAGTGCTGTATATTGGCAGCCAGGTTTGCTGTAAATTATGTGGTAGAGTAAGACTCCACAAGAGGGATCATTTGAACTGATACTAGGTCTACTGACAAGATGCCACTTGCCTTAGTAACTGTATAATCATGACTTTTATGTTACCTCCCAGCAGAGACAATTTATACACTTAACAGCCATTAATTGCAAGGAGAGTTACTTGTAAGAATTTGTACTAATGTACGTGAATTACTGTATAAATGCCATTTCCAGAGAAAGTAGAGCCATGTATGACTGATGTTACTCAAATAATGAATCATAATTGAAGGATACATTGCATTTCTCTAGATCTTTTCATCGGAGGCACTCAAGACACTCAAAGCAGTGTACAAATAAAAGCTTGTAACTGAAACCTAAGGTGGTAGCTGAAATGAACAAACTAAAATTATCTGCCATCTAGTACTTTTTGGGAAATTTAGGTATTTACCCACAGGAGAGGCCATTTTATTAATACTTAAATTGTGGAAAATCAGATTAATTTAAAGTTTCAAACCACTGTCCAAATTAGTTTAAAGTAATGTAATAACAATTGAGAATGAATTATTTTACTGATGGATGACAAAACAAATTATTTATGTGGGCAAATAGTGAAAAATAGCTGAAACCTGTGCCAAACACTGAGACAGATGCTAGAAACTTGAAACCTCCATTGATCCCAGGTGGTGATATATGAGCTTTTTATTACTTGGGAGCTGTCAAAGAATATGAAGACTCCATTATATTGCATTGTACTGAAAGACAACATGTGTCTGGCTGACCTCTTTTCGCATGTTCATCTGTAAAGATACGTTTAAGCTTTCCTCTTGGGTCTCCTGATTAAGGACAGATGTCACTGACTTATACAGCTGGAAGAGACTCATGCTGCTGTTCCCGTCTTTTAGGATAGTGTTTGCTTTCTCGGATACAATAGCTGGCAGGGTCAGGTTCCCATCGATCATATCTGCACGTCCAACCTGATGAAGAAATCAGATATGCTTAACATTGCCAACGCTGTTATAATTATCTTTGAACGGCTTCCACGATCATCTTATTGACAGCCTAGCCAGAGTGGGACAGAAAACTTTGTGTTCCTAGTTTTTATTGGTTTATTTTTAGTAGATAAGGATCTCCTTACTGGAGCAGTAGGGCAGAAGCAGGAGTTTTCTGGGGCTTACACAGAGGAACTCCAGACTAACTAAATACAGCTTATGCTTCCCAATGTCCAAATAGATCATCTTTTAAACTTCTGCCTTATAAAAAGGATAGTGAAAAATTCTTTTGACTACCTTGAGTCCACAGAAAATAGTTTCTCTTAGATAGGAAAATTGTGATTATGGCACATTCAGAAGGAAGTAATACATATAAAACAGGAAGAAGCTCCAAAAGTGAATTGTGGGTTAGGTATCATCTTGAGAGTTTTTGAAAGAAAGTAATTCTACTGTGTACCTTCACAGAAGCATTAGTTTGAACTGTATCACCAAAGTTGTTGCTAACAGTAATTGTCATATGTAAAATGAAATTATTTTCCTCTTCCCCGAGTGGAAGATAAACTGGGAAGAGTTCAGGATCCGGGCCACAGTCCAGCAGAGAATCTGAAACAAGAAAGAGGGGGTCACCTACCTGCATCACACAGACACCTCCTATTCTCTAAGAACAGGGGACTCTGGGCTTGCCCGGTGCAGGCCTGATTGACTTTTTAGTCTCCCTGGGGAGCAGAACGGGTTGTGCCTTAGCAGTAACAGTGCTTGCTAGAAGCACTGAGAAGCAGTTAGCCAAACAGTTCACCTCAGGACTTACTGGAGTTCACATAGAAGCAGTACGTGAGCTGCCTGTTGTGACTGGATTGGCATGAATCTGCCAAGCAAGGAGTGCTGCAGGAGACCGCGAACGTGGCGAGCACGGATCCCTGCTCGGGAGACACAGCACAACGGGGGATCTCGGGTGGAGGCACGGTGCTGACAAGGTATGTCTCCTCCCCGTAGCTACACTGAGTCATTGCTGGGAGTGGAGAGAGCAGAACGTCAGCAGTAATCCTGCCCTGGCAGCACTGATCTTCAGACATTAATTTTATCTACGTAACAATGATGCTGTTTGCTCAGGCACCAGAAACATCAGTCTGGGCCTAAATCAGAAGTGAAATCCTGCTATTGAACAAGCCATAAGAGGAGAACTATTAAAAACATGGTAGTGTTCACGCTATAAAACAAAGCTGTATTATTTGATCAAGCATTTAGCATAACTTCATTTCAGATGAGCCTTAACAAAGTTATTAACAGCCTGGAGTAAGGTAACTGAATTATTCCTGCTGTGCAACAGCCCAGAACAAACTTAGCTCTTAATTATTTTAAAGAACACACATGTAAAGTAACAGATCTCAACTTGTGGACTAATGTAACTTCATATTTGTCAGTGAGGCTATGTGTGTGTAACATCAGTGTGATGTCACGATGGCAGAGACTATCTTCAAGGAGTCTGAAAAACCCTGCTTGCCCCTACCTGTTACTTTAATCTGAAAAGCTTCTCCCTGTGATTGCAAGAAGGAGCTGTTCATTTTCAACATGGATGTGTTGCTTTGAAGCAATTCCAAAGAGTTCTGCCGGAAACCAGTCAGGCCACAGGCTAGAGGGAGGGCTGTAGACTGGAAAAAATCAGACAGAAAAGACAACATGACTGTAGAGGCTCTTTGCTTTGATTTCTGTTGTGATTTATCAGGAGCAGGTTGGCAGTTTGGTGCCCTTCATTATAACCCCTCCCAAACCAGGCACCCCTTTGTCTTGGTCTTCACTATTATTTTCAAAGTGTTTATTTGACAAAGTGTCACTCTGAGGCCACGTGGCTTGCCCTCGAGATGGATGTTTATTTTTGTGTGTGCTGTTTTTCTGATGAATCCGATGCTCTCACCTTGGTTTGGAATGTGTTATCTAAATACCAGCTGTAATATATGGTCTGGGAGTCCTTCTGTCCAGAGACACTCAAAACAACTTCACCACTAGCATTCACTGGCTTGCAGTTTGCCTCACACCTGTAAGGAATTAAGAGGGTAGCTACAGGTAGTAACTGTACGAGATGTCATAGTCCTTGATGTTGATTGTTTTACTGTCTTTTGACGAAAATCTGCAAAGCCCTGCAAAATGAGACAGGTGACACATGACCCACAAGCAGTGAAATACTTAATTTTAAAGCAAGAGATTTAGGAACCTTCATCTCCATTTTCAACATGACTGAGGCCCAGAACCTGCAAACTTTTTATGTTGCAAAACTGATTCAGGCTGTCAAATGAAGCCTGCTTCTATTTAAGCTCCTGAAATTATTATATTAATAGATCATTGAAATGCCACTGCTCTTTAATGAGGCACTGGAGTTTTGAAGAGCGGGTGTTTTAAGGTGATAATGTGTATCTTGGTGTCTAGTAGAAGTTTCGGACATATCTTACAGTTTTGTAAGGTACAGGTTTGTGTATGGAAATCTCCAACATTGAAAAGATGTAATGGGGTCAAAAACCCTAAATGGCCTTGGGAAGAATATTATTGAGTTTATAAAAGGATTATGTTCAGAAATGTGGACTGGAAAATGCAGCAAGGCCCATTTTGTCTGTAATTCCTATGATGGTAAGGTATAAATAGATTTACAGTTATAAGTATGTTATCACTTTATTATAATTATTATTAGTAACTGTGGCCTTCGACTATGTGTGTGCAGTAATAACATCAACCAGTGAATACTAGGGTTTAAAAACAGACCTGATTTCCAGTTGCAGTTCTTGTTTTGCAGTCACATAGAGACATTGCTCATCCTGCCTCTCTTCATTGCCATGGTTTCGGACTGTAACCCTGACAGTCACTGCTGACTTTGGAGGAGGAAGGCAGGAAGGTGGGATTTGCACTTCACTTTGGTTGGTTAGGATTGTCTGTTGCTGCACACATTCTTTCCACGCTGGCCAGCAAGCTCCTGCACAAACATTTCCTTTATAATTAGGATATTCGTAACATCCCATGTCTCTTATAAAGGAATTTCCTGCCGTAGATTTCAAAGAACTTTACAGAGCTGACAAGTTTCCTGAACCCAGTTTAAAGAGTGGGTAATCAGAGTTCAGAGTGGAGATTGGCTTTTTCAAAGTAATATATGAGGTCAGGGATAAATATGGGGATAGAACACAGATGTCCTGAATCTCAATCTAGTTTTCAGCCACAAATGTTTTGCATCACATTTAATCCTAATTATTGCTGTTTTATTGAGACACATGTACCTTTCAAATGCCTAACTAGGTAAGTCACTTGGGATTAGTTCTTGGCTGCGAGGGTGAGAGGGCTTAGGACAAGTAGATCTTGAAAAATTGAAACATTTGGGAAAAGACAAAACTGAGTACTATGCCATATTGTATACCATAATTAGTTTGGTGTTAAAACCAGGGTAAGGTAGAAGGACATTCTTCATGTACAGTGAATGGCAAACGTTAAAGCCAGAGAGTAAACCATCTTTAGTCAGATTTTCACCACTTGATCTGACATGACAGTGAGCTTGTTGCTCACCAAATAGAATTTGGTGGGAAAAGTTGAGGAAATGCACATACCACAGGACCAGAGAAAACTGGAATTATTGTTGTTGTCTGACCAGCCAAGCGTAACAGTTGTGAAAGGATCCACGTGGCGACTTGGTTTAATATATATTTTGTATTTTCTTTTGTGATCCTAAATAATAAGTAAATGTATCAGTCAGGACAGGAGCATGTACAAACACCTATGTATCTTGCTTCTTTATAATGAAAAAGGTCTGAAATTTTAGACCCCAAGTCACTGTGTGCAGCTCAGTTTAAACTATCTCCCTGATCAGTGGTTGCATGGAACTAGAAGCTATGGGAATAGAAGCGGATGGCACAGAGAAATTTGTGGCAAAATACTTCCAAACGTGGGAGTGGCTTAGGAGCACAACTCCCCTTTTCAAAACTAATGCAGGTATTTAGGAAACTAGTTCATACTAATTTTCCACTTCTGGACCAAGACTTTTAACCC
The DNA here is from genome assembly GCF_015220075.1 of Falco rusticolus. Lineage (NCBI taxonomy): Eukaryota > Metazoa > Chordata > Aves > Falconiformes > Falconidae > Falco > Falco rusticolus. The sequence goes on along the minus strand of NC_051201.1, from coordinate 5,682,260 downwards.
TTGAACAATCATTTGTCCTCCAGTACACCTTTTAATACATGCCTTTTTTATTTGAAGTGGATACATTATGGCTATAGGTAAAGAGAAGGAGGCAGTAGCTGAATGTAGTGGGTTTGCATGGCAAGGGTTTGGTGGCGGGGGGGGGCTACAGAGGTGGTTTGTGTGAGAAGCTGCCAGAAGCTTCCCCCATGTCCGATGGAGCCAATGCCAGCTCGCTCCGACATGGGCCTGCTGCTGGCCAGGGCAGAGCCCATCAGCAACGGTGGTAGTGCCTCTGTGATACGTATTTAAGAAGGGGGGAAAAAAATAATCTGTGCCAGCAGAAGCACAGAGTGAGGAGTGAGGATATGTAAGAGCAACATCTCTGCAGCCCCCCAGGCCAGGGCAGGAGGGGCTCCAGGTGCCCAGAGATTCTATGGCAGCCCCTGGTGAAGCCCACGGTGAGGCAGGCTTTGGTGGGTACCCGGCATTCAGCCAGGGTCAAACCACCACGCTGAATTTGTCTCACTGTGCAACAAACTGTGATAAACTTAGTTTTGAATTAAATTTCTATTCCTTTGATGCAATATATTCTCACAGGCAATCTGTAAAGCATGATGCCTTCTTGTGAAGCAGCACGTCTCCTATAGCAGACATCTATCTGCTAGTGTTACAGTTAAAAACTAGACCTCTAAGTTGATAATAAAATATTCTACCTGGCAATTTTATTATTTAAATTTATGCAGTTGCTAGCAATTGGTGTATCATTAGTTTCCCAGTTTATGGTAAACTGGAAATGTCTTCTTTGCAAAGTAACTTAAATATTCCAATACAGGAGCAGAAAACATGTAGAAACAATACAAAAATATAATAAACTCTGCTTGGAGGATAGCCCCTCAGAGAGTTTTGCATGAGTCAAGTAGATAAAATAAAAATTCATCAAAGCACATTTCAACTTCCAAAACTGAATCACTGTGAAAACTTAATTTTCTCTAATCGTGAAATTGTTACTTGCAGGCCTTTTATGAATCGTAGATTGAATGCTTGTAAACACATTTGTCTCAGAGACTTTTGGTGTATGTTTTATGTTAAACCATATGGGTCACAGAAAATCTAGTCCATAATCTAGTATGCTACAAATACTTCTTTTCAATATCTCATGCAGCACTTTTACTGGCAAGAAACATTTCTAAGCATTTAAATTTTAAAGGAAGTTCCTTAAATAATACTTACATTTGTCTTTTGGGTATTTGTTTTGGAGCTGCCTTCTTCCTTAGCAGAATCTGTTTAATACAAAACAAAGCAGAATATTTTAGTGCTACCTGTAGAGCTTTCGGAGATGCTCAGTGAATATGACTCAAATACACAGGGTTTAGCTACCAACAGTCTGACAGATAGGGCTGTAACAGACTGAAATTGTAACAAGCTAGTCACATCCTACAAAGGAGGTGATCCTGATTCTTCAAACATGATGAAGATGGGCTGAGAGAGCTGGGGTTGTTTAGCCTGGAGAAGGCTCCAAGGAGACCTTATAGCAGCCTTCTAGTATATAAAGGTGGCCTGCAGAAAAGCTGGAGAGGGACTTTTTACAAGGGCATGTAGTGATAGGACAAGGCAGGGTGGCTTTAAGCTGTAAAGAGGACAGATTTAGATTACACAGTAGGAAGAAATTCTTTACTGTGAAGGTGACAAAACAGTGGAACAAAGTTGCCCGGAGCAGCTGTGGGTGTCCCATCCCTGGCAGTGTCCCAGGCCAGGCTGGACAGGGCTGGGAGCAACCTGGGCTGGTGGTGGGTGTCCCTGCCCATGGCAGGGGGTGGGGCTAGATGGTCTTTAACATCCCTTCCAACCCAAACCATTCTATGATTACAGGAAATTAAAATTAGTTCATGGAAGGTGATGGAGTTTCATCGATGTCCAAAGAAAAATTAAGGGAAAGCACTGGAAAAGGCTTCATAGGATTAGTACTAAAGTCACTTTATTCCTGGTATAATCTGATTTTGTAAATGTAATGATGAGCCATCTAGAAGCATTTACTGACAACAATTTATGATACTGCTGTGATGCAATTATTTCCTGGTTTCAGAGCTATGTCCTGAGCCATAAACTTCACTAATTATTTCTAGGACAAATAGCAAATGTGCAATGTGTAACATATACAGAATGATACTATTTTATGACTACTTGAAAGCCAGGGACTCTGCCTTCATCAGGAATAAGCCTTCACAAAAGTTTACAGCACAGTTGCTGGAATGAAAGCAATTACTAGATACAAATCATAAACACTGTGTGAAATGCTGTGATTGCAAAAAGACACTTATGTGGTCAAAACCAGCACTGGCAGATTAATGCAGTTACCTTTTTTGTGAGAACTGTTTGCCAACACAGTGATGAACCCAAGATCCAGACTCATGTTTGAGAAGGCATTCATGGCCACCACTTTCACTAGGAAAGTACCTAGAGAAGACAAATGGCCAGTTAAGAATACCAGTGGGACCAGTCCATCTTATTTGAGGTCTAAAATCTAATTCATACAGAAAATCCTATTAATTTCTTTAAGAGCTTTGTTTTTTTCTGATGACTTTCCACTGCTGAAAGGCTTTTCAAGGAATGGTCTTCCCCTTTATCTTAGCTTTTTAATAACTCAGCTGTCTTTATTCTAGCGCTTGCAATGCTGTTCTTTGTCAGCTGGCTATGGTATTACCACACAGGGAACTAGAGGTGTGCAAATACTGGAGGCCAAATGAGTTTATGCATCTTGAGAGAGCAGATGTCTTGTTTGAAAATTTCTGCCTGAAAGGAAGGGATGTTCAAATGGGTATAGGGAGACCCAATAAAACTTGTAATATTTAATAATTTTAAAACATAAAATGAAATCATAATTAGCTTGTAGTGTTCCTGCTTTGGCATGGGATTTGTATAGTTCATTAAAGGAGGAAACTTTTTTATCTTCCGCCACTGAATTAACTCTTAAGGGCAATCTCCCTAACCTACATTTTAAAGGCTTTGATTTCTTAATAATGGAAAGAAAAAATTACTAAAAAAACTTTTTCATAAGTAAGTCCAACAAAAACTACATGTTGGACACCAATGCACAGAGAAGCTTTCCTTTTCTTTGTCATCTCTACTGAGAACTCAGATTATTAATTACTGCAGTGTAAAATGCAGAGGATTGTAAACTTGAAAAGTTATGCATATGAACAAACAGTAGGAAAACACTTTGTGATTCAGGAAAATGTGATCATTTGTACTTGAATCAGTTTGTGTCATGAAAATTAAACCCTGGTTCACTATGTCTTTTCTATTGCAAAGATCAGGTGGAGCCTTGCTTTCCGTCTCCATATGGACACTCATTTGCCAGTTAATTTTTTTTAGCTCCCTTACAAGTCAATGAGACTGTGCTGCTCATAGTGTTCTGCAGACCCAGTTTGAGCAGTTAGAAAAGCTACCCAATTCACCTGTAATTGTCCCCTACCCCAGGATGCTGTGACTGTATGTGAACTCCTCTACTCAGCTGTGTCTTGGAAATACAGATGTCAGCACGCTGTACCTTCAGAGTGCACGGGGATGATGTATGTTCGAGGTTCCCCATGAGGACCATCTTCTTTATGAGAGTGAGTTTCATTACATCCAGTCACCTCAAACTTCAGCTGATCTGGGGCACCATGAGACACAGAGACATTCACCTCCAAATTCTCCCCCAGGTGCAGGGTGTGAGAAGCTAGTGCAGCCTGAAGACCAGATACTGGCTCAATGAAGTGAACAGCAATACGCTCAGAGATCTCCAATGCAGTTGTGTTGCTGGATGCTCGGATTTCCAGCTGATGTATCCCTGGGCCCAGCAGCTCCTGAGAGGCACTGTTGAGTGTCAGATTGTGAGGAGCGATTCCTTCCTTTGCACTGGATTCAGTGAGTGTCACATTATCTGCTAATATAATGTAGGTCACTCCGTTGCCTGCAAAAAGACAGTTCAAAATTTCTCACAGCTTGTGTAATAGCCCATCCAAATCTAGTGGCTCTGTGCAGCATTTGGGTATGTATAAAGGAGTCATAAGAACACTGTAGCAATGCAGTCATTTTTAGTAAAGTCACTCAAGGTGGTTTTGTGCCCCTTTAGATTCCCTATGGTAGTCTATCTATCGTGTGTTTTCTGCTGGGACTGTTAGGATAGTCAAGAGAATTCAAACATACACTACTGAAGTTTATTTTTTAAGGATATATGTAGATTCCAGGAACTTGAAGAAAAAATGAAATGTACGCCAGCAAACGTGACCAGCTCAGCACAGGATCCTTTTACCCTCAATCCGAGAAGCATTTCTGTGGATTCCTAACTTTAAATATGGAGATATTCTTACTGGCTTCATGTGGATTTGTGTGACTAAAGTTATGCTCATGCTTTGTCAGCTTTGTGTAGAGGGAAAAAGGGTTTATACTTGGTTTTGGTGTAATAGCTCTGAGAAAGACCCCCTCCAATAGAGCTGAGAGCGTTCAATTGCAGCAATGCAACAGTTAGAGGGAAAGCATTCACTAAAAAGGTGACTCGTTTTGCATAATGAAAATCCTGCTTCTATCGCATGGGTGGCATAATATTTAGCCTACCATTTAAATCACGAAAAGTAATTACCGTCACCTCCATTGAGTTCAACTTGAATCCACAACAACTCCCCATACAGTGTACGGCAGTGAGAGCTGTTCCCAGATTCATACTGGCTATAGCACCCGGTAATGCTTAGTTGATCCTCCTTATCCTGTACAGTCACCCTCTTCTGTGCCATCACGTGCCATTCACTGGTGGTGCATTCCACAAAAACAGTAAACACTCCAGGAGTTGAATACCTGTATGTGACGTTGCTGACCAGTCTAGAATAGAAAGAGAACAGCTACTTGTTGTGGAAGACTGTCCTGGGAAATCCTTAGCCTTACGTGGGAACAGTGGTCACAGTTCCCAGATTTCTGACCTGACTCAGCTCTCCTGCAATCGCTGTAATCCCTCATTTATTTACAGAGACTTTTTAGGGTTGGAGATTGTTCCTTTGTTCCAGCTACAGCGTCATTAAGGTTGTATATCAGGGGTGGTCATTCTCAAAGCGTACCTATACGGGTGGATACATTTTGCTGTAAAGTAGGTAGATTACAGTTCAATAGCATGTGGCATTAGATCTGGTTTGTGACTCGTTGGCTCTGAGCACAGACATGTGACTGTGCATATTAGAACATGTAACAGTGACCTTAATTCTCTATTCTTTATTTTATTCCTGATTTACCTTCTCCTAGATATATCAGTGGAAGCTGAGGCTCCTCAGCATTTTGTCAGAGCACTCCCTTGCTCTATTTTTTTTTAATGTGCAGCTGCTTCTGTACTTGCCCACGCTAGCAAAAATGTCTCTTCTTGACTCCTGGGTCTGGTGCAGCTCTGGTCATGATAGCAATAAGAGATGAATGGATATGAAGATATCTGTGGTAGTTGCTGTTATTACTAACAAGCACAGCAAAATGATGAAAAGAACCTAAAGATACCCTTCTTGAATGACATGCACCATGGAAAGCAAATAAGTGATATTCCTGACACTGTTGTCTCTGAACTCTTTCTGTTCTTATCATGGTACCACCTAGCAAATGCAGACAAAGATCAGGATATATCATCCTTGATAACACTTATTTTTCATTAGCAGTTTTAATGAAGACAAAGGTTTCATTCTAACCAGATTTCAAAAACATGCCAATGACAAGATCAGACCAGTAGAGGCAATTCCTGTAAGAGTATGTACCAAACTGGACACAGAAAACAGATGAGCATGACCGTGAGCCATTTAGTAGGTGAAGTAAAAGGGCTTCCCACAAAAAGAGCAAGCCTCTGCTTACAGCCAGCAAATGTATCTTACTTAAAAGCGCACTATCAAAGAATTTTTTTCAAGTTCTTTACAGCTACAGGCCTGTGTCTGTAGCTCTGAAAGAATGTTTACTGTTTCTAGTACGTTACTGCTTTTTGGGTTTCATTCTTCTACTCCTACTTTTCTGGTTGACTCAAGAAGGATTCCATCAGTAAATGAATAAATTTCTAGAGCCATTCTCTGTCTGTCATTCCTAGAAGTAGGACAAAACCTGATTTTTAAATCCAGCAGAAAAATGTTTCATCTTGAGAAGACACAATTTTTATGCAACTAAAGCAAAAGAAAAACTCCAGCTGTTGTATTATTTTAAATGTTATTAAAAAATACTCTTTAAACTTAAGAAGGTAATGCTTGCCTGGTTTTTTTGCAGTTACTGATATGTTTTCAGTAATTTTCTGTCTTGGGTTCGGGAATAAATTCTCTTAGTAAGAAGTAGGAATCACTTGTCATCATAAGCAGAAGAAAGATTGTGGTTGGCAGCTTGACAAAAAATTGTGTATTAATTTCAAAACAAGTTTCTGCAGAATCCAAGTATGATCTATTATTAATCAACTTAATGTTTAACATCTCATTTAAGAGACTTGGAGCATTCAATAAAATGCAAGCAGTGAAACTGACTGGTTATCTGATGATACATGAAGGATGTATCTTACGTTAGAGGGTAGTAAGGATCAACAGTGTGGCCATCTCCAGTGCTAATGATACAGGAAAGGTTGCCAGAGTATGGAGAGAGCAGCCAGTTCAAACTGACCATGACATTTTCAAAGACAAAGCACGTATCTGTTACAACCAGCTGCAGACCTGTAAAACATAATGACAGAATTCAATGCCATCGTCTGTCTACATTTCTTGCATCATTCAAATAATTGTCGTCTATTGAAAGCAGGCCTTCTCCAAAACAGAGTTGATACTGATGCTAGTTTGAGTGCATTAGTGGTGCAACAGGGAGCTGATTCTTTCCCATACCTACTGGTTCAAGATTCTTTTGGAACATAATTTCATCTAAGTGTGTTTTATGTGATTGAATTTCCTAGCTTTGTATCCTACCAAAACCCCTCAGGACAGGGAAGCTACATTTTTGTCCCTATTTTTAGTGGTCACTGCTCTTCCAGGTTTTTCACTGAGGATGGAGCTGTGATTTTTAAGATAAATATCAATGCTCACAGTGTTGCAGCAAAGAGCAGAACAGGCTTTTGGTGTTGACAGCCCCCTCCCACTTACCTTCCTTGCAGTGGTATTGAATAGACAAATAGCTTCCAGAAGCTGGACAAGGATCTCCAAAGAAAGTGCCATCTGCTGCCACCTGGCAGGCCTGGAGACCGTGACACTGGCCTGGAAAGAAGGACCATTTTATATGAACCAGTGGGTTTTGTCTTTGACTGTCGTAACAGCTCGGATGAGAGATGATTAGAGGGAAAACAAGGAGAGAGGGAGCAACACCAGGTGCCTGATGTCTAGACAAACTCCCACGTCACTTTGACTTGTGTTGCTTATTGCCTGGTATTTCTTAGCACCATTCCACTTTACTGGAAAAAAGCTGAGTTAAAGTGGCTAAAACCCCCAAGTTACGTGTTTTGTTTCATTTTGGCTAGAAGCCCAAAGAATCACCATAGAGACAGGCCATAGCCACTGTTCAGTCTGGCAGGCAGCAGAGCCACGTAGGTGCAGCAAGCTGGGTACTCAACACACAGCAGGCAGCAGCAGATCCCTCCTGTCCCCGTGGGTGCCAGCCTTTTCGCCCTTCCTGGTTTGGAGTTAGGTTTGTATGGATGTGTTCTCTTCCATCTCTGTCAAACCTAGGGTATCCCATTGAGTTCATCAGGGAATCAGCGTGGCCACATATTTTCTTCACACAGTGAGAGAAACGCCCTAATTCTCCACTTGCTCCCACTCTCCTCTGAATCTTTGCTCCTCGCAAAGTCCCTCCTTTCCATCCAGCCTCTTCTGGGAACCTCCTACATCAGAAGTTCTCTCTGATTCCCTTCATTTTAGCAATAATCCACTTTCCCATTCACTAACTCTACTGAAATACAAACTAAAGTATTTTAGGGACCAGGAACTTTGGCACATACTCTATGCTTCCAACAAGCAATGCCATAAGATACTACCTGCTACTTCATCTCTGACACTGATCCAGCTACAGCCTTCATCTGTATCGTACTGGAGAGGAGTCTCCGATACACAGTAGTGAGGGGTCTTCCGTCCATAGAAGCTCTCTCCGATTTGAATAACTTCTCCTGATCCGCACTGTACAGTGGCATTGTTATTTTCACAAGCAATGCTCTGACCAGATTCTAATAGGAGAGAAAAAAATATTTCTGAAAAATCCTGCTACAGTTGTGAATAACCATTTTTTTAGTTTCCATTTCTTCTCTTTTCCCTTTTAAGCTGAACAATTAATAAAATAAAATTTAAAAAAGAACAAAGAATAAAATATTTTCCCTTTTTTAAAATCCAAAGTAATAGATTTCTGGTTTTTACTGCTTTAAACAAAAATTTGAGAATATTTTTTTAAAATAAAAAATTTTGAATTAAAAAAATAAGCTTTTTTTTTTTAGGAAAATGCTTAGCATTTATTTGATCTGCAGTACTGGAAGGTTTAAAGTTACTCCTTGCTTCCAAAAGAGCCTTCTGGCAGTGTGTGATTTGCATGATGTTCAGGTAATTGCTCTGGAGAATAGTTTGCATATTAAGTATGGGACCTGTTCCCATTTCTGCTACAGAGACACCTTTGTTCCTGTGTGATATTCGACTGACTTCATTCAGCAGGACTGCTCAAATGAGTAAGGTCATATCTCTAAATGTGTACACCTCATTCTTTGATTAATCTGGGACAGTTAATTATCTTTCAGAATTCTTAGTATCCTGTAGTAATCAGGATACTTAATACCCTGAAGAGAAGGATGCAAAAGACTGCTGTCTTTTGGGAGTGTTGCAAAAGAATGTTTTTGTTTCAGCTGTCTCAGGTTTAAATACATTGTCCTCCAGTTGCTGTTTTGATCGTTCCCCTTAAGTAATTTGATTAACAGTGCCAATGTGTGCACACTGCAGTAATTGTGTGCTATTGTTATTTAAAGGCTAAATCTAAGCCTGGCTGTAACTATAGCAACATGATCAGTTTACAGATTAGAGCTCTCTAAATAAGCCTGAAAAATAATTTGTTGTTAAATTCTAATACAGACTATCATCTTGTGCAAATTTTTTTTTGTTCTAGAAATAATAAGAAATAATAATAAGGAAAGATTTTATTTGTGTCGAGAAACACAGATAACCAGGATAGATGGCCAAAGAAAGGATGAAGACAGAACACTCTGGTTAGTGGTTTGTACAGATAGACCTAGTTCATAGATCAAGTAGACAAGTTATCAGGAATGAGAGATATTAAATTCAACTAGTGGTACTATTTGGAGGTACCAACACATTTAATTTGAAGTTTCAAACTGAACGTTACTGCAAACCAAGCCTCACAGTAGCTGTGTGTGAAGGTGTTAAGTATCACTATGCCCATTTTACAGAGACAAACTGAAGCACACTCAGGCTGTGGGAAGTTCCAGGCATTCAACACCTAGAGAAACTTTTTCTTTGGGATATTGGATCTAATTCCTTGCATGCACACGCAAAGCTGCTAAAAGTGGAGTCCACTCTGTTACCGAAATATGTATGTTTATTAATGGACATGGGCTGTAGATACTGAAAACAAGGCTATAGTTGCCTCAGTCCTGGGTAATGAAGTGATGGATGTGGTGTAGGACATTGTTTTTCATTAATGCAAACGCTCTTTGAATTTAATAGTCTTTAAGTCAGATCCTATGATAACAGATGATAATTTCCCTATAAACAGACATTTGTCTACTGTGGTTGTAATGGAAAAATAATTTTAGTCTGTTTTTGCAAGGAAAATAAGCATAAGGGTTTGTGCTGTCTGCCAATTTCATCTCCCCCAATCATTTTTAATGTTAGTCATCTTCAGCCAGATTTGATGTATAGATATAAAATTCAAAACACCCTAAAATTCCATGAAAATCAATAGCTAGGTAGAAGAGAAGGAGCTACATCAGTGCCTCCATTAGGAGTAGGGATTACAACCTGATGTTTATCTGTTCCATGGTGTGGGATTCAACTGGCCAGCACATAAATCTGGAGCTCTGGAGCACCTGCAGGACTGCCGGGGAGGGAGCTGAGGGAGTGAGAAGTATTTGCAGAGGTGCGACATGCTGGGGAGATGGGAGTGAACTGGGAGTGCTGAGGAGGAAGGTAGGGAGGGGATGTGGAACAGAAAATCAGGACAGGAAACAAAACGTTATTAGTTTTGCTGATTGCTGGAATGACTTGTTAATTATGTCAGAAGTAGTACAGTACTGGACCAAGGCAGCAGCAATTCTAGGGTTTGTGGAAACCTGTACCTGCATACTGGATTCAAAGACTTTTTGTATTAGTGAGTCTACAGCCAAACTGTCCGTCCGGCGCTTATGACCTTTATTCTAGTTACAGTTTAAAATGCCTGGCTGGTGTGCAAAGTACAAGAAACACAAATTCCCCTCGTATCTATATGTTGAATGAGGTGATATTGCCAGCATTTCTTTCCAGGACTGTTTGTTCCAAGTCACAATGTAAGGGACACAATGTCTGAAGAGTTTCTGTCTGAGCACTAAAATGCCACCAGGTAGTACAGGTTCTTGTCTGCTTCTTTACCTGGGGAAGCCCTCAAACTTCACCTCATGGAAGGGTTTGAGAAGAAACAAGAAAGACTTGCTCTCACTTTTGCTTACTCCAGGCTGCTAGGAGTGGTGTCTCTTGGAAGCTTGGCTGTATTTTTGCTTCAGTTACAGATGGAAATTATTTTGGCACGTATTTCTGATTAAGAGTATTTTTATAGGGCAGTTATGCAGTTCTCATCTAGCTCAGGTACTATGGTGTTGTGAGAGTTTATTCTTGCAACCATGCTATGGGAGGCACTACTCAAATTTAAACTAGCTAGCTTATGTCCACTGTAGACATGGACTGCTACTCATTTAGGTTCACCCTCAGATCCGTTTCTATTTTGCTAGACCTCTATTGGGAACCTGGACCTTGTTTGGCTAGTTTGAGCACCTACATCTCCCAGTGATTTCAGGATTCTTCCGTTCTTTAGATCAGATCTTATATCAGCACACTAGAAAAGGAGTACCTGCTGGGGTTATATGGCCTTTTGCTTGTTCACTTTTAATAAGCTTGATTAAGTTATTTTGCAGCCACTTTGAAAGCAACCAGGCAATTTATGGACAGTTGTGAATATGGCATGCTCACTTCTCAGTTTCAGCTATTGTGTATCTTACCAAACTCGCAAATGAAGTCAAATTCCTGGCTGCAATTTTCAGTCACACCCCACTGATACTTGGCATTCTTCAGGATGTACCCACATGTGGATGAGAAGGTAGATGGCTGATCCTTGTACCAGTTACTGTAGCTTATATTTGAAGTGTCCAGCCAAATCATCAACCCTGTGAACAAAGCAATTGTGTCCCCAGTGTTTATTTTCAACTGTAATACAATTACAGAGCCAAAGCCTGCAGAGCAGGACTGTAGCCCTGCTCCTGCTGAAGCAGAGGTGGTTTAGTCTGAATAGGGATCTTCAATTATGTTTTATATTTAACTTGATATAATCATTAAAAGAGACACTACCCCTTCCCCTTGTGCTCCCAACCTCAAGATTCCACCATTTCCCTTGCATCAGATCTTGCAGCATTTCCTAGTGTGATGAATTGTCTCAGCTTGCTCTTCCACTGGAGACCTAACCCAGCGCATTTTTTTCACTGGGTCAGCAAGCTGTTCTAATTCACCATGCATTCACACAGCTACAAGATCCAATGGAAAGGGTGACAACAGGCAACTGGGAAGTGAACCAGGCAATTTAAACTTCTTAATATAAATCTGAAGTTACAGCAACAAAAGACAGTAGCTTTTCAGCAGATGTCTACAGAGAAACTAACTGTGTTTGTTACCATGTCAAGTAAGCATCATGGGCTGATACAGTTTTCAAGAAGACATGATTTCAAAATCACCTACCGTCAGTAGTTTGATTCAGCAAGGAGTTTGAGATCAGTCCTATCCACCATTCCTGATCCTCAGCAATATGTTTTTGCAAGAACTCTTGAGTTTCCTCAGTTTCAATAAAGACAAGGTGCCCTCCTCCTCTCTCACACCAGCTCTGGGCACTTGTGAAGGTACGCTGGAGCCTAACAAACTCATAGCATGAATGGTTGAAAGCTACCTGGTACTCTGAGCAAAGGGTCCCTTCATCAACGGTTGCATCGTCCACAGCCAAACATCCTGCAAGAGAAATTAGAACTGCGATCCCAAGCCACATTCTCAGCTCAGTGCCCTGTGTGGCACTCATCTTGCTTATCAAATCACCAGTCTTTCCCCTGCCTTCTTCCAAAGCTTGAGATCTCGTGCTTGTCATGTCATCAGCATTTCTCCTTCCTCCTTGCTGCTTGCAACAACAGCAGCGATAGAACATGGAACAGATTGCTTCTAATATATAAAGGCAATTGTGTCTGAGGATACACACAACAAGTGCAATGGCCATTGTAAGGCCCATTGTGTAAATATCTCATTCCACGTGAAGTCAGTTTGAAGACAAGACATCAGAGTATTGCTTTTCTCATGAGCAGAGAAGATAAAGTTGATAGATGCTGCTGTTGAACACATGGGAAAGTGAGATAAGGCTCCTACATCAAAGGCATCATTGTGTGAACATTAAAGCTGGAGGTCTTTACAACAACAGAGATACAATAGTAAGAATGAGAGGAGAATTAGGGAAATGAGAAACACAAAGAGTTACGAGACGGGAAAACACACAGTGCTCCTCTAGATATATTTTATTGTTTTGGATTGCTTTATTTGTAATAATAGTTGTTTGTTGTGCTTCTTTTGGATGCTAATGCAATGTCTAATTATCATATCATATTCCTACTGCCCACCTGTTTACACGCACACAGGTTAATCTCAGCTGTTCCAAGTAAGCTTCATTTTGGGTGAAATGCTCCCATCATCCCTTACAAGCTAAGCTGCTTAACTGTATAGAGCTACAGTATTTATACCTGCTAGGAGGTAGAGGAGGCCAGAAGTTAAAACTGTGATTTAGAAAAGATGAAAGTATTGCCTTAATCATCAAAACTACTTAGGAGCCCTATGTGCACATTCCAAAGGCTGCTGATGGACTTTGGGAAGCCAGCCCAGCAATACTTAGGAGCTGAAATCCCAAAGTGCTTCTGAACTTCCTTACAAAAAGATACCCGTCAGGTTTACAAGGCCACTGGATTAGCAGAAATAGAGTATAAATAAGGATCTTTAGCTATTGTGATCCCCCTGTCTTTGGCATTAACCCCACTGAATTTGAGGCAATTATTAATTTATAGCACCATAACCTGATGCTGAAAGAACATGCACTCATATTTAGACATGGATCAGTGAGCCAGCTCCTCATCACAGAGGTGCAGGAAGCAGTGATGTTTGGTGGAATTCCCACATTCCAGAAATGCCACCTGGATTGTGCCGTTGAGCTGAAGGTAGTGCACATACCACGCAGTATGCCTGCCCAGCTCTAACTCTAAAGCTTTCTTGCAAACTGAAGTATGCATCCAGTAAACATTTAAGAGTGATCTTCAGTCCCAAGACCTTTCTGGACCTGCGGTTCATAGTCACCCTGCCCAGCTGGATAAAGCAGAACTGTGATCAGGGGGTTTGAGATAAAGGCCATGGAAAGTGTTTAATGGGTAGGACAATTGTGGAGGAGGAGAGGAAAGGGGAAGAAAATGCACTGTGATGGAGGGACAGACACTATGCTGGATATCTCTTTTCCCATTACACTTGAAAATCAAGACTTGCCGCAGCTATGGAGCCCTTGGAGCAGATCCCACATTAATTTATGACTGATTAACAGAGAGGGCTTATGCAGCAGCTGAGATGTGAATATTCAGACTGGGTTTCCTAGCTCAGGAGAAGTCCAATCCATATTCTGATTAGCTGATGGATCTGGCCCAGTCAGTGCCCAGACACCCATCCCCTTCCTGGAAAAGACCATATAACTTTGATTATCAGCTGGTTATGTCAAGGATGTCTGCAAATTAGGAGTCCTTTTTGGGCCTACATACAAAACTTCATAGGCTTTGGCCTGGGAACCCCCAACCGAACTGTTTTGTATTCAAGCTACTGCAAAAGTCAGAGCTGAGGGCAGCTGCTGTTCAGTTAGTTGGCCACTGTACATCTTCGTGACATTTCCTTCAGATTCCTTGCTTCTTCCTGACTTGCCAGGCTTTGCAGAAGCTGGCAGCCAGCCCTCCCATTTTGTTCTTTTAGATATGAGAAACACAGCCTGTTTCTAAAAACATAGGTGTAGCAAAGGAGATGGTAGTTAAATGTATCTGGCTTAGTGATACAGACTGTGCATTTCCAGTAGGTGCCGTTGAGTCACATTTGTGATGAATGGATTCTGTAGCATTGTCCAGTTCTCCCTATGCAACTGGAAATTTGACTACATGAACATACTGCTAAAAACGCCAGAGCTGGAGATGCCACAGGCTATCCTCTGTGAATCTCCTCCAAAGCCATTGAAATTAATGGAAGTCTTGTCTTTGGCTTTGACGGATTTTGAAACAGGCCCTAAAAAAGAACAAATAATGTTTGGAAATGTCTACAAATAAAGCCAAGATCTCCAAGTGAGTCTACTGTTGGCAATTTCTACAGCAGTGTGAATTTTTTTCCTAATCTACGGTTGCTATAAGTAACTCTTCAGCTGCCTGCAGCAGATGGGGAATGGAAGAAAGACAGTTTCCCTCTTCTGCAGTTTGTTGACTTCATATATTTTAGTGCCAGTAAAGCAGTCTGTCAGTTTATTCTGTTTACCACAAGGAAGAGAAAAGCATTTACAGAAAAGAAAATACTGCTTTAAAAGCATCAAAATTAGCCACTGTGGTCCTGAGGAACAGATAAAGTTTCTGAAAGCCCTTTTCACTCGTAAGTGAAAAATGGCTTGATTTCAAATAAACAGTGCTCCTTGAATTTACCATGTTGTAAGAAACATGCCTTTTGTATTCTTCCTCAACAGAAAGGCCTTTTTTAAAAATAGCTTTCTTATGCCAGAAGTCTGTATGGAAGCTTCACAATATAATGGTTTTGTGAGGTTTTTGTGGGTTTGTTTTTGGGGTTGGTTTTTTTTTTTTTTTTCTATTTGCCTTTGTATAGCTTGCTGAATTTAAAGAATTTAAATAGTTTAAGAAATTACTTAAATAGTCACGTATGCTGGTGTGCAAGAGACAAAATGGTACACCTTGCTGTATACTCTCATCTTGCATGTTTCAAAAGGCAGTCATGGAAGTGCTTAATTAAACCTCTGTCTTTGCTTCAAGGGGGTGGCTGGCAATTACACTAAGTTCTCCTCTTCTGACTGAGCATGGGAGTGTAACTGACCTCTAACAGGTATTGTAAAGCTACTCCAGGAACTTCAGGGAAGCATCACGGAAAATGTCAGTTGTATAGATTTTGGATACACCAAAACCATTCACTTGCTGGTTTTTGTTTGCCTTTTGCACAGTTCTGAAGAACTGAGGCTGGCTCAGAAAAGTCTTTATATAAGCACTGTTCTGAAGGAACTGTGACCCCTTTGCATATAGCCAAAAATTGTTAATCCTTGTTCAGTTACAGCTGTCTGCCTGAAAGGCTCATGGAGCAACCACCCCTACAGCACGTGTTATGTACCAGTGACTTGAACTAAAACATATTCACCAGCTAAAATAAGGCTTGCGAGGCAATTGTGCTTTGCAAGCTTTGACCAGAAATTCGTGACAAAGCTTTCTCAATATTTTCACACCCTCACTCCAAGCTGCGATAAAGCTATGAATAACTCCTTTGTTTGCGAACTCTCTTGCATCTGTGGGAATAAGTCTTTCATTTTTCGCAGAAATGTTTTAGGGGACCCTACAGATCTCTTAGAGTCCTAACTTGCCCTTAGGAGTTACATCAGATGGTGGCCATCAAGAGAAACTTTCTTAAGAAAAGCATTGCGCTATATGAAACATCACAAAAAACAATGATGAGTGATTTATTCCTGGTTTTCAAATGGATCCTTAAAGGTTTATTATTTTTTTGTTGTTGTTGTGGGAAGTAGAAGCTATTGAGGTGAAAGAAATCTGAAACGTATTTTCTTTACAATGTTGAAAAGGTGAAGAAATGTTTAAAAAAAATGGTGGTCTACACCTTGATTCAGTAAGGGAACCTTCTAGGTGATGTTCACCACTCCTGAAATTGAACTCCTTAAAACCAGCTCAGTTTTGGTAGCCAAACCTCAAAGTACTCATAATCATTAATTCATTTTTTAAAAATCTAACCTTATATATGTAAATGATAGGACATTTGGAAAGTTTAGCTTTATATGCCTAAATTCTTATAGAATGGGAGACAAGCGCACACAATGCTTATCTAACAACACTGGTAGGCTTACCTTGACACCTTTGCAAATCAGCCTTTCATGCCCCTAATTAGGCACCAAGCACTAGGTTGCAATTTTTGAAAAATACAAGCCTGAATGCTTGTTCAACATAACCAATAGCTCTATAGTTCAGGGTTCCCTGTATCCAACTGCAAATTTCTCCATGACCAGCTGCTGCTATTAGGAAAACATGGCTCATTCATAAGACTTTTCTATTTCTGAACTTTGGTGTCCCAGAGAAAAGTCTGTTCCAGAGTTTCACTGGGCTATTGGAGAGCTGGGTGTGCAGACAAGGAGGAGAGGTATGGTGCCACTACTGACTTCAGGGTGGTCCTGATTTGTACCCTAGTACAGATCACAGCTGCGTCATGACAGCCTAATAACATCCTGTGATTCAAAAGGCATTGCAGCACAGCAGAATAGCTTGACAGTCTTTGACAGAGGCCAGAAAGTATTAGATTTGAAGAGTTAAGGAAGTGAAGAGCTGCCAATGGGAAGGAATAAATCACACACCCATTCATTTTGGCTGTTGTTCATTTGCCTTGAGGAGGAGCAAGTAAATTTACTCTCTATAGGAGGATATTACCATCTTTACATTCCTGAATATTACTGAATGTAACGTATAGATTTTATCAGGAACAGAAATATATCTCTGTTCTATGAATTGAGTAATCACATAAATGGAAAATTGATTTATATTACTTTGGATTTGAGGTAGTAAAAAGATTATTTTCAGGAGTCATTAACGTGAGACAAGATCATGAGTGATCCATTTTGGTGTGTCATGTACCCTTCCGCAGTGTGCAGAAAAAGGGTACATGTACCCTTCTGCCTCTTGAAAAGACCTGTTCCATTATTACCCGCATAGGCAGGAGGTACTGAGTACTGAGCAGACTATCCAGAAAGGGATGGAAGTACATCTACATCTCCCATCTCTCCAGCTGGCTTTAAAAAAAGTTCAGCTGCCAATTGGTTTAAGAAGGTGGGTCACATGCACGCTTCCTTCCTTGCTGCTCCTTCCTAGGCTGCTTGTCCTGATAGTGAGACTCAGTTATTTGCTGACTGAAAAGGGTTTGGTTTTGTTGTTGCTCTACTGTCTAATTTTCCATGTGGCAACACAGTGAACTTACCAGTGAGCCCTGCCAAGCTGCAATTTTGATGTTATCTTGTTTAGAAACACAGGGAAAACAATTCTTATCTTTACAGGGTACAATAATTAAACTAGACATTGATACCTGACGTGATGGGGTCAGGATAAAGATAAGTAGGAATACATTCAGGAGTTGCTGGTTTGGACATAATTTCTGTTTATGGGATGTATATGGTTACCTTCTGGCACAAACATTGCCCAGATAAGTCCTTGAGGATCTTCTCTTAGGAACTGTCCCTTCAGAAGCATCTAATATTGCCTTTGGGCTTGTAGCTTGACTTTCCTCACCTGCCGCACAGTTGATGCCTCAATACCTCCCTCTTTCTTCTCTAGTTCCTATGTTTTATTGCCTTCCACAGCAGAACTTTGACTGTTGGAAAGAAGAGGATATACACCCCATAAGAACTTTAATCAAGCTAGGGTTATTGATGGCTAGGGTTACCCTTGAATCCACATAGAAAGTAGCAGAACTGGCTGAAGCATCTGCTGACACCTTGTGTTGTTGTGATCACGACTAAGTGGCACAATTTAGATGTGCTGTTGCCTTAATATCTTAAGAGATACTGTTCTGAGGGTGAAAGGTACCTTCTTGGGGTGAAACATCAAGTGGTAGGTACAAATGAACTGAACTTTTCCTACCACGCACAGAGGGACAAAAAGAAAATTGCTTGGATCTGAATCTACAGCCATCACAATTCCACTGGTGTCTGCAGTCACTCCAGATTTCCATAGGCATAAGACTGTCCAGTTTTCTTAGGCAGTCCAGCTTCCACCTCTTGTTTATGCCATTTCATTTTCTTACACATTTTTCTTTTGCTTGTTATGAGCTGTTTCTGAGCTTACAGGACATGAAAACAGAGAGAAAAAAAGCTGTGTAACAAGTTGTTTTCATTATTAATGTCTCTTATCAGTAGAGACAACAAACTTACAAAAGAGATCAGCTTCGCAATCCCCATAATGAGAAGACTGGAGGTCCAGTAGTGTCTGTTCAGGAGCACTGCTTCTGTGTTCAGCACTCTACGCTCAGATGCCACCTGATTAAAACCAGAAAACAGTTCTTTATACTTTCCTTTTATGTTCTCCCAAAGGTGTACAGTAGGCTAAAAGGTGGGACAATGTGTAGCACCACTAACTTCTGTTACTGTAAATGTCTGTAACACCATTTCTATACCTTCAGTCATGCAAGTGAATGCCAACCTTCACGTTGTCATTCTGCCCACTCGAAAACATACTACTGAACCATATAACATAAATATTTAAACATGTAAATAGTCTTGGGATGTTGAAAGGTGTAGATGAGGTCATAAAAGTCTTATAGTGAGGAAGTTTATGGGGGTAGTGGCTGTTTACTTGTTTGAATGTCTAGTGTTTAAATGTTTGGGCATTTAAATGCTTGGGCATTATGATCAAGTTCAGTCTGGCTGGGTACTAGTATGAGTTATATAGGCTACCATTTCTGCGCCTCAGCGCTTGAAGAGTTTTAATACAAAATTGCATTATATTTTTGTTTAAATAAACAAATTAGTCTTTCTGGTGATATGTATTAAAAACATGACTGTATGTTGTGGTTTAGCCCTGGCCAGCGACCAAGTCCCAGGCAGCCACTCACTCACTCACTCCCCCCACAGTGGGATGGGGGAGAGGGTTGGAGGAATAAGAGTGAGAAAACTCGTGGGTTGAGATGAAGACAGCTTAACAGGGAAAGCAAAAGCCACGCACGCAAGCGAAGCCAAACAAGGAATTCATTCACCGCTTCCCATGGGCAGGCAGGTGCTCAGCCACCCCCAGGAAAGCCGGGCTCCATCACGTGTCACGGTGACTTGGGAAGACAGACACCCCAATGCCGAACGTCCCCCCTGCCTCCTCCTTCCCCCAGCTTGTATATACTCAGCTTGACGTCATATGGTATGGAACAGCCCTTTGGCCAGTTCAGCTCTCCTGGCTGTGTCCCCTCCCAACGTCCCGTGCCCAAGAAACTGAAAAGTCCTTCACTTACTATAAACATCACCCAGCAACAACCAAAGCCATCAGCTGCTGTCAGCGTTGTTCTCACACCAAATCCCAAACACGGCACTGTACCAGCTGCTAAGAAGGAAATTAACTCTGTTCCAGCTGAAACCAGGAAAAGTACACTGTGCATCCCTTGAATAACTTCATCAATGAGGAAGTCCAGTTGTGACTACTGGATTCTCTGATTGTATGAGACTGATGGATTTGCAGTCCATCCCTAAAAGAGAAACAGTGAGGAATCAGGCTATTGTGGCTCCGTGCCTCATGTAAATCAAGTTAGTACAATCTGTGGGGTGTTTCTTTAGTTTTCTTGAAACAAAACTCATCATTCTCCTGTTCTCTGTTGGGTATCCTGAAGGGCTTTTTCAGTGGAGTTACTGTTGTTATCCACAGGAAAACTGAAACTATAATTTGTCCAAGGCACAAGAATTTGTAGAAAGCTTTTTCCTATTCTCTTAAGCACTGTGAGTGGAAGGGAATTCTGTGCTGTAACTCCAGCTGGCAGCACACTGCACAGAGGACAAGGCATGCCGTCTTGTTGATCTCGTGAAGTGAAGATAAGCCATCAAACAGACAATAGGTTAGGAAGGGAGGAATAATGTATAAAAAGTGTGTCAGAGCAGTCCACAGCACAAATAATGTTTTATGTAAAATAATTATGTATAATTATAAAAGATCAGCCAGCCTTAAGAAGTGATGTTAAAACATTTTGGGAACAATGGCGATTTAGCTGAAAAAAATGTATTTTAGGGTAACCTCATATGAAATTGCATAATATATAATTGTGCAAAGAATCTTTATCCTTCACGTTCAGTGGAGCCTATGATTTGCTCTGCAATCACATGCTTTATATTGAAATAATTCTTTTCTCAGAGGATTTTAAAATTAACAGCATTGAACTCAGTTAAGTACCTTATCTAGGAACAAAAGCACAAAGTTAAAAAAACCCCTTATTTTTAATGATTCCTGCCATACTTTCATGGAGTGAATTCAGGTCATGTATGGGAGAATATGTTAGAGTGATTATTTGTGAAAAGATGTTTAATTCAGAGATGTGCCACTGGGTTCACTCTGGAACAGCTTGTATATAAAGAAATACAGCACATGACAGTTCAGTGATGGTATTTCATTAATTAATAAAATAGCCCATTTTAAATTTCACAGAATGGAAAGAAAAGGATGACGCCCTGCTCTGAAATGTTTGTCATTCCCAAAGAGCCAAATTCAGAACAGTGGATAGGTATTTCTTGTCTTTTTCTCTCCCTACCTGCCAAATGGGGCAAGCACCCCTATGCAGTGTCTAAACTTTTATCTGAAATGCTGAAGGTGATGTTTCAGAGTCCTTCAACCCCATTCCTGCAGTATGTCTGGCTGCTTCATATAGGCTCATAAGGAGCAAAGAGGTGAGTTATGTTTTTCTTACTTCTCCTTTGAATCAGTGAAAGAGTTAATGAGAATGTGCAAGAATTATGGTGTATGTGCTAGGGATTAAAGATCAGCTATTACAAATTGTCAATCTATAAACCACCAGCCACTAGCCTGCATTGCACTTTGACCTTATCTTTATATGTAACAGGAAAGAGCTGTTCTTAGCCCAGACAGGAGGGGACCACTAGGGCTGCGGGAGCAGCGGGGTGGAGAACACAGGAACCGTTTATTACATGAAAGATGGATATGATATTTGGTAGAAATAAAGAAGAACATCCAGAGCCCATAAAAGCTGAGGTGCAAGGTAAGTGACAGAAAATCTGTTCTAATACGTCCGGTTACTTTGGTGTTTTCAAATACGTAAACACTGGAAGACTTGTTTGCCCAAGACAACGCTGAAAAGCGAAACTGGGAAAGGGAGAAGCATAAATGAATTTTCTTTAAAGGGCCGATCTCCAATAACATTTGTGCCTCGACTGTGGGATTTTTCTCACTTCTTGGGCATTTCTGTGCACTTTTCAAAAAAGTCCGTTAGAACAGGATTCACTGAAGTTGGTGGTGGATTTAATCTGGTGACAACCCCTCCCCCATGGCTCTGCGCAGGCTTTCGGTTTCTCCTCTCTGTAACCCTCTCCTACCCTCCCTCTGTCTGCTTATGCTCTTCCTTGCCTCCTGGAGAGCGTCACTAACATTGGGGCTCTTCAACAATAGTATTTCTAAGTAGAAAAGCAGCAGCAGTGATGCCACTGCATACCGTCAAAAAGAGGTCTCAGAAGTTAATCCAGTAAAAACAGCGGAATATCCTTCAGTGAGGTAGCTTGAAGTGGCTCTCTAGGGATGAACGCTTGATCAATCTCTTATTTTTACTGGGGTTTTTTAACTTTACAGCAGAGTTTTTTTGCTACAGCTACAGGAGAGGTCTGTTGCTCAAAACACCTAATTAGTAAATATGTGCTGCATTGTTTGTAATATGTAGCCCAAGAAATGACAGGCATCTAATACCAATTCTAAAGTCACTTCCCGAGTACCACAGTTAAAACCCCAACAATTAAAACTTTCATTACTTTGTTGTTGTTGCTCAGTTTGGTGGCTGAATTGAAAAAGATTTTGTTTCAGGTCAGAAAAAGTGCTTTGTTATAATCTGCAGTGAGTTTATGCCTTTCAATACTTTTTTTCCTCAAGGTAAAAAGTTATTATTGAAACATTTGAAGTTGTTTCCAAACAAACCATTTATCAGACCTGATCTGTATTATGGCATGGTTTATTTAAACAAAGACTGCATATTTCAGTAAATAAAATTATGTATACAAAATATTCCTTCATTGGTAATGAAGTTTCAGTATTTACCAGTTATGAAAACTGAAGAGAAACTTGACCTCTTTAAATATTTTTCTAGCCCTGAGCTCTTCCAGTATTTTGGCTCTGTGTTACACAATATCTGCACTGTACATATCACCCCATACTTCTAATGTCAACTGTAATGTAACCCATGTTCTAAACACTGTACAGCCATGTGGTTGTATAAGACTCTGTTGCTATCTTAGTTAATAAACTTCCAAATATTCAGAGATTTTAACTGTACCAGTTTTGTGTCTTCGTGTGGTATGGAAAAGTACCATTATTTCCACTTTAGATAAAAGTCTGAAGCAAAAAAGATACAAGGTCCAGATTTTTAAACCTACTTAAGCACTTTAGGATGCTGATTGGTACTCAGTGTGATTTACAGAAATTCTTAGTTCCCACTAAGATGAATTTTCATCTGAAAACCTCACTACATGACACTTTGCTCCATGCTTTTCATACTGGAATCATGGCAGCAACGACACTGAATTACACCAGGAGTTTCAGAAGCTGTATCAAGTCCACAGTTCCTTAAGAAGATCCCCTTTCCCCTCTGTTTATCTCTTCCAGTGAAATTATTTTATTGGCCTGAAACTTTTTGAGCATTCTGATATAGAGTAATAATCTCTAAACAAAATTTTTAGCCCTAGGTGCTGCAAGATGTTCACTGAATTGCAGAAAGAGTTGCTTTTCTTGGATGATGGGCCCCAAAGTAGAAAATAGTTTTACTGGGTCAAAATCTCACAAAACCTCATATGCAGCAGAAATATTACATTTGCACTGCAGGGAAAGAAGGACTGGTTGCAGCAAGCCCACGTGCAGTCAGCCCCAACTCAGTGTCAGCAAAAGGTTTATTGCAGCCCATGCTCTTTGCACAGATTTACAATCATGAGCGGCATTGGTAGGAGGGTAGAAGCACAGAAAAGCACACTCGTTACACTGCAGTCACCCGTAGTATTGGAGAAATAGCAGAGCCTACCGTCTTCTATTGCCAAATAACAGAAAACTGTGGAAAGGGAAGTGGCAAGAACAGAAACACTTATATTTTAGGCATATAAGCAGACTAAACTTGTTGAGCAATTAATGTTCAGTAGTCAGCCAAACAAAAATTCTGTATCTATTTTGAATATATACTTTTTAAAGATCCTAATCCTATTGTCTCTGAAGGATTCTTTTCTTTTGCTAACTTGTGGTTTCCTGTCTTCTCACTAACTGTTCTTAGTTGCTTGAGTTTCATGGAATTATCTGTATTAAAGGTTAATCCTTGTTCATCTTATACAAAAAAGTACTGGAATCACTGCATTGGAACTTCTTGTATTAGAAAGGCAAGGTTTGATTTTCAAGGCTCTTCTAGAACATAATAATAGTAATAATAATACTAGCAATGACAATGAAAGTACATCCATTGTGTCAAAATTTTTAATCTTCCTCATGTATTCCAGAACTGTAACCCTATGTGGCATACAATATTATTTGGTTAGCCTGACTGAGAATACATTTTCAGTAAAGCTGACATTTCCTCCATATCCTTCCTTTGCATTTGAACGGTTTTTCCTTGTGTCCTTTATGTCATTTGTTTGAAGAAATGGCAAACATCCTTGTCTCCCTTACCTAAAAAGATGAAAATTCAGGAAATGGTCTCAGAGAGAGTGGCCAAAGTCCCTTTAGGATCTCAGAAAGTCTTACAGCAAAACAACCGTTACCTCTCTGCAACTACATCAGCTTTGACAAAAATGAGTATTTCCATAGGAGGACACTTCTATCTGTTATAGAGGGAGTATTAATAAGAAAGTGTGTCAATATATTCAACATAGGGTTCACAAATTAAATGATAAGGAGAACTAAATGCTGTGAATAGCTTTTTATGCAGAGACAATGTTCAGCGTAGGAATTGTGTGGAAAAGTGGTATGTGGTTTTAAATGTTCCCTCAGGAAGCATACACACACAGAAGCAAGTGAAGCCTTTAATTTATTATCTGATAGGCTTTTGTTCAGCTCTTTAACCCAAACGACATTCTTTAATTGTTATTATTCTGTGTGTCAAATGGTAGGTAATGTATTTCTTGCAGGGATTTGATGAGGAACATTTCTTATTCAAACCTCAACAGTACTTACGTATATATTTTCAGTATAATATTCCTAGCCTTTATTTGTGTTCAAAACACCAACATTATGACTAGTGTCACAAAAGCACTCCCAAAATGACACTACATTATGCTGTGTAATTTAATAAATGAAATTTTTACTGGAATTCATTTAGTCCGAAGTTTAAATGGATATACTGAAGGCCAATGCAAGTCATATAATCTATAAAATATGTTTTTTTTCTGATAAGCTCTAGCTTTTCCTGGCATGAGTAAAAGGGTTTAAATATATCACTTTAAAATCTGAGTGCAAGAAAGAAAGGTCCAGCTTTCTTTACTTGCTGATATTTAGCAAATTACATTCCAGCAATCTCATCTTCTTATAGTAATCTCACATAGCAATATTCATACAGGATATTACTAGTGCCACATTTTTGAGCAGACAGTATTTCAGTTAACCCAAACTCCGACATAATTATATGCTATTACAGAGCTCAACACACCCATAGTGTGTCTGCCTCTATGAAGCCTATGCCCTTAGGAAAATTATCCTGTAACGTGCCCCTTACCTAAATGGATGGGTACTGGTATCTCCTTTTTGCTTGTAGGTGAGGTGCCCACCTGGCTGCAAGGGATATTGCTCCGAAATGGCCCAGGGATGCACACTATAGGGGACACTACGTATAACCACTGGTTTGATGGCTTGGCTCTGCTGCATAGCTTTACATTTAAAAATGGTAAGTTATCAGATTGAAAAAAGCTCAACAACCTGAATCTTGGTGCCTTATGCTGCTAATTCTGTTTAGAGTTTGGTTAGTGTTAGAAAGTTGCAGGTTTTGTCCGCAGAGTGGCATATGTGGTGAGGTGTGAGTGCTTTGGGGAAAGTCTCGGCAAACATAGACTCACACCTCACTCTCCACAGCAGCAGCAGGAGTATCTCTGCAGGGCTGTTATCAGAAAGAGATTATGTTTGTCATTTTTCTCTCGAGTGCCAAAGTTCAATATTGTCTGCACTGCGGGACAGCCTGCAGCCAGCTCTGCACAGGTCTCCGCAGGGCAGCCTTTGCCTTCCACCCAAAGCAAGAAAACCTCTGTTGTTTCAAACTGGATCAGCCAAAAGTACTGTAATATCTAATATCCGGAGGCTTTTCTGTTGTGGATGAGCAACCTAGTTTCAGGGGAGGCTAACATTCCCTTTTTGGGATTTGGTTGCAGCTATAACAGCTGCCAGGAGAGAAACTGGGCCACTGTGTCACTTCACAACTCAAACCTCACTTACGTGTACTTGACACCCCTACAAGCAGTCCTCCTACTTGTCATCCTTATGGAGGGGAAACAGGCAGCTCCTCAATCCTAAACAACTTCATTTTTTGCTTTCAGTTAAAGTATTTTTTATCCATTCAGCTGTTTTACAGTGTGAGGTAGGATGTTTTATACCTAGATCTGTAAAAGAACTGGGGTTTACTCCTGTCATCCTCCATTCCTAATATTTGCTTTTTAGTTTCCGTTTCTGTGATTGGAGGCATTTAATGCAACAGCAGGATCTCCTTCCCTGTCCAGCTCTGCATCCTTAACAAAATAACCTATAAAGAAATGACCAGTGTTTTTTAAATTGTTAGTATATTTCACTTACCCAAAGCAAACAGAGCTCAGTTAGTTCAAGTAGAGTGGTCTATTAAATTGTTTAGGGTAGACATTGATTCCTTCAAGCCATTTGTTACTTTCTCATAACTAAATTTTGCCAATACAAGTGATTTATCACCACCCATACATTGAGGGTCAATTAATCATTTTTACACAGGTTGTTTTGGTTTACTGGAATAGCTTATCCAAATCCCTCCATTTCTCTCCCCAGTCCCCCAGTATTGTCCAAATGTATTGGGAGTCGCGGAAGCTAGACAAATCGTTACCAATCTCAGCAGCCACAAGAACAGTCCTGGGTTCCTTAAGCGAGCTGGAAAAGCCTTCCAGAACAGGGAGTTAGGGGCACTGGCCATTTCATTGCAAACTTCCCTTAGCAAAAGGACAACTGCTTGAGAAACTTTCTCTGACTTTACCTGTGCTAATTTTCTAAAGAACTCCGTATGAATTGTGTCTGAAACCTGTTTGGCCTTTGACAGGTGAAGTTTACTACAGAAGTAAGTATCTCCAAAGTGACACGTACAACTGCAACATAGAAGCAAACCGAATTGTGGTGTCTGAGTTTGGAACGATGGCTTATCCAGATCCATGCAAAAACATATTTTCCAAGTAAGCAGCGCGTTTTCCAACAGGATTCTTCTATCTACTTCTCTCTCCAGCACAGATAGCTTTCTGTGTACTCCTGACCCATATTTACAAATACAAACTTTCTTTTGTAAATTTACAATTGCTAAATGTTGAAAATACCAAGAGATATATCCAGCATTGTACTATGTACTATTGTAATATGGATTATTCTAAGGCAAATATTTTAAATTCATTTTATGAACAATATTGGCTGTTTTATACACTATTGGAAGTAAATTTTGTTGTAATTTTGAAAAAGCAGTATTTTCTTTTTCAAGTGTTTCACAGAAGTTTGTAAAAATGATACCCTATAAGGGGAGAAGCAGCAAGAAAGGAAAAGATTAAGAGATGGAGAAGGAATTTATGCAAAGTCTATTCAACAAAAAGGAAAAAAGCATGGAGAAAAAAAAAAAAGAAAAAAAAAGGAAAAACTTCTGAATTTAAGGTCATTTTTACCAAAAAAAAAAGAAAGTGACAAAAAACTTCAGTTGCTTCTTGAGTCCGGTGCAGTACTTTGAAGGACTACACCCATAGGGCTGGGCTAATCTTATGTTCAAAATCAGAACCACTTGGGATGACTGCAATAGCTGCTTGTGTACCATTAGGAAGGATGATAGGCTGCATATGAGAGACAAGGCATCAGCCATTGTGTTATCACCTGTCCTGTAACATTGGCTGTGGGTATTCCCTAACGAATGCAAGTAGCTCACTGATCTCTTCTCCCTTGCTGAACTACCTCTAATGACCTTGAATTTGATACTTGGTAAGAGCATGTGCATGAATACTTATTGCAAAACAGTTTATATGCTCTGCGTTGTTACCCTGAGATAAGATGCTTTTCTTCCCTCTTTCAGCAGTGATAGGGTAATGCTGGCATTTAAGTTCAAAAGGGATATAAGGAGCTTTGTCTTGTCTTCAAGTGAATATGATAAAATCCTGTATTAAGGAAAGCTGTCAAGCCCATGTGTGAAGCTGTTGAAATCAGAGTTGTGGTACAGGATAATACCAGGATTAAAGGTATTCCATCAGGGAGTATATGAATCTATTTTATGAAGGCATAGGCCAAATTTTCACAAGGTATGCACAGGAGAGTAATTAGCCCATCCTGATAAACGAGTGCTATGTTACAGCTGACAGCAGGACTGGACCTGGGTGCCCATTTGTGTGTGGAAAAACAAGTTGCATGCATGTCCTTAACCCTTGCCCAGGACAAGGGCATTGGAGAAGTCCATCTCCTCTGCTTTTCCCCCCTTTCCACCGAGACAAGGGCACTGCAGGGGAGGGACAGAGCCAGCTCCATGCCCCTGCTGCTGTGCACAGCCTGTGCTGCTGGGGTGCCTTCTGCTTTGCGCGGGGTACAGGCTAGTACAGCTGCTGCTGCTGCTTCAATGAACCAATATGAAATTTCCCTCCGTACAGGGCGTTCTCATACTTGTCTCACACCATTCCTGAGTTCACAGACAACTGCCTGATCAACATTATGAAAACTGGGGATGACTTTTATGCTACCAGTGAGACTAACTTCATCAGGAAAATTAACCCGCAGACTCTGGAGACATTAGAGAAGGTATAAATGACTGTCTGTCATTCTGGTTCCTCTTCTGCTAACGAATAAAGTTTCGGGCTGACTCATAAGGATCCTTTAACATGTGCAGGACACAAAACTGGAAAGACACTTCCCTTCTACTATTCCCTTACTTTTGAAATCACAAAGGGAAATTGTGAAGATACCATATCTTTTAAGAACTCGTGAGTGCAAAATTAAATCCCAGGTAGTTTGGGAGAAGCTGTTCTTTGAGCAATTTCACTTGTACGTAATCAGGTTTCAGGAATAATACCACATATCATGCTTAGGAGATTATTTTGGATTATTTCCATTATTATGCATCTGTAGTTATCAAATGATTTACATAATTAACAATTCAGCAGGTCAGTTATATGACTGCTTTTCAAGTACCTTATGCAAGATATTGGGTAATTATTAAAATGAAAAGTTGTCATGTTAAAATATACAATTGAGATTTTTTTCTGACGTGCAGTACAGTTTGAGTGCAATTCCCAAGCTTTAAATAAAATAGAAATATTTTTGCTCCAGAAGATTGCTAGACTCATAGCCCTGTTAAATAAGCTGCTTTCAGGATGAAGTGGGCATTTGCAGAATAACTTCTTTAGCCAATCCTCCTGTTGTGTTACGTGGCTGCAAGGGAGAAGTGAAGGTAATTCAGATTCCGTAATTTGTTGAATTGGGAAATCATTTGAGTACTTATATAAGAAGTCATTTGACTTAATTGTTTACATTTCGAGGACTTTTGAAAATGGGGTACCAATAAAAGGCTGCCAGTGCTAAAAAGCTGGTGGATTTGTGGTGTTAACTGAGACCGATTTTAATTCTCTTATGCATCTCTAAAATCTCCTGTTGTATCATTTTCCAGGTTGACTACAGCAAGTATGTAGCTGTAAATGTGGCAACTTCTCACCCACACTACGACAGTGCTGGAAATGTTCTCAACATGGGTACTTCAATAGTTGATAAAGGGAGGACAAAATACATTATGTTTAAGATTCCTCCCTCTGTGCCAGGTAAGATCTGTCTTTTATCAATATTTTCTAGAAACCTGTCAGCATTTTCTTTTCTTCTGACGTTAAGGGGTTGTGACACAGCTCTTCTAGAAACCAGTGATGTTAATTTTCTTAATTTTAATTTATTGTGAACTTAATGTTAACAGCTTAGCCTGTCTGGGTATATGCTATTACAAAGGTTCATCTTGAATATGGTGTAAACAGGGTATTTTAGTGTGAAGAACATTGCTTTTATAAGAATTTGCTTTTATAAGAATTCTATTTTGAATATTACTAGAGTCAACTAACTCTTTTAGAAGAATTTCCATTCCCTGTATTGTGATGCATAGAAGGAGGATGAACAGAAACAATTTTATCTATAGGTCATTATATATAAATTGAAGTTGTAAATTTTGATTTTCTTCATAAATGAAAATGCTCTTAAAATGCTGATACTGTCATTATAGGGAAGCATAATGCAAAATAGTACCTAATATAGAGTTAATTCCTCTCTAACCTGGCCTACCCTAGACCCTGCTGAAATACTGTTCACAGAGCAAATCACTTGCTCTTTTTCCTTTAAGACAATCCTTTTGTGTGTGCGTTGTTGTTTAAAATTAGCTGCTAATGTGATTGAAAGTCTGTGCCTTGGCTGAACAATTAAGAGGCCTTCCACAGCTGAAAGACAAGTTTGAAATTTCTAGCTGGGGCTCAAAGTCAGTATAGATCAAAAAGGAACTTCTGCTTAGAATTTCAAAAACATGGGGTCATTTCAATCCCCCAGTAAAGCTGCTGATTTAATTGAACATCTTTCTCCTCTATGCTGGAACTTGTGAAGACAGTAACCAGTGGAATCAAATGCTAAGATGAGGGGGCTCTGTCTAAATCGATCCAGCATTGTGGTATTACTACATTCCTTCACTCAGATGCAAACTCCTATGTTAATTCTGCAGGAGTAAACTAACCACCTTCTTAACTGAAATTGCAAATAAAACTGAGAGGAACCTGTTCTTCCCTACTTCATACATGGCAGAAGTTGAAGCACAAGATTGGATAGGAATTTATTATAAATATAATTTTCTTTTTTTATCATTTATACTCAGAAAAAGAAAAGAAGAAATCTTGTTTTAAGCATCTAGAAGTGGTATGCTCCATCCCTTCTCGCTCTCTGCTCCACCCAAGCTACTACCATAGCTTTGGAATCACAGAAAATTACATTATCTTCGTGGAGCAGCCATTCAAACTGGATATTGTCAAAATGGCAACTGCTTACATCCGAGGTGTGAACTGGGCTTCCTGCCTTTCCTATCATAAGGAGGATAAGGTATTTTTCCCAGTGCTAAGCAATGGAATCAGACAGGCCACTGATCTCTTTCACAGTTCTGTTTTTCATCTAGTTCATTAATTTCAGTAATCCCTCTTTTTTTTAACCCTTGACTTTCATGTTGAGCATTTTTTTTAGAAGTTGTATTTTTTTGGATACTATCTCCCATCTCCAGAAATGTCACAAACAAATATCTGATGCTGAAGTGCTTGAGAAAGACAGTAGTTTGGCATTGTTAGAAATTCTGTGTGCTAGCAGAGAAATTCAAAACCAACTAGTGTCTCAGACACGTATAGTTGCTGTGTATTGTGGAAGAGATCTACTCTATCCATTGCATCAGACAGGAGAGCCAAACGGCCAACAAAAGGAGAGTCTTTCACTGTGGCAAATGAGGAAAAAACCTGTTTTCTGAGGACCTTATTTCCACATGCTTTGGCCATCAATAAGTGGGGCATGCTGGGGCAGAGGGCACCAGTACAGCACTGCACAGAGCCTCTGGACTAAGGCAGATTTGTTTAACTTAAAAATAGAGCAGGGGATTTTCCAGGTTTTACAGGAAAACTTCAGCCCTCAGCCTAGCCCAAATAGTAATTTACAGCAGTAAAATGAGTTTAAAGCACTTCCACACTCATTTTACTCTTGCATTTTGTGGTCTTTAGGTCGGAATCTCTTGTCTCCTAGCAGCAAATCCTGAGTTCTTAATATGCTTCAGTAGAAACAGACAATACATTAGAATGTTGATGGCTGCCGTTAGAAAACAGTTTCCTAAATAACTATTTGCTGATCATTAATGGTTTTAAACAATGTTTCCTGTCTTTCAGACTTGGTTTCACTTTGTAGACAAGAAGACTAAAAAAGAAGTATCCACCAAGTTTTATAGTGACGCTATGGTGTTTTTTCACCATATAAATGCCTATGAAGAGGATGGCCACATTATTTTTGATCTTATTGCCTATACAGACAACAGCTTATATGAGATGTTCTATTTAAAAAAACTGACTGAAGTCTTTGAAGAGAACAAGCTTACCTCCATGCCAACCTGCAAACGATTTGTTGTTCCTCTGCAGTACAATAAGGTAGAAAGAAAATGGCTTTTTAACCTGTTCTTTGATCAGTCATTTTAAATACATCAGTGTGTGTGAATAATGGGCGAATTATTAGTTACCAGCCCTTATGTGCAAATTTCTGATTCTTTAAAAATAGCATATACAGAAAGTGTGCAGGAGTTTTGTTCTGTGTACATATTGTGAGAAATGGCAATGAGCAGCTGGACGTACAGTTACATGGATCTCGGTTCTGATACCATCCGTTATGGAGAACAGAGCTATTGAGTGTATGTAACTTCCTTCCCAGTGAGATGATTTGTAAAAGGCTATCAAATATGAGCAGATATGTAAACTTGGCTGTTGGCTGGAAGGGCATGCACATGAGGTTTTGCACAATCTGTTTTTTCCACTTTACTGAAAGCTTGTAGATAATACACACATGCTCCCAACTATTGCAATGGTTTTATTAAAATTAGAAGATTTCATTTAAGTGTGAGATTTACCAGGAAGAGGAAATATTTTCAGTTTAATTTAAAACATTGTTTTACATCATTGTTTGCAGGGAAGATTTTGTACTGCACAGCAACTTGGGTAGGTTTCTGCCTGATACGTTTGGAATGGATACTACTTTTTCTTTCTACCTCCTAGAATGGCACTGCTTTGTTCATGTCTCGAGTTTTGCAGCAATAACAAAGGATGTGTTGGATCACACCAGCTAGCCAAACTATCCTGAAATCTGAAGAATTGGGCAGTAGCATATTAAAAACAAGAGTGCATTACACTTGTTTTTGCACTTGATTTATAGCAGGTGCAAAAATCTAACCTCGGTGACTTTTCGTGGGAATTTGATACCTAATTCCTTGAAACCCATCTTCATTAATTCAATACACAAAATATGTAATCCATTTATTGTGCTTCTGGAACATATAGACATGTCTATCTAAACTTTTCTAAAGGTTTGGTGTGATTCAAAATGATTACTCTGTGTTATATTAAAATCCCCTCAGTATAGCAAGATTTCTAATGAAAAGGTCAGAATCTATTACAAGATAAATGCAATAAGAAGGAACTTCCTGAAGCTGGACTATTTGTTTGATCCCAATACTGTCTATATTAATATCAAACCTGATGAAAGTTCTAAATTAGAAGCATTTTCTTAGAGACAAATTATTTTTTCAGCATATGTCTCTTTCAGGATGCTGAAGTAGGTTCTAATTTAGTCACACTTCCATCAACCGCAACTGCTGTAAAAGAGAAAGATGGCAGCATCTATTGCCAACCTGAAATACTATGTGAAGGTGAGACATATCCATTGTACAAATCTCAAATATATTCTCTTATGCACACATAGATGCATTCTAATATGCTGAATAGCTGTTCATATATGTAAAATCTTTATAAAGCGAAGAGAAATGGAACTATATTAATTAATGAATTTAGTGTAGATACTGACAATTTCTTTCTCTTCTTTACATCCCTCCTCTGGGTCTATCCAGTAGTATATGACCCTGAACCCCTCAGATATATATTTATCAAGAGTGAAATCCTTTAAATGTCCAAAGTTACATCAGTTTTATATTAAAATACGATCCCTAGTCTGATCTTACAACTATTAATATGGCTTGCAAATCTACCTGTTATAAGAGTAATTTTAGTTCAATAGGTCTGTTCTACATCATAACTTCAGTTATTGCTGTGTTTTATAAAGATTGTGTTTGAAAGTGGATTTTTAAACTTTCAGGGGATAGTAACAGGAATATGTAAAGGACAGGTATTTATCTGAAATGAAAGTAATTTCTTAGAATGGTAGCCTCCAATTGTAGCTCATATGTTTTATAACTCATGTATTTACAAAGAATGAAAAAAACAAACAAAAAAATTATGTTTATGTGGCTTAATTATGTTGTGTTAATATCTATCTTCAGCTTTTAAGAAATTCAGACATACAAAATCTATGCCACACCTGTTTTAAATACTGTCAAGGTTTTTCCACAAGGAAAAACTTCCTGAAGACTGGCAAATGAAAATGTACATTGAATTATTTTTCTTTTCTCGTTAGTATGTCTTGAACTTTATTTTTACCCAGGAATAGAACTGCCTCGCATCAACTATGACTATAATGGCAAAACCTACAAGTATGTCTTTGCAACGGAAGTCCAGTGGAGTCCAGTTCCTACAAAGGTATGATTAACATTTACAAAGTCAGAAACTATGTTTTTAGAACACAAATCAAATTTAAGCAGTTACATGTAGACCATGCTTCAGCAGTCTGGCCCACAATATAGCCTAATCTGATTCATACATGCAAATTCAAAGTGTGTGGTTCTGAGGCCAGAAATGGAACTCTCTCTTTCCCTCCCCCCCCCCCCCCCCCCCCCCATCAAGTTAAAGCTTCTAAATGATGACACTGCAGTTGGGTACTATGCTCATGAACTTCAGCACCTGAAAGCAGGGAGATGAAAAGTTGGACATGTATGTTAACTTACTTGTAGGGTTAATACAGCCTCACTGGGATGAACTCTGGGAACAATGTATCTTCATTTTACTAGTTGAAAATCTGGAACATTATTATCAGCTGTTAAAAACCATGTAGTTCCATAGGCAGCCGCACAAATGCTTTCTTGCAGATGTGACTTGAGATTGGATTCTTGAGTATTCAAGAGTGTATGTGTTTCTGTCAAAACTTTTCTCATTGGTGGGTCATTCCCATGCAAAGAAACATGAAATGACTAAATTCTTATAAGGGTCAGCTCGTGTTGTACCGTTTCCCTCCTAAAGTATTAATAAACTCAGGCTTCTTTAGCCAGCTTTGTACTTCCACAAAGTCTCTTGAACACAATAGTTACCGAGACTCTCACTTTTCTGCTAAATTGGGCTGAACTTCCATAACATGCCAAAAGCTACAAGGGAGAGAGTACGAAAAAGAAGTACTAGACAGACATACATCTGTAATATTTTTTCCCTTTGGGAAACCTAACTTAAAAAAAAAAGTTACTGCAATAGTATCTAATCAATTAAAAATACTAAAACAATACATAGTTTTTCAGAAAGCTTCTATCTTTTGCTAGCTAGTTCTATATTAGAGGGTAGCAAATGCTTCATTTCTGTATGCATGATGCCAGCTTTTCAGGAGACAGCCTAGAGCACAAGTAGATGAAGATGAAAAGTATTAATAGTTAAAGGTAAGAGTATTGTACAGACAAGCTCACTCTTTATAATTCTTGCTCCATGACAAATAAAGTTCACTGTTGTTTCTTGTATATAATTATCACCGCTGATTACAAAATAAAGCTGGATTTCTGCATGATGCAAGAAAATTTATTGCAGCACATCTGACAGTAGCTCAAACAAATCTGCACGTTTGTGATTTCCAGTGCAGATAATCCCTGCTTGACTTAAATATAATAAAAAATGCTGTTACAAGATTTTTCTTTCACATCACTTGCTCTTTAATGAATGCAGGCACAACAACAGTCATGTATAATCCTTAGGTAAAGTCTGTCAGTAAAACTGCAGTCAGATTGGTTAGAAAGGAGAATTATTCCAAGTCATCTGCTAATTTGGATAGTTTCATTTTTGTGTAAACATACTTTTTGACTAAAGGTCAAAAGGGAAAAGAATATGACTGCATCGGTATGGGTAGAGAAAAGGCCTTAACAGAATTGAACTGAAAATGCCATACATCCCCACTGGTAATTGGTTTGGCCAGGCACTTGACCCATTAATGAGATGAAAATCTGTACTCTGTTCCTTCAGTAAATACCAGTGTCTGCGTGGAATTCTTGCCCCATTGGTTTAATCTTTACACATCACTATTAATAGCCTTTGTTCTGGCATATATTACCTACTTAACAATAGAAGGCCTTGAGAAATATTGAGGTCACAATAAAAGGAAAATAATTCACAGGATTAGAAAACAGAAGGTTTAAATCCTGTTTCCTGCTTTATTACAGAATTGCAGTGATTTGGCACGAGTCACTTAAATGTTCTAGGCTTTGGACTCTTCCTCTCTATAGTGAGGGCATTATTTATAGTGAAGGTTCTCTCATGATCTGTTAGTGTTTGTAAAACACTTAAAGTCCATTAAATGAAAGGTGCAATTGTAATCTAATGCAATGAAATGAAAAGAACACTCTGTGATTATGCAGCCACTAAGCGTGACTCCAAAGCTGAGCAGGTGTTTCCTTCTTGTGATGACATATGCCTTGTTGCTCCTTAGCTCTTAGCATCGGTCCCCCATGCCGGCAGTCAGTTCATGTTGTACTTTTGGAAGAAAAACCACTGTCTGGGTCACTGACATTTTTCTTTTCTGGTCACAACAATTTAGATTGTAAAACTTAATACCCAGACAAAGGAAATGCTTCACTGGGGAGAGAACCACTGCTGGCCATCTGAGCCCATTTTTGTTCCCAGCCCTGATGCAAGAGAAGAAGATGATGGTAAGATAATAACAACATTCTGAAAGTTGGGATTACATGAGTTTTGCTTCAAATCTTGCAAGTTTCATTGTTCTTTGTCAAGAAAGCTGGGTTGATGCTTCGACTGTGAGATTAAAATTAGAACCAGCTGTTTTTCTCCTGCAGACAAAGCCCCAAAGCAACAATAGGCCAAAATCAGCTTGTGTGGCCATAAACAATAAAATCAATGCTTAGGACTTTCCAGAGAGCCACATGGAGCTGGGTTTTTCAATAGTTTGGAGCAGCTGAAGCTATGGGAAGTCAGTGTTGTTACAGATGAGAACGTGAAGTGGCACCACAAGTCTCCCTGTAGTCTCAATCCAGTTCTGTTCTCAGGTGACTCTTCCCAAAGGCAAATGGCAAATAGTTGAAATCATGAGTCCCAAAACTGCCAGGCCCACAATCTGGTGTGGGTTTGCTTTTTTCCTTCCCAATGAACTGCAGGCCGACCACAAAAAAGCGCAGAAGAGAAGCATTCATTAGTTCTTTAGCACTCTCAGTAAACTTCCTGATCTAGTAAGCACTTTTAGTTTGTGTCCTAAAATTCTTAGGCGACAAGAATTGTTTCCTGACAGTGTGATCTCTTCTGCTTGGTGTAACTAGTATGTGCTTCTAATTCTTCATTTGTATGTCACAGGTGTTGTTCTGACCTGTGTTGTGGTGTCTGATCCAAAGAAAGCACCCTTCCTGCTTGTCTTGGATGCTAAGACATTCAGAGAATTGGGCCGAGCCATAATTGATGTAGAAATGCATCTGGACCTGCATGGAATGTTTATACCACAGAAAGATTTGAAGACTGAGACTGAGTAAAATGCTATTCATCCTGTTACACAGACTGAGACAACCTTCTGTGGTTGTGGGTTAGTGTGGGATATCATTCAGGAACAGCCTTGCCTTATGAAAAGAAATGACTAAATGTAATGCCTTCAATAACCATATATAATCTCTTCAAAGAGATAAAAGTAACTTTTATTACAAATAACAAAAGATTGGTATTGAATGCTAATGTTGTATACAACCCGTGGGGCAGGGAATAGGAGACAAAGGTAACAAGAAATGTTTTATTTGAGTAGAATATAGCTTTCTGAGCAAATGAAGTACTGTATTTATAGGGTGATGTATGGTATGAGTCACATGTGTCTGCAGCTCATGTAACTTTCACAGACTGTTTCAAGGCTGCAATTCATGATGAAAGTTGTCTCCTGCCAGGAACCCTCACGTTAAACTGCCTGCTATGATGCTGATAATTCATGGCAATGCATTTTCTTGGTGCTTGATTTCTTAAACTCTGCTGTAACCAAAGTATTACACTGAGGTGCTACGACTTTCTAATTTAGAACCTAAAAAGCCCTGCTTTGCTAGTAACTTCAGGGTGTATTTTTCCCTTTTATGTTGACAAAAACAAGTAACTTGAAATAGAATATGTGGGTTTATGTAGCATTCAATTATACTTCAGTGCTATTCAATCTTAAGCACTTGGTATTTAAATCAGTTTTCCTTGAGAAGAGTATCTGACATGACATTTCAGGTAATTAGATTATTAAATTGTGTAAAAGATAAACAGAAATGTATTTATTAATATTGCTAATAGTGTCTGTTAATAACAGCATGTATATGAATAAGAACAGTGTATTTCTAGCAGAACGCAGATACATATTCAACAAGCTGTTTAAGTAAAGGAATGAAAGGCTTAAGTTAGACCTCATCTGAACTACAAGCTCGTGTTGCTATAGCTAAGCATTTGCTTTATTGCCTGCTTAGGAGCATCCATATTCTGACACAGGTTTATCGTTGCCTGTAACAGATGCTTCCCAATAAAAACACCAAACTCTCATTCACAGTCACAATTAAAAAGCGTGTTTCAACATAGCGTTCAAATGCCAAGTATACCGTGGCTGGTTTTTGTTATAGGAAAGGCATCTCCTAATCCCCTGACTGTATTCCTGTTTTCTGATTTGGGCCATTGATTTTTCTTTAAATGAGAGCTTTTTTTCCTTTTAATTGTATGTTCCTATTGCGGCTAGCTTTACAGGTGGAGGCAATTTTACTCATGGAGAAAACTAGGTGTATTTCCATCCATTTTAGGTGCTTACCTGCTCTGTATGCAATCACCACACTACTCAGGTATTTCTCACTCTTCTGTACACCCACTCTTACAGTGTCTCTGCTGCTCACTGTGTTTTACAGGTAGGAAACAGAATGGAATCATTGTCATTTACTATCTCCTCATCACATCAGGGCTTTGGTGACTTGTTCGTGATTACACAAGATGTTTATGGCAGAGCAGGAATTGAACCAACATCATCCCCCATTCTTGTTTGCTCTGTAACAACTATACCTCCCTTCCTCTGCTTAAGCCTTTACAGTTTATAATATACAGGCTTATTTCTGTACAGGCTACTTCTAATGTAAAAAAAGTTACTGTGGTCAGATCTATAGTTAAAATATGCGGTTTGGAGCATTAAAACTTTTAGGTATTCCATAAAATAGAAATAACCACTCCAGTAAGTGTGTCTGCAGAAACTGTAATCTTTTGTGTTTTCAAGACATATTGCCACTACTATTTTAAATAAAATTATCTTCTAAAGAAGAAATTTAATTCCATTTTCGTAAGTAATATGGAATCAGTACTGGAATAGATAACTGACTTCTGATGCTGGCAAAGGACACCAACTGTGGAGTTGTTTCTTTTAATCTGAAAAAGTTTGGATTTAACAAGTCTCCACAAGTATTTCTGGAATTGCAAGGTGGTAATGAATCAAAAGTATAACGATTATTATAGATCTCTTTTTAAGAGTTTGTCTCCAGAATTTCTTCTGTAGAATTCATAGTGTTATGTTTTCAGGTGATCACGAGTTTGGATACAGGTGTTACCGGACTTCTGAGGAGCTAATTCTTACTGGCAGAGATGATATGATAGGGGAATATTCATCACAAAAAACAATCGGATTTGTTATCTGCAGTCCAAGAAAGCACACGTGTTATTTGTGTTCATGTATACTGCAGAAAGTAAATTCTAAGAAGTTGTCTTGGGTATGATTTTTTAAACAAAGTGTGCCATAATCCCTTGGTCAGTATTACACACGATTTGATTAGCATCAAGTTTGTAGTCAGGCTGAAGAGAAAAACAGTGATGTAAATCTGGATTTGCCAATCCCAGTATCCTCCGGTGGCAGAGACAATGCAGATAAAACCATATGGCTAATCATGAATTTGTTCAAGAATGTTTTTAGCAGCTGCAATAGTAATCTGATGAAACATTTACCCTGGGTATGGTAATGCACTGTATCATTTCCAGGGTGACAATAACAAAGGGGAATGCATATACACTTTGCCAAGTGGCTGCAAGGCGTGCGGTTTTTTGTTGTTGTGGTAACATGGCACATGGTAATCAGTCTGTCATTTGGTTTGCTTCTCTGACATCCTTCACTACGAATGAAATCTTGAGGGACAGAAAGGTTTGATTCTTCTTTTGCACCAATTTATGCACCAATTTAAATCATAAATTAGCTCAGTAAAAGTAGTGGAATTGTTGTAATGGCATGAAAAAGAATCTAGATTTAGTGACTGCAAATACAAATAGTAAGGATGGACAGCTGCGTTAAAGGAAAAAAAACACCATGGTTGGGCAAGAGAATCAGGCCATGGGTATGCATACATGTAATTACTTCAGAGATGTTACAAATGGCCCTCTAGTTGGTAGAGTGGTTTGTTTTGTGGTTGTGGGTTGTTTGTGTTGTTTTCTTTTTTTTTTTTTTTTTATCAACAGGTTTCATTAAATGGAACAAATAACAAAGCATAATAATTAATTTGTTCTCTGGAAGTGGATATTATCTGTTACACCTAATCCCATTGCCCCACATACGCAGCAGGAGGAAGCAGAAACACTGTTTACTAGGACAAGTTAAAAACCAGAAATATGGCTGTGTTTTCCTACATAACAATCTATGCAGGAGGCACAGAAACAAACCAGTGGTTTTAAATAACCAGGCCACTCAATGACATCTTTCCCAATAATTTAAACTGCTGTTCCCTCGGCTATGCAATTACCAAGTATTAATAACGAGCAAAACACATCTTTCACCCACAGTCAGGATGCCCAGCGCTCTCTGCTTTCATTACCCTCAAAGAGAGCCGAGGATGTGTCCTCTGGATCTATTGTGCGCTTCCTCATTCTGCGCTTGACAGCCTGGATAATTATATACCCAAGCCAGAAGAAGTGGCCTTCTAATATTTTTAAATGGGTATGTTATAACAGTAAGTGATGCAAAGTTGCTGGTGTTTCATGCAGATTAGCATGTTTGCAGGCCTTCCATCCCACCAGGATGTGAAACACATCCTCTGCTGCTCCTAAAGCTCTGGTTCAAAGCTGCGCAGCAAGCTGAGAGCACAGGACTCCTCTCTGTGACCCCTCTCCCATCAGAAAGCACTTCAGCGAGGGTTGGACTGGAAACACTGGTTTAAATGGGGCTATTCACGTTCTTCACAAGCAAGCACTGCATGCAGCGTTGTGACTCCTGGGGTGCACAGGGGTGGCAGGTGCCCCAGCTGAGCTCTCCATCTGGAGAACAAAGTTGTGTCTAGCTTGTAGAGGACAACGTTGCCTTTGTAAAGTCATTCGTTTCTCTTTCCTATGCGGACATCGCCAGATACCTTTGTCCTGGTTTTTTATAGTGGTAAACGATGTGGAGACACCATCAAGCAGGACGAGGATGAATTCTAAACCAAATGTTTAAGTTGTCCTCATTTCAAAGGCAGGTATTTTTAAATACCACGCTTGACACCACTGATTTAAAGAACTGCAAAACAGTATGAGCACCACGGCTCCACGGAGCAGCCCCTCAGAAAACGTTATCCTTCCAGCGGCGGAGCGGGGAGCGCCATGTCCTTCGGGGTGCCACAGCCTGGGGAATCCCAGATTTCGGGCGCCAGAGCGGGGGCGGCGGGGGCTGCTGCCTTGGCCCACGGATGCTTCTCGAGGGGCCTTCGTGCCGTGCAGCCGCGTTTCGCTCCTGAGGTACCGATGTTGCCAGAGAAAGCATCGAATCGCCTCTTAATCAGCAATTAAGCACGTGAGGTATACTGCCTAAACCCTTGTGAACAGTCCCGAGGACAACCTCTGCCCGCCAGGGGCCAGCTTGCAGCGGGCACCCACCGCAGGGCGCCGCTTGCCTCCGGGCCTCGGGCCTCGCACCTCGCTCGCTGCCGCTTCCCCTCAGGGCAGGGGGCACGCGGCGGCGGCGCGGGCACGGCGTACAGCGGCGGGGGGGAGCTGCGGGGCAGGCACAGCGCGCCCGGGGGCGGCGGGCGGCAGCCCCGGCCCGGCCCGGCTGAGTCAGGCCGCGGGGCCGCCCCGCTCCGCTCCGCTCCCGCCCCGCAGGGGGAGGCCGGCGGGCGGGCGGGGCGGGGGCGGGGCGGCGCGGGGCGATGACGTCAGCGGCGGGCTGGCAGCCATGGTGTGCGGGCAGTGACTGAGGCGGCCGGCCCGGCGCGGCGCGGCGCGGCAGCATGTCGGGGCCGAGCGCCGTGTCGGACCCCCAGCACCCGGCGCGGCTGCTGCGGGCCCTCAGCTCCTTCCGCGAGGAGAGCCGCTTCTGCGACGCGCACCTGGTGCTGGAGGGGGAGGAGATCCCGGTGCAGAAGAACATCCTGGCGGCCGCCAGCCCCTACATCAGGTACGGCCGCGGCGGCGCGGCCCGCGGCCTGAGGGGGGGCGCCGGGGCCGAGACCGGGCCTGCAGCCCCCCGGGCGGTGGGGGGCGGGCGGCCGCTGCGGGCCGCTGCGGTTACATAAGGAGCGGGCTGGGCCGCTCGGAAGGACGGAGGAGCCGGGGGGGCCGGCGGGGAGGGCGGCTGGCGGCGCCGGGCCGGGGCGGAGCGGGCCTGCCGGGCCCCGGGGCTCGCCGGAGCGCCGGGCTGGGGGCAGCGGCCCGGCCGGCCCCCTGCCTGCCTGCCCGGCCCCCTGCCTGCCCCCGGCCCCCTGCCCGCCCCCTGCCCCCGGCCGTGCCACCGAGCCCCCACCCCCGAGTCCGTCCCGCTCTCGACGTTCAACTGCTGCTTTTTTCAGGTTTGAGACGGTTTAACCCATTGGGGGGTGGGGGTGGTGAAAAACCCTGCCCCGAAGGACTGAAGTGCTACCGAGTGCCTGGTGTGACCCAGCGATCCAGAAAACACGAACTTTGGAGGGGGGGCGGCGGGCAAGGGGCAGCAGCGGGTGGCAGCCGGGCACTGGTGCGGTGTGACCTGCCAGCCGCCTCTGGGTGCTGGGGCTTGTGGTCCTCAGCTGCACCGAGTCAGCGCTTTGGGATCCGTCTCTTTTCTCCTTACTGTCTTTTAGCAACACAGGGCTCCAGGTTGTGGTTATAGGTTCTGAAGTACGTCAGCTTTTAGTACATCAGCTTTTATGTTTTAAAAAATGGGTTTCTCTCCCCATGTCGTGTCCCCTTGTGCAATACCTGAGAAGGTAACGGGGGAATTGGCGGAGGTGCGGGGGGGCTGCCTGCTCTTGACAGTGGCTGTCAGCAGCATGTGCAGTCAAAATGATGCAGTTTGATGGTGAGCACTGGGGAGGACAAGCTCTGTTAGCACAGTCAGGGTTTCTGAGGTGGCCTGGCAAACAGTTGATCCTGGACTGTGTTTTCAGCGAAACCCGTTTTATGACAGGTCCTGCTGCAGCAGTTGACAGGAGTCTCAACTTCTCCATTGCACTCAAGAGTCCAGTGACAAAAAAAAAAAAACAAACAAAAAACCCGCTTACCATAAAACTTCTATAGTACATATCTGCATGTCAGAAGGGGTAAATGAAACATACAAGCAGTTAATTTCAAAGCAGTTTTATTTTTAAGTCCTACCATTTGCAGGTAATAAAGACATTAATTTTATCATAGTCTATGAAGTGGGAGCAGGCCTTTCAGTATCACCTAAATGCAGGAGTATCATAAGTCTGTAGCGGGCTGTTTGTGATGGTTGGGCATTCCTTCCAGTTGTAGCTTCTGTGAAGTTGTCGTAAAACCTGTGTATTTGTGCTGGCTGGGGATGGGGAGGCTGTACGCTGCTCTCCAGAAAAATGCATCTCACTTAAGTCTTGTATTATCATCTGCTTTTAATTAATATGGTATTTTAGGTGACCATTTGAATACAACTTCATCATGCTCAAGTATAAAAATAAACTAAAAATAAATAGAATATTAAATTGGTGATGAACTTTTCAATGGGTGTTGATCGTGGACAGACTTAAAGAAACAGGCATCGGCACCGGTTTTGCTAGCAGAGCTGAGATACGAGATGAAATAAAATTCACAGAGAAGGAAGATCAGCAAGAATTTGCAAAAAAAGATACCATGGAGTCTACATGCTAATAATAAATCTTTTTCACTGCTTGCCTGGAGAAGCAGTTTTGGAAGACTGTGGTGAAAGACAAATCAAAGACATGAAATTGAAATGAGCCATTGATCCAATACTCTTCAAAATGCCTGAATGCTTTTTAGGTTGCTTGTCATCATATTTTATATGACAGTATGCCATATCTGATGTAAGGTTCAGAAGGGTTGCTCTAGGTGGAAAGAGGTCATATTCTTGGAAAAACTGCTGTTCTGCTGTAACAGCAAGATGAGTTTACAGGAAACGTGCAGTATCTTACTGTGAAAAAGACTACTTAATCAAAATATTTTTGTAAATTATCCTGTGAAGAAGTGCCTTTTCATAGAATTTCATCTTTAGAGTATTGCATTTTGTTCGTCTCTGGAAAAACATACTGGGGAAACATGAGTTAAGCATGTGTGAGGAGTAAGAGTGCCAGACATAACTACATTAGCAACAAAACTTGTAGTCATTGGAGTTGTGGTTTTTTTAAATTCAAAATTGTTCAGGTTCAGATCCCATGAAGGAACTCATTATCTATGTGTGAAAGTAGGTTACACGCATTAATAAATAAATATGATTAACTTTTTTCTTTTTGAAAGCTTACTCATCTTTTCTCCTTGGGCTTGCAAAGGTTCTTTTAAAGAACCAAAAATACATGTACCTAGTTCTTGTACGGCACATTAAGAAACACATTTTTCTTGCCTACCTTTGCAGAGCCTAATTTTTACCTGCTGCCTGTCTCTCTTCTTTTTATCACTCCAGGATCTCTCTCTTAGTCCATCTGGTCTTCACATTGGGTAGAATTGGTCAGGTAGGTTGCCATTGTCAGAGCATTACGTTTCCAGCCAAAAGTTATGTTTCAGTGGCGCTTTTTGGAGAGAAAATTGATCTCCAGCCTGTACCTAGTCTATGTATTTTGAGCATTGGTTTTTCAAATAAACGATTGGTTTAGGTTTCTATGTAAAACGTTACTGTTGGAAATTAAATAATTTTATGTCCTTGTATTTTAAGGGTAGATGATTCCAAACCATGCTCTGGTACCAGAGGCTGTTAAAGTCTCCAAATGCCAATTGATTTGGGTTGCTCTCATGTGAAAAATTCCAATACGAAGCTCAGAAAAATCCATTAACTAATTTCAGAAGTAAAACTTGGAAGAAAAATGAGTGGGTATGTGAAACTTAGCAGCGAAGCAGTGGAAGTATGGGTTGGCATGGTGTATCTGGCAATGTCAATATGTATTGTGGCTGTGGGCAAGTTGGTGGGCGAGTTCAGAAGCTGTGTAGGGTTTGCATGAATGCTTAGTTTAGGGTGTGAGTAGGAAAATAAGTAGGCACGGACTTTCTGAGGGGGTGGTTGGGTGTGAACAGAGTCTGTGTGCGCTGAAGGATTTGTGCAGCCACAGAGAGAGGAGCGTTACCTGTTTTTTAGTTTTGCATGGAAGCTGTTTGGCTGACTGGTTATGAGTAGGACACTTGTAAATTATAGTGATGTGGCTTCCCTCTGGTTATTTGGCAACTGAATTATCCATGCAGCTCAAAAAA
Organism: Falco rusticolus; assembly: GCF_015220075.1. NCBI lineage: Eukaryota > Metazoa > Chordata > Aves > Falconiformes > Falconidae > Falco > Falco rusticolus. The sequence continues at coordinate 5,637,353 of NC_051201.1, read as the reverse complement.
GGCAGCTTCAGTGGGGAGAGGACAGAAGACATGAAAGGGACACAGGAGCAAGTGGAGATGTTACTGGTGCCATGGGTCCCATCTGTCTTTCTTGTCCATAGGCTAGCTTCTGCAAGTACAGGAGAAAAAAAAAGGGGGGGGGGGGGGGGGGGGGAGAGCCTCTTTTATGAATAAATTTTCAGTCTGTGTGACCAGTAAGACTTAATTTTTGTGGTAGTTTGCTTCTTGAGGTCATGCCTCAGCTGCTTAATGCCAAGTTGCTTGTAGCAGTCTGAGGGCAGCGAGGTCTGGGGGGGTTTGTGTGAATTGCTACAGAATTGCCTTGTATGTCCAGGCTTATCTAATTCCTCTGTGTGCCCCTGGAGCAAATCCTGTCCTTTACAAAACAGAAGTCTTTCTGTCTCTCTCTAACATCTTGTGGTAAGTTTCTGAGCCTGAGAAAAGGAGAATTCCTCAGGAAGAAACTGCCATAGGACAGAGTGTGGTTTGGCTCAAAGTGAAGCTGCTGTGCATCCCAGAATAGTTAAATTCGAGCCAGGTTAGCTCTTGATTTTTCTCTTCTTTAACAAATCGGCCAGAAGCCTGCACTGTTTTTCAGCACTTTTTTGCCTGGTGGTTGCCCTGATGTAGATACAGTACTGTTGCCCTGGTGTAATTTATTTCGTTTGTGAGCTTAGCATAAATTACAGTGGCATAAGAGTGCTTTTACCAGAATAAACCACTAGTAAGTTTGGTGTAAGCTGTAGCATGTATCTGCAAAACTTATATGGGATAGATTTGGTCCTGGTATCCTCAGCAGCAGCAGCGGATGTTCTCATCTGAACAGATCTGTCACTATCTGGCATGAGTTGTTCCTGGCCAGCTGAAACTTGCAACTCTTAATATTTTGCTAACTTAACAGTCTGCTTGCCTGTATCGTAGGGAGCATGCGGGAGCTACCTTAACGAAGAGGATATTTAATTTAAGCTCAGATTCTTAGATTAACTTGATGTTGTTATGCAGGAATTGTACTGCTGTATTAGAAACTAAATTTAGACTTTTTTGTTAACTCAGCAAGTTTTGTCTTTGGTTTTCATGCATCTGCGTGAACAGATTACAGATGGGTGTATGTATTCTGTACCCTTCCCCAACGCTTTTCTAACTTGGTAACAGACTAGTAACCATATTTTCATCTTTTTCCAGGTGAGCATAATAAAGCTAAACAAAAATAAGATGTAAAATTAAGTTCACATTATTTTCAATTTACTTGTAAGTAGCTGTACTTCTTGTAAACGGATTTTGGTGAGAAATAACCTTGAACAGCATTTGCATCTTCTCACTTGTGCTGTTCAACCTGCCAATACCCCTGAAACACTGCAGGTCTTGTAAGACTCTTACACAGCCGCAAAATGCTCAGTGCTGAAATAGGCTTCCGTGGTGTGGTGGGACGTGTCCCCCATCGCCGAACTCCCGTCCTTTCCTCTGCGTCCTGGCACTTGGAAGTGTTTTGAGTTGTCTTGAACCTGTGAGAAGGCAGTCTGCTGAGGCATGGTCTTCGTCTGTCGGTGAGCATCCCTGACCGCTGGTGTGAAAAGCGGGACGGGACACCCGTTCTGCAGCGCGCTGAAAAGGTGCGGCTTGGTGGTGGTTGTAACACTTGATAGGCAACAAGTAACGTAGAGCGAGGCAAGGTGGAAGCCGAGGTGTGCCAGTAGCTTGTGCAGTTTATTTCCTGATACCTGTTTGGTTTTTATTGGCATTTATAGAGAGCCTGTAGTGTTTTAAAACTTTTTTTTCTGTTTGGGACTAGTACTGAAGTCACGAATACAAACCACTGCTGAAGCTGGGAGGTATTTGCTTGTCAGGATCCTGTGCTCTCAAGTTCTGGTTTAGCCAAATAGCGCTGTGTTTGTGCCAGGGCTTGTTCCCTCTCCGCTGGGCGTGCAGGGCACTGTTGTGGTAACTGCTGTATCCAGGAGGGCTCTAAAGTCGTATTGTCTTCGAGGTTTCTTATGAGAAGTTTGTTGCTGGCAGTCTCCTGGGAACTTTGCAGGCTGCCCTGGCAGTAGGAAGTCAGGAACAAATCAGGCCAGAACTCTCTTCCAGACTGCTGAAGCTTTTCCAATTAAAGGGTTTTTTTAAAGTAGACGTAGTTTTGTTTTGGTTTAGTTTCATTTTTTAAAAACCAAGATTGTCACCTGTGGTGTTTAGTGATGACTGAGTTGTAAACTCTCTGTAACTTTGAGAAGGAATAAATCAAGATAGTTACCTTGCCCAGAAACTCTCTACCTGGCATAACTCAGGACAAGTGCCTAAATGCGTGTTATATTTGGATAAATAGTTGAGGGGCAACAGTGATGAAGGTAGGTGGAAAGCTTATGGTTTAGAAAGGGCTTTAAAAATCACTATAGCAGGCTTGAATGGGGAGTTGTTAATTGTATTCCTGCTCCAACAAGCCCCTAAAGATGGCCTGAAGGGAGGAAGCAATAAGGCTCTTACCCAGCTCAAAATAGTGAGAAAATACAGTTGGGCTGCTCCTACATGTCAGGCAAGGGGAGAACTGGAAATCAGGGCATCTTGTTTATGCAGGAGAGCTTGAGATGAACTGCACGTCCTCAGATACAAAGAAAGGACAAGAAATTTCGTCTGCATGCCTGATGTAAGGGGCAGGTCGGGGTGGGAGGAGGTGTGGCAGGATGGAGCTGCTTGGGATGTCTGGGTAATTTATACTCTGTAGGTTGCCTTTACACCTGCGTTAATTGCCTTGTTTGGCAAAACATGTATTATTAAAAGAACTTTTAATAATTTTTTGTGCACTCTTTAAAATGTATTTTGTGGCAGGAGCAGGGCTGCTCTGAAGGCATGAAGATGCTCATCGTGTCTGGAGAAAGATCTGAGTTGATGAGTCTGGACTTCTTGATTGGTGTTTTGGTTTCTGGTGGTTTGTTGTTTTTTTTTTTTTCTTTGAACCTGTTTTGTTTCCATTGGTCTCAACTGCTGTTACAAAAGTAGCTTCCTCCTCCTGTAGACTGACAAACATGAAAAGATTTGAAGAATTTGTTCCTTCACTCTCTGTCCAGACCTCTTCTTTCTTACATTGTACAAAGCTTTCTCTGTGTCCTGATACTGAGTATCAGTGCAGTGTTACCTATACATAGGGGAGCCTTCAGCCTCTCGTTTGTCCGCTGTATTGTATCTATGCCACTGCTTAATTATTTCCAAGAAAACGACAACAAGAACAAAATCACTGTTTGTGGACAGGTCTGAAATCACTTGTTGCCTATCAAGGAAATACATTCTTAATACCACATAGTTAAAGCAGCTGGCTTATGTCTTCAGGCACGTTGGTTTACATCTCCTGAATGACTTTAAGCTGCCTAGTACAGCTCTTGTTATTGTTTATGGACGTGGTTAGTGCTCTGAGCTGCACACTCTTGGCTCTTCCTTCTTGTGCTGGTGAAATCCACGCTCCTGGTTTCTTTTTCCTCTTGGCAGTGTCGTCTTTCAGATCTCCAATTTCCAACTCCCAGTGTGTCTAGAGTTCTGGTGCCTCTCTTGTTTGGATTCCCAAAGAAACACAACATTTGTCCCATCTTCCAGCTGTCCCGCGACACTACTCATACACTTGTAATTTTGTCCATTTGACTTCATACTGATCGGTGGTTATGAAAATCTTTCCCTGACTCAGCTTATTTCTCCCATGTGCTATAATGATAGGTGAGGTATAAAAACCTGATTAAACAAAGTTTTCTTAGCATGTTCATTGGTGGTTTCCAAATAATGATTTTAGTAAATCACAGGAATGTTTGGCTCATTAGAGACAAGCTACAGAGCATTGCATTTCTTAAATATGTTTAATGGTAAGGTAAACAGCATGGGTATGGTACTGTACTTGTTCCTTCTAAAAAAGCATTTTTAACAAATTTAAAAGCAGAGTTACTTTGAAAGAAGATGTATTTTTGAGTAAAATACAATTCATTTTTTAGTTTAAAACTGTATTCCACAAATGTCTTCCTTTGCATTTCTGAGGAAGTCCTAGTTCCAAACTGCTACCTAATAGGTCTTAACACTGCTGTGTAGGAGAAGGCTAAGTTTTCAGCTGACATGGACTGGAAATCTCATGAATCATCTATGTAGTGAGTGAACTTGAATGTCATGTAGCACACAAATGGTGTAAATATGATACAGATTTAGTTACTTAATGAGATGCTTTGATAAGTGTTCCATCTGAGTTAGCCTGCAGCCCGCAGAGGATCAGAGATTAGATACGTTTTTTCCCCAGCTTTTAAAAACAAAGAAAGAAGAAGAAAAAAGCCCCAAACCACCTTTCTAAACGCAGTGGCAGGTATTTCTGATGCAGGAAGGTACATAATAGGTCTGTGCCTCATGTGAAAGGAGCTGAACGTGTGTGACGGCTGGGCCAGGTCTGCTCAGCTACACGCACTGGTGGGGCCAAGCTGCGCTTTACGCCGCGTACGAGGTGCATGGCACGAGCTGTCCGTGCCCAGCAGCCAGCTCATCTGCATTGCTCGTGTTTGACTTGTTGGTAAGCTCAGCTGGTGCAGTTGCTTTGTTGTTTTCCGAGCTGGCTAAAAAAACCCCCAAAGTCCAATGAAATGGCCAGTACTTACTGCTGCTGAGGAGCGCTGCGGGTCCGTTCCTGGGGACTGTGTCAAGTGCGCGTTCTGTCCGCTTGGGGCTAGCGCTCGTGTTTAGGCAAGATGTTCTGGTTGAGGGTAGATTTCCAATTTAGATTACAGTCTAGCTCTGGATGAGCTCAGTGTAGTCGGAGTAACTTCAGATTTTCAGGGTAAACAAGCTGTTCATTGAGGGAAGCCCGTGAGCCCTGTACGTGTCCCCTGTGCTGCTCGGAAGGAATTGCGTTGTTCTCTTTCTTGGCGGGGGGGGGCGAGGGGAGGGGGTAAGCGCTACGTTTTTGCCTGACTTAATTTTTTCAGCTTAAACAGTTGGACAGTTTATTCCTAATTGTTGTTACTCTTCAACCAAGCAAAGCAACTTTTGCAGGTTTTTGTGCTGAGCTGTTAGGTGGACTACTTTGCCTTGGGACCTGAAGTTGCAGTTACAGATCATCTTAAGAAGAGAGACAAACGAGAGGCAAAGCCAAAATCCTCTGAGAGCTGGCACCCTTTGCAGGGTGTGGTGAAGACTGTCTTTTATGTGTGGTGCTAAGGGCCAGGGTGCGACCTCAAAGAAAGCCTTCTGATTTGGTTGTAAAATATCTTTTTGGAGGATGGTAGTGGGTGGAGTGAACTGCTGCATCATGGTTTTGTGTCTGACCTGTTTAATAATGTGATTATTAAGGATTTTTTGCATGCAGAAAGACCAGTATTCATGGGAGAAAACATTGCAGGGGCAAAGGCAGACAAATGAAAAAACTTCACCATTCAAATGGTCAGCTCTGAGTAGGACTTCAAATAGTTATTACATGGAAAGCTTGTACTTGAAAGACTCAAACCTACATAAGGAAGGCCGGGTCAGGAGGAGACTAAATTGACCTGATCTGTGCATCAAAAGCAGAGTTTTAAAGTTTTCTCCTTACTGATGCAAAATCTCAAAGCACTCACTTGTCATTTTTGGGACCGAGTCATCCTTGTGACCCTGTTTTTGGTTTGGTGCATGTCTTTGCTGGAAACAGTTGTTGGAGGTAGAACTTCATTTTAAAGCACTAGCGCAGGTAAAAGATACATCGTCAAAACCCCATTTTATTACTCTTTGGTTTGGAAGGATGGCTTTGCTCTCTAAATACTAAGGTTTGCTAGTGTGGCAATATTGGCAGAGCTTGTGTAGACTAGCCCTTATGGTTAATCTGGAGCAAAGTCAGTAATTTGGAAAGACGGGTCCTTTCAAAAAGGCAGCTGTTTCCCTCTGCCTCCTACAGTTTGGTTCCTGACACCCTGCTACAGCTGTGTAAGTAGGTCAGCAAGCTGTGTTGTTTGCAGTGTGGTGACGTGAGAGCAGGTAAGTTTAGTGTTGCAAAGCATCAAAACCAAAACGTCTGTCTTTTGTTTCCCAGAGTTTTTGATTGTTGTTCACTGTAAATATCATAAACCTGCTCGAGGTAGATGTGGTCCAGAGCATTCCCATTTACAAAGGCACAGGCTTTGCAGGCAGATGTTCTCTTTACCTGTTCAGGTACCAGTATACCAGTGCCCTAAGGATTAAAGCATTCCAAGAGTTTATACTGTTGTTCCCTTTATAACTAGTGTCAGTACTGTAGAAACACATCAGTTACCTTTTCATAACAGTTTACAATCAAGGCAGACGTTTTAAAGATAAAAACATTCCCATAGAATTATGTCTGACTCAGGGAAAGGAGTGTTATCCGTGGTGGCTGAATTCTTTGTTTTGATTTTCATTTTGTTTGTTTTTCTGTTTGGCTCGGTGTTTTAAAATTATTATTACCCTTCCTGTAAACTGTCAACTGTAAAAGATAGGAAAAACAAGTTTTCAGACACACAGACCCTTTCTCAGTGTGCTTCTCCTGCATCTAAACTGTCCACAACTGCTCCCACGTGGACCTGGCTGTAAGGTTGGAAGTATGACTGTGTTTTTCTTTGTTTTGCTCTTTTAAAATGAGGTGTAACTTCCAAGATCCATCTTAATTTAAAAGAGCCATGGACAGTCCTAAATTTAGCTGTTGAATGTTTTTTGTTGTTGTTGTTTTTCTTGGGTTTGTTTGTTTTTTTTTTTAATTAATTGAATCTGGATTATGCCTTTAGATGTGAATTGTGACCCTAGCAATACCAACATTTCTTCTGAAGCCTTTGTTTTCATTTCAGTGATTTATGTTGCCTATATTGTTGCGTACATATACAGAAGAGGTATTGGAATTTTTTTCCTCATTCTGCCTTATGTAGTGTCATTTGAGATGACTCACTAGGATTGTATTCCTTAAGTGATGTGGAAGAGCAGATTCCAAATTTGTCACGCAGACACACAACATCAAAACACTAGGTAAACCCAGTTGTTCTTAGGCCACTTGCTCAAGGTGTAGTGTGTGCCAAGCAGTTCACCTGACCAGGGACGAGAGGTTGGGGTAGATGTTATGCATTTATAGAACACGGTTTATGTTACTGGAAGTATCTTCAACTTACAGTGATGATCTGCTTAATTAAAAAATGGAAGACATTGTTTTAAAACATATGTGGAGTCAAGCTGCTCAAAATTAAATTACTTAAGAAAACAAGATGAAGAAGTTGCCTTGTTTTGTTTCCCCCAGCTCTGTATGCATCTCAGCTGTGCTCTGCTCCCAGCTAATGGGTTTTCTGGTTGGCACCGAGGGCTTTATTTCCTTCTAACTCTTGATGTTGTGGTCTTTCATCTGAATTAAGGAAGACTGAGGCAGCCTTTTCTGCTGTGGTTTGGCAGCTTAGAGTGCTTTTAAAGTAATTAGAAATGTTGTCCAGTGTAGGAAGCTCCGAGATGCATGTGTTAGAAGCAGCCGACCTGCAGCTGGGCACATCTCGGCACCTTGGATTGCTGATGGCCATTCCCAGCTTTCGGATGCACAAATCATGGGCTGAGTAAATCACCATGGGGAAGAGCATGGTGGAAAGAAGGCATCCTCCGTCCTGGGGTACTGACAGATTGGAAAATCTCTGCTGAAGCGTAGCTAGAAACTGTTTTTGTAAAGTGAAATTTGGTGGAGGCCCAGGGTTAAATGTTTCACTACATGCTCTCGGCTCTGTCTTTCTAAATTGGGAATAAATGTGTTTTGAAGCTTTCTTGTTCTGTCTATTGCATGTGTTATGACAAGGATGCCCAGACCTCGGTTTCCTCGTGAGGTGTGGGTGCAGGTAACAGCTGATGCTGGGTGATGCAAGAGGAGGCATGGCTCTTTGTGCTCTGCTGACATACCTCCTACTTTTTTCTCCTCCTTCAGCTTTCTTTCCACATTAGACTTACAATTTTCTATCTTAAACTTTTTGAGCCCCATACCTGGTTATGACCTTGCATCATTTTCTTTCCTCCCTTCTTCCCAACAGCCAGTAGCTGTCCTGCAGAACCTGGCTTGAGTGCCAAGGAGTGCCTCTAGCTGCTGTTTAGGAATGGTTCTTGTGTTGCAGCTCATAAATCTTCATACCAAAATAAAAAACCTAGTAGTCTATTAACTAACAAATTGGTGTGACAGATGGGTAACTATTGCTTCTCAGGACAGATGATGGGAACAGAGCTTAGTCTGAACAGGGATGCATTTGCCTAAGGTGAATGTTGACCTACATGTGAGTATCTATAACTTTGAAATCAATCAATTTGTTCTCAGGGTTATTTTTCTACTTGCAGTTTGTGGTTTTGCCTTGCATCAGTGGCTGGCTTGTTTCTTTTCAGGTTAACAGCTGTTGATACCTGGAAAAGTACACAGTAATTAGAGGATCTAGCCTGATAAGACCCCAAAACTCTGAACAACACTTTCTTGTTACCAGGAGGCGTCAGTGTAAAGTCCACGCAATGAGGTGATTTAGCTTGGGTGTGTACAGGTGATGCTAAGATGAAAGTGAGTGATAAACAGCACTAGCTCTTTTCCTAATTTCCCCATGAGTGCTGGCATGTAGTGTTTATTGTATGCCTTGCATCTGTTTTAATCCCCACAACGTGTTGGACTACCCAGGTTCGGTGTAGATACTACGAGGTATTTGACCATACCAGCTACTCGTAGGTACCCGATACGTGTGAGATCGAGATACCATCTGACTGTCTCTCTTTTGTGGTGAAGAAAGCCAGACACTGTAAACCTTGATACATTTTATGTTAAATTAAAAGCAAACAGTTTCATCCCAGGGAACAAGATGAAGCTTCCATTACAAACCAAGAAACCCAAAACTTGAGCATGGTTGGCATCGTGAAAGTTGAGGTAGTTTGGATAGATGTGAAAATGTGTGTAAAGAAGCCTTGGCACTGTGTTAGTTGAAAATGTGTGTTACTCTGGATCTGTACGCTCTTTCATTCGGAGCTTGAAGGTGTGAAGAGTGCACATTCCACACGGGCAGGGATGGCCTGAGTTGAGATACACACTGTACGGTGTTGCCAGAGATGTATATTCGGTTTAGAAGTTTTCAGCTGACGCATTGCACATCAGTGTCGGCTCTTGCAGCATGCTCTTGATCGGAACTCACTGAGGCTGTTTATAGAACAGGCTTAATTTTTCTAATCTTCTAATCTTAGGAAATAAACAGTTTCCTAATCTGTATTATATCGTCGTCGTTATTTGCATTGTCCCTTGTGCCAGGTGCTGTACAAACAGAGTGAACCAGCTTAGCTTCAGCCCTCGTGCAGTCGTGTGTGCGCATCAGGGCAGCATCCCCTCCCAGGGTGTTCCGCCCGCAGGCGGCGGGTCTCTTGCAGTGCAGAAAAGTGATGTCAAAACAGGACCACCAATATGGTTAACTTCAGGGCTAAAATTGCCGTCCTCACTCACAGTTAAAATCATAGCCTGTAAAGGGCTATTTTTATTTGATGTGAGTTCTATCTTATTTTGTGAGAAACTAAATTATTCCGAGTAAGTGAAGCAGAAGCTGCCCTCGGCTAAGCCCTGTTGATGTGTTTCCTTGGTACGAGTGTGGATAGTGGAAGACTGGGACCAACGACACTCTCAGCTTAGCAAAGCTGCAGCTTTTCACATGAAGAAACTAATTCTATCTAAGAATATATTCAAATGAAAATTAAAAGAGTTTTAAGGCTTTTATTGAATGTGCTGTGATACAGATGTAGATACCCTATATATTACATAGAGGTAGCGAAACAAGTTTTCTGGTCTTTATATAATGTATTCTTCATTGCCTGAAGCATGGGGAAAAACAAACCTGCTCCCTTTTGGACACTTGAAGTTGTCTTTCCTAGAAAAAGGGTTTGCAGTAACAGATGACGGAAAGCAAAGCTGCCTGCTGTATTGTTGTTGTTGTTATTGTTTCCTCATCTTTCCCCCAGCCCCCCTCCATTCTGTTGAAAGGCACATCAAACTGTTCCTGGTATATTTAAAGAAGTTGCTCATAAGCGAAGTGTCTGCTGATGTAGATGAATATTTAAAGCTCAGCTGAGCAGCACATGGGCTGTTTCCTACAACTGTGAGTACACAGTTTGGTTCCAGCCAGGAATAGCATTGGGCTGATAACATCATAAACTGCACAAAATGGTAACGCAATCCAAATATTTGTGCTGCCAGTATATATTCCGATCACATCTGCTCCCTGTAATTATTTTTTTCTTGGTAAAGTATTCTTTGTTTGAAGGTGTTTTTTTTTTTCCCACCTTTTTCAAAGCAGGGTCTTGTGTTTCATCTGTCAGCAGAGCTGCTGTTCTGTTTGAAGTTCTGTGCGAAGTTTTTGAATGTTTGTGATGAACGAGCTGTGAAAAAATTACTTTAGCCCTTTGATGCTGTGGGTAGTTTGCAAGGCTAACATGTGCAGTTTGGAAATGTGACAAGCAATATTAGAGACCATACACTCATCCCTTTCATGCTAATTTGAGAGACAATTTTCACATCATATTATAAGGTTTTAATATCTCTGTTAGAGCTCAAGTGATCCATAGCTAGCATTTGTTTCTTCAGAAAACTGAGAGCATGCAATGCCCGGATTGTGAGCGTTTTTTTTTTTTTTCTTTTCTTCTCTTCTTAGAACAAAATTGAATTATAATCCTCCAAAGGATGATGGCTCGACGTACAAGATTGAACTTGAAGGGATATCTGTTGATATCATGAAAGAGATACTAGATTACATCTTCAGTGGGCAGGTACGGTATTAAAAAAAAAAAAAACACACTAGAAGGAAATTGAACTATTTGGCAAAATAACTTGGGTTTTAACACTGCTGTCTTGAAAGATAAGCCTGTTGAGGTTTAGAGCGTTCGATAAAACTTCCACAAAGCAGTATATCGCAGTGGGGCTGTGCATGTGAAGTAGAGGCAATAGATGCTGCAGGGGTTGGCTCTGCTCTTCTCATGCAGTGAGGGAGGACTCTAAAAAGAGTCAAACACTTGTATTAAAATTTGTGGCTACCTTCAGTAACCTACTTTAAAACATGCGGCCTTTGACAGCTGTAAAAGAGAGCTGGTCTGATAGCAGTAGAGATTGAGACCCTGTCGCTGAACATTACAGTCCACCAGGCATCCTCCCTTCCTGGCCCTCGTGCCCACCTCTCTGCCTCTTGTTGCTGACAGCATGCCCTTCAGATCTCTCTGCCTGCCAGTAGCTTTAGCAGGAATTAAAGTTGTTGTGGTTTTATTTGGAGCCACGGTGAGATTGCTGAATGGGTTTAACTTTCAGCGGAAAAAGAAAAGGCAGATGTGGCTTGAAATTCTCTTCTGGACATGCATTTTAAAAATTTATTTATTGCAGCAAAATTCATTTTCGGTTCCAAGGTTAAATTGGAGCAATTTTATGGTTACTTTGGACGCAAAACTCTGCTTATACACCTTCTGTCAAATACCTTTCCAGCCATGTGTTAATTCATAAACGTGTAGTAGTTGTATCAGTTTCTTGTAATTTTTACACTGACATTAATACTCCATTTTTCAGCCACTAGGAATGAGTGTAATGAATGCGGACATGTCATGAAACAAATGAGTGATAGTAGCTATAACTTCTAAATTAATTCTTGCAGATCAGGCTAAATGAAGAAACTATCCAAGATGTGGTACAGGCAGCTGATCTCCTGCTGCTTACAGACTTAAAAACTCTCTGCTGTGAGTTTTTAGAAGGTTGCATAGCTGCTGAGAACTGTATTGGTATTCGGGACTTTGCACTGCACTATTGTTTGCATCATGTTCACTACCTTGCCTCAGAGTATCTGGAAACTCACTTTCGAGATGTCAGCAGCACAGAGGAATTCTTGGAACTGACTCCTCAAAAACTGAAAGAAGTGCTGTCGATGGAAAAGCTCAATGTTGGAAACGAAAGATATGTCTTTGAAGCGGTGATTAGATGGATTTCTCATGATTCAGACTCGAGAAAGGTCAGGACATCCAAATGTTTGTATTTTGAACGTGGCCCGAATCAGTATTTGTTCTAATTAGTGGGAAGTAGATAACATTTCTTTCAGGGCTAATCTTGCACTTAGAGTTAGTTGAATTTTAGCTGAAATGCAGCCAGTGGGATTGCAGTGAAAGGGTGACAAGCTGTGTTGATGATGTATCATCTTCTGCCTTTATTATTTAATAAGCATTAAGAAAATACTTTTTTGGCATTTGATGATATAATCTTGTTGTTTTGGAGAGAAAGCAAGTATCATGTTTGTAGTGAAACTTTGAAGACTTGATGCATTTTCTTAATAACACTGTGTGGTAGATTTTGGTATTACTTCCGAATATCAAAAACTCTTTAAAGTTATTGGTAATTATAGACGCATCTGTATGTAACAAGTGGCTTAGCACTGTTCTGTAAAGTTTGGGGGATTTTCTACAATTTATCTCTTTCTGTAGGTTCACATGAAGGATGTCATGTCAGCAGTGTGGGTTTCCGGCTTAGATGCGGCGTATTTACGTGAGCAGATGATGAGCGAACCACTGGTACGGGAGATCGTCAAAGAATGCAACAATATTCCCCTCACGGCGCCCCAGCAGGGAGAGGCGATGCTGGCCTCCTTCAAGCCCCGGGGCTACTCGGAGTGTATAGTGACTGTTGGTGGAGAAGAACGAGTGTGAGTATGAAGTGGCATTGCAGGTTGTCACAGCTGGTAAAAATACAAGTGGCTGGCATTCATGGCACGTCTGCAAAACACAGCGCGGGGAGAGTATGTGTGCCTAATGGGCTTATTACTCTATCATTTGAGTTTGTTTTTAAGTTGTTCAGGCAACTAAAATAACTTTGTGAATGATTCAGCAATAGTTATTTTTGTGGTGAGTTTCTGACATTCAACGTCTACTAGACTTGGAGTAGGACATGTTTCTTCATTGTGTTGACTGTCTTATAGACGTCACTCAAAATAAGCCCAGAATGTTGGAGAAACACTTTTCTAATGCTCTGAAAAGCATCTCTATTAAGTGTTAAAAATAACAAACATCTGCTTTAACTGTTTTGTTTTTAATAGCTGTGGTTCCAAAAAAATTTCATTACTGGTGCATCTGAGATGCCAGGTGAAAATTCTTGTTCCACACCATTTTCCCTTTCTGTCTTGAGTACACCTTGGGCTAAAGGGTTTTTTCCTGTTCAAATAAATTTAGCACTTAGATATTTGCTCTTTATAGAAGAGTAACAAAATACTCAAATAACATTTTGCACATCAGTGTTTGAATCGCTTTACTTGAACATTACTGTCTATCAGTTCTTTTTAGTTTGTTCAAAGTTCCTTCATAAAAAAAACGTAGGCAGATCCACACGAATGAAGCGCATCTGCTTTTTATGTCTCCAGTCTGTACAAAACTCAGTTTACACACGTTTGGTTTGGGGGTCTTCACCTTACCAGGGAAGTGCCACGCATTATGAGTAGATGTTAAAACGTGAACAAGTAAGCTTCGGACACAAGTTGTTTACAGTGAACTTGTAAAACTCTGTCTTGTCTTTCTGTTTTTGTTTGTTCCCTTCCCACCCTGCGTTCAGATCACGGAAACCAACCTCAGTGATGCGGTGTATGTGTCCTCTTTATGATCCCAATAGACAGCTCTGGATTGAACTTGCTCCTATGAGTATTCCAAGGATCAATCATGGAGTATTGTCAGCAGGTAAAGGGGAACTTTGTATTTGTAAATTCAATATTACGAAAACTTACCAGTGCCTCGAAATCTGAGATACAGCTAAGATTGACTGCACTGGGGTTATTTCATGCTTCCCCTTTGTCTGCCCAAAACTTTACTTGATTCTGTGAAAATCCCTGTCATCTGAGTGTCTTAAATCACTATTCCCGCAACATCTTGTGGGAATCTGCTACGTCTGTCTCTCCAGGAGTATTTCATGTTTTAAGTAAACTCTAGTTGCTGCATCACTGAATATGTTGAAGAGTATCTGCAGGGGTAGACTTGAGTCCAGATTTATGTATGGGCTTTACCTTCTCCAGTCCAGAGTTTGACCTGTGACTGGTCTGAATCTCTTAGCGAATTCCAGGATACAGCTCATCAGTCACGTTATCTTGCACAGTGTACAGGTGTGAGTCCTGTTTTTAAGATCATGTTACAATTTGTTTTACAGAAGGATTTTTATTTGTGCTTGGTGGTCAGGATGAAAACAAGGGAACGCTAAGCTCTGGAGAGAAATATGATCCAGATACCAATTCATGGAGTTCCTTACCACCAATGAATGAGGCAAGATCTCTATCTAACTGTTGGGATTTAAGTTTTTACTTTGGCAAAATGTTCCTTTTCTTCTGCAAAATTTTATTCTGAATCTCCAGTCACTTGCACCTTGCATATTCAGAATCATGCTACAGACTGACTGCTGTTTATATCCCATTGTTACACTTCTGGTCTGATACTTTCCGCCGGATCTGGAAAAACTAAACAGTTAGTGAAGAGTTAGCTGTAAAGATGAACAGCAAAATTTCAGGAATTTCATAATGCATCAGTCATATAGTATGCTTAATGTTCTGCATGTACTGGCCTTCTAAAACAAGAGAGTCCTTAAGTGGACAAAGGGATCAGAATGTACAGAGCAGTCGGACAGAGGACTGGCTAACATACAGAACTCGGCTTGCACAGACATATTTAGGTTTGATTTGAGTTAATGCTTCCTTCATATTTGCGTTCCATCAAAAACTAACAGTCTATTATTTGTAAACATTTATCCTTAATACACCTGGGTTTTTATCTTCTTAAATCAGCATAGGGTGTTTATTAAGAAATTGTTGCTTTGCCACAGGATTTTCCTCATTACCGTCTCTGGTTGGCAAAGGCCTGTAGTTTTGGCCACGTTTGTAGTTACGATGCATTGAGTTTTCTGCTTACTGTGAGTAAGACTTGACGATACATGATGTTTCCTGTTTGCTGTGAGATTGAGGGTAGCTGTGCTTCTACACACGAAATAGAAGAGCTGCCTTTTTGCAGGTAATGGGTTCCAGTTTTGCTTCTGAGAGCAACAGCTTCATCGTGGAGACCACTGCTACGCAAACTGAAATATGGCCAAGCTGTTCTCATGTTTCTGTGCAGTGTCTTTGGCTTTTGCTGCTCTATCTTTTTTGAATATTCCTCCTTTTATTTAGTTGAATGAATTAATAATCTTACTCTGGAGTTTAGGACTTCATCATTTAAAAAAAAATACAAACAAAACCCAGGCATAATACCAGTATCGCTTTCCAGACAGGTGTGCTGAAAAAAAAAGATTGTATAGATTTATTCACAGTGGCAGTTATGTTTTACAACGTTGACTGTATTGATGTTCCTTAGGCACGGCATAATTTTGGTGTGGTAGAGATTGATGGAATTCTGTACATTCTGGGAGGCGAGGATGGTGACAGGGAGCTAATCTCTATGGAGAGCTACGACATTTATAGCCGGACCTGGACTAAGCAGCCAGACTTGACCATGGTTAGAAAGGTAAGAACTACATCGTATGTTATCACGTTACTTATTGTTAAATAGTTAATGCCTATATATATACTATTTTTTTCCCAACCTTTTTCTTCAAGTAGAAGCTGTAGCAGATAGTCTTGAAATGAGAGAAAGCAGCTCCTTCAGTTACGTACCAAAACAAAACTGTGGCTGAGAAGTTTCGTGCATGGCATTGTTTGACGTATGCTGTACAGGCAACCCGAGTACATACGCGTGTGTATGTGTGTATATAGTTAGTTTTGAGCTCTCAACACTGTGCGTAATTTTAGCTGTACTATTTCTTTTTCCACAAGATTGGCTGCTATGCAGCTATGAAGAAGAAAATCTATGCAATGGGTGGAGGCTCCTATGGGAAGCTCTTTGAATCTGTTGAGTGTTATGACCCTAGGACTCAGCAATGGACAGCAATCTGCCCTCTGAAAGAGAGAAGGTGAGTGAAAATGGAAGGGGAGGAACTAGGTTGTTGCCTACGACATTTTTTAACACACTGATGAGAGTAAGTTCTCCTTTCTCTGGTGAATCCCTGAAGATGGCCTAAGAATTTCACCATGTCTTTCTGAACTGTGGTGGCCTGGAATAAAGATAAGCATCCCAGCAATAAACATGAATTGTGTAGAAATACACTCCTGGTGTTAAAAGCAATACTTCCCTGATTCAAATTGAAAACTAGAAAGTGTAGTTCAATTGGAACTTCGGAATTTTTTTCCAGAGATAAATACTTTGCTGTTTTGTTCTTTTACATGGTCTGAATTAGCTGCTTACGATTCATACTCACTACTCATCTCATCTCGTTGAACATGTAAGGGGGTGTGCGTGTGTGTGTGTATAAAAAAAATGTAAAAAATTGAGAAAGTTCAGGAGGATATGTGAAATGGTTTTGATAAATTGCATTTACCTTTTTTTTTTTTTTCCTCGTTTGGATTCCCAGGTTTGGGGCAGTGGCCTGTGGAGTTGCCTCTGAGCTTTATGTATTTGGCGGGGTCAGGAGTCGCGATGACAGTCAGGCCAGTGAGATGGTGACGTGCAAATCTGAATTTTATCATGACGAGTTTAAAAGGTAACTAGCTGCAGTTATAAACATAAAAATACATGCCTCACACACTTACCTGGCTGTTCCCCCACCTTGCTCCAGCACTTCAGAGCATATTAGATCTGTGCCACACATCTCTTGCTCGTTTTACCTTTTATGATCCAGCGTAGCTGTTGCCCAAGGTCCATCTGCTTCAGTGCTTTGTCCCTCTCGGACACCAGACCTAAAGCCCGGGACTGCCCCGTCAGTCTCGGGTGGCCCTGAGCAGGAGGGACACCTTGGCCGTACAGGTGGTTTGCCTGGTTCTTCCCCTGCACCCTGCAGTTCCCTCGGGTGCAGGGCGCAGCTGCCCCCGACGTGTGCTCATGCCCTTGCGAGTGCTCCTGGAGGAGTGTGTGCACATACAGGGATACTTCTCCGTGGTCTAGTCCTGTCTCCAGGGATTTGCAGTTTAGGGAATTCCTAAACTAGAAATAAGATTCATGCATTTTTATTCCATGCATTTATAGCTGGTTGCTTTTTGAACCCACGTAGGCTTTTGCCATAGGAAAGACGCTACAGATGCTATACATTCCACTGCCACCTTGACACTGTGCATGGCTAATCTCCTTTTGTTTGTTTTGTATCTGCTTCTGGTGACTTCATTTGTTACCTCTTGCCTCTGGTATTGGAATCCACCTTACTACGTGTGGTAACTAGTCAAATGTTAGGTTATACAGAATTTTGTGTGTAGTCACCTTATTCTCCAGTCATAGCTGACAAGCTTTGGTTCCTCCAGTGCCTTTTTTCTTGTGTATAACCGTAAATTGCATGATTCTCTTTTTTTATAAACTAAATTGAAAAAAGACTTTGTGGTCAGATGTTTCAAGGCTTGTTGACAGCGGAGGAGATGAGCATGTCTGTATTACAAGATCAAGACTGATTTATGACTGTGATCTGTATAAAAGCACACAAAAATAGAATAGTAGATGTAAGTTCTTTATATAATTTTCTTGCAAGATGTGGATGTAAAGACACTTTAATTTCTGTATGAAGAGGTCTTCTGTGTTGTTCAAAGTGATGTCTAAACTAGCTATAATCAAATGAAGCTGGAGAAAAAACATTCTTTAAAGTGGTTATAGGAAGTAGGTGGATAAGTAAAGTTATTGCTACTGCTGCTCTCTAGTGTTTTCTAGCCCTATGGGAATGAGTGTAGGGAAATGCTAAAAGCTGGTAAACTTTTTGGCAAGAGGCCCTTGAAAGGGAAAGGATTCGGGAAAGAGATGCTCCCTTGTCTCCTACTTGCTAATTTTAGTTGGTTTGCCTGAAATATTTCCAGGCTGATTCTGTTCTTCAAAGGGTGGTATGTAATGGCTCAGGATTCCTCACCTGCAACTGTAAACCTGTTGCACTGGTTGATACAGACTGAGCTTTCCTGAAGTGGAGTTCGGAAAAGCTCGGTGGTGCCAGCCTGGGTGCTGCGGGGCAGCCCTGGGTGCCACCTGCTGACTGCGGCACAGGCGCCTGCCCGGCAGTATTTCCAGTGTGTGTATTTGTGTCTCTGCTTGGTGCCATCCCAGACGTGTTACAGGATTCTAGGAAACTTATAATAAAAATGCGGTCGCTCCAAGTCATCTTCGAGGACTGCACGTTTGTGTGTGTGGCTCGAGGGCTGCGCTGGCTCCGAGGAAGGTGAGGCAGGAGCAAGTAACCAGAGTCTCGAGTTGGCGGAGGAGGCGCGCGTTGAGGGCTGCTCAGATATTCAGGCTTTGCCTTTCTGCTCTTGCCAGTGCACAGGGTTTGAGCTTGGAAATTAACTTGGCATAAACTTGTGCTTGCACTGCAGGTGGCTCACAGGTTGCATGTTTTCCTTGGGAAATGGAGGGCCAGCGAAGAGCAGGATGATGGCCGCTGCCGCTTCTGCAGCTGGTGCTGCTGGCTGGGGTTTGGGCTCCGGCGCTGTGGAAGGTCCCCAGTTCCAGCCTGGGAGGCAGAAGGGGTGTTACTGGCCAGAAGAGGGTGCAGTGTTACTGTGCTACGTTCTAGTGCTCCAGCTCCTGGGGTCTGACGGCTGCCCCCGAGTTCGGCGCCCTTGGAGCGCTGTGCGGGATGGGTGCCTTTCAGGGTGGCTGTGGCGGTGACTGTGAGACCTGAGCAGTTGTACCTGTGTGGAAAAGGGAGTAAATCACCACAAAGGGACTTGCCTTCGAAATGCAGTTAGCAAACATTTCCGCCTGCCAGATACGGAGACAAAACACTTTTTTGTTGTTTGGTACTCTTCGTTGAATCTGGAATATTCTCATAAGTTCATTATAATAGTGTTTCACAAATATCAAATGAATACCAGATGAAGGCAAGTTACCTTCATATTTTCCAAAGAGTCGTTGTTTTCTCGGCTGAGTCAGAAATAGCAGAAACCAAACCTGAATCGCTTTATTTGGAGCAAAGGATGAAAGCTTAAATAATATGCTTCTCTTAAGTCTGTGAAAACCTTGTGCTAAATACCTATGTGTATGTTTGATTAGTTAAGGACTTCCACTTGCACTGGGTGTCATATGCTCTGCACCGTTGCTCAAGAGTAAAGCATAGGTAATGCTGTAGATTTTTACCACAGGCGGACAGTGTTTCTCTCAGACTTCTTTAGTGCATCGTTAATATGACATATGCAGAGACTGATTCTTCATCTTAAACGTTGTGCAGTTGCTGCAAGGAGGTTAATTTATAATTGAAAAGTGCATTTATTTCCTCAGCAATGGTTTCCGAAACAAATAAAGGTGATTAGTCCCCTTCAAACAGGCTTTGGGAGGGATGTAAGCACCTTGAGACTCCACAGCGCATATTCTTTTGTATTTACAGTGAAGGGATAATACTGGATATGTCAAAAGCTGAAATATCACGTTGACAGTGTATGACAGTGTATGTGTCTGTTATTGACAGAACTCTAAAAGGGTTGGGTTGAAAGAGTCATGGAAATGAGGAATAAGTTTGCAAGATCGCTTAGCAGCAGTGGTTCAACAGCATATAAATTCTAGCAGCCTCGAACAAAAATTCAGTGTGGGTTTTTTTTTTTAAGTTACATATCAAGATCGCATACTTCATAATGAGCTGCAGACTTTTCCAGCTGTTTTAAGTAAGTGCACAACTCCGTCATGATCACTTTCTTTTTGAATTGAAAGAATTTTATGTACTGTGAGTTCAGCTGTTGCATGTTACTGGTCTACAGGTATGTGGCAGCAGTGCACACGTGTGTGATCTGCATAATTTTTCGTATGTGCCTCAGCTCTTATTACCTGAGAATACAGGGTCTAGCGTCATCCTGGGCACCCAGAGTCCATGAGGATCTGAATTATGGGTTTTGCTTAGTGTGTATGTCTAACTATGTACTTACATTGGTATATAAAGAATATATTAATTCATATAAACCCCCATAATTCTGGCTTGAATTGAATTCAAAGACAGAACTTGTTTAATATTGCTTACTTTGACAGTAACTTCCTAATAACTCACAGTGCGCACAGTCTTTCAAATTGTTATTCTTAATGATGACACAGACTTTTCTAAAGACTAAGGATGTGCCGAGATCTTCACACTAGCAAAAAAATAAACATTGAGGCTCCTGTTCAGCTATACTGTATAAACAAGTAATAAAACAAATGAAGTGAGACAGAATAGTAGCATACACATGCAATGTGGACAGGTTAACGTAGAAAACAATTCTCATGTTTGAAGTACTTCTGTAACTGAGAATTTTTTTTAATTAATAAATGTTTTGTCAGCCTGACTTTAGAGTCATGTGCATGAGTGGATTTAAGTGAACTGAGGATAGAAAGCGTCATACGTCAGCCTGCAGGTTTTTTCAGGATGTAGATTTTTTAGACTGTAGATTAAGCTTTGTGTACATTGTATCCTGGGTTTTTTTTGAAGTATCGATCAAGCTAAAAATAGATTGAAAAAAGTGTGAAAGTGGGAGATGTCAGGGTATCTTTCACTCAATGATCCAGTGTTGGTCCACTCCATAAAAAGCAGGAAATCTTAACTACACATTAGAGACCCTGATGGGTCAGTCTTTCCTTCTACCAGAGGTCATAATTTATGACGCGCCTTTTTGCATCACACACAGGTGCATGGAGAATTGGGTGATGTCCGTACGCACTGGTTTGGTTTTTTTCTTTTCACTGTGGATATATGGAAATACTTAATAGAGCACACATTGGCTTTAGGATTCTTTGCGAGAACTGCTGGTGGAGCCCTGTCCTTGAGTACAGCCACTGCTGCCTTTCACTGGTGGTCTGCAAGTGGCGGAGGCTTTGTTCCTTCTCTTCACGAGCCCCTGGTTCAAAATTACAAAAATTTGCAGGTATTGAGAGGGATAAACGTGAGAGATACTTGTTTAGAAGCAGTACTTGGTAAAAACTCCTTAAAAATATTTTTTGCTACTGGAACATCGTAAAAATAAGGAAGTGCTTTCAGCAGTAAGTAGTAAACTGAATAATCTTGTAATATAGTATGTGTAATTAGGAAGATTCTCCCATTCAGTGTGCAGGAATTCTATTAAAAGAAAATGCTTATGCAAATGTAATGAGAAAGCTAACTGGCTGACTGAGAGCCCTGTCAGATGAGGGGAACACAGAAAATTTCCTTTCACAGCTGGTGTGAGCTTGAGGTGATGTGTCTGAAATATGTTTGGTTCTGTATCACTTACTTACTTCCCACTTGGAAATAAAACAGTTACCATCCTGCTGGTTAATTACAGCCGTGTGGATGGATTCTTTTGTTTGTATCACTTTAAGACTGAAAAAGAATCGGGATTCCTTCCCCTTTTGTTGAGTGGAAGCATATTTCAGTTTCAGAGCAATCATTTCTGTCCGTGGTTACAGAGGTGCATGCCTTCCCCCCTGCTACTCTCAGATTTGGTTTAAGTAGAGCCATCCCAGGGAAGTACGCAAGAGTAATGTTCTAAGGAGTGTTTTCAAATTCCTGAAGACTGAATTTTTTGCCATGGTGTTTTTTCCATACAGCTCAAGCAGCAGGCACAGCCCGCATTAAGCTGGAACTTGGTCAAATTCTGATGAAACGTGACCCCTTGCCCTTCCTGTCTTTGTTCCTTCCTAGTTTTAACTGCTAAAGCTGCTGTAAGCGTTCCTGAAAAGTTGTGCCTGTTTTTTAAAGTGTAACTGTTGAGAAAGATTGAGAATGAATTTTCACAAACAACTACAGTACAGATACTTTAATATTAGCCTTCTGTGATGTGGAGTAGGAGAATGCTTGTGCCTCACGCCGTTGTTGGTGTTTATTTAAACTCCAAAACCCTGAGTATCGAGCGGAGATAAACCCCTGAAGTTCCTGTATTTTCCAGGCTTGAACTTGATCAGTAGCGAGGCTAAACTCATCTAACTTCTTTGGTTTTCTTCTCCCTTAACATGGGCCTGTATTTACTACTAAAGGAAAAAAAAAATTTAAAAAATTGCAGTCTTCCCACATTTCTCTGCCACGCAGTCAGTTTTCATAATTGTAGGTAACTTGGTGCTAAAAAGCGATGAAAATACTGACTGTCCCCCTTGCCACAGTAAGGAGAGGAAGCTAATCAAATATAGTGCAAGGTGGTTTGCTCTGTAACAGTTTCTGGATCAGTGTAGAGGACTTCTCTGGTCTTAGTTCATCTGTCATCGTCTGCGACAGCTACAAACCGTTCCTTTGCTTTCTGCTGAACCTTAATCCTTCAAGGTATAGCACAGACAAAATAGTGGACAGCTGATACGTTCATTTGGCCTGTAAAAATTGATCTCTTTCTCCAAGATAATTGATATGTAGCAGCATCTCCTTCAGTGCCAGGAGAGAGGCTTACTTCTGAATCATGAGTTAAGATGATGCAGAATTTTCAAAGGTCAGCGGTGTCCGTGAGGATATTTCTTAACGTTTACACCCAAGTGAAACAGGCATGGCCGTGAAAACATATGGGGTGCTTTTCAAAGGTTTTTCAGACTTTCCTGTTCTCTGTAAATGATTTAATATTAAATTATTTAATAAAAGATCTAAAATAGCATTGATTTGTATGTCTTCAGGGTCTATAAATAGTAACTGTGACAGCATCTGCAAAAGTGCAGCAGTATTTTGTGGCAATTTGTTTCAGAACCGGCGAGGACGCTGACAGCTTTAGATATATGGGACACCTTGATTTGCCAGTGTCCCGTGTGGGTGATGAGTAGATAATTATCTGGTTTCCAAAGGCTTCAACATGGAAAACTGCTTTTTACTTGGTAGAAAGATCAGGCTGATGTAGTGTTGAAATGAGAATGTGCTTGATGTGAACACAGGAGCTTTGTAAGTTTATAGAAGGAGCTAGAAATTGATTGAGGAGAGCCCAGTATGTGATCAGGAAGGTCTGTTTCAGTTCCAGGTAGCGGACATTTCTTTCCCAAAATCCCTTACCAATTTGATTTCCCGTCTTCTATCCCTTGTTTAAAGTTAAGCGTTGTGGAGTGCTGCATTCTTCTTACTGGGCAGGGGATTTCTTTTCACTGATCAAGTACAGTTAAAGTCATTAAGGAATTACATGGGGGAAGGCACTCTGTAATAACAAGGCCCTGCTTTAGCAATTTGTTATTTCCCCTAGTGTGGACTATTAAGACTTACATTTATGACTCTACTGATTTTAAGACAAAGCTGCCTAAAATTTTCTCTGTAGGGAAAATTGACTGGCATAACTGTTGTAAAAAAGGCACTGTCATACACCTGCTATCTTCCAGAATGTCACGCTGCGTGGCTACAAGAATGTGTTACAGGTAGACAAGTGGAGCAATTCTGAAGTAAAGCAACTTCAGGATAAAGTATTCCAAACTTTCCAAACAGTGGTTCCAACTGCTTTTCCTGGCTAGGAAAAGCCAGGGACTGTCCCAAACTGGACAATGTTCTCAACAGTTTTTACATAGCAAATCAACTTGTACACTTTGTTCTGAGTCAAAGATGTTGTTTGCAAAACAAATCTGTATTTTTTTTTTTTTCTGTCAAATAGTAATCACATACCATTTTTTAAATTCTTATTTTTACAGGTGGATTTATCTAAATGACCAGAACCTGTGTATCCCAACTAGTTCTTCTTTCGTGTATGGAGCTGTGCCCATTGGAGCCAGCATATATGTGATTGGAGATCTCGATACAGGTCAGAATTAGAACTAATAATCTCCTGTTGCTTGTCTTCTTCCAGTCTTCTAAATACTTGGCACTAATGAGACTGAATTTTTTTTAAAATGAATTCTGGGCCTATGTTGTATTAAGTTACTGTGATCTTCAGAGGATTTATGTTGGACATACAAAACCAACCTGTACATTTCTGTACATTGGAGCTCAATCAGAAACAAATTCAGCCCTAGGAGCATTTGGTTGATGAGCAGTTTGAAGATCAGAAGAGGTCAAGGCTTAAGAGTATGTCACTGTATTTGTCTAAATACAAGAAAAAATGTTGGCGGCTGAGGTTGTTTCTCCCATCTTTGCAGCGGTGAGCAGGTGGTTCTGCATTCTGGGGACATCACCCAGTGGTTCATACGGATGCGATAAGGAGTCTTGGTTCTAAATCCCAACCGAATAAATGTGTACTAACACACACATTCGGTCCTCAGCTTTCAGCATCTGGCCACATACTCTAAGAGACATTTGGAAGACTACGTGCTTCCATGGCCATCTGTATGTGTCTGTGTGTAACGGGGCTCTCTGCAAAATAGAAAAGAGCAAAACTCTAAGTGTGGTGGGTTTAAGTAGGTAAGAGATGTCATAGTAGTTCCTTTTAACAATAATTTCAACCATACATCCAGGAACTGATTCTGTGCGTGCTCCTGTCCACATATTTTTGTTTTAGGGGTTAAATGTGGTGGTAGCTACAGTATGTTTTAAACATTTTATCTTCTTTTTTTTGTTTGTTTTTTGTGCGTGTGTGACTTTAGGTACAAATTATGACTATGTTAGAGAATTTAAAAGGAGCACGGGAACCTGGCAGCGCACTAAACCACTGTTTCCATCGGACCTCCGCCGTACTGGCTGCGCAGCTTTGCGGATCGCAAACTGCAAGCTCTTCCGACTGCAGCTTCAACAAGGATTATTCCGCATCCGCGTACCTTCTCCGTGATCCATATGCTGACAGTGGAGGAGACTGGAAGAATTCTGCGCAGTCCACCATAATATAGCTCTATATAAAGGAAAAGCTGAGAAATTACAGCTGAAACTTACACTGTATGCTGTGCTTTGGTATGGTAACTGTTTTTGTTTTAAATGCTTAAAAAGCTTGAGTCTCAGTTCTTGTTTTGGGAACAAATAACTTAAGTATACATTAAAAAGAAGAGAGGGGGGGAAAATAAAAGGGGGGATCGAGGAAACACCTTCATTCGTAACCATTTGGAGTTTAAGCCGTGTTATTGAAGGAGGTTTTTTGTGTCTGAAACTGGTGGGAATTGATATTACTTTGGCGAAGTTTATTGAAAAGCAAAAAAAGATTTAAGATGCGTTTCCCCTGAGGGGAACTGATAAGAATAAACGTGCTATCTTGGACTGGATAGCTATAATACACAGAAGCTATACGATAACCAACCTCCCTGGTACACTGCAAAGACTGTTGTTTGCCCGTAATGCCATAGGAGATGTTGGTTGGTGCACCTTTTATTTCTAGTCCTTCCTCAAAAGTTAAGGTCTGTGCCTAAAAATGGTGGAGGTGTGTACATACGGTTTTTCATTTATTTGCAATGTTTTCATTCCTACAAATATTTTTAATATATTTAAAATGGACTAATCTGAAATGAATACAGTATACTAGAGAAGTAAACTGTTTTTTCTATGCTGTCATTTGAATAGCCTGATGAACTGGTGTACAGGCGGGTGGCATGCGTTTCTGTGTGGGCTTTGGCGGCTGTTTCCTTGAAGTAAAAAGGGAAACAGCGTTTGGAACAGTTAATGATGATTGCTGCTTTTGGTAAAAGACAACAAAACTTGACAAACGGGAGAAAATGGGTTGTGTTCCTTTTTACTTCAGATCGCTTGCAAACTAAGAACGGTTTTTAAGACTGAGGATTATAAAGTTGCATCTTATCTCTACTAGAACAAAGGTGAAATATGACAAGGATATATTTGTTTTGCAGAAAACATGATTTTCGGATTGTGAGTTAAGGAAAATTTGTACAGCGACTTTAAATTGGGATCAAAAGTTGGTTTACTAATGATTTCCATGCTAAGGTACAGTCTTGTTTACTGCTGTCTGACTTTGAAAGCTGGGGTTTATTGTGTGGTTATAGTGAAGAATTTAGTATCTTGCATTTTGTTTCTTACTAAGTCTTGTTCACATCAGTAGCGATATTTAATTGACTTCTGTTCGTAGTCAAGATCAGCTGGTAGAACACTTTTACCTCAATTTTTAATTTCATTATTGTTGTGATGGGTGGGATGTAACCTGTATTTATTTAAAAGGAATAATGAGAGACGGAAATAGAAATAAGACCTCCTGCCCTTCAGAAAAGGAGACTTTGTATAACCAGTATTAGAACTACATACAATACTTTCCACTCTGCAACTCTGTGGACCTCAGACAAGCCAATCTCTGCCCTCAGTTGTGTTCGTGTAAACATTTGTCGTCTTTACTGAATCATCGTAGGTATGCTGAAATACAATCCCAGACCAGTACAAAATAGTAATATTTCACTAAATATTCCTTGAAGAGACGTTCTGAAACTTCAGCTCAGTCCTTCCATAGCACTGGTGTATGGTTGGGATTACTCTGAATCTGAGCGAAGGGAGGGAAGAGGGCAGCAGCCAATCTATTGACCATTATTTATTTTTTTTTATTTTTTACAATGCTGAAGTGCTGCAAAACTTGAACTATATACATCAATTTTCTGACCTATATTAGTTGGCATATTGAAAAGTTTATATATTTATGCATTGCAGTAAACTTGGTGTGTGTATATATATAGTCTGTAGATTTTAAATTTATATATAATGCTTTACTACAGAAATGTGAACCACTATTTCCATCCTTGGCTGTCTTGTGAAATAAATCAAGTGCTGTTAGTTTATCTGTAAAACTTCCCTTTTTTGAAAATCTTAGATTGTTCAATTTTTTTCTTAGACAAAGTGCCAAGATCCCACGTTCAAAAGTGATGAATGTTTCTAAGTATCTATTTCACTTTTGAGCTCAGTTTTCTAAGTGGCTTAGGAAACTTTGAAAAATGTTATTCAGAATATTGCAGGCTGCTATCTCTTGAGTCCCTGTAGCTTCCCAGTACACTTGAGGGCATTCAGCATCCAGAAAACCTAAGTAATAAATGCACATAATAGATCCAAGTCATGTATACTCTAGCAGTGTTTTGCAGTTAAAGTTATTGAACCAAATGTTTACACTTAAAGTAGGATTAACAATAGGTATTCTTACTGTTTGTGTTTTTTTTAACATAAGTAAACCGAACAAATCTGCTGGTAATTGGAGTGTGTTGTGAATGCACTCGGTGAGCTGTGACCAAGGAGTTTTAAGGGTCTTCACCTGAAACAGTTACAAAGTTAATTTCGTAGCACGTGTGTACTATCACTTACTGTAGGTTGGTGGCCGGGGACCAAGTCCCTGGAGATGCTGTGTCCTGGAGTTCTGGGTGCATGCTTGAGCTGACGGTGTAAGCCCTGCTGAGATCTCAAAACTGGCTTCCTTGGCCTTGCTTCATGGGGGTGGGGATCATTCCCCAGCTGCGTTGTCTGTGGGGCCGGTCGGGGACACGCTTTGGCCTGTGTGTGTGTAGGGTAGGAGGGAAGGGGTTCGTCTCCCGGGGTCTGACTCGTGTCTGTCTGTCGGTTCTGATCTGCACGCCCGGTGACTCGTGCATCTCTTGGGATGTGCAGTAACCAGGTTCGATTGCCTCCCGGTTTGGAGCAAGGCTTCGAAGCCAAGGCTCTCCTTTCTCCAGGGAGAGCCTGGTGGTGCAGGTGGTGGGGTGTGAGCGGGGGAAGCAGACCTCTGGCTTTCCTTGGGAAAGGGACGGTCAGCTTCAGCAGCGGAGGAAGGCTTGGACGCCAGAGGTGCTGAGTGGAGGCAGGTCACCAGCTGCCTGGGTGTGTTGGGCGTGTGAACAGCTGGAGACTGAACTGGGCTCGCTGGTCCCTGCTGCCACCCCAGCTGTCCCTGCCTTCCCGGCAGCTGTGCACCCCTGCATGTGGCGGCTGGACCACATGGGAAGCGACTCGAGAATTTTTAGAGTTTGCAATCCAGGGGTTTTAGGTGGTTTGGCAGTTCAGAAAGTGAAGTTGTCCTTGCTTGGCACAGCGGCCTTAATTCCTTCCAGCTTGTGAATCGGTGCTCAAATTCAGCCAGTTCCCCCCGAGGTGACTTTTTGAATGATTTGCTTAGCCAGCTGGTGTGCACTCTGCTGGCTTCCAAGCGTCAGGATTCGAGGCACCTTCCTTACTGCTTTACCAAACCGGGTGCCTCGCTGGGGCCGTGAGCTCATCACGGTGTTGAAATGCCGATGTTTTGAGCCCAGTGTCTGTGTTGCTGAGGAGCGCTGCTGGGTTGGTGCCTACCACACCTGGGGTCGGGGCTGGGTCCTGGGGCGCAGGTCTCGAGCGGTTGCATCTTGAGCCAAGCTCAGCTCGAGGACTGGCTGGGTCACGCTGCAGGCGAGTGACTTGGGTTGGGGCTCTGCGTCCTTTCCTCCCCCCTGCTGTAGAGCCAGACAAACCCCAGCCATTGTAATCAGAAAGTCACCGCATACAAGGTAGGGAAGTTTGGGGGGGGGGGGGGGGGGGCGAATATTATAAGCACACAACTGTCCTCAGTGCTTGTTTTACACATGTAGTCTAGTGGCTGCCCTGCACAGCAGAAAGGGTGATTTCAGGAGCAAAGGTATAAAGTGCTGTTGCTCTCACAAAATAAATCTCTTGGGTTTCTTAAGGAGGCACACACCTGGCCTGGTGAGATCTTTGTATTCCTAAAGAGTCAGCGTTGGACTTCAAAGGCTTATCGTTTCTGTTTCTATAACCTGAAAAAGAGGCATCCCGAAGAGTCTTCTGGTTTGTTACACCGCGGCAAGGGCTGCCTGTCCTCAAACAGTGTATCAGCTGTTCCTGAAGTTTTAGTTATTGTGGAAGTGCTGTATCAACCAGCTGTTCCTGGTCAAGTGACTTGCCGTAGCTTTGAGGGTACCTCATCTTTAACTTGAAGGCAAATTAATACGGGATTACACAAAAGGATAGTGGTGAATCTGAAAAGAAAGGCGAATGTACGAGACCAGCTCACCGTTAGCTGTGGGCAGGCTGTATCCCTGTCCGCTTTGGACTGCACGAAGCTTGCACGTCACACAGCCTGCCCTCTGAAGCCGAGTTCTTGCTGAAAATACGAGCTTTTTCTTCAAAGCTACTGAAGCGCCTGGCTTGCTTTACAAACTCCCCTTCCAGAAAACACCAGGCAGCTTCACTTCTTTTTTGCAGTACTTCTTACGCCTGCATCGCTTGGTAAATGCACAAGTACAAACATGAGGGCTTTATGGAGGGTTTTCCCTGTTTTAACTGCAGTTTCTTTGGCTGGTTCCATAAATACTGTGCCCGTACAGCCTGCATGGGTTTTGGTAACGTGCCATGCAGAGCGCAGGATGCAATAACAAACACAAGATGCTACAAGTGCCAAACTTTCGGTTTCCTCTGTATATAACAATAATTCAGCTGTTCTATTAAAATACAGAGATGCTTAAAATTCACTGTGTTCCAAAAAAGAGCAGTGTTTTTTGTTGTTGGGTTTTTTTTTAATGAATGCTATTTAAAACACTGTAAATCTTTGTTTTTTTAATACTGTTCTGCAGGTTTGTGTTACTCTTCACAGCTGCCTTGAGGCATCACCCCATGTGATGCGTATGGACACTTTGCTTGTTATTAGAGCAGTAGTGCCATGCAAGTACGTAACAAACGGCAGCTGACAACAGGTTTTAGTATTTAAAAAGTGTAAATATTTAGATAAAGTGCAACTCATTTGCATTTATCGTATCTGCAGAAGGAAGGCTGTGTCTCAGGAAGTGTGACTACCCCGGGACACAGGCATACTGAAGAGTGTAACTAAGGTATGTTTTGGTGCCACTCACAGCGATGCTTTGCAAAGAGTTATAATTAATTTGGGGTGCAGATTCTTTCTGCCTCTAATGTTAGCATCAAGGTTTTGGGGTTTGTGTTCTCTTAACCCTTTGGAGTACTTAAACAGCTTCTTCAGGTGGGTGGGAGGGGAGTTACATACATTATATACATGTTTATTTTGCAGTTAGAAGCTATTTCCATCTTTGAGTATTTCCTTTAACCGTTAAGGAACGAGTACGGGCCTGCATTTCAGTCGTCAGTCGCGTAGCCTTTTGACATTTGCTGCTTTCTGTTGCTTTTCCTTGTTTGCTGATGGAGTTGATTGCTGCGTCAGTAGGGTCCGTGTTTCCTTGGCACGCTACTTGTGAAAGCAAAGGAAGGAGATCTGCCTGGTCCCTTCAGAGTGGGAAGGTGAGCCAGTCAAAGCTGATTCGGAGGTATTGCTGTAAAGCCAGTAAGATTTGGGTGAAGCATGGCTCGTTTTCTGGAGAGGTCACATCTGCGTGCTCTGAAGTTTATTGGTCGGTTGGGCACCTACTCTCCAGCTCCAGCATCCCTGTGGTTTTTGTTTGGTCTTTTTTTCTGGGCAGTTCCTTGCTGTAGGAAGGATTACAGCCAGGCTTTAAGGTGACAGCTCTGATCAGCCGTGCCCTGCATGGTTCTGTAATCCTAACTGCTGTTATACTCCACTAATGAATTCTGTCAGATTTTTGATTAACAGGTAAGCTAAAAGAATAGACTAAACCCATGCAAAATGCCTGACTAGATAAGCACCTGCTAAAAAGGGTTAAGGATAATAGGACAATTAAACTATAAAAAGCTACCAACAGGTGATTGTTGTAGATCTATTGGTGATACAAAATCTTAAAGATATTTTTTAAAATGGCTTATTCTAGGTAGCTGCTTAGGAGTTATAGAAATAATTAAAATACGTAGAGTATTTTATCTAGAAAAATATTGGAAGGTTATTTGAAATAATTATTGAAGTGTCTTGAAAAGTGAGCTGGAAGATTGGAACTTTTCATTGTAAAAGGCTGAACCTTTGCAGGGTTTCATGTGAATAATGAACACCTGCCAGAGCACATCAATAAATGAACACGCTCAATGCCGTTGCCTACCTATGCCCTTGACTTTTCCTAATGAAACGAGACTATGCTGAGCCCTTGTAAAAAGCTGGTGGATCTGATTACAATAATAGGATAGAAAAAAGCATCTCCAGTGTAAGTAACATTATTGATAAAATGTGAACATGCAGGGTTTTTTTTAAATACTAGGTGGTTTTGAATCGCCACCTAATGCCCTTGATAAGACATCCTCTGGTTTTGTCAAGGGCAAGTTTATTTTATCTGTAGTTTTAAACCCAGTGGGAGCCTGGAAGGTGCCACTGAAGCAGGCTGTGCAGTGGGCTGCTTTTACAAGTGTAATTTCTGTGCATTCTGTTAGCATGCTGCCACCTCTACCTATTTCAGAAGAGGGAAAAAAAACAACCAAAACACCCGTGGAACAATATTGCACCTGATGAAAGCAAGAGCCAATTTGTAAAGTCTAAATTTCAGTATGCGGTAGGCAGCGTGCTACAAAAACCTTATCCCTGGCTGTTTTTGAGTTTCTCACCTTAATGCTGTCACATGCTAACGCTTCAGCAAGGCAGCATCTGTGTTACTCATTCACACGTGATAGCAGGAAAGCATTGTTGTCTTTGTCGCTTGTTTTGGGGTTTTAAAAAGCAAAGTCTGCTTAATTATTAGAGTAACCGGTACACTGGGGTGTCTGGCCACGTGGTCAGATTGAACAGAGCTGACATTCTTTAAAGCTCTTATTAAAGTTTCTTTCTGAGGGGAAGCCAAGGAGTACCCTCTTCAGAAATACTTTCAAACTCTTCCAGAACTAGTCTTAAACCAGTCCAAAGGACTCTTCTGATTTG
Organism: Falco rusticolus; assembly: GCF_015220075.1. Classification (NCBI taxonomy): domain Eukaryota; kingdom Metazoa; phylum Chordata; class Aves; order Falconiformes; family Falconidae; genus Falco; species Falco rusticolus. The sequence goes on along the minus strand of NC_051201.1, from coordinate 5,605,866 downwards.
CTTAGAGAAACCGGGATCTGTTCTAGCTTTTGTTTGCTTGGGGAAACAGCTGCGAAGTCAATTCTAAGCACTGTTGGGGTTTTTTTTTCTCCCTGACTTCCAAAACCTAATGATTTGCTTCTTGTAATCAAAACGTTTTTGTATTAAAGGGTCTGAGTCTGTATTTTGCAATGTGCGCTGAGTATTCTGTCGTACCCTAGTGCAGTCGATGCAACCAGCAAGCTGTGTTCTGGTGGGCTCCTAGAAGGCGGCAGCGTTACAGTGTTGATGGGGGAGGAAAAGTACCAGTAAAACAAGACTCCCTTACACTGCACATGGCCTTGCCCTGTGGATCTGATGGGGCAAGAGGCTGGTGTTGGCACAGAGCTGGTGTAATTGCCACCCCTTGCTGCCCTCTGTGTTTGGGAATGTGGCTGGGACGTTGCCCAGCTGCAGACATCGGGTGCCAGAGGGGACTCGAGGCTGTGGCTGGCTGGCTAGGAATTGACCCCAAAGCCCTGTCAAACCAACAGATGCAGATTCCTGGGCGTACCCCATGCATAGTGCTGCTTTCTAGTCCTAGTTGGTTTGTCTTTCGCTCTTACTAACAGGATTTTGCTTTTACTCTTGCCCCAAATTTACTCCTGAATGCGTTGCTTTTGCCGACAGTCGCTAGGGAGAGCTGCTGCGGGCTGGAGGACGTCCACACAAAGGGCTCTGTGCGCTGGCTTTCTGCACGTCTCTGCATCCTTTAAACTCCCCTTGGTGTATGTGGGGACAGTGCCTAATACCCATTGAAATGACTTTTCATCAAGCTTGTAAAACTAGTATCGGCAGGTTAGAGATCACCTGAAGATCTGTATGCAGCCCTGTAGGTAGAGCATGGGTAGCCCACTCCCACGTGTGAGCATTACTAGTGGCTGGAAGTCTGCCCCCTTGTCCGTGGGGAAAAGCCCCTGTTCCCAGCTACCTCATTATTTTTTTTCTTTGCACTTTGTCAAATCTTTTTGTTGTTTTCTTTTAAATTGCATTTTGTCCTTCTATGAAAAACGAAAAGCAGACAAGAATCAGGGCAGAATGATGCCATTGTCCAAGGACAGTTTAATTTCATTTTAAATGCGTATTTCTGTACAAAAAGACCAAGGTTGACCTGCAGCTGCTGTAAAAAGTAAATAAGAATTTATATTACTTGAAAGTCACTATTATACTTGTAAATGTGAGAAGCGATTGAAAGACTGTCCTGAGAATTTTTAAATAGGAAAAAATATGTTTAAAACCACAGAAGAGACTGCTCTTTTTAAGGACAGATCAGATAGTTTTTTATCTGTCTCTGCGCTGCACTGTTTTGCCTGCGGACTTGATCCATTATCTCAATAGAGAGATTCACTGCTTTTTCTGTAATGTCTCATCTGGATTATTTTTTTTTTTTCATGGAGTTCCTCATTTATTCACCTACAGAGGAAAAACTGTCCAAATAAATACCCACCTTCTGTACCTGAAATGATGTATTTGCCCATTTCTTTGGGATCTTCAAGTATGCAGAATTTTGCTTAGCTTGAAGAAATTTTTTAAAAAAAGTTTTCTTCTGCTTCTAAAGGTGCTATTTTGACATATTTTTGAATTCCTTACCACTGTGCTTGACGACTTAAAGTATTTATGTAAGCTGATAATCAGCTCGTGTTTGTTCTCTGGGTTTTGTTGGGTTTTTTTTGAGTATTTTTTTTTTTTAAAAAAATCCCTTTTCATAAAGACAGATTCTGAACTGTCAAAGGCCTTAACAATACAAAATGTAATGGGAAAGGGAGAACGCTGCCTTTTTTCTTTCTTTGTAAAGGAAAAACCAAGAAATGCTTCATGGGGAACATTTTCCTTTAAAATTTTAAGTAGCGGCTCATATTAAGGTTGAATTAAATGTAGCAAACATTTTACTGGCCATGCACAAATAGGAGGGATAAAACAAGGAGCTATTCATGTCTCTGCAGACTGTACCAATTAGCTGCTAATTCCAGAGCCTTCTATTGGCATCGTGGTGGCTATTCCATAAATATTAATCTTCTTGGGCTGAGTCCCAGGAGCTGGCGGTGTGTCTGGGACGTGCTGACCCGTATGACTGTCAGAGCATGGGGATGCTGGGCCAGGTGTGGGTTTTGCCTCGCAGCTCGTCTGTTCAGCCCGTGTTTGAGGCACGGCGCGTGGCTGGCAGGTCCGTGCACCCTGGATGGAGGGGCGGAAGGAGGGAAGGTAGAAGGACTGCTGCCATCGCTAGGCTGACACCAGCTTGGCAGATCTGAGGAGAAGATTCTTGCAGATGCAAGCCGTGGAGCAGAGGAGCTGAATTCTAGTTGTGTCTGGGATACTTCGTTGTCCTTATTGTGCCCGTTAATTTGGATCATCAGTTCGGTGTAGGGTTTTGGTAACTTAAGATTGCTAGAAGTTTTTCATTTTGTGGAGGACGTAAAAGCTCTTACTCCTGCCCTGTCTGAAGCCGCAGGGAGGATTGGGGGGTGATATTTGAACTTGTCCCCTCTCCAGGCATCAGGCTGCAGCCTTTTCATAGGCTTCACAGTCCCGGTGGTGTAGCATTTCCCAGTCTTGTTAATCTGAGAGCCCTTTAGCCTTTTGAAAAGAGTCTAGAGACTGCCTTGTCCTTCTCCTACCTCACATCTCAGGTGCTGCCCTCTGGACCATCCAAACTTCTCCAGACTTGTTGCCCAGGAACCACAGGCTGGTGGCCTTCACAAGGAGTACCTGTGTTACCTGCAGCACTGGCTGAAAAACAGCCAATAAATGAGGGACCATACTGAGCTTGCAAACCCTTGATGCTCTTATTTTAGGGACGGCTGAGGAGTGGCACTGTTCATTGCCAGGCCTGCGCGGAGTCTGAGCCTTGCAGCTGCGCCCTGGCAGCGTGGGTAGGGATGAGTCCACCCTGACTCTCACGTAAGGGTAAGGTATGAAGGTTTATGGTAGAGTGTTACAGGAGATCTCATACATTACGTTTGTTGTATTTAAATCTGAAAATATTGGGAGGCTCTGGAAATATTTCTGCAGGGTGGAGCAGCGAGTGTTGGCCTAAGTAACCAGGGAGTTCCTGGCCATCTGGTTTTCCCCTCCAGTTTTTGGTATGGTGGTTGGGGTTTTTGTGTTTTCTTTTTTTTTTTTCTATCTTTCTTTCTTTGAGAAAACAGGAATGTGTAAGTGCTTCCCGGTTTGTATGCTTACTGTTTAATAATCTGAAGTGGGAGCCTGACAAGCTGAGATTGTTTTAAGGAAAAAGCAAAATTTCTTCACGTTAGATGCTCTTCCTTCAGAGTTTTCCCTCTGTAAACCATGTTTATTGAGTACTATGAATTTTGTAGGATTGTGCTAAAGAATTGAATATAGTATATGAATGATGACTAATATACCTAGCCTTTGTACTGTACACATACTCTATTTTAGCATAAGAGAATGAGATTGATTAATTACACTGATTAATCCAATTATGATGTGTGTATTCTACGAACCAAGTAATAGGAGGGTGTTGGAATGTAATGCTGCTGCTCTCGTAAAGGCTCAGCATTCTGTCAAATCCAAGATCTTGATAATTACCAGGATATTGTTAGAATACATTGCTGCTTTTTCCACAAAAAATATGTCAGTGTGGTATGGTAGAAACACTCACCTGGGCTTGTTTACCATCGCTGGCATGCAGCTTGACAGCAAGGTTTATTCTCATCATCCAGCTGTCATGCTTTGACTTCTGTATTACAGATGTGTTTACAGGCTTTTTATGTGTGTATGTTTTCTGTGGATCTTTTGTGCTTTGTGTGGGAATGGGGTTTTTGCTTTTATTTATGTGCCCACCCCAGCTTCCTGTGTTGCTTTAGAAATGAGTCCGTGAATTGCTTGGGGCCAGGCTTTGGAATGCTCTGACTTGGGCTTGTTGAGTTACTTCTGTTAAAAACAGGGAAAAATAAGACATGAGTGCTCTTTGGCCTCAATCAAACTATGCAATATAGCGCACCAGAGAGCTGATTCCTTGTGACACAGAAGACACACAGCTCTTGTGTCCTTCCAAATGTAGTCCTTGGTCCAAGGTTAGGAGGACTTGTACTCAGTGGCTGCCCAAGAATCCTGCATCCACATCAACTGCTGTTCACTGGTTTTCCTCCTTCCCCCCTGTCAGTTTATTAGGTGTTCTGATGCTGAATGATGTGCTATCAAAGTGTATCCCTCCTGTCCGTCTCGTATTGTTGTCAGTTGTAGCTTGTCTTGTAAACCCACCAGTGTGGCTTACCTGCTGGAGTATAGGGGCCACTTTATGACACTTGCATCTCTTTGCTCTAGAGCGTGTCAGGCATTTTGAGTTTGCCATGCCCCTCCAGAGAGATGTAGGTCTTGCTTTTTATGTTCCTGTGTTGTTCAGTTGTGGATCTGGTGCTTACGGTAAAGAATACCTTTGATGTCTCGAATCCAGTCCAAGTAAGTTTTCATTTCCACTGCTATGTGAGTTTGGTTTTGCTGCTTCCATGGCAATTCAGGGATAAATGCCCATGTGGTTGGGGCTGCTGGTAAAGGTTCTTTGTTCTCCCGTTGCTTCATTTTTCCAGTGAAGTTTGTTCCTTGTGTTCCTCTTCTTCCCGCTGTTAAATGCTAAGAAAACTGGTCCACTGTTTTCCCCTGGTTCTGCATCCTATGAGTAGCTCGTATCTACCAGCTGATGATGTCTTCTCACCTTTACGTGTGTTCTTCTGCATAGCTGGCCTATATTTCTCATTTACTTAGCCCACCTTGTACCTCGTACCGCTTCTCCCTCCAAACTCCATTTGCTGTTCTGTCTTTCTTTAAGTCAGGTTAACCTCGATTTATTTCCCTGATTTCAAAAAGGGATTTCAGTACATAGCACGGGAGACAAACAGGAAATCTCTCTGCGGGTGTCTGTGTACGTTCATTCCCTCCCCAGCACATACAGTGTAAGGGCCTTGTTCAGCCTGGTCCGTTCCTAACCCCAGGTTTTCTTTCCCTAGTGCTAGGCAGAACAAAGTCTGAAGGCTTTCCTTATTTCTTTTGGTAATTGAAAATATTTGGAGATTTTCTTCTTCAGAAGTAGCCACTGCAGATGAGCAGCTGGCATGAGAGAGGGTTGTTATGCTTCCATATTCAGTATTTTTAATTGAGGAACAAATAATTTATTTTGGGGAAAAAATGTAAATTTTTTTGTATTTGTATGTCAAAGTGGCCTTTATAGGAAAAGCACATAAAATATTTAGATTAAAATTGCTTAGTTGTGTAATTTTAGTGGGGATTTTTGTATTGACAGGGTTTCTATGCATTTTTCAAAATATACTTGCTGTTTTGTGTTAGAATTATCGGAAATATTTTTAAAAACGTGTATTACCACATTTTCCATGGTTGATCCCTTTACTATCATTCCTTTTGAATACTGCAAAGATTTTAATTAACCCTGTAAATTAATTTTCCCCCACAAATATTTGCATTAAGTCAATGTAATGAGTTATAGCATGGGTATGTAGCTTTAAGGGAATAAGCCTAATAGTTTAGCTTAATTATAGAGAGATCTTTTTGGAGAAGGGCAGTATGCAGTGTTTCGATTGCACTTAAAAGACTAAATTAGCAAATTGAGTTTTTGCTGTACCTCGCTGGGATTTTTTTTTAACTGTTTCCATCCTATATTGTTTACACTCGAGCATCGTTTAAATACGTACTACTTGTGCAGCATGCAATTCTCCTTCATTCTGTTGGGATAATGCTAATGTTAACAGATACGGAAAGTTTTGGAAAGTGTGTGGTATCCTAATGGATATGACATGAGTTTGGGGGAGGGAGGAGAGGAAACTTAGATCCATTAGTGTATTTTTCCATTTAATTATGCACACATTTTCGCATTAGCTGAGGCTAAAGGAACTGAACTTACATTTGAATTGTAAGTAAAACTACTGGTTTGGGGGTGGGAGGAAACAAAGGAGGGGTTTGCAGAACTGCAGGCGAAAATACCCGTTAGTTGTGCTGCAGTGCGATTGCCTTGACTGCCTACGCAAAGTATAACCCGAGTGTGATCCATCAGACCCTTCTGTTATTGCTCGGATTTTACTTTCTGTTCTCGAGGTGTTACTGTAAGCTTGCTAAGTAGAACCTTCCCAGAAATGTTTGTCAACTGACGCTTCAGTTTTACCATTTTATGGTTGTATTTTAAATTTTTGTTCTTGGTTCTGTTTCATAAGAGATCCCACGTTGTTCATAAGTTAGTATTAAGTGCAAGCTTTTAGGCGTAGTAACAAACGAACATTGCATGCTACCATGTATTCTCTCCTAACTGAAGAAAAATGTGCAATTTTAATGGCACTTTGACCTATTGCTGAAACACTGGGTTTTGCAATGGAACAAACTCTCAACAAATGAAAACACTCTGCGTCTATGTTAGATGTCTTCAAAGTGAAAAAGGCAGTTACTCCAATTGTACCCACAGATAATTTGGTATTGATTTTTTTTTTTTTTGAGGGGAAAAAAAAAAAAAAAAGGTTTATGATCTGTTACTAGAAAAATACACATCTCTTGGTTTACTTTAGTTGCCATAAATTGCCCAGTGCAGAGTCTGGTCCACCTCCATCCATTTGTTTTCATGGAGTAGTTGCACATAAAATTCTAACAGCAAAGCAGGAAAGCTGGTTGGTTGCTACCAGTAACCTCCCTTGCAGAATTGCTTTGTGGCTCACACACAGTACAAAAAGGGACATGAGAATTTTCCTGGATTAAGTAGCACTCGCTTCGTTTACGTGTTCAGTATAATGTTGGGTGACTAAAGGGAGGTTCCCTTTTTAAAGTATTTGACTTGTGCTTTGGGGACTTAGTTGCCACTGTGCAAATTGTGCTGTAATATTGTACCAAGGATCAGTGAAAGTGTTTTATCTTTTTTAATGTCGTTTGTATTTGACCGGGTTTTATAAATGTAAGAAAACAGAGTGTTGTATTTTGATCTGAAATTTGCGTATGGTAAAAGTAACTTTGCTTTATGTATTGGAGGTTTGTTCAGAACTTGAATTATTTTATAGAAGGGTACAGACCAAAATTAATTGTCTTAAAGGTGTTTAATAAACTAACCAAATAAAACATTGATGGTTTGAAAACTTGTTAACTGCTCCTTACGCTTTTTCTTTCTATTTTTAAAGGAAAGGAAGAACGTAATTCAGGATTTTCTCTCAAGGTCTTAGGAAAAATGAAAAAAAAAAAAAGAGTAGTTTTTATAAATATCATCTCCCATGAGTTATCTGTTTTATTATTAAACATTCCTACATGCCAGAAGTTTAATCAAAGGGGAAACCCCAAAGGAAATAAATGGAGGAAAGGCTAAGGAAGCAAGGGGAGGCGGAGCAGTCCCCCTCCGGCTCTGTCCGGTCAGTAAGTACTTACGGCCCACGGGCCGTGGGTGTTGGTGGTGGCCGCTCTGGGAGGAATGGGAGTGGGAAGGAGCTGCTGCTCACCTGTCAAAGCTCTGACAGTTGTTCGAAGGTCTCCGTTCTCCCCTGCGGTCACCTTCACAAGTACTGCTGCTTTCATGTGACCTTTAAAAGCAGAGGAGAAAAAGATGTGAAGCATAACTGCTCCCAAGGGCGGGTACAAACAGCTCATTCCAGGGCTGCCAGATACTTGGCGACCCTCAGTTGCGCCACAGCGTGCATGTGTAACCTCTTCAAGTTCAGAGATTGGGACTTTTTGAAGACACCAAGCAGCTGCAACTCAAATTAAGCAATACGCTACCTTTGTGCTGCGCTTCTCCCTTTGCTGATGTACCAGCCATCGCTTCCGCGAGCGCTGCTTCCGCCAAGGCAGAAGAGCCAGAGCAAGGGCTTCTGGCCATCAGCAGGAAGGATGGATACCCTTGGCTGGGGTTGTGGGAGGGAGTGCAATGACAGCAATTCACTCTGCCACTGCAGGGGTCCTGTACCTTTTGATCTTCAGGCAAATCCATGATTTCACCCAGAGCTCTGTCTACCTTTTCTGAAATCAAAGGACACCAAGGCAAGGCCGAGCGTGAGGTAGGAGTCGAGGACAAGCTGAGGTTTTGGGGTAGCTCAGGCAAGGGGAGTCAAGGGAGAAGGCAGAGCCACAGCCTCACAGCAGAGTGCAAAGCGGGGTGCTGTAAACACGCCTTCTAAAAGAGACAGTGGGTATTAGGACAGAAAGGTGGATATTTGCACCATAAAAACCTTTTCCTCCGCATTTCAACAGCCATGGCAAGTGGAGCACCGCAGAGGTCGTGAGCTGTCGGGCAGTTGGGTGCGGAGCGCCTGAGGCCTTGCAGCGTAAAGCAGGGGCTGAGTGTCGGGAATCTCCTGTTGATTTACTCCTGTTGCTGCTGTTCCCATGGCTATGGCTGGGTAGATGGGCTCTGCCATATCTCCCCTGTCTTAGTGAGTCTTGGGAACAAAGACAGGAGGGTGAAGTTGGATTTGTCTTTATTCCACAACCTGGAATCCTGTCAGAAAGGGAAGCGGGCTGCTGCCTGGTTTCCTTTACCTTTTATGCACAGAGGAGATACAACTTCAACTTTCCATTTCTTCTCCTTTTTACCCTTCGATGTTTTTCTAAAATACCACAGAGAAAACCCAGAAAAGGTTCCTTAAACAGGATTTTCAGCTGAGGCGCTCGGTGCCTGGGAGCAAGGCCTCCCAGTGCCTCCCTAAATTGCAGGGTACTTGCCAAGAGGGCTGTGTCCGTACTGGGTTTACACAACAGGACTTAGAACTGTGCCATGGGGAGTCACAGCTGATCATGAGCTTCCACCCCAGCCTGAGAGAAGAGCGTCCCACCAGCTTTTCCTGGCAAGAATGTGCCAGGAGAGGCAGTTGGCCAAGGCTCCCCGCAGGTGGGAGCTGCTGTGGAGATGTCTGGGTGGGGGAGCAGCCCCAGCTTTGCTGAGCCGGGCTCCTCCAGGGCCTCCTTGGTAAGAGGTGGCACCTGTGTCCTTTGGCAGCACCCAGGTCTCAGAGCAGGCTTTCACCAGGCTGAGTTTTCCAGGTGAAGGAGAGAAAGGAGGCGATGTGGGAAGGATGAGCAGCTTTGCAGAGCCTCCTGGCCTCCAGAATCTCAAATAAAATCTTGAGCCCCGCTTTTTGCTAAGCTCTGTGTCGTTAAGTCAGCCCTTTGGCACAATGGTCACTGGAAATAGTAAAATTACCTGGAATTTCTGTTCAGAGTTCAATACAACCCTTTACTTTTTGTCTGGCAGCTGCTGTAAAGTCAGAGTCAAAAATGAACGCAGAGTCCACCAGGTCCTGCGAAAGGTGGAAGTCATTTGAGATGAATGTTGTTGCCACTCAACAGATTTTGCTGCTCCAGGTGAAGCCAACGGCACCAGGATCAGAAGTATTTTTGCTTTTTCTCCAGTGTACTTGGGATGCACGCAGGCCAAGCTCTGTCACGTGTGGCCTCTAAGGAATCATGAACCCCAACACTGTAGGCTGGGCTGAAGGAGTTGGCTAATGGAGAATTTACGGTAAGAGTAAAATGTATTTTTATCCACCAGGATATGCTTATCGTCAGGAAAGGGCAAGCAGCACTCCTATCTCTCCAGGGAAGGGGAAGTGTCGAGCGTGACTTCGTTTTTTTCCAACTGCTTTCCAAAGTCTGAAAGGTTTTCTTGCTGAGACATGTCATTGGATTAAATCAGGGAGTTAAATAGACATCAATCCTGGGTCACAGGTGAAAAATATTAAATGCCAGGCATGCAGTGTTTTTCCATTGCATGTGATGTACGTTCAGGAAAGACCTTTGGAAAAAGTGCTTTGAAACGAGTCTGTTTTGTTTTCTTAAATATACTAAGAGCCTGTCCAGAAGCTTTTAATTTTTCAGGGCAGCTTTGATGTTTTCTGTCTTGAAGAGGAAAGCAGATTCCCCTCACAATACCCCACCCCGCTGCCTCTGGGACAAGCAGCACATCAGGTGCCTGCGATCATTGGCTGCTTTTTGGCTTGGGTGCTTTGCTCAGAAAGGGGCTGGAGACGTCCCCTCGCTTGCCGCAGTGTCCATTTGAACTCTGCCACCCCAGGAGAGAGCCCAGGGACGCCCGTCCTCAACTCCCAAGGCGAGCGCAGGGTTCACCTTACTGGCAGCAGCGGGGCCCTGACATTTGCCACAGCCTGTGCCACACTCTCCAGTTCCTTAATCCTGCCCCAGGACTAGAAAAGCCTTTAAATGAGGCAGATGGCAATTTGCTTGCAGGACAGACAGTAACTGTGCCTTTCAGGGCACCGAGGCAGGAGGGGTTTTGCTGATCCTGTAAATACCCGCTTGCCTGTTTTAGTCAGTGGTAGGAGTCACAAAGAAAAGAAATGCTTTGAAATGCTAAAAGCTGCCTGACCAAAGAGACAGGCTGAGGGTGTTCTGGAGGTGCCTCATACCATTCCTGCGTGCAAGCAGTGCTGCTGCCCACCTCCTCAAAACCAGTCTCACCTGTCCTCCCACAGGTGTCTTTATCAGCTGCAAGAGCTCTGGAGCTCTTGGCCCCATCTCCAGGCTCCCTCCTGCCCTTCCCCAGTGCCCCCTTCTCTAAGGATGGTTCAGTCCTTAATGCTTCCTGCTCATGCGCTTTTTTGCAGTCTCCGGTTTAAAACCTGTAGCCCGTACAGTGAAATAATGGCATGGTACTGACTGCAGTCTCCGTGCCATGAGATGGCTGGGCACAGGCTTAGGCATGGCCCCGTGGCCTGCCATCGATGCCCGCCTACAGTTCACCTCGGTTTTTCTTTCATTGCTGGATGCGGTGACCTTGCAGGGATGGGGAGGGCTGTGCTGTGCTGCTCCTCCTGACAGCTGGAGTGGCTGAGTGGGTTTGTCCTAGATTTCTTCTTGATATGCTGGTGTCTGAGGGTGAGTCACCCCCGGCGCTGAGGAGAGGGAGACACTCCCCCAGGGACTGCTTGGTCTGAGATCTGAATGTCTCCTTGGGAAGGGCCTATCTGTTCCCATCAGCTGCCTGTGGAGCTGAAGGCAGTGCTCTCTACTGTGAAGGGCTTGGACATCAGGTGGAGTGGTTCTTTGCTTCTTGCTGTCTGTGCTTCAGCAAGTTTCGCTGATTTGCAATTAGATCTTCTTTCATGTTGGTTCTAATTGCCCTCTCAGTTCCCCATACTACAGAGTAGTACTGAAGAATCCATTTTCAGCCTTTTAATGCCTCTTCTCCTCATTTCAGCCACGTCTGTGCTGTTCTCTTTGCTCTCGTGGTGTGAAATATTCAGGGAGAAATGTGAAATTCCCTCATCTGAAAGTCGTGTACCACATCTTAGAGCTTGCTATGAGGCATGCGAATGATCCTGGCTTTACCTACTTTGAAGAGCAAACAAAGAAAAGCTGCAAGCACCACGTTGTCTGGTCTTGGCAGATGCTTTGGAGACCAGCCCATGTTCATGGAAATTAGATTGTTGCTATTAGTTTATTTTTTGACAGGACCTGAGCGATTCCTCAATCATTTTTCCATTTTCATAAAGCAGTTTGTGAATCACACATGTAAAACGAAGCCGTTAGCAAATGCTGCTTCCCTTTGATGTACGGTAATCTAGCCTTCTTGTTTTGTAACTGCTCCCTGGAATTTTCCATCTCACTATGAATATTTCAATGGAAGTTGGAAAAGAAACCCCCCCCCCAACCTTGTACTTGTTTAAAGAGAACAGGAAGGTTATGCAAGCTAAAATGGAAACAAAAGTGGTTTGCAGCTGAATGATTGTGTAACCCACCTGTTAAGAAATGAGACAAGGAAAGGGCTAAGGAAGAACATTCTGAAACAGACCCCTCAGGTGTGGGGAAGTGGCTAAGGTTAAACAGTCCCTGCTGGACTTACTGCGTGGTATGGGAATAACATTATGCCATCATAATATTTTCCTTAGTTCGAAAAGTGGCTTTAAATGCAGGGACATTCTCATTGTCTCTATGCAGAGATGCAGTGTCAGTGTTAGAACCAAGGGCACCGCTACTCAGTTCAATGTTTACAGCGTTTCCCAACTTTTTTCTCCATGCTAGATGGCATTTTATATCCTCCAGTTATTAATCTGGTGACTGACATAACCCAAAATCTAATAATTTCCTGCTACCTGCTATTAACTACCCACTTCAGCTTTCTGGGCTCGTTTTTGACCTTAACCTAATCTGTTCCTTGGAGCTGATGTAATTAAAAGTGGCACCACCTTCGGACCCTGCTCTGAGATGACAGATGCTCCTTGGATTTGATCTTCATTGTACATTTAGAACTTATAAAAGTTCTAAAGATGAACTTTTTCTTGCCAAAGTAGATGCTGAGAATAATTTAGGGGTAGCATAGCTGCTACCTACTTTATCCTTGAATTTGAAAAGGAAGATGTGATATTATTTGTAACTTTTTAATATCTGTAGAAAATAATTTAAACTAGACGTCTTCTCTGTTCCTACTCTTTCACTGTCATTGTGGTGAGAGAACGTCTTCCTACAGGATTTCTCTGGGACGTTCAGTTCTGTGGATGTACTTCGAATTTGTGGTTAAAGAAATAGAGAAATGTCCTGTCTGTCTTCATGATTCCATTTAACCATTCAGAAAAGGCAGTTCTCTGAATCAGAGAACACTAGAATAACAGTTTAACAGAGGAAACAGCCATCATCACAGCCATGGGCATCTATAGCCTTGTGCTGTTTTTAGAGAAATCTGGAAGGAAGGAATTTTCCATAAAATTTCTTGGGCTAAGCCAACACCCTGTTTCCGACATGCAATGTCTGTGTTGCTCTTGGGGATGACCCTGAGTTATAAGCAGCATTAGGATTGCAAAGTAAGGCCCCAATCCAACAAATATTTAGAGCTATGCTTAGGTTTTGTATTTACAAAATCTTTGATCTGATGTTGTGAGGCCCCTGTGAACGTAGCAGACTGCAGGACAGGGGAGTGTTGCTTGGACCTAGAACTGACACATGGTCAAAAGCAGAACAGATGAGGAAGTCTGAAAATTTGGAGGACCAAGGGAGTGCGTTCTCGACAGAGCTTCTCACAAATTCTTCCACCACTCCCCCACTGTACCAGTTTATTAGAGACCTGAAATTAAACCCTAGTTCTTGCCAGCCTGGGTGACTCCTATCACAGCTATGACAGGTTTATTCCATTTGCAAGTCAAAACAAGTTTCTCCTCTCTCTTGAAGGTACATAATTATCAAGATCATCCTTATTGCTACACCCGTTACCATTGCCTATAATCTTTGGGCATTTGCACTTCCCTGGCACCGTCCTGATTGGCAAAACAAAGCTTGCATGTGTGATAAGTTTAGCGTAAGAGACTCTTCTCATTAGCGCTGGATGCCATGAATCAGAGTGATTAAGTGATTTGTCCAAAGCAAAAAGTAGATTTAGTGTTTCTGCACTGCAGTGCTACTAAATCATGAATGTCACTAAATTCACAAATATTACCTAAAAATATTATATCGTAATCTCATAAATATGATCTGTTTCTATTTATACTGGAGGCCTCAAACCTTAATCACTTATTTTTTCCGATAAGCAAAAAGCTCCAAGAAACCTGAAATTATGGACGCTTAAATTTTCTCCATGCCAAAAAAATGTCACAAAGCGAGTAGTTCTGTTTGGACAATACATTGTTTGGAGCCAGAAAAGCATCTGCTTCCCTCAGTTAATTGTTGTTCTTGCTTTGGCCAACTGCAAGTAACCTACCTGCTGGTTATCAGTGAGCGAACTGCAGGTAGCAGTTAGGAGTGATAATGCCAGTGAACTATTACGAGGAACTTGGCAGAGATGAAGACAAATGGTCCAGCAACGAGGACAGAGAATTGTTTCCTGGTGGCCTCAGTTCTGGTCTTTGCCCTTCTTGGTACCATCTGTGTGACTCGCAGGCTAGAGAGAGGCATATCTTTGAACATGCCAGAAAGTTGTTCAAGATCATCCTCTGATCTCTTGACTTCAAAGTCAGCTCCTACCTTGGAGGAGATGCTTCTGTCTTGTTCCCTGGTTTTAGACAGGAGAGAACAGAACGGACTGGTCTGCGGCACTAATCTGTGATGACCAAGAGGCTCTCGCCCCTCCTTAAAAGGGTTGTTCAAGCACCTCTGGTAGCTCCAGATGTTATCTGGGGAGCAGAGCCACCACAACAGGGTGTAGACTAGGGGAAGGGAGGAAAGGCTGTTCATACAGGTGACTGATACCATCACAATTGGAAGGACTTTGCTTGGAGTTTCTGGCACACAGAAAAGCCTGCTGTCAGCTGACTACTTCTTTGAGATAAGTGTAATTTTTTGCACCACTCCTGCTCTGAAACTCTCCTTTAGCTATAAGGGCAGACAGATACCTCCTTTTGCCATAGGGCCCAGCAAGATGCAAAGAGATCTTGCCTTTAATGCTTCAGTGCACAGCGATGCTGCTGGAAGGAGGAAGTAATGAATAAGGTGAAACTGCTCCAGCACCTTTAGCTCCAGCACCCTGCTCACTCTCCTCGCCTTTTTGGTCATTTTAATCCTCTTCTACTGCTCAGCAAAAACATTGTGCGATGCTCTCCAGGGACATGAATGTCATGGGAATGCCCCTGCAGTTCTGATGGCTAGAGGAAGGCTGAGTCCCTTCTCTTAGAAATTTAAACAAGCTTCTTCAGTAAATTCAGGTTTCAATTTGCTCAGCTAGCCTTGGCTAGCTGGTGACAAGCAGCACCATAACCTCCTCTGAGGTTTCTCACCCAAAGTATTATGCAAACTGTATGTAAACTTACTCTCACCATGCAAGGTAAGTCATGCCTGATTGCCATTTTTGTTGACAGATGTCCTGGGCCTCAAAGTGCCATGTCCTGCCAGGCATCCTGAGGCATGCAGCAAACCTGGAGCATCCCCAAGGGGTAGAGAATTTAGGAGTGCTGGTGGCCCACAAAACTTTGCAGGCTCAAGCTTACACTCTGAAAGCCCTCCTGCGGCTCCTCCTCCCTTCCATTTGGGAGCGGCGTTGTTCTGCCACATCAGCCTCATCATGGCTCTGTCCAGAAAGGAGCTGCTCTCACCCAGGCCACAGGAAAACCCACCTCGGGCACTATATGTGAAAAACTCTGTATGTGGCCGCTGTCACAGAGAGAGATGGCCTTGCTCCCAAAACAGGGGATGGAGAGCTGCCTGGGTGGGCAGTGCAGGATAGCCCCACACATCCTTTCTCTCTGGCACTGGCAGGTGGTGCTGGCCAAGCCCCAACCTGCACACCAGACCTAACACAGCCAGGGCTAGAGGTTCCCAGGGACACCATGGTGTTGCAAACACACATGGCCTTGGTCATGTACTATGGACCGAGTGCATCTGGCTCCCCGCCGCTTGCACACAGTGCCAAATCCCACTTCCTCTGATGCTCTTTCAGTATTAGCATGCCAGGTCATATGTCTGATGGGTGCAGGGACAGGAAAGTCTGATCAGAGCCTTTAGCTTTGTGTGCATCTGGCTGGGGTCTGCTCCTTTTCATTTACTGCTCCTGGGCCCTATTCTAGTCTTTTCTTCCTTGCTTTTTTTTGAAAACTTAAAAGGGCTCAGCAAAACTGTACCTACAAATCACCATCAGTAAGCATGCCCTGGGACTACCGCACTCTCTCTGCTTCCCCTAAGATCATTGCTGTTTGGGTTGCCATGCTGGAGAAGGAGACGGCAGTATCACCCAGTCCCAGGACTTCTGGGAATAAAGAGTGGTTGGTTGTGATTTGTAGCCCAAACCCTAAATAATAGGACCTGAATCCACGCTCCACGTGCCAGTTCACAGCCTGGTGGCCTACACTGTGAGTTCTGTGCAGGCTACTTTGCCTTGCTTTTTCATCCTAAATTTGGTGTGGCTTTAAGTTGCTTCATGTAATCATGCCAGCAAAGACAGGCTGGAGGGCTTGAAGAGCTGAGGAAGGTCTGCTTCTCCAGTTCCCGTTACCAAGGCTGTAACTTCTGCAAGGAGTGTGGGAACAGGCAATGTTTACAGTTGCTGCTCAAGCCAAGGTGTCAGGCCATGGGCAGAAGTAGGAAGTGGCTGTGCCAGCCCTCCAGCTGCTGGGGACCTCGGCTCTCATACAGCCAGAAAAACCACAGGCAATTCTCATCCACTACTCTGAGAACAACTGGACTGTTTACACCACCTTTGTCTGGGGTGGGTTTACATACCTTAGATTACTTTGTAACAACCTCCCTACGCAGGCCATCCCTAAACGTTGCCCAAACTGACTTGCCCGCTTGAATTTGGATAAATAAGTGCTTTCGCAGCTGGTTCATTGTTCAGTTGCTAAATATTGCTCAGTTATCCTAGCCATGCCAAGCCTGATTTTCATCTGTGGATTCTGCAAGGCAAGCTGTGGAATGCAAATTATTCCAGTTTATTTGCAGGTCTGTGCTGAGGAGATCCCCAGATCTTCCTGATCCTTCTGTTTCCCAGTGACTCATTATTGTTATGTAGGTTGTATTGCCCCACCACTTTGAGATATGGAACGCTGGGGTTTTGCAGGTTACTTTTCTTTTGTGAAAGAACAGCAGGGTCATGAAACCTGTGTGTGTCTCTAGCAGGAAGCCAACATTCCAGAAATGATCACACACTACTTGTATGCAAACCTTTCTTCCAAAATCTCACCCAAAATCTATCTCTAGGCAAAGGCGGTGTCCCTCAAGCGCTTTACAGTGCCCAAATGCGTAGAGAAGGAACTATAACTGCAGACAGCAACATGCAGTTAGCATAGCAAAGTCCAATGTAACGCAGGCTGCCTTTTGCAGGCTCTTTTATCTCAGGTGAGCAGCATAATCCTTTGCTTTCACTTAATAACTCCAACAGCCAAGAAGAGGTGGGGGAATCATTTGATAATTACATGTTCATTTGTTAGAGTGCACATAAATGACTGCAAGTGCTTGCAAATTCTGTAACTCCTGAAGATAATTCCAGTTGCTCTGGTTAGCTGTCCTTTCTGCTTTCCTGCTGAACAAAGGAGGCAATTCTATCAGCTGCCTCGGTGATAGAGTTTTTGTGGCTTCCTCATGCAGAACAAGGCAAGAATGGGTTAAACAATCTCCCCACACACTCAGCCAGCTATCTCTGCAGTCAAGCTGGGTGGATTAGCTGCTGTGCCAGGAAAGAATGATGATCCCCCTGCAGCACCCACTCGCCCTGTGGGGAGGGATGACCCAGAAGGGAGCTGTGAAGAGGCAAGGGAGTGCTTGGTGAGAGGAGGCACTTCTGCCTTAAAGCGTGTTTGATCACTGGATGAATCTAGGGCATCCCCACAAAGCTCAGCCCTGCGTGTGAAGTCTTGTGGATGAAACGAATGTCTGGATCCAGGGATCTGAATGCTTATGGCTGCCTCATCCTTGCTTTGAGTTTACTTCTGAGCTAATACACAGTGCCACACTGATGTCTAGGCCAATTTTGTCACAGACTTGGGTTTTCGCAAGGAAACTTGCCTCCAGGTTTCCTCTGTTTGCCCATGCTCCATCCAGCCTGCCCCATCCATAGCTGCTGCGGTGGGGAACGATGTCCACATTTGGCTGTGGCAATGTACAGACGGGCTTGTGAGGTGGTGATCTGGCAGGACAAGGGACACGGGTTTTGTGTTTGCCTCTAACAATTCTGTGGGTAGTATGAGGGGGTTTTGGACTGTTCTGGAGATCCAAACCAGGCAGTTTAGGTGATTTCAGCAGAATGCAGGCCAGTATTTGACTTTAGGTGCCTTTCCTTGCATTCACAACTAGTTTTAAAAAACGCTGGCAATAAACAGCAAAATGTTGCTCACATTAGCAAATGTAAGACCCATCTTGAATACATGTTCTTCTATTTTCTCTGGTTTTCTGCTCTATTTGACAGTGGTTTCTGACTGACTTCCAGCAAGGCAATAGTCAGCCTGACTAGTATTTGTCACCTATGAACTAAATATAATTGGGATTTTATTTACCTCATAGTATTTCTTTAACAACCTCTCTGATGTGAGTTCTTCCTGGAGAAAAGAATTCCCCACATTGCTCTCCTTACGCAAAATAAATAAAATCTTTCTGTCTTCTTGCCACATTTAGATCTATATATATCCCTGCTATACAGAGAAGATATCAGCTTGGGAATTGGCATGCTGAGGCTAAATAAATGAATTTACAGTAAAACCTGGTTATTGTTTTTAAAGACCTATTGAAAGGAGAAGACTGTTCTTAATTTTCTCTTGTAATTTCATTTCAAGATGTTTAGCTCATAAAGGTCTGTCAGAACATGGGGCCTGGACTTTTATCTTCGCTCTCCAGTTGAAAACCTGGAGGACACTCTGGTTTTTCACTCTGGGCTGTGGTCACGAGGGGAAGCTGTAGCCAATATGGGACAGGATCCTGTGGGCCACCGCCATAGGGATTCGTTGTCCAGAAGTGAAAAGAGCTGTTAATCCTGCCTTGTTTGCTTTGCACACCACACCCCTGCTTATTGCCCACAATCTAAATTACAGAGGCGGCCAAACTCGCTTCCTGTTAAAAACAATAGCCCTGGCTGACACATCGTCTCGTAATGCGTGAAGCAAAGTGTTTTACAGGCATACAGGACCCATGGCTGGCACTGGTGGTCCCTGCAGAGGGGTCACCACCTGCACCCCAGACCGGCAGCGAGCACAGAAAAGTGTAGGGGGCTGGAGAAAACCACAGGGGCTGCTGATCGTGTGCTGTGTAAAGAAATGACTATATGGATGATGTTAATTAAGGGAAACATGGGAACATGGGGAAAACTTCCTGAAAAGAACAAGCGTGAACAGGATCATCAAAGGCTTATGAATTTAGTGGGAATTACTATAGTGAAGCTAGTTTGTAAGTGTCCAACTGTCTCAAAATCTGAGTCATGCTTTTCTCTGTAAGAAAGAGGATATTATTTTGTTCCAGAAAATATTTTCATTAGGTAGTTTTCATTTGAAGGATCGTATGTGGGGATTCAAGTCCTAATCACCTCAGTTTGTTTTATCTTTTCTAGGAAATGCATGCAACAATCAGAGCTGATGTTATTCATGTCTAAAAGCACTATTGGAAAGAGTTGTGCTGTGTAGGAGTCCCTCTGCAAACAGAGGTTATATAGAAAACGTCCCAGATATTTCTCAGGAACTATACTGGATCGCAGCCAAAATGTCATGGAGGACCCAGGTAATGTACCCAGCACTTCTACGTACAAGCGTTTTTGTGTTCACAGCGTCTGGCTGACAAAGGCCAATACAAGCTGGTGTGAGCAGATTTGCTGTCCTCTGAATACCTGGCCACCGATGCCAAAAAATTTTTGATTCTGGTATATCAAGACATGTCCAGTGACTGTGTCCATGGTCTTAGGATGCATACCGGCTTCCGAAATAGGAGTTACCTCTCTCTTGTTTGAAATGGAGAATGTCACTGTCTTGTATACACTACTGCTTCCCCGTGTTTACCCTGGTAGAGGTGCCACTGGGTTCAGTTGTTTATGCTTCTGCTGGACTGGCCAAATAGTGCAGCGAAGGGGTGGTGAGTCAGGCCCACGATTGTTTAAGTGCAGGAAAACAAGCTGTGTGTGCACAGTGATCTGGGCACCGGAGCTGGAAAATCCGTCCAAACCCTTTTGCTGTTGGTTTGAGGAGACTTGTGTTATGAAAGTGTTCCTGGGCCATTATTAAGGCTTATTTTTCAAGGGATGCTGGCATGTTGGGAAACTTTGCATTTACTTCAGTTTTAATGTTCTTTTGTTCTGCATTCTGACTCAGAATAATACCTTTCCCTGTCAGTTGATATTACAGCTGGAACCAGGTTACGGGTTCAAAATTAATCTGGTATCCCAGAGATCTACCTTACTGATAGCCAGTAGAAATAATTTTCCCTATCTCTACCTATCGTTTCTTAGGGAATCCTGGGCATACCTTGGGAAGGTTCTCTCTCCCTGTTTTTATCTTTGCTTTGGGATCAGATGATATCTGGCCCCATAGCTTTTCGAGCCTTTAGATAATTTACTGTTTCCATTTCTCTTCCAGCATGATCTATATGATCCTCCTCTGAGACATTTTAATGTCTGGAATGAACTCCCCCATCTTCTCTGGTGAACACTGAGGCAGATGATTTAACTGTAGCCAAATCTAACCTTTCTTCTCTCTAAATTATCCCTTACTGTCTCCTCCTTCCTTTCCTTGGTTTTAACTAGCAACCTCATGAAACGTCTGACTCCTTGTTTTTGCTAGGGAAAAATTCTAAACAAAACCACATTCAGACACACAGACATACACACACAAAACACGAACAATGAATGCTCACAGACAACCAACAGCATGCTCACAGAGGCATGCTTATATAGAGATACAATGACGTAAATCAACACCCAGAAGTATTTATTAAATTACCCAGATATATACACAGAGGGACAGGCAGATGGGTTAAGGCTGCATTTTTAGTGGTGGATAAATGAAAACATCACTTTAAAGCCCACAGGAGAGTATTTTGGAAAAGCGGTGGCAGTAGCAGCACCAGATATTAAAGGTGATAATATGTCTTTATTCACTCTTGCAGACTAATTGGCTTATCCTAGGAAATGGCAACTACTGCTGCATAGCAAGCGCAAACCCATGCACTTTCATAATCAAAATCAGTGCGAAAACAGCATAGCAGTCTTTCCTGAAATCATCCCGTTCCCAGGCAAGGAATGATTCCTGGAACTTGCGGCCCTGAACATCCTCTTTTGATTGCTCTGGGCAGCCCTGTCTTCCTTTTTTCTTTCTAAAAGGTATGAAAGCATACTGAATTCCCTGTGTACAGCCACAGCAAGAACTATTCCCAGAACCCAGCGACACAACTCCTAATGTATTAAGCAGATTTTTTTCTTGAATGCCCATTGTCCTCAGAATATGGGGCATTAGGAAATACTGTAGTTCTTTAATGCCTGGTACTGGGTTACCCTCACACCCATTTAAGGAGGCACTTCAGCCACAGATAGAAGTTAACTGAAGCTGCTGCATGAAGTAAACTGGCTGAAAGTCTTTCTTTTCTGGCCCACACTCAGGTTTTCTCATTAAAAACTACTGCTAAGCTAACTGTAATTTCATTAGATGATGCTGAACCATGGGATTCACCTGTACCTTCAATATGCTTATACTAAGCTGTAAGTTATATAGTATAAGGCCTCTAAACTTGTTAAACCATCACCATGACCACTGCTTGCACCTTTCTACCCAGTGCCCCTGTTAAAGCAACCTGCTAACATTTAGGTGGTGTTGAGGACAGTAACAATCTTTGCTCTTGACTGCAGGACAAATAAGAACAAACCCCAGCTGTCTGTACTCACAAACAAGACCTGGTACACACTGAATGCCTTTATTCTGCTACTGTTGATAATGATAACCCAGCCCAACTCCACACTGCCCATGTTACATCTACTGCCTGGCATAGCTCCTTCCTTTCCTCCCATCACCTGTGTGGATGCAGTAAACAAATGTAAATTGATATCTACATTGGTGCAATTTGCTGATGGAGTTAACCAATTCACAAGTTGTTTTGCAGTAACAGCTGCAATCCCTCATACGCTCAAGGTCTTACTAAAGGTTTCAAGAGCTGGTGCTAGATAGGTGTGTTTTCCTACAGTGTCTTGTTCTGCATTTGTATCTTAAAGCTTTCCATAGCATTCATGAAAAGCTCAGTCAAAATGTATTCTTTTTAGCCTATCTTTTTCATATTTGGAAAAAATAGCCTTTAATACTGAAAGCCAAATTTATATATCCTAGAAGATGCTTCCATTTTGCAATATCGTAGTAACTCGGAAACTCCCAATTTCTATAGTGAGCTGCAGCCTTGGGCACTATCAAAGTTACATGTATGACTTTTTTCTTTTTTATGTTTTTCTTTTTCCTGGTTATGATGTGTGATGGATTTCTTCTAGGTTTATGGTACAGTCTGTCCATTATTTACCATCTGTTTTTTCAGAGAATTCTCTGGATTTGTCATCTTCTTCCTCTGTTGCATGTCAGCCAGGGACCATCCTTAGCAAATCACTCCATTCTCTTGTTATCCATTTCCCCTTGGATTGTAAATCCTCCAAGGATACTATACTTCAAGAAATCAGCTATACTCAACTGATGGACAGGTAAAAATTACAAGGTGTATAATTACCCAAGCATGCCCAAACAGCCAATTCCTTTAGTTGTATCTGGGAATTTATAGATCATGAAAGGTAACTGTGTTAAACTGATGCTTCTCTGTGCCCTTTGTGTTTGTTTTCTTAGATGTCTAAGGGCAAGAATGGCATTAGATATATTTACAAAGTGCTTAGTACAACAAAGCCACAAGCACCGGGTGAAGTGCACTATCGTCAGTTGGGAGTTTATACTTCGCTTTATAGCCCTACTTGTATTAAGGTAAGGAAAAGACTGAGGCAAATGGGAGAATTTCAGTTGCCTTTTGTGTAATGTTGTTTTGAAATTACTATAACAGAGGAATTTAACAATAAAAACAATAATTAAGGATGTTATTGAATAGAATAATGGAATTGTTCAGATGGGAAAAGACCTTTGAGATCATGAAGTCAAACCGTCAACCTAGCACCACCAAGTCCACCACTAAACCATGCCGCTAAGTACTGCATCTACACCTCTTTTAAATACCTCCAGGGATGGCAGCTCAGCCACGTCCCTGGGCAACCTGTTCCAACACTGGACAACCCCTTCCGTGAAGAGATTTTTTGTAACATCCAGTTTAAACCTCTCCTGGAGCAACTTCAGGCTGTTTCCTCTTGTCCTATTGCTTGTTACTTGGGAGAAGAGACCGAACCCACCTCACTACAGCCTCCTTGCAAGCAGTTATAGAGAGCAATAATGTCCCCCCTCAGCCTCCTTTTCTCCAGGCCAAACACCCCCAGTTCCCCCAGCTGCTCCTCACAGGACTTGTGCTCCAGCCCCTTCCCCAACCCCTTTGCCCTTCTCTGGACATGCTTATCTTCTCTTTCTTCCTTTATGACACCTCTTCACCAGAGGATCTGTGGATGCTAATCTTGCTAATACTTCACACTCTTTCCCATTCTGCTTTTTTTTTCCTGCCCCTGGTCTTTCAAAAAACAATCCAAGCCTTTCAGCATTTTGTCCACTTCTTATTTCACTTCCCCAGTGTGTTGGTTCAGTGAGTGAAGATACACTTCCCTAATCTGTGGACTACCTTTTTCTTTCTTAGTTGTTCTTCCTCTGTTTGTGTGAAGCTCATAGCTCTGCATCATGTCCCGTTTCCCTTTGAATTTTAATGCTTATTTGTGTCACGGTGATGTTTTATACATGTTAAAGGGCTAATAGAGCATTTCAGACTGATGAGCACTCACAACTTGGAATGACTGGTAGGATGTGACTTATTGATGAAATAGGAAATATTAGCTGGGGGTGGGAACAATAATGCAGACAGTCTAAAGGAAATGGTGACTTTTCACTGCGTCCTGCCAAATGACATTTTTTTTTTACATACGCCCTGATGGCTGTTAGCACTAAAGGAAAAAGAGATGGCAGCCTAATGAATTTTCTTGGGAGCTTTTCTTTTTCCAGGGCTTTTTCCATACCTGGGCATGTGGGTGGCCCTAGAAGAAGATAGATGCTCACAGGGACGTAGTTTACCACTTAAGGGCTGCTGTCACTTAGAAGGGTGAATGCAGGGGAAGGACAGCTGGTATGTTAGCTGCACTATCTGATTGGGTGCAGCAAAGCAGAAAAGAGATTTCAGGCTTTGTATCTTCTTATTTCCTTCCTGTCTACTCGTTTATTTTCGTTGACTCTTTGCTTCTGTTTCTCCAGTTCAGACGTAGACCTGAGATTATAGACTTGAGACTTCCTCTTTCCACTTAAAATTAATTCCTTCTCCACAGCAAGTCTGTTCATGCTGCTTCTGCCCAGATATATTTTACCTACTTAGTATAGTGCTCCATCCTGCTAATATCAGATCAGGTGTAAGTCAGACTGGAGTGCTGTTCAGATCAGCAGATGGCAGGCTCCTTCTAGCAATTGATACCACCAGCTTCATCCTACATCTCCCTATATCAGAACATCTGATAATGACAGGCAGAAATAAGTATGATTTCTGCATCATGTACTCAAAAGTGTGCATTATGTCAGTGAGGAATCAAAGATATATTTGTCACCAGAGACTGGGTGGCACACAGTTTGCTCTGTAGTGTAATGTGCATTAGCTGGGAAAACAAGAACACGGAGACTGAGTAAACCAGAGAACAGTAGAAATCTGAATGTCAGAGATGTCAGAGAATTACAAGTTCATATCAGAGTCTGATTTCCCACTTATTACTCCACCTGTGAGGTGTCCTCCAAAATTACCATTAGGCTCAGATGAAGCAGGTGATGAGAAATTTGGGGAAAAGAAAGAGATGCTTGCAAATGCAGTCTTTATTTTATGTGTCTGTGATCAATGGTGCCCTAATCAAGCTCTTGCTTCCCTTAAGGGCAACTACAGAACTGCTCCTTGCAGCTTGAGTTTCTTTAATCTTTATCTAGTCAGGTTTTAAATGTCCATCACCCCTTTTGGGAAACAATTCTGTTTCCCGAAGTTTTATGACTTGCTGAATCCTCTTAATGCCACCATGCTGATTAATTCAAACTTCAAATGCATTACTGATACAGCATCTCTTTTATGTTTTATGTTCGCTTGAATGTGTTGTATTCCCCAGTTTCACTAAAGAATGGTTTAAAAGTATTTTTTAACAATACAGCATTGTTATGAAAATGAGCTGACTAGTGAGTCTGATAGCAGGAATTTGCTCTGAGTCAACAGTGGCAATTTGCAAGCATTGACTAATGAATTCCATAATCCACACAGCACCTCTGTGAATAAGGGAAGAAAGCTCCATTATCTCTAATATGCATCGAAGATTCAAACGTGAGAGGGACAGCTGCTGTGTAAGAGTCTAAATGGATATTGAATACAAGTTGGGAATTCCTGGTGTTTGCTTCTCTGCTTGGAAAAACTGTACCTCACGTCTCTATACAGACAACTCTCTGGGACATGTTAGGCAAACAAGAGCAGTGGAGTGTTTTTTTTACAGAAAGCATGAATGTGGTAGGCCCTTATGGGCTCGACAGAAAATTTCAGTGAGAGACAATAAAAGTAGGTTGGTTGGGTTTTTTTTTTTTCTTCCCTCTTTGACTGACTGGCGAAATTTTTCCAAAATATGTTAATACCATAACATTCTGTAAAATAAATCAGGAATAATTAAAAGGTGTAGTAAGCGCTTATTTTATCATTTGTTTTCTCCTTCAAAGTACGCTACAAATCCAGCAAAGTCCCTTTGGGCACAGTGCTCTCTCTCCCCTGGTAAGCGCATCCCCTGTTGAGGCATCTCATTGTTTCTATCTGGCCCTTGACACAGCCGCTCCAGCTTGTCGATAATACCACTGCATGGATTTACTCTCAAGCAAGGTGCCTTTAGGCAATATTTTTTCCTGTGCAGGTTTTGGCATCTCAAGTGTTTTCTCATGGGTTTTCCAAGCCCCCCACTGTTATGCAACCTGTGTTATTGGCACTGAGTGCTACTCACAAATTGCTGTCTTCTTTTTCTTTAGAACATCACACTGTTTTTGTTTTAACACATGGTTATAAGTGGGTGTTACCAAGCTTAAGAAGGTATGTCAGGACAGTGCTTCTGTTTTGGCACCCACGAATGACCTCTGCAGAATACCTGATGGACTTGAGCATAGACAGGCAAGAGACCACATGCTGGAAATGCATTAAAAGTTTTTTTAAGACTGGAGTCCGAGCTGGTATTTGCAAATGATGGTGTTTATGGGCCTTCCTGGTTTTATGGGCATATAACTGAGCAGGTGAATATTCTGAATAATACAGATCACAACTGAATTAGTTTTTGAGGAAGGGAAAGGAAAAAAAATAATATGTGTAAATCTGTTCCTCTGTCAGTGACCCAGAAGTCATCTGCTTAAACTGCATGGTGGGTATATCCCTGTTTTCCAAGCTATGGTATCTTTCAGGAGGTAATGCTTCTGTTTACAAAGCCTATTATGAAATGCCTGTGAGTCATTAAAAAAGAGCAAGATACAAAGAAGTGCAAATGAAAGGGCAGAACTTGGGAGCAGCGCACAGGACTGGTAAGTGGATCTGAATTATCCTTCTGCCATCGACCTCTCTTCTGGAAGAAACATCTTTACCTCTGCCTGCTTCCCTGTCCACCCCACTCTCATTTTGATCCAATTGCACTGATATTCCTGCAAAGTAGAACAAGTCTCTCTCTGACTATGTCTTCCCCTTGTCAAATTTGACGTGTACCTAGAGGCCCTGACTTAAAAGAGCTTCTACTTGGTAGTAATATCAATGATAATAAATAAACTACTCAATTTTCATTTCCAAAGCCTGTGTTTCTCTTCTAGCACAGAAATGAGGTATTTCATAGAACACCTCACAAATTCTTGAATTACTCAGAACTGACAGCATGCCCATAGGCACCTTCTGAGTAGCTAGAGGTACATTTTCAATGATGTGCTATTTATTATGAATTATGTGCTCAGTGTTTATTATATGAATGAATTATTATGTCCCACTTTCATGATAAACTTCTGGTTGGATTTGCTCATAAAAATTAGATTCTGGGGAGGAAAACAAAACATACAGCAATTCCCCAAACGCTACCTTGAAATACTGCCAAGCACGTATACCTGAGATGTCTATTGGCTGCATGGAGCCAGAAGAGGAAATCTGGAAAAACACGAAGCCGGGAATGCAGTTCATCGAACTTCTGCTTGGTATAGTTTAGAAGAGATATGAGAAGGGGTGTTAGTTCTAATGTGTTCAGCCTTGAGTCACATACCAGTCATTTACTGCAGGCTGGATGGCTAATACGCGTTTCAGCAAGCTGTGCAGCAAGCAGCATGTTTCAATTTCACTTGTCTAGACAGGGTTTTTGGTTGCCCCGTTCTGGCAGGCAATGTGAGATTTCTTACCTTGATCTTATCGTGCGGTGCTGAGTTTACTTCAGTGAGAACACCTGCAGCCTGAGAGCGTGGATTCAGTGGGAGCTGCAAATGCAGAGCACCTCTGAGGGTTTGGACCTCTGTCCTTGACACAGGCTGCTAGGAGCGGCGCTGCCTGATCACTGTGCTTTTGCAATATCTCAGTGGATTTCAACACTTTGGAGTGGTGGATTTCCAGTGGAGGCTTAGATCCTTTCAGGTACCTCGTGCGTTGATAGCTCTAGACCAGCCTTGCTTTTTTTGCTACCTTCTGTGGAACACAAGTGGAAAATATCTGCTTTAATTTGCCAAGGAAATTCAGCTAAGAACATCCGACTCTTTACATACGATCCTCGCACTGGCAAGCAGCTCTCAGAGATGACAATTATGGTAGATTTAAAGCAGTGGTTTGAGCAGGTGGATCGTTTGCACGAACTTTCACCAAAATAGTCACATTGGTTGCAGTTTTCACTGAGTGGAGTGTCGGTGCAGGTGAGCATATGCAAATAGTCCTACTATTGACACAGTCATTGTACAAGAACAGTGCCTTGGGTCAGATGAGAAGAGGTCTCACTTGTGCCAGGCACCCTAGGAACTCCTAGAAACAGGTGGTTCCTGCAGTAAAAAGCTTACATCTAAACAAAGCTGTCCTATTAAAATGTTTTTTGCAAGTCTTTTTTTTAATATTTTTTTTATTGCAGATCCACACATATTTACAGGTATGAGTATACCTGGCTTTATTTCAGTGTAAATGTGTGCGTCAGTCACCCCTAGCAGTATATGGTATATAAAGCTCAGTGGGAACCGCCTGTAATGTTTAGTGCATAATGACCAGTCAGTTTGTTTAAGTTCAGGAGGTAAGTAATTACCAGGGCCATGAGATACTGACAAGTTGAACCTCTGTCAAAGAGATTTTTTTCTTTATTCA
This sequence comes from Falco rusticolus, assembly GCF_015220075.1. Taxonomy (NCBI): domain Eukaryota; kingdom Metazoa; phylum Chordata; class Aves; order Falconiformes; family Falconidae; genus Falco; species Falco rusticolus. Next base: position 5,578,047 of record NC_051201.1, on the reverse strand, counting down.
TGTCATTAATCAAGTGTCTTTCTTCTAACCTTCACCAAATTGCATAGTTCTGCATTGCTCTATCAACTGATTCTTAGGAGTACTCTTGAGACTTCCTAGCTTTTCATAAATAATTTTGATGATAACATGCAACAAAAGTATCCCTCAAATTGGCTAGTAATTGATAGATTACAAAAACCTTCCCTCCTGAAAGCGTTTAAACAGCAGTTCTCCTGTCAAATGCAAGCTTATTTCAACACAACAGCTCTAGAACACACGTAATGGACATGCTCACAGCAATTGTGGTCCAGCCAGTCATGCATTGTCTTTGACAACAGCCGCTACAAAAGGCATTATGGCAAAGGCTCCCAAAGCTTTCCAGTTGCAGCTCGCCTCTCCAATAGATAATCTGTGTGACTGGTGATGTGAACATACCAGATGAAAGCGCTTTCTCTTGGGCAGGCTCAGGACTCTGCTCTTAACTGCCAGCACCTCACTTGGCATGGTGACCTCTCATTTGAGAGCTATTGCACTAGGAGATGCCGCCAGAAACCAGGCTGCAGGTGTGCGCTGTGAAATGGTCAGCTTGCCACAGAGCAGATCGGCCCTTTCCCAACCTCCCTCGAGTAGAGATGAGCTTAAACTTTTAAGCATGAAGTTTTATACTTTCTCTGGGTATTTTGGTAGCATCAAGTAAAACAGCCCTGTAAACTCCTTCTGAATTCTGGACATCGGCAATACCTGCTACGATGAGTTCTACAGGTTGATGACATGTGCGTGTATTATATAAAATATGTCTTATTTTGTTGGTCCTAACCTGGTTGTTCAAATGAGGAAATTGGAAATGAGGTCTGAGTTTTACCACTACCTTTTAAATCGCTGAGAAAAAAGCGAGTATAAACGAATGGTACCATTTCTCTTGACACGGCATCCATATTGCACACAGCATTACTGAGCTGTTAAGCGGTTTAGAGGTCTTAAAAGCGAGTTCATTTTTTCATTAGGGTTTTTTGTTTGTTTGTTTTTGTCCCCGGTAAACAATTCTTCTGCTTCGAGAGGATACTCGGCACCCTGCGCTCTTGCCGGGCTTGCACACCGACCCCGCCGTTCCCGGGCAGGCGCTTCAGGGCAGCGCGGCAGCTCCGGTGGCCCGACGAAGCCAGGGGAGCAGGAACACTAGCGGGAGCCACTGGTGAAGCGACAGCGACCGGGCAGGGGGCTTCCCTCGCCGTTTTCTGCAGCGCTTGCACAAGAGCTTAACGCCGCCGGTGAAGATGCTCAGAACGCAACCTGTAACGCGCCGTCACCTCACGGCTGCCACTGCCTCCTCTCCGTGGGAGGGACTGCCACACAGCCCCCGCACTGCCCCGAGCTCCTGTCAGCGCGGGGGACGAAAGAAAGGGGGATTTACCGCACTAACCCCCCACTTCTCCTCACGTTTTGCCCCGCGGCGCCGGGGGTTCCCCTCATGGCGGAGGGTACGCGGCGCGCAGGGCCCTGACGGCGGCCGGGTGCGCAGGTGTGCCTGCACACCTCCCGCCCTTCCCGGGCGGCGGCACCGCCCCCGGCCCCCGCCAGCCCCGGCGCTCGTCCCTTGAAGGCGGCGGAACTGGGGAACGGGGGCAGCGGGGCCGCGCGGTGGGGCACGGCCGGAGACGGGGGGGGAAGGCGGGGAGGGGAAGAAGGGGAGGGGAGGGGCGCCGCGGCCGCGCGCGCAGCGCTTCCCGCGCACCTCGCGCGGCCGCCGCCGCCGCTGCCCTCAGCGGCTCCGCGGCCATTGACGTCAGGGAGGGCGGCACATGACCCCCTCGGAGCCAATCGGCGGCGCCCGGGGCCGCTCCGGCGAGAGGCAGTCGGCAGCGCTCGCTCCTCTCGCCGCCTCCTCCCGCGGCGGCGGCGGCGCGCGTGGACACACACGCACACGCAGACACACACACACACACCCGCACACACCCCCGCCCCCCGCCCCCGCCGCGCACACACACCCGCACCCACGGCCGCACACACGCACCCACATACATGCACACGCGCGCCCGCCGCCGCAGGCTGTCGCGCACACGCCCCGGGGGGAAGGAAGGAGCCGCGGCCGGACGCCCCGCAGCCCCCGCCGCCGCCAGGAGCCCCCGCCGCCGGCTTTTGTCTGCCGCCCCCGCCGGGAGCCGACCCTCCGCTCGGCCGGCGCCCGCCCGGGAGCATGGACGCGGCGCTCTGAGAGCCGCGAGGGGGACCCGCCGGGGGCGGATTCTGAAGTTTGAATAAGGATTTTTATCGCTTCCCGTTCCCCCTTCCCCCCGCTCCCCGCCGGTGCGCTCCGGCCCCTTCCCCCATCTTCCCTGACAGATTTTTTGTCGACCCCCCTCTCCCCCCCCCAGCGTTTTCTTTTTAATCCGCCGCGTGGGGTTGGATTTTTTATTATTATTATTATTTTTTATTTTATTGGTTCTACCCGTCTCTACCGCCCGTAGAGAGCGGTTCCCCCCGGGCGGCCGCCGCCGAGCGCCACCCCCGACCCGCGGGGCTGCCATGGATCGCACCGGCGGCTCCGGCGGGGGCAGCGACCGCAGGCAGACCGAGGAGAGCAAGCCGCTGCTGGGCGAGATGTCCGCTCCCGAGGGGAATAAAATGGGTGCCGCGCCGTGCCGGAGAGCCCTGCTCCACTGCAACGGCATGAGGTACAAGCTGCTGCAGGAGGGGGACATCCAGGTGTGTGTCATCCGGCACCCCCGGACGTTTCTCAGCAAGATCCTCACCTCCAAGTTCCTGCGGCGGTGGGAGCCGCACCACTTGACCCTGGCGGACAACAGCGTCGCCTCGGCCACGGTAAGAGCCCGGCCGGGCCCACCGCCACCGCCGCGGGGGGCAGCCACGGCGCGGCCCCGGGGGGCTTCCCCGCCCCGCGGGGCATCGGGGGGCGGCGGGGGGTGCCCGCGCCTTTGTGCGGCGGCCGGCCCTGCGCCGTGCCCCCCGGGGGCGCCGTGTGCCGGGGGCTGGCCGGAGGGGTCCGGAGTGCCCCCGGGGGTCCCTGTGTCCTTTGTAATCCGGCGGTATTCCGTACTGCAGTTTCGGTGAGGTTTTTTTTCCGAGCGAGTCTAGTCTTCATTATTATTGCTGTTACTGTTACTGCCTTTTGCCTCTTGCTGGCCATTTGTGCCTTTTTAAATTTTTTTTTTTTTACTATTATTATTTTATTTTCTCATTCCTCCCTCCTCATCATGACACTGACGTGGAATCGCCACACTGAGCCATTTCTCTCCGAACCCAGAGTCAGCAGAGCTCTGGCCGCCCAAGTTGGAGGTGAGGGAGGCGGAGGATGCTTTTAATCCGAGGGCGAAGGCTGGGGCTTTGCACCGTCTTTGCTCTGCTTTGGTCTGGGCCTGTTTTTGGGGCTCTGATCAGGTCACATTCCCTGCCCAGGCACAGGCAAATGGGATCGTAAAATACGGTGATTCCTTCAGGGTTTTCTTCCTGATGGAAAATGATGCAAGAGAAAAAGGCAAGGTGGTGCTATCAACAGTACAAAAGATGTACAATAGACGGCTGCAGCCTTTAAAAATATGATTTATGTTTACATGTACGGCTTAAAATTTCATGGCCGGTATTACTTCGACATTCATATAATATGTGACGGGGCTACATCCAAATTTTGTGAAATAGCAATTAACACAGCTTGCAAAACATGCTTTACACTGATTTTTAATCATTCAGTACTTCGATCCTGTTGGTTTTTTGATTTATATGCAAGTGTCTCATTTTTCTCAATGGCTTCGTTCTGGCCTTCCTATAGGACACTCGTGATATGAGAGAGTGGATTGGCTTTTGTGTGAATTTCTGTTAATGGTGTATTTCAATGGGTTTCATCCAGTCTGTGCTGTGCTCAGAGGTTGGATTTTTTCACACTTCGGTACGCAGAGACCTAGTGTGTGTAAATGCGTCTCCTGCATCACGCTCTGCTGTGGAGTATTCAAAGCAGGTTTTCAGTGGGACCTACTTTAACCTTCAGGTAGGCCAGCTGCCTATTCTCACGGAGCCCTTTTTTGTGCCACAATGACATCTCTGCTTACCATTTTCCACCGAGCTGCCGAGGATGTTTCCAAGGGAATATTTTTCTTTCTTTGATAGAACTACTGTGTAAAGGGAGAAGGAAGACTCAGTCGAGCATTGCTGGAGGAAACCCCTGAAAGACACGACCACAAGGAGCTTTTGCAGTTCTTCATTTTATTAAGATACCATCAGTGTAGAGGGGAAGTTGAGTATCAGTGGAGATGAGGCATTTTCCTGGCAGTATCCGTAGCTGATTATTTCTGAGCAGACGAGAGGGATACCGGTAGACAGAGGCATGATCATGCTTCAGATGTTAATCACTGCAATGTGGCAATACTAGGCATGAACTTGTATTTATACAGGAGACGTCAAACTCCGCTCGCTGGCAAAGCTGTCGCCAAAGAAACCATCTCTGAAAAAATTTCTGAAGTCCTATGGGGTCGTGCTTTAATTAACGTTGAGGTGTTCTCATTCCTAATTACTTCATGTATATAAATAGCAAGAAGATACTAAAACATTGTACGTACCATTGCAGGCTCCATTTTGTTAAGCAGTGCTCTTCGTGGTTGGTCTTCCGCCTTATCATTTTTTTCCAGTGCTAACTCACCAAGTAAATACCAAGTTCACAGAAATATCAGTGCTTTATTATTTCAAGTAGTGTCTTTGGTTTCCAGGGAGTAATTAGGGCACAAGGATAAGATCCGTATTCACTTGTTGCCTGAATGTATGGGTACAATTAGCAGGTGTCTTCCAGACATTGGCTTTACAATATCTAGATTTTACTTTTTTTTTTTTTTCATTTTTTCTTTTTTTTTTTTTTTTTTTCCCCAGCTGAAAAGGTGTGATTTAAGCAAGATCTGCGGTAGTTTAACCCCCACTGCCTATGGAAATGGGGTACAGGCATAATGCCAAAACCTCCTGAAACTGTAGGTGGATATTTAGATGGAACTAATTTGGTTTTCCAAAACTGTAGAAAAATACCCATACCGCCCATTGAAAGTGAGCATTGGAAGCACTCAACAACTCTGATAACAAGGTCATTTTTACACATAGAACTTTCCACAGGCAGGGTCCTTTATGAGCAGCCAGTAATTAATCTTCACATCATCCCTTTGCAAATCCTCTGGCATGACGAGTTTTACTGCATTCTATATAACATGAATAAAATTGAACAGGAAAACAACATCACATTGTTTTGCATTTGAAAGCAAAAGTTGTAATGACAGCTAAATCCAGATCTGGCAAATTATATCCTCTAGTACAGTGGATAAGTTATTTGTTGATTCTAGGCACTTTCTATCCTTTTTGTTGTCACCTGAGACATATATTTGAATTAAAGTCTTCTCCCCACAAGCTCTTACTTGTCAGTGCCTGGCCTGCAATATAGGAGTTAGCATTAGTTTGCGTATGGATTATTCCATCTGCATTTTTTTCCACAAGTAGACACTGTATGTGCCCACATATAACTCTGGCCAATGAGACCCTATTTACAGATTTTTTTCTGTGAGAGGTAACTACTTCCGTTGTTTAATTAGGCAGTTACATGTTCTGTGCTGACAAGATAGCTTCCTGTAGCAGAAGCACCATGCAAGTACGCAATGGAAAAAGTGTTTGGCCATCTTATTTTAGCAGAATTTAGGGTGGAAAAAAATAATGTTCTTTACAAAGCGCTTTTTCTGACATTGTTGCAAGTGACTGTTTCAATTAAAATAAGTCTACGTTAATTGAAAATGAGTAACAATTGTGTTCTGAATTGGTATATACGCTCAGTTAACAAATGGAAAGATATTAGCTTGTGGTGTGGAGAGTCCCATAACTGTAGGTGTGTTGGGACTTTTATCTGACTGATGTTGTTTCCATTGTTTGCTTCGTGTTTCTCATTTCTCAAAGAATGGGTTAAATATAGTACAGTTTCACCATTACAGTTTCACTTGCATCTTTCCCAGGCTTTCATTCTAGCTAAAGTTTTTTTGGTGAAAGTAAATGCAGATCTATAACTTTTTTTTTTTTAAATGTAAACGCTAAAGTCCCAGTAGCAAATTTTGATACTTAGAAACTTGATTTGCCGGACAACAGCTTGCCTGGGGATGAATCTGACTTTCTCCCCTATGGGAGGAATAATGTTTATTTTATAAACACCTACCAAACTCAAATGTAGCGCCTTTGCTGATTTTTTTTTTCCAGTGAGATCTGTCCTTGCACAGCTTGAAGGGCAGTGATAGTAAAAACAAAGACAGAAATAAAATCCAATTTGATATTCCTTGTGTGATTTTTTTTTTTTTTTTAGTTGTGTGTGAAGAATAACCCTATGACTATCTTCAGCAGAAATGTTAAAATTTAGTTTTCAGTGGTTGAAAGGTAGCTGTCATAACTGAACTTGTTCTGCCTTGTCCCTTTCATGTCTCTGCCCTGCTTTTCTCTTTAATTCTTTTACTTGCACCAGTTGGGAGTAGATGTTTAGGACAATGAGTTTTAGAGTACTGAGTTGCAAGAAAGACTTGTGATACATACGTATGCACAGCAGAAAAGGAAAGAATAAGTGATTCCTTTTTGCTGGCTAGGGATGACCTCTAATTCCCATCTGGGAAGATATAACTGAAACGGTGAAGTTACTCATTAATATCCCTCAAGGAGGTGGAAACTTTAGCTTTTCATGCCCGTTTCTTGGTTTTGCCTTGGCAGGTAGGTTGAATGTAATGTGATGTTCTGTTCAGAGCTGGTGACAATCCTGGTAAGGTTTGAGTGTCTTTTAAACTTTTTTCTGTACAAAAGTGATGTGTGAGGACAGTAGTTTATTGACAAGCTAGCTAGTGGGAAAAATACTTGAAACAAGAATATAAGTGGATTAGGGAACTGCACTTATATTTTCTTCTAGAGAGAAGAATATACTGAATTAATATGAAATGATGCAGGGGCAGGATGGTCTACTTCAAACAGGCGAAGCAGAGTAGAAAATTGTCTTCTGATTGTTTTTGAAAATTCAACAATTAAGCTACTGCATGTGTTTCAGCATGCTATTACATGTCTTTCCTTCCTTCTTTTGGTAAAGATAGAGCAAAAATTCCTATCAAGCCAGACTCATTGTTTACTTTAGCACAGGTTCCCATTAGTTAGAAAAACACACTTTTAAAAATTAAATTTCCTTTGAAAAACAATTAGCTCAAGTGGGAAGTATTATGCAGAGCTCAGAAATTTCAAAACAGTCTTATAAGAAGAATTTTCTTAAAGCTTTCCTGGAAAAGGAATATTGTAGCATTATCCAAATTCCAAATAAAATGATTATGAATTAGCTATAATAATAATAGAAAAGTAAAATAAACAGTCTGTTCAGTAAACCAAGTGCTGTCGTCAAGGCCCGTGCTATTGATGGAGCTCTGCGAATGTGACTTAAAACTAGTGCGGTGGGCCTGCCATCTTTATGTGTATAAATAAGCATAAACACATAAATAACAAAGCAATTTAAGATAATTTTTTTGGATCCATTATAACAATGGAATGTTCAGTTACTGTTTAATATTTCTTCTTGTTTACTGTTGCAAATGATTGTTTTCATTTGACAAGAAGTGGTACCTGTACGGGTTTTGAGTGTACATGTTTTTGTGTATTCTGGTTTACCCTGTTCCATCCAGCAGGTGTTTTCTTCAGGCACATCAGAAAGAGCGTTGAATCTCATAATTTACATACAACCCATTGATAATTCAGAACTCTGCAAATTCACAGCAAATTGCTCCATGTCGTCTGTGCTGGTGAAATTGAGATTCTCTTTCAGAACTGAAGGCAGGCATGCGCCTGCATTAATGAAACCCAAATTTTTCTGAAGACTTGGTGATTTAATGGTATATTACTCTGTAGTGACAAACCTATTTTATTGCTGTATTAGCTAGTAGCTCGGTGTAAGAAAACCCAAAGTGATACTTCTTTAAAGCTGTTTAGTACCTATCAAACATACCTTTGAATATATAGTTCCTACAGTGGTTAAAAAGTGTATTTATAAGTCAGTAGTGTTAAGGTATGTGTTTATATGGTATAGAGCTTATATAAAATATGAAAACAGAAGCTATATTCATTGATAGAGTGAGAGCTCTCAAGGCTATGAGTGTTAACACCCAGCCAGTAAATTTTACATGTTTAGGAGCATAAATAAAAAGGATACTCAGAAATACTTCTGCCTCATTTTTCGTTTTGGCTGGGGAGTAAAGATATGGTGCTAGCCACTACGTGGTGGTAATAGTCCCCCTGAGGAAGCTTGTAAATTGCCTGTGGTCCTCAGTGGGGACCTGATCCTACAACAGAACTGGGACTGGAGGAGCTCAGCCGTCCCTCATGGGGCTGGGCCTCTGTGGAGCTGTGAGATCATTTCTTTTTTGTAGTGGAACATTTTAACTAGTGATGGGAAGAGTCTGCTAGAAGGTCGAAGTTGGGGTGTGGTTCTCCTTAGGAAAGGATGTGCTGCCTGGAGAAGCTGTGGATGCCCCATCGCTGGAAGTGTTCAAGGTCAAGTTGGATGGGACTTCGTGCAACCTGGTCTAGTGAACCCCATGGCAGGTGGGTCGGACTAGATAATCGTGAAAGCTCCCTTCCGACCCAAACCGTTTTATGATCCTATGATTCTGTGAAACACCAAAAGGACATTTAGTTTTTCAGAGGTGAAAGGCTAGGCTGAGAATCCCATCTGCAGCGACGTTCCGGTTTGCAAGCTTAAGTTTGCACTGTTAGCAAGAGTGGGAGGACAGGGGCTCAAGCCTCGGTCCCACCAAAATCATTGACGGAACTGTGTATGCTGAGGGATGCTTTTGAAGGAAAAATGTGGTAGGTTTAGTACAGCGAGAGGAGTGATTTTTTGCAGCTGTTTCATTTATTGCATAGAATTTGTTCGTACTTCTGAAGTTCCTAAATAACAGGTGAGTTTTAACGTGGTACAGCAAAAAGGCTTCTCTCATTTCCTTCTATGTTAGTAAGCATGACTGGGCTAATGGGGTTTTACTCATCTCCCCACATAGCATTTGTGAATGAAAAGAGCTACCTCAAATAATTCAAGCCTTTTGGAGTCTTTAGAATTAATTAGGTTGTGGGTTGCATGGGTAGATTGTGGCGTGCTTGTTAGTGTTTTGAGCAGTGCTAGGTGCATCAGGTTTGTTCTGTCTCGGCATGTGTTTATAGGTATGTAGTGCTTAACTCCATAAACAATCGTGCATTTGAAGGTGATTAATACTCTAACATGTGCAATATATGTAGAGCTCTTGTGCATGTGTGTGCACTGAATAAATAACTTTTTCACACCATCTGATGATGCAGTGCCATTGGCAGTAATGCTGGCTTAGTAATGCTGGCCTCTGCCGTTCTTTTCTGCATCTGTGCCATGCCGCGTCAATATGTCTTTTGTACACGCTTAACAGTCTGCAGGGTCAGGTTGAGAAAATCTGTGTGAACTGGCTGGGGAATGATTTCTCTGTTTTAACCTTTTGCAGATCTATTGTCTTTTAACCGGATCAGGGAGCTGATCTGTTTCAGCATATAGTCCACCAGGCTGTTGAGGAAGAAGAGAGGGGGAAACATGGTAGGCTGGAATTGCTGCCAAAAACAATGTATTATTAAATCGTTGCATAAAATTTTCCTGTTTTGCACAATATTTAAGAATGCAGGGGCAACACCAGGAAAAGGAAAAGACAATTGAAAAGCATACATTATAACCGATCAGTGGAGGGTGAAGTTTTAGCTCTTGTGGTCATGGAGGAGAACATGAATGAGTCAGAACCAGGTGCTAAATTAAAAGGCCTTCACTTCATAGGCTTAAAAATTAGGGGAATTTAACAATACTCTCTGGTTTTGGAGGAGGGGGTCTTGTTGCAGGTTTTGTGGACATTTGATGTTACCAGTACTGGCATTTCCAGTACTTAATTTCTTGTCTTTGCCTCTTGGGCTGCCCCATGACTGATGGGACAGGGCCAATGGAGTGCAAAAACACAAAAGCAGGTGACATGCCAGGTCACAGACTGTGGTGTCCAGGGCATGAGTTCATGGTGAAGGCTATTTCCTTTTACTTTAATCTGAGTTTTCAGGATGTTTTGAAATATTTTTAAGCCTTTTTTTTTTTTTTTTTTAGAAATTTAGGAAAAAAGGCATCTGTTTTTTTCTGGATTTGAGCACATCTGCTAAATGTGTGCTGTTACTAATTGAGCCCAAGAAACTCGTCAAGTTGCAATGACTAAAATCTGAACTGGAAGTACACTTGGTCACGTACATTCTTGGTCTCGCTCTGTTGAAATCAGTAGGGTAATTTGAGGAGAGGGATTACCATTCATTGCCTGTAATGTGAATGGCAGGATGTGCTGTTCAGAAAGCCAGAAAGGTTCAGTGAAAGATCACGGTGCAGCTTTCAGGTTGCCTGCTTGTTGGGGGAGATGGCCGACTCTACTCTTAGGCTTGTACAGCTCTCCTCAAAACAGAGCCCCACTTTTTTTTTCTTGGGTCGGCAGATCTCGAGGCGTTGGGCAGCCTGCGCTAGGAGTGGCTCTTGTATGAGTGAGAGGCTTGCTGGAAATTTCCCTGTTACACAGAAACAGTGTAGAAGCTGTCGCTGCTTCACCCATTTTACGCCAACATTTAGGCAGCACTGTCCCGGTGGAAAGTGAGTTTGTGCCATTATTTTCGTCTGTGGGGAAACTCTGGGCTAGGGACAGAGAAACTCGGGAGGACTGCTCACTGCGGGCTGAAAGCCCTGGCAAGGACAGCAGCGAGCACCTTCAAGATGTGACAGACCATGGGACCAAGTGCTTCCTCTGCACCTTCATATCTGGCAAGCCTGGGGAAAACATATGCGATTTGCTACGGTGTAGTAATGTTTCATTATTCGGTAGAGTCATGGTGGACCAGCAAAGGTAATTACTGACAGGACAATTTTGTTTATTTGTCTTTGTTGGGTTTTGTTGTTTTGTTTTTTTTTTTAATTTGCATCCCCATAGCTGAAATGTCAGGGTGCTGTGGGAGGAGTGTGAGCCGATGTCCGTGATGCCGGGAGGTGCAGTCTGGCTTGCTGAGCACCCCTGATTCAGACTGCACCAGCGTGCATGCCGTTCTCATTCAGAATTCCTGGAAAGGTCCTTCTAGCTCCCGCTGCTGCTGCTCTGTGCGCCATGCGCCAGCTCCCTCCTGCCTCTCTTCCCCAGACAGTAGAGCTTTATTAAAAAAAATACGCTGCTCACTGCAAATTGATCGCTTTTCCCCCATTTGGTCTTGAAATTTGCTGGAATACTGCTGTGGTGTGTGGTCCTGGCTGAAGCTTGCGTGAGGGTGAATCCTCTACAGGGGTAGCTGCCCCCAGTTTCTTGGAAGCGTAGGAAGGTGGTGCTGCTGCTTCTGCTGTTGTCTTGCTTGATAAACACATCCATAGCCATTTTCACTTTGGAGGCAGTGGCAACGTGTGAGGTTTAAAATGGGATAAGCCTTTCATGTGCTGGGCCCTTGGAGTGTTGCTCTCCCTTTCTGCTCAGGATTACCGCTTGTTTCAGCGGTAAGAGCTCTTGCGCTTTTCAAAGTATCTTGCAGTTTCCCTAAAGTTCTTGTTCCTGTGACCAAGAGGTTGCATGATTTTCTCATTGGATGGAAAATTTAAAAGGAAAAATGGCTGTCACTGTCATTGAGGAGAAGAGTAATAACTAGGGCTTCAAAAAAGATGAATAAAAAATGAATATCCAATGCTTCTCAAACTCCAGATTTCTAACTTCATGATACTAAGAATGAGGATGTTGAATGCATGCAACTCTGTCCCTAAAGGGCTTTTGCTTCTTGGATTTCCAATGCTTAAAGAAATGCTGAATAAAATAAAATCTTTTTCTCCTTCTTAAAAATTTTAAATTCAAATCTTAAAGTACAGAAATGGATTTAGGTTTTGTAAGGTTTTGTTTACAAAGATGCCACATGTGGTACAATAAATGTTGCCTGATGAAAGCTGAGATTAAGCTAAATCAGAGGGCTTTTTTTGAGAATACATAAATGCATTTCCAAATATCATTATTTTATATTTATATTTTATCTAGTATTTTTCCTAGGCCTAAAGAAACTGTGTTTGCAAGCGAAATAAGAAGTATTTCTAAGAGAAAAAAAATATTATGTTGTATGTATTTCTGAAGTATATAGATGTCTATGCATATTTTATGGATGAGGTTTGTGATCGTGTTAACCCAAAGGTAAGGCAAGAATTCTGTAAACAAAAAAATTGCCTCATTCTTTATTTATGTCTAGACAGCAAACATCTAACAGCAAAATTAAGTAATTGCATGTGCAGGTAGACAGTTTGGATAATTTTGAAAAGAAAACCTTTGTTTTCTTAGACCTCCTGAAGATACCCCATGATGTGTCTTCCCAACAGTACAGAGCAGGGATTTCTCAATGGTAAAGCTGTGATTGTGCTGTTTTTTATGTGACAGTGGCCCGTTCCTCTGAGTCTTTGTCTGTTTTGGCTATTGGAACCTAAGCTTTTGGGATCGACAGGTGTCTCGTACCATGTTTGGTTCCTGTTGTAATGGGCTTCCATCGTACCATGAAGTGTTTTGTTTGCTACTGTAAAACAAGTAGTGCATATTGCGAGCCGGCTGTGTTTTTGCTTTGTTTGTGCAAGCACCTAAAAGAAGGCTGAATGACTTTGTTAACCATTTTCAAGGATAGGCATTATTAATAGTAAAGCAGAAACTGCATTTAAAAAAAGGTGTCTGAAACTTGCCAAGTGGAATTCAACTTTTTAATCAACATACTAAGGATGTGTATGTTTTTTTCCATAAATATGAATGTCTTTTTGACCTTCTGTGAACAAAAAAAAAAAAGAGGGATTATTTTTGGCTTTTAAAATGATCAGAAAAAATGATTTTTGGATGATAGTATAATGACTCCATTCTACAAAACTCCTTGGGTTTCAACTTCACTGTGCTTCAGCTTCTTGAAGTGCTTTATGGTTAGTGTTTTATACATGGGGAAAACAAAGAAACAAATAAGTATGGATCAGATTTTTGGACGTGTCAGTTACTCAGTTGGTGTATACATCTGTGGTTCACTCTGGAGTGTCTTAGGTTGAACACCAAGAATCAGTAGCATGTTGTGCCTTGCCCTAATGTTCATGATAAATGACTGGTAGGAGTTGGAGTGGGAATGAAGTTTCTTTGCTTTGGCTACCAGGCGGCATCTTCCCTCCTGTTTTTGATGGCTATTCATTTTCTTAATGGTTGTAAATCTCACGAAAAATCAGTGGAAGTGTGGGAGAGTGACTGACAGCAGAATGTGGCCCAGGGTGTCATGCTCTTCTTACTACCCTTCAATCTTCCTGCAAAGAAAATTTCTGTCAGGGAACCAGGTGCCAATCAGTTCAAGCCTCTCGCTTTCTGCAGCGTGCATGCTTTGTATATTCTCCTAATAGTCACTTCCGACAACCTACCACTTTGCTTTTGCTTTAGAGGCTGTTAAGATTGAATTTAGAAGTAGAAAGTCAGGGAAACCTTGACTGCACTGAAATTTTCAGGATGTGAGTGCGTTTGCAAAGTTACTATAGAAGCATGGTGTTGTGATCCGTTTTTGAAAAAAGATCAGCAGTTCTCTCTCCCTTCTCATACCTTGGATTTACTATACAAACTTTCTGATGTTGAGTTCTTAAATTTAGGAATCACTTGAGAAGAAGATGATTGCGGTGGCATCTCAAAGCACTACGTTTCTCTCTACTGCAATGTAAGCTGTAAGAAGGTAGAAATTTATGTGGACTTTTAAATAGTGGATCTGTTAGCTATTGGTGTAAGCTAATGCAATTCTGCAGTTTTTTGTTTGTTTTTGTTTTTTTTTTACCATCTCTGCAGTTGTTCTAGTTGGGGAGATCTGAGTGTGGAGTTATTCCTGGCAGTTTGAAAAGTTGCACAATGAGAGATTTCTTTGCCCTGGCTGTTACAGTGCCAGGCAGGGCACTGGGTGTCAGTGGTGAGGAGCTCTGGGTGTGTGCTTTCCTTGGGTGCTCTGACTGTAGCTGTGGTGTTCTGCTGTCTGATACTCAGCGAGTATCTTGGCTCTGAGAAAGGAAGGAAGGGACCAAAACTGTGAAAGGCCCAGTGATGCTTTGAAGAACAGCATTTACTTTTGCAGCAGAGGAGATTGCTGTCTACTCTGCTGGACTGTGTTGAATGAGATGTATCCTTACTGCTCGGTAGTGAAATGCCCATAGTTCTGAGTACCTGTCGATTCCTTGTGGAAGATGATTCATGTTCCTTATCCAATGCTAGTGTAGAACAGCGAGTTTTATTTGGATGTCTGGAGAAAGGGAAAACAATGTCATGTTACAGATGTTGTTCAGTCATTGTTTAAATGGGAAGAAAATCTACAAAATAATTGCTATAAACTTCTACCTTTAGTAAATAGGTTATGGTAGCATGATCACGGAATTGGAAAATGAGCTCCAACTTCTTTCAGTGTGGGAATACTGATACTTTTTCACATATTCCTTACAAAGCAAAAGCATTTTCAACTGTGTGGTAAGGGCTCAAAGTATTATTCCTGATCGTTTTTGTTACGAAATGCAGCCACTTTTCTTTCCTGCTATATGGAAGTGAGGAACATTGATGAAAGATATTATGCAAGTGCAAATTATTAGTCATTACTTTATTTAGTTATTCTTTCAGCTGTTCATGGTTCTTTCAGATCATTCAGGTTTGTTTTTTTGTGGTGTGGTTTGGTTTGGGTTTTTTTTTTTTTTTTGGTCACTACTATTGCAGTGACTTTTGAGGAATGTTTTTAGATTTTTAACTAAAAAATAGCCTGACATCCAGAGGCACAGAACAGGCTCTTCCTCCTCTCTCAGAGGAGCAAACGTCATGAGTGGACTCCTGGCACTGAAAATCCCATCTACTTTGCAACCAAATAATGTGAACATTGAAGAAAACATAAAACTTGTGCTGGCACGGAACTGAAGGTGAAAGTACGGACACAGTCAACATGTCTCGTCTGACTGAAAACACGTTTTCTAAGGTTAGATAATTCATCTTTTGTGATTGCTGTGAATGAAACGGGAAGTAAAGCTGGGGGAGCTTGAAATTAAATTAAATGCACAGGACCAGACATGCGCTTTGGTATTAAACACTGAAATACCCCTTCTAGGTAACCACTTTGCTTAAGTAGCCCAGCATTTGCCTGAAGACTGTAACGTCTTCTTGCTCTCGTCTTTATGGTGAAAAAATTACTGGCATTGAGAAATATTGCTAACGGCTTCTCTCCTAACACTAACTTAATGCCTCTTTTGGTGCTATGTCACTGCCTCCCTTGAAATTAATGTTCTCTGATTTATTGTAAGTTATTTCAAATGTCCCCAGTGACTTGGGTTGACTAATGTACTTTAAATCTGTTGAAATCAAATCTGTCGTGGGAGTTGACCGTGTATAAAGCTGCTCCCTCGTGGAGACAGACGACATGGGAAAGCGCTGAGCCCTCCTTGGTGCCTGCCCAAGTACAGGGCTAATCCTTTATTGCTTTAAACCTGTGGACTGGTGTAGGTTGGATGGCTTTAAACCTGGAGTGAGTCAGGATTAAGGCAGCACTAACTACACGCATTATCTATATATGGTGTAGGCTGTATGCATTTATGATAGTACAGCGTGGCGCGAGTGGACTTGAAGGGGGAGGGGAAAGAAAGGAGGTAAGGATACAAAAAATATAAACAAAGCAGCTTCAAGTTAGAGATTGGATATGTGTGCTGCAGCGGAAAAGGGAAGTCTCTGAGTTAGTGACTGCCGTATGATTGCGACTGGGGCTTTTTGACTCATCTTGAAGGGATGTGGTCCATAGTGCAGCTTCTCAATGTGAGGTGAAGATGGCCTTCTGGGGTGGCCCACAGTCTGCAAGGCATATGCCATTGTATCTTACTTTTCAAATGCAGTTTAAAAATAATGGAAATGTTTAAATTTGGTCGTTTATGTGTTTCCCAATGCCTCTTCGTTTATCATACCTGTTTTAATTGAGATAAAGATGCAGCACTGTTTTATGTTATCTACCTTTAATGTCAAGGGTTTGGGAGGTTGTATGTTTACTTGTCAGATTTTCTTAGGAGAACTAAGAGGGGAAAAAAACCCTCTGTACCCTGTGCATCTTCTTGCCTGTACAGTCTGTACCTGGAGATCTTTTGAGAGCTGCTGTCTTGAGACCCTTAGGTCTGATCTAAGACTCTTGCTGTGCTTGGATTTCATGTTACCCATATTTTTTTCCCTCTTGCATTTGTAAGAAAAGCCTGTACAAACAATGCTCTGCTGTTTCCAAACACTGAAGTTTTCCCCTTTGCTTCCTGTTTTTGTAACATGTTTGTGAAAAGACCTTGTCGTCTTTGCACGGGAGTTAGTGTTAATGTAAGTGCATTCAGCATTAGCTACTGTGTGTACCAGCACGTAGGGACCAGAGCTTCTCTTCAGAAAACTTGATTACTCTTTATTTATGGTAAGACTAGATTAAAAAAGAATTGTGCATGCAAAAGTGAAAGCACAGGCAGTGTTAAATTATGCAGTCATAAGCCTGTTATTTCCCCTTCCCCCAAGTATGCAGGCCAGTTAGTAACCTAGTGATCTATACATGAGGCTTTAATTGGATATATGCCCAGAGTGCAGATTAATATGGAAAGGCTATAAAGGCATGGGTTCACAAACTTTATTTGACCACACGAGGACCGTCTGCATGATCCCATGTGGAATGTGTGAGGGATTCTCAAAACAACAAAAAAATACTTTCATGTATTTGGGCAGATCTGCATGTAAACCACAGGGTACAGAGGAGATGTTTTGGCGTTAAAGTCAATAGACTGTTGATTAAGTAGGATTTCCTCAGCCTAGTGTTCACTTCATGTTCCTTAGGGGTGCTTTAGGTGGGGGAGAGGTATATCTGTGGCTTCTGTGTAATTTGCCCGACTTCTGAAGTTTTAGTTTTGAAATTGTTGAAGTTTTCTTTTTATAATCGAATATAATCTTGGCTGCCTTTGGAGGTAAGGGGGAGGGGCACGCAAATCTCCCTGTAGTGAAATGAAAACAAGCAGATGTCTTGACTGCAGCTGGCTAGAGATGAATCATTTCATATAAACTTGCCTGGAGAACATGATCTTATTCCTCCATAAACCTATACTCCAGAGGGAAGGGAGAATCCCCATTAGTCAATGACACCCTCCTGGCCTAAAATTCCTGTGTCTCTAGTTTGCAGATCACATGAAGCACATACAGAATACTAGCTGTATTCAGCATAGGCTTTCTCAAATTTGAAAGCGCTTGTAACACAGATTTTTTGTCTCTTCTGCTAATTTTTTTCTAAATGAAAATTACAGTATCCTTAAATGTGTAAAACCAGCCACAGTCACACCGCTATGTCCCCCAAACCAGTTTAATAATGATAAACTGTCTTTTAAATTGGCGTAATATTGCAATAAAGAGTTTGGTGGCTGAGGAGAGCCCTGTTGCAGGTGTAGCTGACCTTCAAGACCCTTCATAGGGTGGTAAGGCATACTGCCTATCTCGAAACTGTCTTCTTCCACCTTCTGCTTCCCCATGACTTGCTGGAAAGGGCTGACACGTTCAGAAATGAGAGTGTTGGCCCTGGATCTCACTGTGGAATGGTGCTGAGCTTCGTTGTACATCAGGGTCCCAGAGTCATCTACCAATGTTGGCTTCTTCAGCCTTTGCTGTCCCCTTTCCTCCCACGACATAGTGTCCTGTGCCAGGATAGCTTTGCAGTTGATTTGTAATGTAGCTCAGCGTTGGAGGTGTGCTGCTTGCAAGCCTCCTGCGGTTCAGACTGCCTTGGTACTGTTTTTTATTCTCTTTGCCATCCTCTCCGTGGTTGTATGGCACACTCTTCAGTTGTTCCCTGAAGGTGGTGGGATGCCAGTGTTACCTCCTGTAGCATAAGCCCTAATCAACATGAAGAGTGAAGAGCTGACGGTAACTATGCTCAAATACATGCAGAAAATAAGGTAACCCTAATTAAAGTTTCGTGCAAGTAGTTTCAGCATTTGATTCCAACCATTTGCCTGACTAATGAAGACAGGGAATAGTCCTTAGCTCTCTGCCTGCAGCAAGAATATGGGAATTGAAGTGACTCATTCTCAGGGACACGGCAGTGAGAATGAGGCACTGCTGTGGTTGCAGATAATTCCCTGGAAGTCTCCGTTGTGCAGAATGCATTAATTGAAGAAATTCATGAGCTGCTTAATGTCACATCACTTCATTTCCTCATCAGGGAACTGGAAGTCTCATCTGTATAGGAAAAAACAGGACCTCTCTGGTTGTAAGTGAATCTTAACCTTTGTAAAAAGAGGTTGTATACGCTGCCCAGCATATTGCCCTGTATTGAACCTGTTGCCCTGTAGCTTCAATTTTTTTCTTGCCATCCTGTCAGCTGTGGGGACAGAGACAGCAGTGTAAAGATCTGCATTTCTGAGTGCACAGAAGTGAGCAGTGGAGATGAGGAAGGAACTGTTTGCTGCTGGTTTCTTCAGTGAAGTGCAGCAGGATGGATGCATCCTGTTTGTAACTGATCACCATCTGTGACGATTGCATTGGTCTCAGAAGTGGCGTATCTTTATATGCAAGAGAGACGTGGCATAGGATACCCCTGCAGAGAGCTGGAATACAACGTGATACTGTGTGGTCTTTGCCGGTTCTGGAGTGCATGGGAGTATACGTGTCTCAGGGGAACAGTCCTGCAGATAGTAACGTGTTCCTGGTAGGCAGATCTGATGCATTGTGTAGGCAGCAGAAAATAAACAGTGCAGCCCACCATTTGCAGATATAAACTGGGGAAGGGAATGTGCTGCACTTGGAGAACTCAGTCTTGCCACGTGTGATATCTCTGTTCTCAGATTGAGATGTACTTTAATTCTGGTTTCCCCCAAGTTGCCTGTATTTCCCATTGTCTTGCCCATTGCAGATCCATGTGAGAGCTAGCACAGAATGAGTCCTGTGGCATTTGCCATAGTTTATCACATGGCCTCCTAAGATACTGCTTCAGCCTGAGTTGTTATTCCTGTATTAATTCTGTAACATGGGAAACTTCACACAGAAAAATACGGTTTAACACTTTAATAGCTACTTGTTAAAACAAAAAAATCAGGATGCACTTTTCATACTTTTTTGACTAGAAATTAATAAAAATAAAGTTTCCTGCATCTTGATTTAATTTCTAAGTTTAAAACATTTCTGAAAGTGATCGCATGTTACAGCTTTTGCTCTGGTCCTTGACTAAAGAGAGCTGGTCAGCAAGAGGAGGTGCCCTTTCCTGGGCTTTATGTCTCACTGCTATCTTGACTTCTGGGAGGAATCAGTGAGTCCTTAGGGCTGGAATTGGACACCTTTTGTCTTCCTAGCATCTGATTCCACCAGTAGGTCACTGGTTTCAGTTGCATAACTCAAGCTTGCATCTACCATGAACAGCCATAACGTACTAGATAAACTTTCTGTCTGTGGCAAGCTGGCTAAGCAGTAAGTAGTACCTTCTAGATCCGCTAATAACTGAGTTTTCCTTCATCTATGCCTTTGGGAACATTTCAGTACTTTGCCTGCCAGTGTATCACTACTGTGAATCGTGTGTGGAAAAACGTCTGAAGCAAATTAAACAAAATGACTTGTGAGTAAAAGATCGAGTCAAAGCATTGTCAAGATGAAGATCATTGAGTGGATGGGTGCAGTCTCTGTGTGACTGGGAAGCCTTCAATGATGCCAGGAGAAAAAACTGACCATAGTAGACGAAGTTGCGCTTGAGGTTTCTGTGACTTAAAAAACCAGAATCTCTTTATTCCTGTGATGTATTATTTCTGTGGTCACGTGACATGAGCTGTTGTGAACTCAAGAGATCTTAGCGGAAGACACAACAGATTGCCTGTTTCAGCGAAGTCTGTCTTGAGACTAGATCTCAAAAAACTAAGGTGGAGAGAATGGGAGTGAAAAAAATAAAATGATTATTCTGGCATTATATTTGTGGCTTGGCATATGTCAAGATTCTGGGAGTCCATTCCATTGTTTCTACTCATAGCATCTTTTGCTCTTGTTGGAAATCACCAAGAGTGATTTGGCATCTGTACCATACTAGTAAAAACAATCTTAACTACTTGTAATTAATGAATCGTGTAAACTGGCAGTCATTGATTTGAAAGGATGGAACAACAAACATCAGTACAATGTGAATTTCTGCATTAACTGGCAACGTATGTCAGAGAAAACTGCTTTGTTTATCTGATGCTGAATTGTTTTAGTGTGTGGGCTTCTAAATAAGCAGTGCTTTAAGAAACTGTATCAGTTGCTTGAGCCGAATCAAAAGTTTGTATCTTGACTGAAAAAAATGACATAATTTTGTATCATCATGTGTATCATGACATGAAATCCTTGTGAAGAAAAGATGCTGTCATGTTTTCCCTGTTGTATCTGCTTTTACAAGGTGGGACCATTGACCTGAAGTGGTTATACTGAAATAACCTGCCTTGCCCTGTTGTCTTTTTTTTTTTTTTTTTTCTTTTTCCCCAGCCAGATTGAGATCAAGCAATTGAAAGAATGATGGTTTTCAAATGGTGACAGTTTTTTATGAGTTTTGTTGTTCTTGATGGAGAGAAAAAGTTACTTTTACTTTTTTTTATCAAGAGTTAATCTTCCGCAAGATATTTAAACAAAACAAAACAAGCTACTTGGACTCATTTTTAAAGAGAGGATTTTTTTGGGATGGCTTTATTGGTTCAGACTTTTATGGTCCCTCTTTGGACTGTCTCTTGAGGATGTATATGTATTTCTAATTCAGTTGAGAACTAGAGAGGACAGTACTCCCTTTGCTTTGATTGTTTTGGTTTTTGAGCATTCCTCCCCACATCAACATCTTACAAAATGCCCTATGGAAAAAGGACCATTTTAGGGGGAGATGATGTTCTGGGCAGTATATCTGAGATAACTATAGATGCTAGAGGAAAGAGAAAGCAGCCTCAGGAACAATAGGGAGGCTTTAAAAAGCTGTTTAATTTGTGCCAAGCTGCTACTTTTTTTTTTTTTTTTTTCGTTGTCATAGAAATGTGCCAGTCCGTGTCTCTCACAGATGAGCTCACTAAATGAATGGCTTTGCAGAATGAGTCTGGTTTCAATGAAGATGTTTATACTTGAAGAACGCAGATGGACTTAAACCACAGCCCAGAATCTAAACACCCCTGAGCTCCTGGGGGAGGGGAGCGATAGGAAATGAAGTCTGGATTTTATAGCTCAGGCCTGCATCTGTCCTCCTTGACTTGGCTTTCTGAGTTACTATGGGAAAGTAGAAGAGGAATATTGTCTGCAGTAAAGAGGGTTTGGTTGTTGTTGGATTTTGTGGGGGAGGGTGATTTTGTATTTTGCCCAACTCCATTGGGTTGGAAGAGCTTTCCTGCCTAGATGTCTTTGCAGGACCGTCACGGTTGAGATTAATCGGCTGCAGAGATGTTACTCTAATGTGCAGTCTTTAGCGGGTGACTTTTCTGTCATTTCTGTACTTCTGTTCCTGTATGTCATTTGAAATAAAATATTTGCAACGAGAGCTGACAATCTCTCCTGTGCTGCATGTGAAATGCTGTGATATAGGTTTGGCAGAAGTTTACACTTAAATTTTGCTGATGCAAATGATGGCAAATGGCAGAAGCAGCATCAGACCTATGAAATACCGAAGAATTTGCAGATGACAAAACTAATAATCTTCAATGAGGTGGGTCATTGGGCACTGAACAAATGTAGTGCAGTCAACACACAGTGTACTGTGTTGAACGGCATGGTGTTCAGTGCAGGTAAAAATGTCCTTTGCAGGAATTAGTCTCTGGATTGTTTGCTTACGAGCTTAATTCTGTGTATTCTTTTTATTTCCAAGAAGCCCATTAATTTTTTGTTTTCATCTGCATTTGGTACTGTCAGAATGGCTCAAAGGAACTTAGGTGTAAAATGACAATGGCTACAGTATCTCCAGGGTTTTCAGGTATCCCAGTGATTTGTTTATCTGGCTGTCTTGCTTGCCTTGTTTTTCTATTCTTGGATCTGGATTGCCGGAAATCATGCATGTTGCTGAATGCAGAATAGCCCTTGCTTGCCAAGACATGTACTTGGAAGAATGGGATACTATGTCCTATTAATTGATACAAGTAATCAAGATTATGGAATAAATGAAATACTGGCTCTTTTTTGGTTGTGGGGTTTTTTTTTTGTGTGTGTGTTTTGTGGGTTTTTTTGTTTGTTTGTTTGTTTTAAGTATTCCCAACAAGTGGATGGGTGGAAGGTAGCATTTTTTAAAATTAAATTCACCCTTACCAGAAGTTTTCACTGTTGGAGACTACTTTAAGGACTTTCCACTGAAACCTGTTTCGAGTATATTTGAGCCTTGATTTTGGTCGTAGTGTTGAATTCAGCTGTGCAGACTCTTCTCTTGATAATAACTGGCTTCTAAGTGTCCTGCTTGAACTTGTATTGGAAGACAGTTTGGGCTAGAATTGCCTGGTATTTTAATTAAAAAATATTTATTCTAAAGTAATAAGAATTCTTCACATGCAACAAGCTTCAGGAAGCACAGTTTCTATGCAGAGAAATCCCTCTTCTGCTAGCCGTGTTTTGTGGGATCTTAAAAGCTTCCAGCACTCTGTTACTTGCTCTGTCAGTTGATCTCGTCCTCAAAGGGGGAAAGAGGGATTCATTCATTGCAGCTAGTGGAGGTGCAGTCTCATGCAGGTAGGAGCTCCTGTGCTCCTCCAGCTCTGCCACTGGCTCATAGTCCACCGGGCAAAGCGCCTGGGAGCCCAGTGTGCTTCTCCATTCAAGAGATGGCATTAAGAGGCTTTCTTACTGTATGTATTTATTTTAAGGGTTAATCAGTTAGGCATCATCAACTGGGGTTTTTGAGTCAAATTCATTTAGAAAACTGCTTGGGTTTCTGATAGAGCTCTCTGCATAAATCGTCCTGTATTTCTTCTAGTTTTGCAATAAATACCAAAAATTGACAATAGCTTTTTCTTTTCCCAGATCCATCTCCTTCATTCATTTTCGTAAGGGCCTTTCCAGAAAGGGAGTGCATAGTTCCTTAAATACAATGTAATCAGTTGTGAAGTGATCATGACTGCTGCCAAATGCAAGGAATTAAGATGGAAACAATTAAATGACCGTTTTAAAATATTTTGTTTCATTTATATCCTAGAACCCAGACCACAGTATTTTAGTCAGAACGAAGTTTTCTGTAATGCCCCTGTTTTCAGTATGTCCTGCATAGGTTAAAACAGTGTGTCAGAGCAGGAATACTAAGTGATCAGAGAGGCCATGGTTTTATAGGACACGTTTGCTGTTCTACTTGCGTGAGAAGCTTGCAGTGATGCAATAATACTGAAAATTATCACTTTCACTCTAGGAGCATTGATGCAGTGCTATTGGAAATTACCACTTTCACTGTAGGAGCTCTTCATCTGAGGTCATTAAAATCATCTTGTTTTTACTTTTGTAATTGGCTTGGGTTGCCCTTCTTGGGGGAGGGGAGCCTTGGGTTTTTCTTGGTTTTTTTTTTTTTTTTGTTTTTTTTTTTTTACTTTTAATTTGAAACACAGTTTTAACATTTGGATTGTTTGAAACGAAAACAAGAGAAGTCCCAACATGAGCAGAGAGTATTTTTAAAGGACTTTATGGCTCTAAGTTCCTAACACAGTCCAGATGTCTCCTATCTCTGCTCTTTCTGTAGCATTTTCTGGCGCAGTGTCGTTGGATTTTGAACTTGGTCCAAGCTGTGTGCCAAGTCCTGAAATAAAGTAAATCAGCGAGTTGTTCTTGGACGTTTCTCCTTAATCCAAACCAACCCAAATCAAACTTTAGCTCTGACCTCAGGACTGCACATTCAAATATTTTCCCTTGCCTCCTCAGTTTCAAAGTAGCAAAAGCAGGAGATTACCACTTTGCAGTATTTAAACAGCGGCTTGTGCGACATCTGTGCAGCTGAAGCAACTGCGTTACTTGGGACCCAGTGCCTGTTAAAACACCAATGATGTTTGCCAGTGTTGTGATTCTTCATCCCAATTCCTATTGTTGGGTTAGGATGCACGTTAAGACGACACTAGAAGGGGTTTTATTTGGAGGCATGTGCCTTGTCAACAATTAGATAGCAACTGGAGGAAATACTCTCTAGTGCTCTTTTGCAAATGTTTCTGCCTAGATGTCGTAGAAATTGTCCATAGGAAAAAACCAGTAATGCCTAAAATGTCAGAAACAAGTTGTAGGATAAAGCAACTGTTGTTTATCTTTCCTTGTGCAAGCTCTTGTCTCCATTGTATTTAAGCACTCCATTGAAGCTGGCCTAGCATGCAAATAAACTGTGAATGAAGGGGCCACCTATTGTTGTTGAACATTTCTAGTGAGAAGACAGCATCTTATGTGGGGAAAAAGTATTGGGAAGGTAGTGTTATTTTTAACAACAGTTTAGTTGCTGGACTGAAAGAGACTTAACAGTATGTGATGCAAATTCTTTGCATAACATTGACAGGTTTGAGATCTGGTTTAATTTGTAGCTTTTATAGAATCAAAGAATCATTTAGGTTGGAAAAGACCTTGAGATTATCAAGTCTGACTGTTAAACCAGGACTGCCAAGCACATCACAAAACCACGTCTCTAAGCAGCGCATCTACGCATTTTTTAAGTACCTCCGGGGCTGGTAATTCCACCATCCCCCTGGGCAGCCTGTTCCAATGCTTGACCACCATTTCATTGAAGATGTTTTTGCTAATGTCCAACGTAAACCTCCCCTGGTATAACGTGAGGCTGTTTCCTCTTGTCCTGATGCTAGTTGCCTGGGAGAAGAGACCGACCCTCGTGTATCTACAACCTCCTTTCAGGTAGTGGTAGAGAGCAGTAACATCCTCCCTGAGTCTTCTCTTCTCCAGACTAAACAACCCCAGTTATCTTCTGATTGACCCGGTTCAGATAAGTTTAATTAAACCTTATCTGTTGTCTGATCTTTTGTTAGACCCAGCTGCCACCAAAATTGGTGTGAAGCTTTCCTTTGGCTTAGCAGACTTTGCACTGGGTCCTCAAACGTGTGATCTACCTGGTGTTTTGGTGTAGCTGATGATCCTTGGTACAGACAGTGGTCAAAACAGGTAGGATGCAGGAGTCTGGAGGAATTTCGGACATTACTGTCTTGCATTGGAGAATGCGAGTTTCCAGCATGCTCTGTGTTGGCCTCAGTTCATGTTTTTGGGATTCCCACTGCAATTGTATATGCATATTTGGCTGCTCAGGGAATACTAATACAAAGCTTTTCTGTAGAGTAAAAGAAAGCTTTTTTAGTGAGGGAGTAGCAATGACCCTATTTGATAGAAACCCACCTAGAAAGGTTTACTTGCCTGACTGTATCGCATGTTATCTGGGCCAGTAGGATTACTTTATTTTTATTAATCAGTTTTGTTCTTCTGGTCTTCAAGCCAGTGTGAGTCTTTCTGGCTGGATTCTGTATAAACATGAAATGGCTAACTAACAGATCCTGCCTTGGGGCCAGGGAACACAAAAATTACCCTTCAGAAGTAGCCAGAACAGCCATGTGCATAAAAATAATTAATGATTTTCATGATGAAGTCTCTAACTTGAGCTAAATGTTCACCAGCACGTTCACATGCTACGTGGTAGCAGTTGAACATGCAATTACAAAGTTGTTATGCAATGATGAATACCAGGGACAGCAGTAAATGAGTTCTTTTACAGAGAAATGCCATAAAAAAAAAAAGAAAAAAAAGAAAAAAAAGAAAAAGACTTCAGCCCTGGCATGTCTTTTAATTCTTTCATCACTTAGAAGAGCTTTTGTATACACATGACTATGTTTCCTGTGAGATGCCATGTTTGGTGCTTGTCTTTTGGATGTTCAGGACTGTTTTGCTTTCTATGTGGAACACCAGGCATGGACAGTCAACCCAAGGTTCCCTTGCTTGTGCACTGCGCAGGGACTTTCCCCCCTGAGTGTGGACCTCTTCTGAATTCTGTGTCAGAACCTCTCTGCTCTGCCTGTTGGCTCCTTGCACAGAGCTGGACCTGGTTGTTTTGAAGCCTGACCTTTCCATCAGGGCTGACCCGCTGAGCTTGCTGGCATGGGATCAGGAAACAGGCTCCTGACTCAGTCTCGTCTTCTGTAGCACCCTCAGCCTAAACAATGTGATCGCATCAGAAATCACATCAGAAATCACCTGCATATGTGAAAATAGGTTCCCTTTGTTGCATCAGAAAGGACGTAATGGTAAAGGTAGCTTTTGTGCTCTGCTGTGGAGGATCTGGGAATCAGCTTGCCAGAGCAGGGTGTATGTATTAGTCGCAGGAAGTTTTTTTTTTTTTTCCTTCAGTGCTGCTGAGAGCTTCTTGCTGGAAACAGCTTAGCAGAGATGCTGGGAGATGGGCTGCAGTGGGCCCAACCTTCCCATTTGTGTTTTCAGATAGATAAAAACAGCTCAGGAGATCTTATGGCCTTTGCAAAAGGGATGGTTGGAGATAAAGCTCTGTCAGGACAATGATAAAAGAACTGAGGCTGAAAATGAAAGAGCTGCTGGGTGATAAGAGGAAGCTCCTGTGTTTTGAGAACTGGACTTCAGCTAGATAAAAATCTTAAAAGCTCTGTGCAGATCAGCAGAATAATGGTCTTGCCTAGGTCTCGCTTAATTTTCCTTCTGCCACCCAGCCTGTAGGAAGCAGTTTTCGTGCTTCCCTGGCAGCAAGATTTTTGAATGTGGGAAACCTGATAGTGTGTCTGCTTAACTGCCAGACTTTGGCCTGATGCCCTTTCTGGTTTCCTTATGGAGTAAGTGCAGTGATGGGAAGAATGCCCTTCTTACACACGTAGTCATCTTGGTGATAGTAAACTGTGACATTGATACCCTGTTTGGCTTACCTCTGCCTGCAGAGCCGCTGGCACGGTACGTGGCGGGGTCACTGACAGGATGACAAGAAGTCTGCTTTAGGTTTTGAATGCAAAAGAAAAACTAGAAGTGAAATTAGGGGTTTTTTTGGTCTGATTTTTTTTTTTCTTTTTGAGAAACTGTTGATGTTTGTTCTAAACTGTCAATCTAATGCACATTAATCTACTTTGCTCCGTTGAGACTTTTGCAGTGACTGTTAACATGCAAGCAGAAATCCTCCAATATATGCTAGCAGCAGTTTTCACAAGTTGGTCCATTTTAACTGTACTTAATGTGGCCAGTTTGCCTGCCAAATACAAAGAGAATGTTCTTGGGTGTTCAAAAAGCTGTGCTACAGCCATTTGAATGACTTGCAGTAGGACGTGTATGAAAAACCCCCATGAATTTTTGGAGGGTTCCCATCACAATTTTACATTAAAAAAAATTGCTTTAGTATCATTTTACATTATGTTCAGGTCAATGGAAGGGAATTTAAATAATGCAAGTAAGAACAGCAACCCACTAGGAAGCCCTAGTCTGTATGTGTGACTGATGGCTTACTGGATGGAATTTGTAAAGCCTGCCAAACAAAAGCAAAATGTTTTGAATTACAGAAATGTAAACTGAAAATATTAAGGCAATGAATTTTTACTGGAGACAAAAGACTTCTGAAATGATGAAAAAATGGTTTTATTTTATTTGAATTTTAGTGTTTGTACTTTGTTTTTATTTGGGATGTGTGTTTAGGAAATCAGCTTGCTGGAGATGTGTGCTTATTTGGGACTTCGCTTTCCGGCAGTCCCAAGTGGAAATGAGGTTGTAGGTGTCAAGCATGCTAAAGATGAATTTAAGATCCTGAGGAATCAACAGCTAGGACTCGTAGTTCTTGATACTGCAAAATACTGCATAATCTGAAGTCCTGTTGGAAATTGAGTGCTCTGCAATGTGCAGAGTTGGAGCCAAGAAGGTATCAAGCCAGGTAGATGTGCACTAGGAAGTGATTTGGCAAATACTCATTTCATCATGACAGAGCTATTTGTGATGGTAAGTACTTACAGGATCCTTATGCCTTGGTCCTGAGCTACAGCCACGCACGATTGCAGTGTTGGAGCTGGAATGCAAAGCCTAATTAAATTGGGGGATTTTTGAATTGGCTACACTGGCCTTTGGATTAAATCTTGAGACTTTAGTTTTGCAGAAGACATTTACTTAGTGTATAAGTAACATATACAACAAAGAGCATGAATTCTAACAGTTGTTATTATTGGAGAGTGCTTTGTTTTTTCTGCTGGGAAGTGTAATTTACAAGGAAGAATATTTCTGAAATGTTTTAGAAGTTTTGTATATAACACATGTCTAGTGGCAAACTGCTTATTGGTGTGGTGTCGTACAAAGGGGTGTTTATTAGTGCTCATTAAGATTGTCTGGTGTAGTTCTGCAACTTAAGATACCTGTCGTGGACTGTTACCCCAGTGAAGCTGATAAATCACGATGTGGTTTCTCGTAATACGCTTTATAATTGGGCAGTATTACCCGTGTATCTTTGGTGGGGAAGTAGAGCTATATACTCTTATCCAAAACCAAATCCAAAGTCTGTGTCAGAGCAAGAAGTGGAAGAACAATGTCAGAAGTCCAAGTTAAACATCAGAATTAAATGAATAATGAAAAAAAAAGATTGTGTTGTATACAGGCATTTTGAACCTCAATACAACCTTCTCTTGACGTGGCAAGCCAGTTGGTGTTACTACAGGCACCTTTGGTGATTAAGGTCTTTCAAGTCAAATTGTGCTCGAGTTGTACAAAGATTTAAAAAAAAAAATATATCCCCTTCTGGAAACACTCAAGAAATTTTACAGAATTGTTCTAACATATATCCGCTCTCCCCCCTCCCGCCCTAATCATGAAGGTTTTTTTGAAAAATTATGTTTCTAATACTTAGTGACAGGTTTGTATCTTCAAATACTTGTAGAAACATGAAATAAAGCATTTAACTATGTGCTACTGGAAAATAAGGTTCAATGCTCAACTGTAGTGCCTCATTCAGCCTTTTCTTTTTCCAGTTTCATTCACCAAAGAATTTCTAATAGAAGGATATTTCTTAGTCATGGGTGACTTGTTCTGTGGTGGTGCAGGTGTTTTCTGATCCTTTGTCTGTGTCTTATGTGGCATTATTAATCTGCTTTCCCAGTCATATGTATGAATATATAATAAAGGCCAGGAAAACAGGCCAGCATCAGTCAGTATGTCTATTGCCAATACTGCTAAAACACTTCACTTGTCAGTTCCTACATTTCATAACTTTCTTGTTGCTGCTTGTACGTTGTTTCTTTATCTCTGGAGGTCAGAGGTGGATTTTAGAAAGCAGGTTTTCAGCTTGCCTGTTGAACGTGTTGCTATTAATTTCCATATGGTACCAAACAAGCGTTTCTTCCATTTCACTAGTATTGTTGTTGGCTGTTTCTTAAAGAGTCAAACTGGTAATACTGCATTTCTGTCCTGCGGGAAACAAATTGGAACCCCCCTGGTAACAGCTAATAGAGTACCTTCCTAATGTTGAAGGGAGAGTAAGGAGGTGAGTGTTGCAGATATTCCTGAAATTACTTAGTTAGGAGGGACTGCTGCAAGGAATGCAAGCGAAGAGAGTAATTCTGGTTGGAGAAGTTGCTTTAACTCACGGGATGAATGTGATGTCAGGTGTGATGTTTTCTCCATTTCAGTGAGTCAGATTTTTGTTCTGTTCGGGTCTTTCAGACAGCAGCAAAGGAATAATAAACACTGAGACTGGAACCTTCCGAAAATGAAGCCATTTTTCCCTCAGGGAAAGTTTTACTGCACGTGGGAAACATACTGTGAGCAGCAATTGCAAACATTCAGTGGCACTGCATTATTTAAAGAGGTGCGGGCATTCATTCTCTTTCACCCTAAACAGGGTTTTGCTGTACTTGTGGTCATCCTGAGCAAATCGTTGTGTCTTTATTTGTGTGTTTTTTACTGCATTAGGCCAGTAGCATTCAATAAACAATGTTAACTTTATGTAGCTGTTAAATACGCTGACCTTTAGTATCAGTTTGCACAAGCCATGCACAATATGAGCACCACTGAAATACCATGGCTGATTTAAGCAAGTTGCAGTGCTGCAATCAAAATATGACATTTCTATTACTGAACGGATGCTTCATCAGCGAGAGCAGCACTATTTCCCAGAACTAGTTCTCTCTTTCTACCTTTCGATGCTTTGGTGTGGTCCCGTTTCTCTTTTCAGCCTTGGTTTCTTTTCCTGAAAAATAGAAATAAAAAATTCTGTGTCCTCAGGAATAACCAGGTTAATATTTGCTGAGTATTTGCTGAGTGCTTTGAAGCTCTATGGTCCCATGATGTGCTGTGCGGGGTCAACGTGACTATTGCTAAATCACACTCTAGTCAGAATTACAGTCATTAATAGCCCCGAGTCTGGGGAAAGAGTCACTGCAAATACTGTAACAGCTACTTTGTTTCCTTTTAGGCAAACAAAACCTCTTGACATTTCTGCTGAGCAAGTTATAATGGCTTAACTTATTAAAATGCTTCGGAGTATGTTGTTCCTCACTGGCCACAGTAGCTTTTTTTCTTTCCATTGAACCAATCGATTAATGAATTTGCACCAAAAACTGGTGGTTCTTCAGCTCAGTGGATTTGGAGAATGGTTTTCTTGCTGTTGCTCTAGTTTGTGCCCTGAGAACGTACAAGCTACAGTAATTCAGCAACAAGAGAAAAGAGGAATCTAGAATCAGTGACGCACGTTTAGTAATTCTACTTCCCATTCCCAGTGTCCTGGCTTTGGGTTTTCAGCACATTAATCAGCTTTATGGAGGGGAATGCCCTGTTTCAACAAAATTTAACTCTTTGTTTCCTGGTGGGTTGATGCTACTGTACCAGGTATCCTTTGAGAGATCAGGAACGGGGAGAGATTGATGTCTGGTGGGGTGCTTGCAGACAGCTGTGCTAGGGCCTTACAGTTTCACCATGACGGATACTGTAGAAGAGGTATTTTTGGCTTGTGTGTGATATGTGTTGTACCTCTGAGATGTGAAGAGTGAGGCTACACGTGCATTAACTTTCTGCAAGTTGAATGGGAAAAATGGGAGAGGGGGCAGCCACAAGAACTGAGTTCTTGGGTATAAAAATTACCTAACGCAAACTTTTAATATCTTAGGTTTGTCATCTGTAAAATGGAGGCAGTTTCTCCATGCTTGATCACCTAACTATAGTGATCGAATAATGGAAAAACAAAAGCAAAACCAGCCCCCAAAAGAAATAGTAGAGTAAAATGAGGTTGGAGAAGCTATTAAGCTTTTTCTCAGGTATGAACTGGTTGGAAATCATTCAGTCAGTCCTTTCCTTTGTTTTTTTTACAAAACAGAAAGTGCTTCTGTAGGGAAAATGAATGAAAATTTTGCAAATAAAAATACAGCACTAGAAGAAAGAACTGAAATATTCTAATTTAGTTAAAATCTGAAAAAGTGTAGGATTATGTTCTCCTCTTTGGACAGCTAAGACAACAAGGCTGGTTGCTAGTTGCGTGTG
This sequence comes from Falco rusticolus, assembly GCF_015220075.1. Lineage (NCBI taxonomy): Eukaryota > Metazoa > Chordata > Aves > Falconiformes > Falconidae > Falco > Falco rusticolus. The sequence continues at coordinate 5,546,572 of NC_051201.1, read as the reverse complement.
TGTTTGGATGAGCGTATGCTTGCGAGTGAGAGATGTCAGGAGAGAGGAAGTGGGTTAGCCCTTTCATATAATTCTTGTATTGTAGGTCTCAGCTTTCTGCTTTGTGAACTGTTGTGAGAGATATGCAAGGTGAAAGGTTTATTAGTCAAAAAGATTCAGGAAGTAGATTCAAATTGAAAGACTAACCTTATTCACAGCCATCTTTTTTTTTTTTTTTTTTTTTAACTGACTTAAAGAAAAAAAGAAAAAAGGAGAAAAATGCCACCAACTAAAACCCCTCCTTAGTCTTAGCTAGAATGGACTGCAGTAGGCAGCTCCGTTTTGTTTTGCTTTTTCAGCTCTGATGTTGCTCAGGCCTTTAATTAGGAGGACTCCTCTCCAGAGGATGATGATGAGCTTGGAGATAAAATTCACCCTTCTATCTCATTTACTCATGTCAGTAGTTGATCGTAACTGGGCCCATGCTTCTAGGATCAGTGCTGCCTTCTTTTTTTTTATCATTTTCTATTGCATTTTGCCCTGTTGTGATGATTCTGATTCAATAGACAAACAAAAATAACCAAAAATACGAAAAGGAGAGTTGCTGCTACTGAGCTGAACAGTTACAGCTAAGGCTCCCGTCAGTGCTGGGTTTCTTTCAAGCATTATCTGGGCCCAAGAACTGCAAAAGTCCCTGAGCATGCTATTTCATGCTTTGGTTTAAGCCTGATTTAATCTGTACTGGAAACAACAGGGTTATCTCCCAAAATTGCCATCCAGTCCCATCCCTCTTGTACACCCACTTGACTTGTGCAGCTGCATAGTTGGATTAAGGATGTGATCAACCTGCAGATTTTTGTATTGTTTTGTTTATTGTATGGTTAATTTTTAGCCCTAGGTTCTCACTATAAGCTGCAAAATTTGCCTCTCAGACTCCCTTGTGAGTGGGTAGGAGCTGAGGGTACTCAGCCCTTACTGGAAGCCCTCGGTGTTTTGCAGGATTAGGCCACAAAGTGCTGTTGTGATTTGCACAGTGTACATATTTAGATCAGCCTGAGATATTTTGGGTGGATGATTATTTGGGGAAAAGTGGGGGAGTTCCTGCTTTTCTGGTGCAGAAAAAATTCAGACAATTTCTCATAACTTCAGGCTGTGAAGGTTTTGTTTTAGGAGTTTGCATGCGATGGGTGTATTCTGTGAGGAAAGCAATGGTGTTTATCTAAGGTGCATGACAATGAATGACAGGACAAAGGTTAGGTGCATGTTGAAAAAGCTGGGCATTGATTTTCTAAAGATGTTTTTTGCAAGCTATAGCTATCAGGGAGTGGAGACCTCCCTCTACAATTAGGCATGTTTTGATCAAAAGTCACTGGAAAAGGTATGTCAGACTCTTAATCTCTTACGCAGAGATGATAATACTGTCAGCTTTCTCATACTTTACTGAAATAAAGTGTGATGTTAAAGTCAGGCTCAGTGATTTTGCATGGACTTCACCCCGTATTAAGGTAATTGCTGCAATACGTTTCTGCCTGAGAATACATTGATTTCTGAATGGCATAATTATTTCTTCACTGCTTATCAAACTGGTCTCTCCAGGCAGTTTGTTTAAAGATCAGATCCTTTACACTCATGGGGTCACTGCGGAAAGGTTTGTTGATGGATTGGTAAACAATTAAAAGTTCCAAAATCAGAAAACACTAGGCAGGCTTCATGAAGTAGAGCCTGGTAGGTATTTATTTTGACTGTCAGGTTTAATTAAGCTTCATGTTACCTTAATTTTTAAGAATAATGCATGGTCATAAGTGGTAACTTGAGAGCATTTAACGTACCTTTAGCAGTTCTGTCCGCAGCACCTGCATGAGCTAGTCACTACTCAGTGTAGCAAAAACCCGATGCTTCATTCCTGCTAAAAAGCCCCAGTATCCCTCTGCTTTGTCTGTGCGTGTTTCGTTCCAGGCTTACTGAGCTGCCTTAGATAAAAACAAAAGCAAGGGAGACGCAAGAAGTGGATCTGTTGACAGCTATGACAGAGATCAAATTCCAAGCCAGGCCATGGGATTCCTGAGAAGGGGCTACTTACACAGGACTCTCCTTTGATTAATTGGAGATAGGGTGACACCTTGGACGTCAGAACTGTATTTGAGCTTGGAATCAGACACACAGGGTCAAAGAGATGAGATGCTTAAGGACTGAAATGTGATCCCTGCTGCTTCCCTCCTTCCCTTCTCCCCTTTCTGGCTGTTGTACAGACCTGTAGGTCCTGCTCATGTGGCTTCTTTTTATGTTCAGCACTAGCTCTGCTAATCATGAGCTCAGATACTTGCAGCAGAATCGGCTGCTTTTCTGCACTACCCAATGTTTTCTAGCACTGCCACCCTAGAAATCAAACTTATTTACAGCCTTGCAGCCCCCTTGATTCAGGCTTTGGAAACTTCCACCCACTGCCCAACTAGCCTTTGAAGGGTTGCTTATTTTGCCCCAAGGAAGCTTCTCATCAAGGACAATGCTTTTTGAGTCGTTAATCACTTCTCTTTATCTTCCCTGATAGCAACTCTTCTACATGTTTGTTTGTTGGTTTTGTTGGTTTTATTGTTTGTTTTTCTTTTTGTGTTTGTTTTGTTTTGTTTTTTTCAAGTGCAGATTGCCAATATTAAAAAAAGAAGGAAAGGAAGGTCTATGGGAATCAAGATTTACTGCCTTCAGTGCCTTGTTAGTGGATATGTAGAGAAATGAAGGAAGTAGCTTACAATGTAAATGTAAATTTAATTTTAAAAATAAAAACCTCTGTGTTTTTTTTTAATAGCTCCAGTAGAAGACTATTTGGTCTCTTCTCCTTCCCTTCACTCTTTCTTTGGGCTGTGGACAGGTTTACTTTAGCTGGATTGCTGAGCCAAGATGAAAGTTGGGATGGAATTAATCTTACTTGACTTCAACAGTACAAAGCTTGTTGTAAAGGTGTCTAGTTAAACCACTCTGTTAAAATCCTGCTGAATTCAGTGGCTGCCGAGAGTCATTCATACCGTGCAAGTGTCGTTGTTTGGTGTCCGAAGGGCAGTTGTGTAGTCGGGTCTCAAATCAGGTGTTTATGGATCATGGATGCTCTTGGGCAGTGCAGGTTACAGGGGGGCTGCCTTTCTCTAGCTGTTTTGTAGGGTCTTGGTGATAGTCCTGATTGTATGTAACCTATAGATTTAGATACTACAGGGCTTTTTTTATTCGCACCTGTATCTTGAATTCTCTTTATCCCCAGTGCATGAATGTCACACGTGTGGTTACTGGTGTGAAATCACTCGCTGTCTATACGTGCTTGGGGGTAGCAGGCAGCACCTGCAGCTGGTGTGCTCAGTAGTTGCTTGCGTGCAGCACTGAACTCCGAGCATCTTAGGGAGACCAACTGAGAGAACTAAGGTTTCTAACATACACAGAACCAGTCTTAGTAAGGCAAGTATACTTTAAAAGTATTTAAAGAGGCAGTTTGAAACTGTATGAAAACCTCCAGAGATGAGGAAGTTAGTAATTAACAAAGTTTTTAAACCGTATCCCACTTTGAGTCTGGCCTACTTTGATAGTGACCAGAAGCTTTCAGTATGAAAAGACGTTTCGGCTGTTACCAACACTATTGTTTGGGGGTGTTTTTCCAATTTTGATACTTTGATTATAGAGATGCCCTTTGACTGAGCTCCTCAGCAGACTGGTAACTTGCCTGATGAATTTTCTTCTGGGCAGATCTGAGAAATGTTAACAGGGCCACTGTGAGATGATGACAGTCCTTTGGCAGGTGTTTCTTCCCATAGCTGCTGGTTGGACTCCTTTTTGAGTGTTGTTTTTCTGAGTTCAAGTTAGTAATACCTAAAACATCCTATAGAATTTCTCTTAAGCAAACACTTGAAGGATGACTGTTGGGGGAGCATAAATTATTGCATGTTGCTGTTTTGGAGAAGTGTCTTGGGAGTCTTGGCTATGTTTTTGTTAACAGGAGAATTATAAATCCAGTTCTATGCTAAACTTAGTCGAAACGCTGGGAAGTGGTTTAGTGTAGTGGATAGCACTGCTCCCTTAACTTAGGGTCATTAAACAACGGGGTGCTTTCAGTAAATTCAAGCAACCTTGCTTTTAAAGTTTGCTTCTTAATTGAGGTGATGCCGCATTGAAAACTGGCAAAGAGGAAACACCTCTTTGGAAAAAAGAGGCAAGCAGTGTTTGTGTTACGGCCAGAAGGGCTCTCTGTGGTAGTGTAGTCTTTACAAAAGAAATAATTATGCAAACCCAAATGCTAAGAACAACATGGTTGAGGAATTTGATTCATTACCGTGAGCATAATGACCAAAGTTTGAACCCAACATGCAACCAAGAGGCCATTTAAATCAATTACGTATTTTAAATGGGGAGACATAAAAGGCAGCAGAAGCTTCACTTTCCATGCAGTTTACCTGTGGCCAAAGCCTTTCACCTTTTTGCACGCCATAACTGAGGTATCGTGGAAGTTGCACAGGGCTCTCCCACTTGCTACCAATCTTCAAAAGCCCATTCCAACCCCCCAGACTTCCATGAGCCAGTTTGCAGCCCTTGTTACGGTGGGCTTTGAATCTGACCAGCAGAAGTGTGAGGTCCTGCTGTTCTGTGATATGACACTGCTGCTGTTCTCGGATGTATGGCAGATGACCAAGGACCTTAGCAGGAGACTGTCTTTGTGTGTCTTGACTCTGGGAAGAGGTTATTAACTTTATAAGCTTGTTTGTTGCTCTGCTTTGAAGGAGCCTTACAGTTTTCACTAATGATGCTGAAAAATATGAAGTTGTCCGGTTCTGGACTTTGTTGCTTTCCTCTTTTTTCTTTTTATGCTTGCTTTTCCTTCATGGCTTTTGAGACTGGCCTTAGAATAAGCCTCAAGTGGCTGCTCTTTTTGTGGCTGGATCATTATTTATAAAAATAAGCAGTACTGCAGAGTTACCATGGAAGCCGTGCAAATGGGATTTCTGGAGCACAAGTTGCAATGACAGGGAGACAGAACTTTTTAAAATAAACCCTTCTCTTTAGCTGCTCTTCCTTATTTGTAAATGTCACGTGGTTTTGTTTACATAAATGGTCTACATACATAATCCATTTGTGTATGTTCTGTACATTGAGCAATCTATTTTACAGTCAGTTAAAAATCTAACATTCGTTAGATGGTGTTTCTGGACTGTTGGGAACATCACAAAACTGGAGTTGTTTCATAACCCCTCAGCCTCCCACAAAATTACTCTGCTAAAACTTTGGCTTTCTCTAATGTATGGGTTTTGGGTTTGGCAGCCCAGTAGTGCTTTTGTTGTTCAACTCATGCAACAGTAGATTAATGTGAGGCAGACCTGCGTGCTAGAAATTAACTAATTTACTTGTTTCTGGAGCTGAGATTTTCATAGACTTCACTTGTCTTCAGTGCAGTACTGCAAACGAGCATGTTTCATGGCTTTCTATCTGTATTCCCTATATCATGGTGTGTCTCTGAGCCCCGGTCTTGGGGCTGGTGGCTGTACAGGTGCAGAGCACAAAGCCAGCCTCTGTCAGGAGCTTTGCAGTCACTTGGGTAAGCGATACCTTGGTCACTTCAGTCCAGGGGCCACAGGGAGGTTTTTTCCATAATCCTTTGTAACAGATCAGTCTGATACAATGGCCTTGTACTATTTGCACTATTGTTTTAATTTTTGTAAATAATTAATTTAAATAATATTATTTAATCTTGCTTTTACTCACTGTGCTTTTTTGACACCGCTGAATACAGCTTTTCTTCAGCTGCTCACACTTACTGGCAGGGTCTGTTCTGAATGCTCATCATTTATTTCAGGTGTTGTCTTACCCTAAATACATGAAAAAAACTCGTAGTGCTGTTGGAAGAATGTGCTTGCCCTTTTCTTCTCTTCATCTTGGAACAGCAATAGACCTTGGGTGGGTGTCTTCCCATTTTTAGGTGAGGTGGTGTGGTAATTACACAATTCAGGTGTACCCTACATGATAATAATGTATTACTTAATATAGAACAGTTCAGGAAACAGTATGATGCTGACATTGCATTTTTTCCACTTGTGTTTTGAGGTTGCTTGTTTCCTTCTAGAATAATACGTGTCCTTGGATAAGGTTGTTTGTGCCACATAAATAACCGAGTGTTTCAACCTTTTGGGTAATTCTCTAATCAGGACAGAAGATAGTCCAGATTATTCCTATTTTACGGGAAAAACCACACCAACTTACATCACTCTACAATACAGTTATAGTTAGTAAACAAGCCTGTGAAATGAAAACAGTAATTTTTTTTTTTTTTTTATGAGGAGTAAACCTAAATCCTTTTCAGGTACACTCTATTCCTGTATCGATTACTGACCAGGTTTTACCTGACATCTCAGAGTGTGATTCATAGTTACTGACCTGCATGGGAACTTGGCAGGTGGCTGAAAAACAAATTAACCACATCATCTGGGCCCCTACCCCTACCATCTCAGGTCTGGCCCTCTACCATCCAAATCTTGACTTCTTCTTGGGGCTGGCACTCATCAAGCAGCATGGTTTCCTCTTAGATTAGCCTTTTGTACAAGTGATGCTCACACAGAGTGGAATTTGGTCCCAAAAGCTCCAAAAAACAACCTTGGTGATTTTTTTTTAACTCCTGCTTGTACTCCTCAGGCATTGGAGGGTCTATAACAGACACACATGTTAACTATTTCCTCTTTGTTTTAATTTTAGATGAACCAGCAATGGGGTATGATTTCAGTGAAAAACAATGCCAGAGGGGGCGGAGAAAAAGCTGTTGAGATGTGTGAGAAAAAAACCAGTGTTGTATCAAGTCCAGTACATAAGAAGAATTAGTCATGGTTCCTCAGAAATAGGCAGTGATTCGCTGCCTTTTTAAGTAATTGATTTTAGGTTAATTAGTTATTAATTCTGCTTGGAGATGAAACTGAGTGGGTGTTTCATTTCTGGTCACTTGCAGTTGGTCTCTTAGGACATAAGTAATGTTTGCATGTCTTACGGTGATAACTTTGTGTGTTTAGCTGAGTGATACACTAGGAATTTTTTATTTGCAGCTGACCCTGTATGTAGTCTTCAGAATGGTATTTATTTTCTTCCCACCTTAGTTTCTTTCCCTGTAAGACAGAATTAATTTAACTCTTTGGACAACAGATTATAAAAGTATTAATCATCGAATGTTCTTGCTTCATTGCTTGTCTTCAGTGCAATAGTCACCTAAATGAGTAGACTGGTGTCGTAGTACTGGGATGGAGAAAGAGTGATACACTAGGAATTTTTTATTTGCAGCTGACCCTGTATGTAGTCTTCAGAATGGTATTTATTTTCTTCCCACCTTAGTTTCTTTCCCTGTAAGACAGAATTAATTTAACTCTTTGGACAACAGATTATAAAAGTATTAATCATCGAATGTTCTTGCTTCATTGCTTGTCTTCAGTGCAATAGTCACCTAAATGAGTAGACTGGTGTCGTAGTACTGGGATGGAGAAAGGAGTGACTGCAGCATGAGCCATCAAGAGCCCTGCGAGGGAGCTCGCCCAGCGGAGGGCTGGCTCAGCAGGAAGTGCTTGATGAGTTACTCACATTATGGGGTGAAGATGAAACCTGAGTTACAGTTTGAGCTTGTGACTGTGATGAAGAACAGTCTATACAGGTGGAACTGTAGCATTATTTATTTCTACTCCACAGATTTGTGTTCAAAAACAGAGTCCTAACCTGCAATGTGATAACTCAGTTGTTCCTAAGTTAATATCAAGGAGAAAAAGGCAATTGAAAAGAAAAAAAAAAAAAAAGGAAAAAAAAAAAAGAGAAGAATTAACAATTAACAATAATTTTTACAATAACAACAACAAATAACAATAAAATCAGCTTCTCTTGGTCAATGTTGACATATACATTTGAAACCTGCCACTCCAAACGAAAAGCCCCATGATGGGAGTGGAAATACAAAAGCAGAATGGTCACTTTCCATGTGCTGTCCGAACTCTTTCAGTAGCTGCAGCCTGTTACTTTGACTGTGTCATCCCCAATCTCCAGGTTGTGCCAGGGTTATTGTAGTTCTGGCCTTGAAGATGATTTTACTGCAGAAGGAGGAATAAGGACTTTACAAATGGAGTATGATAAATGTCTGTTCCAACCTGAAAACTTACTTTTTCAACTTTGATTTTTATTGCCTACTCTTCTTCTTTTTCATTCAAATTTTATTTTAATGTAGTTTAAGGGATTTTGCAGTGGAACTGATCTATGTGGTAGTTCTTTCTCTCCAGAGGAGCCATGAATTGCTGGAGGCTGGAAGAGTATTACAGGGGAAATTACTGTGTTTCCCTCTTCTTACATTCTTCATGAGAGGTACATTGGGGGACAGTGCTGGAGTAAGGAGGTGAGATGGATGTTTGAGCTCATCGGTAGGGCTTTCTTATGTTCCCTCTTTGCCAAGGAGTAATGTGAGGCAGTTCTAGCAGTGGATGCTGGGAAAGATGTCATCTAAGAGTGTAGTTGTTCGGGGTATTCTTGTGGACTGAGGTAGTGTGGATTTAGAGTCTCTGCTCTGAGGACATTTCTATGTAGATACATTATTGCAAGGTAAGCAGCGGTGAGAAAGCACAGTTAATTAGCTCCTCCTGCATGATCTCACTTGTGCACTAATAAGAACTTTATTATAAAGACAAAAGATTGGACAGAACAAAGCTTGAACCTGAATCTCCGTGTTTTCGCCTGAAAACCCAGACTTTACAGCTGTGCAAGGCTTGCTTCTGTTCTTTTCATCAGAGTCTGAGGGAGAGAAACCTAGATTGCATGCTTGTTTGCTTTTCTTTTCTTTTATTTATCTTTATTGGGACACAAAAAGGTTGTTACATAGTTTGAAAATGAAAAGTGAGATTGTTTGTGGTGAAAATAATAATAGTGCTTGTACTTCTGAGTTAAAATTTCTTGAGTAAATCAAAATTCTTGCAGGATAAGAACAAGAAACAAACAAACAAATCTTTAGATAAGTGCTGTGGTTGTACAAGAAGGAGAAAGGACAATTACAGAGAGATACTGGCTCATAAAGAAGAAGGGAAAATTACAGGGAGGTACTGGCTCATAACTCAAAATTCAGTTTTAACTTGGAGATTCTTCTGCTAGTAAAACAGTCGCCAAACTTTTGATCCAGATGTAGTCCTGACAGTAATTACTTGTACTTATGGTACAATCATTGCTACTACTCTCACAGCTATTCTTGAAGAGAGTTGGGTGTTTTTGTGTGAGATATCTATTACTGCTCCCTCTGCTTTCTAGGCACAGCATAACACTATTTTGTGGGAGTATTGATCTCTACTGGCATTGATGCTGCCTGTCTGGCTTCCAGTGCATCTCAAGATCCAGCAAAGCTGATTGATACTTTTGACAACTTGATTACATCTTTTGGATTTTTTTCCTTTTTATTTATGCTTTCCTCCTGTAACTACCCAGAAGATGTTAAAGCATCAAGGGTGTGAGTTACCTGATTTCACAGGGAAATGTCACATAAACTGCGTGTTCTTGCATGTGTGCACCTTGGGTCACATCTGATGCAGGATTTGTTCTCTCTGGGAATGACTCTTCTGCACACAGGCACCTTTTGGTGGGAGGTGACTGTGCTATGACAGGGTGACAAAGTCCTGGACTGATGCTGTATGCGTTACGTGGGGAGGCCGTGTGCCTGGAAGTTGGGTGCTGCAGAGCTGTATCACCTCTATACCTTTGTGCATCTGTCCCCAAGTATGTGCACCATTAAAAACGCAAACAAAATGTCAGGTAACTGTGGTTCCACAGCAACTATCAATATTCTTGTTGGAGGGCTTAATCAGAGGCCAAAGAACAAATGGGTGATGGGAGGTTCAAATATCACTTCTTCTTGGAAACAAGACTTAGTCCAGATGTGACTGAGGGATGTGAGCTGTATTGCCCTGCATGTAGGGGCTGTCTGTGGTGAAATGGGGTGATGACCTCATTGTGACACCTTTCACCTGCTCGTATCTGTTGTTCAAGTTCACCTTTGAACCCAAGTCACTAGTCTAAATTCTGTTGTGACAACTGGAGTGCAAACAGGCTTCGTTAATCTGTGTTCAATAGGGATGCCAGAGGGGTTTTTTGATGTCAAAAGTAATTGTTTAACAGCTCCTCTTTTACTTTTTTCAAAGTGTGGCACAAGTCAAATGCAGCAAGGTTACTAAGTAGTTCAGCAGCTGAAGAGGCCAGAGGAAGAGCCTACGTGACAAGTGTTTTAGATGCCCTCCCTGTCCAGCATTGCCGGGGGAGCTTGTCCCATGGAGAGAGTACCAACATTTTGCCTTGGACTTCATGGGTGAACAGTTGGGCCAAGAGCTGCTAATGCTCTAGGACTGTGTCTAAAAGGTGGGCATGTAGCAGTGTCAGCCAAAGAAAGTGAATGAAAAGCAGTAGTTTGGAAAATAAATATTCCAGAAACTGAAACTGAGGTGAAAGCTCTCTTCTTTCCTCCTTCTTCCCTGCCCTAACAGAAGGAACCTAAAAGAAGGGTTTTATACAACCTTAGGGCAAAACAGTTGCATGAAAAGACAGTTAAACCCCCCCGTCACTAGTTATAAATGTACTTAATTAAATGCTGTACTGAGTAATGTGCTGAAATTGAGCCATTTTGAGCAGAAGCACAGAATACCAGTCATATGTGGACCTATAAAAAGCTGGTTGTGTTGTAGATATTCGGGTGATGCCAAAACATGACAGTTTGTCACTTGTGCCTGCCATTGAAATTGATTGCAAAAGTTCCTTTAGATCTCATTGAACGTCCTGAGACAAAGTTTTATAAGGACTGAGCTATCAAAACTGTTGCACTCCATGCTGTTCCCCGTATTTTGCTTGCTATTCTCTGCATTCCAGTAACCTACTGTTGCAGCTTGTGGGCTACATGGTCTTTTACCACCTTGAACTGAAAACATTGTATTTTAACTAATTTTACCGCTGGGGCTGAAATAAACAGAACTCTGCATCCACTGCCAGTTTGTCTTGATCATTATAAACAGGAAAACGCGTGTGAATTGTGCCCTCTGACAGCCTTTTATATATATGACTGAAGTTTATGCATGTAAGTGCTGCCACTGAAGTAGAGAGGGACATCCTTTCTATTAACTTGGATCCTCATTTCTTTGGGTTGATTTGCCCAGCATGACCACTGGAAAGTTTTATTCTTTCTTTGAAGCCTTGCAGTGTATATCAGGTTTATAATATTTGGGTATCATTGTAGAGATACAGGGGGTTTTTGTTACCATGTATTTAATCTTTCATTGTTGGGTATAAAAATGCAAAACTGGTAATTGCAGTGGCAATTGATCTTATAGTTCAGCTTTGAAATAATAGTTCTTAAAAATACTCATCTCCCCCTGGCCCCTGTTTATCTTTCTTTTGGAAAGATAATTCTAAATATTGGTATCTGATTTATGCAGCGGAGAGGTTACTTGTTTTAAATCCAAACACTAAAACTAGTTTATAGAGTTATGTGCCAGCAGAAATTGAAACGCTGGTTTGCTGCTGGTGTGGTATTTGCAGCTAACTGAATTGTGGATGCTAAGAAATGAGTAACTCAGCTTGACTTCTTGGCACTGCAGAATTTTTACCCTGGTTAGTAATTTTGAAGACTTGCTTGCAAACAGTGGTTCAATGAGTGAACTCACAAAATTGTGTGGGTAGTGATGTCAGAAAAATTTACCAGCTGCATGTTACCCAGAAGCCTAAATCTTCTGCCTCAGAAATGTAAGGAGAATGGGAATGAGAACTGAAGTGATCTATGGGCTTTATAAGAATGCCATTTAGGAGAAACTGAAGGAGATACTAATTTGATTTTTTTCTAACAGAAGGCTAATGGTAGAAAATGGTGTGATTGGATGTATTTTTAATAGTTCTCTAAATCTTGACCAGAACATTATATTCTACGAAAGGGACGTTTGAAATTATTTGGCTTGCCATTATCTCCTATAAATTTGAGTTAAGTACACTAGCAGTTAGCTAACACAAATAAAATAGATAATACAAGAGTATAGGCTAGTAAAAGCATTGCCAAAAGAAAGACAGAAGAGAAAGGAAAACCTGGAAGTAGGTATCTTTAAAGGTACCAGGAGCTATTATCTTCAAACCTCATTAATTGCTTTCCTTTTCCCCCTATTTAGAAGTGTCTTACCTCAAAGGTAATTTGTTTCATGCTCATCCAACATTAATGGTATTCATTTTTAATTAATTTAACAGTAGCATTGTCCATCTGTCAGTGCAAACCTAATCTGTTAAACAGATAAAATCAACATGTCTACAAGTTCATTGTAGGTCGGCAGGCAGCAGTTGCGTATGTGCATTCAGGGTTCTCTATTAAATAATGCAAAGACTTTTATACAAATATACAAGTGCCGAGACTTGAAACTGAATGTGCCTCGATGTGCTAATACAGAACGGCAGATAAAATGTCCTAGCGCATGGTTTGAGTGTACCTAAAGCTGGTGATCTCCTTGGCCAAAATCTGAAGTTAGTGTCATATACAAACGCCTGGTTTTTCAGTAGAGTGGAGCCCTTTGGAGACGCTGACGAAGAATGCTACAGAATGCTCAGTGTTTCTCAAATTTAGCCTCTAGTTCAACATCCTATTTGGGAACCCCGTCTCCTGCATGTGCACCGCCCTCCAAGTTTGGGTTACAAAGGGCGTTTGGAATGGGAACAATTACTGGATGTGCTTTGCTTTTGCACTCTTTAAAGTTGGCTCTGTAGTTGTGAGTAAAGTAGCATGTATACGTACCTGTGAAAATACGCAACTTTTTATGAAAATGTTACTTGTGCTACTAGAGGTTGAGAACTGCTCTCGGTTAAAATAGTTGGAAGTAAGACAAGTGTTCCAAGCATTCCAGTTTCCTGTTTGGATGCTAAAATGTGTTTTTGAACAACAGTTAAATTTAACACTGTTTTTGGTTTGGACAGAGATAAGCATCGGCAGCGCAAGGAGAGCAAGCAGTTTCCTTTGCTACACTTGAAACAGTATCTAAATGGTCTTTATGAAATACCAGATAGCGTGTCTTTTTTGTACACAGGTACCTGGCTGGTGGGAGCCAGAGCAGTGCTGTCTCTAAAAAGTGGGCAGGTAGGGGCTTAGATTCCTCAGAAATTTTTTACGTTTGCAATAACCTGCTCCAACAGCAGTTTAAAGTGGCCTCTTACATCTCGCCATACTGCTCCAGGTTTGAACTGTGTTGACTAACCCAGTGATACTTGGATAGAATTTACTTATCTTTATCGCTTGAGTAGCACACAGATCCTGTGTTCTCAGCTGTTGTTGGATTTGGAAAGGGTAAAACGCTGAAATAGGTCACTGCTGCTCGACATTCTTTCACAGCCAGGCCTGACCGTAGAGGAAGATAACTGCTTTTCCACATTTTGCATGGACTCTGTGCTCTGGTTTTGGCTTTGGTTTGCTTTTTATCATTTACCTAGGCAGAGCTCTTCACAGCTGTGAGAAGTAGCAGGCTGCCAGTGCTGGATGGCGTGGGATACCCTGATGCTAATTCCTGTCTGTGCTTCTGCATGTAGCTGAGCTTGGTGTGTTTGTAATTCTTCCCAGTCTTTGAATTGGGATTCTTTAAAAAAGACAAAATACTGTAGAATTGGGGAGTTACTCGGTATTTTAAGTAGTGTGAATGTGAAGCTGGAATTACTCATTGACCTCACTGCGTCAGATTGTTCAGTTTGGGTAAGTGGTGAAAAAATTTACTTAACTTTCAACCAGCTTTCAACGGAAGCTGTAAAATGTGAAGTTAGTTGTAATAGATGTTGCCCAAAGTACTCGTTCTAATTTGTGTGTTGTCAGAGTTGCCGAGCAGTTAGTGGAAACCAGTGCATGCATCTGTCTGAGCTGGGTGGCTGCCTTTTCAGTAGGTAATGCTGCAATGCTGCCACTAGCGTTGTTGCCATTGGGAGTTGGTAGCTACTCAACAGTTTTAAATATCTGGTCCTACACATGTAGAAATCCAGTGTGTATGTATTTGGCTGTTCATTCTTCTCTAAATCTGTGTTCCGGGGAAAATACCCTGGACATTGTTAACACAGTGCAAGGATGGATGCTGCAGGTCACAGCCCTTCAACTCTTTCTTGGCTCAAATCAAATGCTTGAAAATCAAGTGCTTTATAAAAAACCACTAGACTATAAATAGAAACAAATCCTCCATAGTATAAATCTGTGCAAAGAAATGAGATTGAGTTTAAAAGTAAAGCAGAATCAAGTTTTAGAAAAGGAAATGTGTCAATCTAGGCCGTCTCCTCATCTCTAGAGGAAGGTCTTGGGGTAGGAACGAGGTGTTTCTGAGCTGGTGGAAAAGGCCATCGCTGCACTGACAAAAGCTGTCAGCTGCAAAGTTGTTTCTGGGTAAGTGCTGGCTGAAGCTCCTCAGGCCTCCTGTCCAGTCATTCCCACCCCCACGCCATCCTTTGCTTGGGTGGTCCAGCTGTTTACAGGCAGCCTGGTGAATGAGGTCAAGAAATTCATCAGTGCTGGAAAAAAAGGAGGGGGGATTAATTTTGTCCTGGATCAGTTCCCTGATCCCATTTACCTTCCAGGCCTGCAAATGGTTGAACTAGCTCAGTTGAGGGGGCAATGGTAAAGCAGAAATTGGATGCAGGAGGAGGGAAAGGGTTAGATCATGACTCTGCCCAAGAGAAATAGTCCATTTTCACTGACCATAGGTTAAATAAAGAACTTCAAGGTTGACTTCCTAGCCAGAGGTTTATTTTATGTTGTGCTGGCTCACGTAACTCTAGAGGCGGCTCTATCACATTCATTTTCCAAGCACCAAATTGTTTTTAAAAATAAAACCAATTTGATTAGTGCAGTGAATTTTAGTGCTAAGCTTTTCGGCAGGGATACGGCTTTGGTTACCTAGCATTCATCCAGTTCTGGCTGCATTAAGACAAATTCAGCCTTATGAACTTCAGTGTAAGTATATATTCTTACCACGCTGTTCCTGTAAAGATTATAGATTAACTAGAGGTCTGTGATAACTATGGTTTTATTATTGGGAATTTTTAGAATGAAAGCTTTGCTTGAATTCTCCCTTAATAAAAAAAAAAAAAAGAAAAAAAAAAAAGAAAAACAAGTCTAACCTAGGATGACTGAAAACTGAAACAGGGGGTTTCTGCTCCTTGCTCTGTCACTTCTTCATTTGCCATTGTGACCCAAATAGCAATGAAAGACGTGAAACTGGCAGGCTACCTCCCAGTCTGCTCCAGAAAGGCATGACTTCAGTTGCATGCTGAAAAGCCAGGTACGTTAAAATGCACATCTCCTCCGAGCACCATACTGCTGGGAAAGGTGTGGTGCAATCGGTGTGTGTGTGAGAAGGTGTTGGTTTGTTTTTTTTTTTTTTTTTCTTCATCAGGTATAATATATTAAATTTTGGAGGCACACTGCAATTAGAGAGGATTAACTTGTTGATGTCAGATCGGCTTTCAGCGTTGCTGTTTTGTCAAGCCTTGAGTTATGAAAGTGAAATGCAAATGTGGGTCGATGATCTTGTATCCCAGGGAACATCTCCCTGAGCTCATGTTGGGCTAAGGATTCCTCTGGACTGCAGAGGAGAAGAGCAGATTACACCAGCCTCTGTAGCTTCAAATCATAGTGCCAGTTGTAGGTTCATCTTAAAATGCCCTGTACAATGCCCAAGGGTAGCTGGCAAGTTGTACTAGCCTTTTAGCTAAAAAGCTAAAATTTTGTTTTTAAAATCTCAGAGTTTCTTAACAATTGCCAGACACTGCTAACTAGCTCTATTTTTCAGAAGAGTGATGTGTTTCCAGTTTCTGGAGTGGTGCTAACTGTTACAGAGCTAACTTCTTCAGGAGGAGCTGCTTTCAGCCATTCATTGTTTGGAAACTAATTGCTCATTGTTGCAAACTCCAGAGATTATCTACACTGAGACCAAGAAAGTTTCACTAATGTGCAATTCTGACACAAATAATACCACATTTCAGCTCACTGACTTGCTCTAACATGGATGCTATATTGCCTTTCCAAGCCTGGTGCCATGTACCGCACAAAGGTTTGGAAGTTTTTACTGTAAATGGTTGGCTGGTAAAAGCGTGTTGAGAAGGGGGATTTTTCTTGTTGCTGGTTCTCCACGTGGCTGTTCTGAGCCAGTTGGGAAGGACCTGCAGGTATTTATGGAGACTGAACCCCAAACCGACCCATGTTTTTCATCAGCCAGTGTAAATACCTGCAGATGTGTGGACAGAGAACGTGTGGTGGATCTCTCCCTAGTCCAGTGTCTGTGAGGAGGCAACGTTGTAAAGTTTAGTTCACAGAGAAGTGATTTTACTTATTTTTTTAAAAGTGCCCTGCAAAGGTGAAATGGTGTGCCTGGTGGTGGTAGACCTGTTGGTGGGAAGGGACCTCACACAGAAACATTCAGAGAAAGACAGCTCAATTTATCTGGCTTTGCTCTCACCAGCTTTCACTGAGCTGAGAAATTGGCATCTGTATTTTTTGCTTTCAGTGCCAGCATCGTCTGCCAGGAACTGCTGCCTTGCTGGGTAGGGCTCTCTGATGAGTGGAAAACCAGAGCAGCACAGAAGAGTTAATTACTGCAGATAGACAAATCAGCTTCTGAAGGACCACCCATGGCCTAAACACACTAAAGATACGCTTGGGCAGGGAGTATTTTAGTGTGTTTTTGACTGTGTCTGGGTACATGAACAAACTTTTCAGGCTTTTTTGACACACTGACACATACATGTGATTTTGATGCCCATCTACAAGAAGGGCAGGAAGGAGAATCTGGGAAACTACGTGGCTGGGACGGGTGCCCTCTGTGCTGGGTTAAAAGCCGGCTGAACAGCCGAGGCCAGAAGAGTGGAGTTACATCTTGCTGGTGGCCGGGCACACGTGGTGCTCCCCAGGGCTGTATTGGGGCCAGTTCTCTTAACATCCTTGTCAATGATCTGCGCGAGGGGATCGAGTGCCCCCCGGTCAGTCTGCAGATGACCCCAAGCTGGGGGGAGCGCTGGTGTCCCTGAGGGCAGGGGGCTCTGCGGAGGGGCCTGGGCAGGCTGGGCCTGTCGAGGCCGGTGGTGTGAGGTTCAACTCGGCTCGGTGCCGGGCCCTGCACCTGGGGCGCACCAGCCCCCGCAGCGCGACAGGCTGGGGCAGGGGCTGGGAAGGTGCTCAGCAGAAAGGGACCTGGGGGTGTTGGCTGGGTAAATATAAGCCAGCCGTGTGCCCAGGTGGCCAAGAAGACCAGAAGCATCCTGGTTTGTATCTGAAACAGTGTGGCTAGCAGGACTAGGGCAGTGGTTGTCCCCCTCTGTACTTGGCACTGGTGGGGTCACACCTTGAACACTGTGTTCAGGTTTGGGCCCCTCACTCCAGGAGGGACGTAGAGGGGCTGGAGGGTGTTCAGAGATGGGCAGCGGGGCTGGGGAAGGGGCTGGAGCACAAGTCCTGTGGGGAGCAGCTGGGGGAACTGGGGGTGTTTGGCCTGGAGAAAAGGAGGCTGAGGGGGGACATTATTGCTCTCTATAACTGCTTGCAAGGAGGCTGTAGTGAGGTGGGTTCAGTCTCTTCTCCCAAGTAACAAGCAATAGGACAAGAGGAAACAGCCTGAAGTTGCTCCAGGAGAGGTTTAAACTGGATGTTACAAAAAATCTCTTCACGGAAGCGGTTGTCCAGTGTTGGAACAGGTTGCCCAGGGACGTGGCTGAGCTGCCATCCCTGGAGGTATTTAAAAGAGGTGTAGATGCAGTACTTAGGGGCATGGTTTAGTGGTGGACTTGGTGGTGCTAGGTTGACGGTTTGACTTCATGATCTCAAAGGTCTTTTCCCATCTGAACAATTCTATGATTCTGTCTCCTGGGAAATCTGGGGAACCTTGAGTAGAAAATTTGTTTTCTGTATTCCAGTCTCTGCTGGACTATAGATGTATTCAAAATCTTTTCAGTGCTATGTGAAGTTCCCAGTTTTTGAGAGAATGAGAGAGGCAAAGAGAACGGACTTGATGTGAATGCTGCAATGTGGTGTGGCATTCTGACATTCTCATAAAATGGCTTTTGATAAAAGTCTGGGCTGATGGAGGTCACAACCTGTGTAATAGATCTCCCAGCAAACTCATGTACCAGGACTATTAAACTTCTCCATCAGCTACATTCAAAATACCACTCTGCATTGCTTTCAATCCAGTCTCTTCCTCCTGCTCTGCTTTCTTCATGTCACACGCCATTACCCAGTTCAGGGTGGGCAGAGATGAATTCAGCCGTTGTACTGTGGGTCTGCCCGTGTTTGGGGAAGGTTCTTGGATTTGCACAAAGATTACACTTCAACAGCAAGTTACACGTTTTTCAGGAATGGTACTTCTGGTTTAGCGTATGGATTATGCTTGGCTCCAGCTGGTACTAATGTGAATAATCTGCAAAGTACCAAGCAAAGAGTAGAGAGGATTGAAGGGCATGAAAAGAAATGCATGGTTTTCTCTGTGGTTGTGGAAGACATCATTTGCTTGAGTTTGTCAGGAAATTTTGTGATTGTAATTTTTGTTGGTCATTAAAAGAAAGTGTTAGCGTTTTGAAAGTAGGCATGTTTTCCAGCAAGAACGATGGTAAAGTACATTTGCTGTGGGAGAAAACTTTCATGATAGTTGTGAACATGCTGAATTCAGTCCTTCGAAGTACAACAAATTGTCATGAGGTGTTTTTTACAGAATTAGATCTATGTATTATTTTCATCTAACTGTCCAGTGGTGATTTTTGTAAATTATACTTTGTAAAGGACACTTCTGATTCAAAAGAATGTCCATATTTATACCATTTCCACTAACTTCTATCCAGTTCCAAACATTTGTTCTGGTCAAAGTACATTAAAAATAAATTTGGGGAAGAATATCCACTGTTTCACACGCACCTGGGGTGTGTGACCTTTATTATGACATGTGTTACCAATACAGGAGTTGGTGGAGACTATCATCATTTTACTGTTTAGTGTATAACTAGTAATTACAAATAGAACTTGAACATCTAGTAATTTCTAAGAATATTTGACTGAGTGATCTGTGCTGTTATGATTGCAAGGAGGCAAATTGTGCTGAAGATCCTCTTATTCCAGTATTCTTTGTGCGCGCATGCGCACGTGTGTGTATTTTTACATATATTTTTATATATGCATGAGTACTTGGCCTGTGTAAGTAGGAGAGAGAATTACTTTCTGAGATCTAATCTTATATTCTTGGTGTAAATATGCTTCCTCATTGTTTTGCTAACAGCTGCCATCCTCTGAAAAGGGAGCACTGGAGCATGAAGGGAGATGGGAGAGGGGGAATCTCCCGTGCTGTGTGCAAATGTACCGTAATTCTTTACGTTCATTTTTGGTTCGGTTGTGAGTGCAACTTGCAACTCTTCACATCTGTTTGGGGCATTTTCATCCAAGGATGTGACAAAACTTTAATGAATAGTTCCTTTTACAGTTATTTTAATAGCCTGGTTTAATTGAGGGGAAACTGATAGGCTGGAAGATAAGGTCTGAAAGTAACTGTCTGGTTGGGTGGCTCCAGTTTTGGGTGACTGGGTTGATACTTGAGCCATTTTCAGAGGAGCTGCGTATCATCTTCTAAGCCTGATTGTGGTGGGGATTTCAGGAGTCTATATGCTAGATGGCTAGGTCCTGTTGACTGAAATGAGCTCCAATGTCTAGTCACCAAGAATTAATGGGGAATTCCAAAAATGTTTGGTTGCAAGAAACTTGGTCATATCTCAACTATTTGATAGTTCGGAGAGTGGAACATGGCTCTGTGCATTGAATACAAATGACTCTTTTTGCTTTCTGTTTGAGTTTTTAGAAGATTGAATGAATAAAGCAATCAATTTAACTGCTGTTTACCCTGAGGTATTTTCTTCATTCTTGATATGCATACACGCTCTATTTTCCTTCTTTTCCCCTTTGCTGCTTTTCTGGGCTAACGGTAGTTTTTCTGACCAAAGTTAATTTAGGCATTGTGGTGAGATTTTGGTTAATTGCAGGCCTGGACATCTGATGTTTTGAGATGTCTAATCTGTCTGTCACACTCATTGCTGGTTTGATTGTTCTTCCTCAACACCTTGCAGTTCCTACTGGGGCTTCTGACACATGGAATTTGAACTCGTTTGTCTTCTGTGCAGAACACTTGGTTAACATTTTGCTAGAGGCTGACAGCAAGGACACCACCGCAAATAATCTCCAATCAACAACTTTTACAACAAGTTGGACAGGAAGCAACACCCATGCTGTGCATTTACCGAGTAGCCCTCAGACCAGGCACACAGCCATTTCCAATCACACAGGGATCGATTTTTGTTAGAGGCAGCAGCTGTGTGCAAGTGGGAACCCTAATACTCGACTCTGCCTCCTGGCGTGGGTCTCTTCTTTTGTTTACTTACAGGCAGTGTTGACCTTAAGATAATTTCTCTGCTCTTGGTGCTGACCTCTCAGGGTGACAGCAATTCATAATACAAGCATCCCAAAAATGTAGAGCTAGATGTAAAACTGTATCACCCGTGTTACAGGCCTGATGTTTTTTTCCTGGGGGAAGGAGTAATTTCTTCGGGTGATCAGTGGGGTTTGACCGTTCACCTGCAGACCTCTGCTCCGTGCACGCTGCAGTGCCTGTGTTCACAGGTGAGGTGGTGATGACTCCTCCTTGGTGAGTCAGTCTTTAGGCTTCTATTTATTTATTTATTTATTTATTTATTTATTTATTTATTTATTTATTTATTTAATTTATCTTTGCTGTGGTGTTCCTGCCTGTGGGTACTTTGTACTTTTAAAAACCGAAGCAAACACACTGCGTTAACTACAGTAGATAGAGTAACTGTGTAAATATACAGTGACCACACTTTTGAGGCCCTTTGTTGGAACAGCCGTGTTTATGAATGATTCCAGTGTTCCTCAGCAACCATCCCTGGTGTGGGAGGTCCGCCTGTCGGTTCTGCTGGCGGGCCCACCTCTGCCTTTCTGGCTGAGGCTTTCTGGTCATGGGTAGAGGAGGAGAGGTCTCTGCACTCTGTTTTTTTTACTCCTCTCTCTCAGATAAAAAATTTTCTCTGGAATAGCCTATTGGTGGCTGATCTGTCTAGATCAGAATTAGTGGGGAAGTGCCCCATCCTTGTGGTGTGCTCCATTGAATCTGCTAGTTCAGGCATGCGTGGGGATGCTCGGGGTTGGTTCCTCACCATAGCTGTAGGCTCAGGTGCTGGTCCTTCCCAGTTTTGTAGTTTTGCTTTTCAGACTTGCCTTTTTGGTACAGAAGTACAGGTGTAGCAGAGAGGAGTCCTGGGTGTAGGCTCTGGTGTGAAGATTTGCATGAATGCAAGAAGTGCTTTTTGATGTCTCCTTTTCCTTGAATTAAAATCAGTGTTCATAACATCAGGTATCTTTCTTAAGTAATTAATTGGGCTGTGACCACACCGTTACCGTTCCAGCAAACTTCCCTGTTAGTGTACTGATGCTGTGCCTCAGTCTGGGTCAGCCAGTCACTGGTGTAAATGGCAGCAGATCGATGTGTCCCTCGCTTTGTCCTGCTCTGAGTCAGAAGGAGACATTTAAGAGAGAGCATTTGTTTGGCTGCGTACGAAGCAGAGTACTACTACCTTTATTGCCTGCTGACTCCTGGGACCAAGCCACAGTGGGCTGCACCGCAGGCTCCAGCACACAGCGGGAAGCTGCTGAGCTTCCATGGGACAGCAGAGACTTCTTCGTGTTTGAGTTCTCTGGAGTAGCTGGTCTTACGTGGTGCTTTCAGATTACAGCCTGGTGCCTTTTCATCTCTACAAGGAATGTGTAAGTGCACCACAGTCACACATACGATAATGTGTCGGTTACCCATGTTTGCAAGAGCTGCAAAATTTTTATTGTTGTTTCTCATATAAATACTAACAGATGTAACCAGTGGATTCCATGAAAGATCAGCATGAGGAAGGGAGCGTTTGCATTTAAACCCCATCTAAATATATCAATACAAATAAACATTTTAACAAGAGGCAGGCCATAAACAGCCTTGGGAGAGTGCTCTGTCTTTTCAAGACTCTGCTTTTTTATTTTCCCTATTTTGTTCTCTGACAGATGCCAAATGTACAAATGGAGGATTTCAATGGTGGTTTGTGCAGCTGGTGTATATGACTGCATCTCTAACAGGTTATTTTTCATTTCCCCAGTGCCGGCCCTTTAAGGAAAGCCTTGGTCTGTCACCTTTGTTTTAGTTTAATGTTCTTTAGAGTATAACGGTGTTGAAACAGGGAGGAGAAAAAGGGGAGTGCAGTCTTGCACAGTTATGACTTTTTGTGGAACAGTAGTTACAAAGGATGTAATTCAGTTACCTGTACATAAGAGCAAGTTTGTATACTTTAGGATATCTAGGACATACACAGGCTCACAGATGTGACAACTTGCAGTAGACCTGAGCCCTTCTGCAGAGGCCAGATGGATCCTGCTGTGTCCCAAATGGCACTAGACATCTGGGCTGTTGGTGAAAAAAGTTTTGGGAAAAGTTCTTGTGGCATCTTGGGCACTTGTGGACAAAGCATTCTTTTAGTCTTCTTATTGATCTGCTGTCTAAGAAGAGATGACTGTCGTGGCTCAGTTTTCCTGGTGAAGAAGTGGGGGTGATACTATAACTCACCAGTTACGCTACCAGGAAAGTTCGTGTGGATCAGAAGTGAGACAGACCTTTTCTGTTTCTTCTGGGTTTGTTGTACTCTCTGTCCTGCCAGTGAGGGGAACTTAGGTTTTCTCTGATTGTTTAAAGTGTTTGGCAGGATTCGCACCTCATTGCAAATCATAACATAAATTCCCTTGTGGTTGTGTTGCTTCTTTTTACTTGAATGGTTTTCTGCTGCCGTTTAACCAATACATTCCAGTAACAGCTGACATACTTGAGATGCATGAGGAAAAAAACAACTCGTAACATTTAGGGCTCCGACAGAGACTTATACATAGCTTTTTCATTTTGAGTATAGCACCTTGATGCAATTGGGGATTGTCCAGACTAGCATTAACCCTTTGGGTAGTAGGAAAGATTATGCAATTACCTGTGTCCATTTCCCTACATTTTCACCATATCACTAGCCTTTAAAATGTCCTTACATATGGTTTTGTTTGTATAACAGGCAAGAAAAAGAGGTCTGGGTGAGTGTTGCATCACAGTTTGTTTCCCGTCCCCCCGAGTAAATTCAGCCCACTGAAATGAGTAACTTCTGGGAGGATTCACTGAGATTTACTTACTTTCTTTGTGTCTTAAATTGTTGTCTAGAAACACACTTTATACCATGCCACCAATGCTAAGACCAGCTTTAAAAAAAGAAAGATAGTTGCATCAGTCTCTGCTCCATTTGTTGTGCCTTGTCCTGACACCTGGGGAGCCAGGGGGAGGAACAGATGGGAGGACCATCTCTTCTACAGGAGCGTGGGTGAAGCAACAGTTGCCTCTGTGAGCGACTACGTTTCTCGGTCACTTCCTGAGCAGAAGGTGCTGGTCCCTGCCATACCACCAGCGAGCAGCCAGAGCCCTTTGTAAACATACCAGCTCCTTCTATGCAAGTATGCAAAGGTATGCAAGTAGGGGAGACCAAGTGCTGAGCTGAATCAAATGTCAGACACACCCCCCCCCCCAAGCCATGCATTGCTTTCCTCATGCTTGTCCCCTCTCCCAGGAAGCCAAGGCTGCCTCTGTGTATCTGCACCATCCTCACACAGTAAAAAAGCCCTGGGCTTCAGTTTCCACTTCAAAGGCAGTGTTGGCTGCTGCGTTGGAGATGGAGCCTGATAATTTTGGTTATGAGTGGCTGGTATGTTCCTACGGCTGGAATTACTGCTGGTGGAGGCACTTCACAGGCAGCCTTGCTGAGTGATGTCATCTGCGTGTAGTGAGGGCAGAGGGCTGGGAAAAAATTTCCTTGCGGTGCTCTGCCCTTGTGGCAAGACCAGCTCTAAGAGATCCCGTGCCAGTAATTTCTGGGCTTCTCCACAGATGCTCTTTGAAAAGGTGCCAGCTGCTGCCAACTGTAATGGTGGTTTTTGTGCTGTGTCTACTAATAATTGCAATCAGGGAAACCTGTGGGATTTGGTTCTATAAGAAGAGAAAGGAAGAAATGTGTATGTTGCATTATCACTGCATGCCACTGTAAAGCCAATAGCTTGTGTACATCTTTCATGAGAAACCGTTTGTTCCAGTCTAACTGGTACGTGCAACCGTATTTTTAGATTTATGGGAATGTAGCACTGGAAGAAACCAACAACTTTGGATTTGGGTTTTGGGTGTTGTATGCAGCGGCTTGTGCAATAGTACAGCTACTCAGAGGATCTCTTGAAGTGTAGCTGCTTGCTCATTCAGTGGTTAGAGTACAGGAAGTTTGTGTTGGTGTCTGTGTGGTGGGTGTTTTTTTTTTTTTAAAGGTTTTGGTAAAGTAATAGATAGGTCATAGGAAATGACGCAGCTGCTAGCTAATCCCTAGATTTGTCCTCTGCTTTCTTCTGAACTGCAGCGTTTACTTTAGAAAGTATGCAACTGTACAAACCAAAGTCCAAATGCGTATCTTACATTTTGGAATCAAAACCACCTTGTCTTATTTTGAACCTTTGTGAAAAGTGATCTAGAGTTTTAATTACACTTTCCAGCCACATAAATTGCAGAGATAATTGTATACATCAGTATTGTCTGACCTAGTTCTGCTGCCATGCCTTTCATCTGTGGATCTCCAAGTGCTTTACAAAGAAGATTCCTTCATAGTAGAAGACGGGGAACCTGGAGCACAGAGAAGCAAAGTAAATATCCAGAGTGACAGTGACTAAACCCAAGGGGAAGCAAGGTCTTGTGAGTCCCACTGGACTAAGTGGCACTTACTCTTTCTACAAGTGCCCACTGTTGCTGACTACTTACATACTCGTGCGCTACATGCCGTGTAACTGCATGCCCATCTTTTTCT
The DNA here is from genome assembly GCF_015220075.1 of Falco rusticolus. NCBI lineage: Eukaryota > Metazoa > Chordata > Aves > Falconiformes > Falconidae > Falco > Falco rusticolus. Next base: position 5,521,636 of record NC_051201.1, on the reverse strand, counting down.
GGAAGATACGTCTTGCATTTCTTCTCCAAACTGAATGAATGTTGCATGTAATTTCCTTCCGAGTCTCTCAGATTTTGTTAGTTGTGGTTCTGAAGATTGCTGTTGCATGTGTTAGGTGAGTATTTTCTGTTGGGTTTTGTATTTCCTTTGATGCCTGCGACACCTCCCATTTTTCTTAGAGTTGGCAGTGGGATAGTAGGGGAGCAAAGAGAGTCACATTGCGTTTAATTTTCTGACACCTTTTTCCAGAAAGTGGCTGGTGAAATAGTGGTTCTACTGACATACAGATACATGACGTAGGTAAATAATCCCACACATGGTTAGCCAAGGCTTTGCTTGTCTAAGTAGAGAGTGGTTTTTAGCTGCATCGCTGTTTTGCAGTGTGTAAGCTGATCTTTTTCTGAAATTGAAATCAAAAGGGGACTTTGTTAGGGATCAGCGGCAGTTGCACATTGCTCTGAAATGTATCTGTTTTAGTCCTGATGAAAGATGTTTGTTTATCTGCTTCCAGAATCAAATATTTCTGTTTATCTACAGAGCCGGAGTATCAACAATACAGTCTCCTGCTGCTACACATCCTATCCCTTGCTCACTGGGGACAGCATGCAAGGTCAGAGGTGCTTTAACACTTCTGACCCAGTTTTTCCTTTGGCTTTTGTTCTGACTTCGCTTGTCACTGACAGTCCACACCAAGCGCAGTTGTGCTAGATTGTTGTTATTACCAGTCTCTTTCCTACAGAGGCAAACATGTGGTGGCTTTGTATTTGCTATGTTCCAAGATTTTAGCACAAAGAAATTAAGTGGGATAGACAAAGAGATTTCGAGGCTGAATGACGTTGCTTTCCTTCTGTTCGTTGATAGCCAGCTGTCACTTTGCAAAGCCTCACTGTTGCATTCATAACAAGAGCTTTCAGATCAAGAGCAGGGATCTGAATGCTGTCCCCTGTCCTAGGGGGTATGTTTCTCCCTTGTTTCTCCACCAATTTATGTAATTCACAGTGAAATATCCCTTGTGCTGTTGCTGCGTGAAGCACCCACGGTCAGTGCTGCTGCACACGTTGGGAGCTGGGATGTGTATCTTTTACGGTCCAAGGATGTAGTAGCCTGTGCTTCAGCAAAAGCTGACACCAGTACAATTTATGGACTGATTGCTGTTGAATTAAATGAACTATTGACATTGTTTGAACTAATTTGCACTTAAGTCGGTTGACTACTTGGTCAAAATAAGACATTCTGTTTCCTGGCATAAGATAGTAAGTGGTCTACGGGAATATTGGCAGTAGTGGCATGTGGGGGGTGTGGGTGGGTGGGTGGGTGGTGCGGAGGAGCTGGTGCCCCATGTTCAGTACATTGCTGGTATCTGTGCTTTAATGCCCAAACTGTGCTCTGACACCGTGGCACACTCTTCGGAGAGCCGATCCCTGCAGTCCTTGTAATTTTTTTAAGGAAACGTTCTCTTCGCTGGTAAGTGGACAAGGTTCGTTGAGAAGCTTAAGGTTAGCTGTTCCTGTAAGGATGTGGAACTTGCAGGCTGGACGGTTGCTTTGTAAAAATGGCACATAGTGTCAGCTGTGTGATACCATGTTATGAGTGGTGCTGTCCTTACTTTTGCCAAGTTAATTTAGGCAGTTTAAGAAAACAAACTTAAGCTCAGTTGTTGCATGCTACTCTGTGATATGGTACCTTATGTGTGAAATGATTTTATTTTGACAGATTCTTACAGTTTGGGGCTACGCCCTTTTCAGTGTTTTATACAAAATAAAGACAAAGCAGCTATCTCTCTGTGACAGCAAATGGGTTTGGGTCATTTAGTTTTTGTATTGGACATACTCTGTTTCCTTTGGCTGAGAATAAAAGTAACTCTCTGAAGAGAGAAGGCAGATGCCGAGTCTGAGATGTTTCAAAATGAGCTAAGCAAGAAAGCCTGCAGGTAGCTGGTGATACAGTCTAAGGCACAGCCTAAAGGAAGGTGTATGAAACCTAGAGACCCGCAGGAGCCTTAAAAGTAAAAGCAACCTGTTAAAATCAGCAGGACAGATTGCTGGAAGCTGGGGCAAAGCTGCCCGAAATGTAGTAACATGCTGCTCAGACTTAGCAGCTGATGGGCTCCTCTCCGTTGTCATGCAATTAAAACGCTTCTGATTTTTCAGGTTTGCTTGTTTGAAAGATCTGCCTCTCCCTCTGGGATGTGTTTAGCTGCAGATGTTTGTGAGATGACAGTAGCACTCTGGGTACCTTCGCTGACACCACGCTTGCTGGAGTAACCCTTGGTGAGCCCCGCGCAGGCAGCACCGCTTGCTGCATGCAAGGCCAGTCTTTATCTTATTTGCATGGCTGGCCAAAGACCAGGCTGCTGTTAACACCAAACCTGAAATCAGAGGCTCGCTCTCTGCAGATTTTTCTGTGCTTTTTCAGGGAATAAGGAGCAGAAAGTCCAGCCACTGACGTCTTTCAGCTTCTGCTGAAGCAATTAGGGAGTGATAGCTGCAGGGTTCCGCTCTCCCCTCGCTGGTCCTGGAAGGCCGTGTGAGGGAGGAAGCGCTTTGGTTGGAAGCGGTTTCATAATCTGCGGTGGGAAGGCAGAGCACGTCACGGCAAAGAAACGGCTTCAAAAGTTGCGCATCGCAACACTGATACGGAATAGTAAATACAAAGTCCCCCCTCCACCCTTGTTGGCTGTTCTGTTGGTGCGAGGAGCTGATAGTGCTGGTGTGGGGAGGCTTGGTGGGTGTGCGAAATGTTGGGGGGCTTGCCTTTGGGGCTGAGCGCTGGACCGAGTCGGCGGTGTGTGGCTGAGGCTGTTTCTGCGGTGCTGTGTGGTGGTACCTGGGGCTGGGGGGCTCGCCAGCACCTGGGCTTGCTGAGGAGGGCAGAAGCTGAATGCACAGAGAGCTGCTGTTAACAACCCAGAGGAAACACGAGGGGTCTCTTGTCCGGACCCAGGTTGTCAACCATACAGGCTTCGTCTGATATTAAGTTAAATAATGAAAAAAATCCACTTTGCCTTCAGGAGGTGATGGATTGCAGCCATGTATAGAAATTACCTGGCTTCTTTTTTTTCCCTCTCAACATAAGCATTTGTGAAAAAAGTGGTTCTTTTTTGTGTTACCTATTCTTTACCTAATTTTCTCTGCAGTTCAGAGTCTTAAAAACTAAATGTATTTTTCATCAGAGCTTACTGTCCAAAAGTCAACATTATGCTACCTGCTGTCATTGCTTTTGTGGAACACAGCACAAAAAGTTGAGGAATAACACGAATGAGAGTTAGGAAATCAAAGTGGTAAAGACAAAATACTGCTAAGAATGATCGGTGTCAATTGTAATAAAATTATTTTCCCTTCAAGTTGAAAAAGAGAAATAGATCTCAGAAATCAGAAAAGAAAGCTTTTATTTAACAAAAATAAAGCTACTGTTTAAGTGTTAGTTTTAAATGGGAAGCAAAGCGTGAAACCACAGGCCATTTGTGTGTGCGCAGTGTTGCAAAAGACACAAAAGTGACTGCCAAGCACAGCAAACCCGTGCTTAAGAAGCGAGCGTTCAGAAAGACTGTCCAAAAACGTACAGTGAGATCTGAAAAGTATGCTATGCTTTTTCCCCCCTGTTCTTTTTAAGCATGTAGAGAGTGGATGTTAAACTCCCCTCATGTGTGTTTAAGGTCAGTATCTCACACTCACACCCTTGTGTACAGGCACGTTCTGGGTAGAAGTGGAAGCGTTTACTGGAATACATTCAGAGAGCCCAGATCCTGACTGGGTGTTTCTGAAATTTTCCATGCTGATTTTTAAACAGTTGTTCATCTGCACAAATTAAGTTCTGTAGTTACTTGTCTTTTGACATTGTAGACATCAAACTTCAAAGGCTTGCTTCACTGCCAGGTAGAATATTGGCATCCTTTTATTTCTAATAGTCCCTAAAATGAAAGAGTGCTACAGGTTCTGAGCTGTAAGGAGTAAGTCTTGATCATGTTGGAATACAACTGGAATGAGAAATCTCATTTGCTTTTTGCGAATAATTTATAAAGAAGTTGAGTGGAGCAGGAAAGATGACTTGGGTTTTCTGTTTTGCAGTATTGAAATAATTAACTCGTAATTGAAAAGGGAGCCTGATTCTGCAGACACATGATTTGTTATTTAGCATAATACAAACACACTGTTTTAACTGAAGAGGATTAAAACATCTAGCAAGGCACTACTTTCAATTGTGCTCCTTGTCACCATATGGTGGTTTTGCTCTTCGTTTTTCTGTGAGTACGAGTTATGCACGAGTTATGAAGTGCAGCATGGTAGAATGAGAGCACAAAAGACCTGCCATTAGGTTTGCCAGATCAGCGGTTTCAGTTTTTGTGTTCTTGCCCTGTGCAGGAATTTAAGGCTTCTGTTTGAACAGTGGCCGTAGAAAGTTGTCCTAGATTACCTTCTTCTGATAGAAGAGGTATTATTGCATGTTTTTGATGAATTCTTGCCAGTATCTGAGAAGATATAATTTCTGATCAGTCCCACTGGGTATGCAAATTTACTCTTCTGTTTGCTGGAGGTGTTTGTTGCTAGAAAAAAGAATATAATGACAAATCTTTTATTTGAGTGGAGTTTTTGCATTTTTTTCAGTCTCTGCATTTACCATTTCTGATGGGTGGTGCTAAACTAATCTCTAAATATTGTTGGAGGTAAATGTAGTGAAAGAAGAGACTTGTAAAAACTGACGGGTTCGCTTGGTAAGGTTTTGTATTTTGTGAACTGCAGAATCTTGGTGAGAGCAGCAGAGTGAGTGTGTCTCCTCAGCTGGGACTGCCATTAGCTTTGGGTCTCCGGTGCATTATACAGCACCGGTTAACATTAAAAAGCAAACCAAAACACCACCATAAAACTTATAAGAAACACCTCTAATATTTCATGGGGTATTTCTAAGAATTTTCTTTAGCGTGGAGTTAGTTTTGTCTCAGGCACTCCAGTGAATCTGGGTTCTGGGGAGAGGACCGGACTCCTGTTAACTGTTGGGAGTGGTGACTTCTACTATTGCTGCTTTTTGCCAGTTCTGTAAACCCCAGTTTAAATTTTACTAAAACCCACTTGATCTCACTATCAGATTTTTCTGTTAGGATCAAAACTTGAGCACAGAGGAGGCTGTACCTGGGTAGCGCTGGATGATAGCCAGATGTGCGTGAGCCTGCCTGGATCAAAAGTGCAGCTTTTGCCACATGAATGTCTGTTTCCTGGGCAGTGATTTAGCTAGGCTTGGTTCTGGCGACACGGTGAAATGCCAGGACTGGAACACAGTACAGAAACCAGGGCACCTGGATTTGGGTCTTGGCATCTGATTCACTGGGGGCTGGATTTTCCTGTGCTTGATTTGATTGCTCATGGGAATCGGGGAAACGAAGACTCACGTCATCTAATTAAATTCTCAGGTTTCATGTATGGTTTAAACGATATCCCTAGAGCATTTTGGGGCCATTCAGGAGAAAAAAGAAGACACAGGGGTGTGCACTTCATATTTTTCATAATGCATTTGCATGTGACTCTACTGGATTTACTCTGTTTTTGTATTTACATAACTCAGAGGGATGTCTTTTAGCCTCTTGAATTCTGTCTGTAGTCTGAGTTCACACCTTTGATGCTTTCCTTTGTGTAGAGCGTTACATTTGGTTACATCTCAAGACAAAAGTGTCAGCCTCTGATTAGTCACATAGAGCATCACCTGAGTCATCTCCATCCTCAGCCTGGTTCAGTCTCAGTCTTCTTAAAGCTGTGCTGATGGTTGAGCTTTCTGTCTTCAGATAATGTCAGTGTATATTAATGAATGTCACTGGTTAAAATGGTTCATGAGATGACTAAGATCTCGGGGAGTTCGAATCTCAAGTATAATGCTGTAGAAACTGCTGATCATCTGTGTCTGACATGGGTAGCGGCTGGTGTCATCTCTGGGAATGGTCTGATAACTTGCATCCAAGATTCCTGTAAAATTGTCATTTCAAAGGCATTTTAATTAGGTATTGTGGAGAGCAACTGTGTGATGTAGGTTATTAGGGAAAAAACAAATTCCATGAAGCTTCAGTCAGTGTGGGTTTTCTTTTTCTCCCTGGACTTTCAGCACCTGTGAACTGCATCAGGATACTCAGAACAGGTTTGACTGATGTTAAGAGGACCAACAAAGTCAAGGGTGGCATTCATCCTGCAGCTACTAGTGAAATGTATGATTTATTTTGTGTGTGTATGCCTTAAACACTGCTGTTTTGGTACTAAAAGTGTCATCTTCAGCTCTTCTCATCCAACATTTTAATGGTCTGACATGGCTATTTATGCTTTTGTGTTTGGTAAGGCTGATGGACAGTTCTCCTAACATGCCTTGTCAATAGCTCTGTGTATTTGTCATGGCAGTGTTGAGAGCCTGTGGTACTTAGTTCCCAGGAAGGACAATACAGTTGCCATTCTTCTTTGTCCTAGCATGATTATTTTTTTCCTGCTAGGAAAACAGAATGGGTGCAGCATTAGTCAAGGACCGTAGTTTTTAACGCCTGAGAAGAAACATTGTGATTGTCTAGTCTGACGTCTTCAAAACCTCATCCAGTGAGTTTTGCATTGACTTGCAATTTGCAGTTTGCTAGCTTTTCATTCTGTTCATGAAAGTGTGAGGGAACAGATGACAACTTCAGAGGTTGAGTCTCAGTTCTTTACTCATGTGATGAAGGTTGTTACAATCACTGGTTGCTTGTCTCAAAATGAGTCTGCAGGATTTGGGTTTCTAATGAAGTGCACAAACAGTTTTCCTAATGACTTGTTCAAGCTGCTCTTAGTTACTGAAGGACGGAGTTGTGTCTCACATTCTTTGTATGAGTAAAGCCTAGTGGGGCCGCTGAAATAACCAATTTGGTACTTCATGATGCAGCCTTTTTTCCTGAAAGTATCATGATTGTATCCATCCCGAAGACGGTACACTCTATGCAAGGTTGTCGAATCTTGCGTGCATCTGCTGCCGTGTATCTACTTGGATATAATACTCCTAGACTGACAACAGTGTATTTAGTCTTAACGCTAGATTACTGCCAGGGTTACATGTGTGGGCTGTGTTTTAAGAGGTGCTGTTAGAATTCAGTGACATCTACAGTACATCTGCTGCCATTGAGGCATTACTGCTGCATTGCTGCCTCTTGCAGGGGTCACAGCAGCAGGCTGGAACACTGTGTTTCCAGCTCTGTGTAATAACCTCACGAATGAATGATATACTGGAAAGTAACTGAAAATATTAATAAAATATTAATAAAAATAGAATAATAGGGGGGCTGAGGACTAGGTATATCTTCCCTGTAACTGGGCGTGTAGAGACAGTGTGCTTAGATGAGATAAAAAGAAAACGGGAGACAAGACAAGAATTTCAGAGGTGTGGTTTGTCTGGCACTGGCATTTGTGGCTGAGCTTGTAATGCTGATATGCACGAGATACTCTATAGGCAATTGCACCTTTGAAAATATGACGCTCCTTCTTCATGTCTCATCCTTGCATCACAGGAATGACTCTGAATGTACAGAAAAGCCTTTGATCTGTACTTTGAGAGAGCTATTGGCAGAAAATTATTAAGATTGGCTGCGGAGGTGTTAGGTTGTGGGTCAAACTGAAATTTTATATCAGTACTTTGGATCTGAATCTGATTTTTTTTGTTTGTTTTGTGAAGAACAAGATTCAAAGCTAAGGTTCTGAACTTAAATCTGAAGCAGAGAAGCATATTTCTGAGTCGTTCTCTGAACTTTTGATTTGGGTTTAGTGATCCAAAATCTTGCAAAATGTTGGAGTACTTGGAAATAATCTGCTACAGTGTTTACAGGATTGATTTTGCTTTTGGTTTCTGTTTTACTCATTTCCAGTAAGAGCTGGTAAGTTACGTTGTAAGGAAACAAGAATAGAATCTGATCGGAATTCAAAGATATATATATTTAAATATGTATATTTTTCAGAAACAAAGCAAAAAGATCTTTCTCAGCAGGATGCAGGCTAGAGAAGGCAGCAGAGGTTACTTTATTATGCAAGCTTTATATTTCCTTTCCAATAATAATACTTCCCTAAAATGCCTTGATAACATCTAGTTGAAGCTGGCTGATCACATGGGCCTTTTCCAGAGGTTAACATGGATGCTGCTGTGCCTTATTTTAAGGTGCTTTATATTTAACTTGTTTCTTTGTGTCTGGGGAAATGATTGATAAACAATCTCTATATTAAGCATTCTTCTTTAAATCTTGTCTAGGAATATGTAAGAGGAAAATAAAGTCTGTTATATTCTTGATGCGCAGCCCTTCCTACTAATTCTGCTCCGGCTGGGGTTTTTTTTTGGGTAAGACAGATTTTTCTCTGTTGTTCCAGGCATAGTAGCGCCATGAGATTCTGTTAATGGTGTAGTAACATGTTATCAAAGCAATTAGAAGGAAGAAAGCAGATGTGAACCGTAAAGTTTGTATATATCTTTTGCTCAGCCATGTTTAGTGAGAGTTGAGTTTATCAAATAAAACGTTATGGAACTGAAATATGAGAAAAGATCCATGATCAGTGTCACTGGCTGGCTTGTTGTGTCACTGATGCTGTGCTGTTAGGGAAGTGGGATAGGTGTGTGATGCGGAGGGAGCTGTGTTACAGTCCCTTAGCTGGAGGGAGCCTGGCTTACGGATTAGAGGGAGCAGGACTTCTCCTCAGTCACCATTATGATTATGTGCTGGGCAGCAGTGGTGTCATACAGTGACATGGTGGTATTTGTGGATTTTAATTACATAGAGGGGGACAGGAACCCTCCTTATCCTTTTTTCCTATCCTGCCTCGGGTAAAGCTGATGCAAGCAGAAGTGGGCAAAACTGATGATGTGTATTCAGGTACAGAGTTCAAACATACATCTAATTTGGAAGCTTTTGTATTCTGCTAAAACCACAGTGCCATAGATGGGAAGCAACTCGTGTTTTCATCAGTGTCTGGAGTCCATGTCATAACATTCAGTGGTAGTTGTAGATCCATGGTGGTTTGCGTTCGGATTTACCATTAAATGTTAATGTGCTTTGGTATTACTGGCTTTCTGATGGCTTTGTGCTGGAAGATCTGTGGCTAGCTTAACTTCGGGTGAACAGCTTGCTGAAGACTATTCAGATCTCTTTGGTAGAACTTTCTTGGACTAATAGTAATAACTGTTTGCTTGTTGACGTCAAAGCTCTGAAATGGTATGCTTCCTCGCCCTTTCCTCCCTGAGTGGAAAACTCAGTTTACGAAGTTGTGTTTGCAGTATTTAAGGTTTTATAGATATGAACCATTTCCTTTAGAGATAGTAAATAAATAAATAAAATAATGTTGACAGCGAGCAAGGATGTTGCTGCAGAATTATGCACAGGAAAGCTGACTTGACTACAATGTAAATGAATGATTTACAATGAAAGCCAAAACATAATTGCCAAGGGTGGGAGTGAAACCTGCAGCCATTGTGCTGACACAGCCTGAAGGTATAGCTTGTCTAAAAGGCTGGAATTATTTTAAAGCAAATTTTGTTACGAAACTGCAAAGGAGGAGGGGATTCAGCCTAGTCTAGTAGGCAAAGCCGCTTTGTTGGGAGGATGTTTTTTCACTGAAAGCAGAACTCTCAAGCAACATTGTATAAACCATCTCTGTGTTGATAGGTGGTGTACTACATAATTTTTTGCTTTAAGCAGTAGCATTGTGGCCATCTTCATGGTCTGCGAATATGACTAAGGCCACGTAAATAGGCAGAGGAAATTCAGAAAACCGTGTGCTATTTCCCACAGCCTAGAAAGCACTTGCGTTGTTTCTCACCTTCAGATGTGTATCACTAGCTGCTGGCTGAGTGAGTAGTAGGGTTTTTTCCAAAATCGTATCACCTAGAGACACATCTGCATAGTCTGGTGTGTTGTGTTTCATGGGCCCCTGCCTGGACTCCTGAAACGTGTACCTCTGTTTCTCTGCCCATGTGTGAGCCCTGTATTGGAGGATACAGAGGAAATGAGTGTGCCTTGTTGAGGGCTGAATCATCCAGCTGGAACATAAAATACTATTGGAGGACTAAGGCAGTTTAGTTTTCCAAAGAACTGTGTGAGAGAGAAGAGCAGTGCATGATGCATTAGTGTCTGATAAACAAGACTTTTCTGGAAACACATGTATTTGGAGCTGCATGCAATGGGATCCCTGGGGGGACTATTGCAATTCCTTGGAATTCTTCTCCAGCCTTTCAGGAGCCACCCAGATAAAAGTGTGTGCCAGTTTCACAGAGTGTGATTGTAGGTTTAGTCTTTGTTCTGCTTTTCAAAGTGTGTCTGTTGAGATGATGATAACAACACCTTTCATAAGCAAGTGCTCATGCTTCACTTGAGGCATTCTTATTTAGCTAGCTATCTTGAGAAGTAACTTGCTACACTAATAAATGTATTGAAACAATATGGAAACGAAAGGTTTGCTAGTTGGGTATGCCAGTTTCGTGCCACTTCATTCTCCATGAGCCACAATGCTGTTACGATTTTAGCTAAATATTTAACTAATTTATTTATTTTAAACCAAAACAAAAGTGTTACTTTAAATACTTTGTTGTGCCCTTTTTCATAGTAAGGGAGCTTACAGAGGTGTAATTTAGGTTCTTTACTGGTGCTCTGTGTCCTCTCCATTATGCGTTTACCAGTCAACTGACACTTTTCTCAAATATTTACTCCGATATTTCATTGCAGTTGCCCTCTCCTTCTCCATTCCCTCACCATCTCCCTGCCATGGAGGTATCGCACATATTTCAGTTACCCTCTATTTAAACAGCAACACTCCCTTCCAGTGCAAACAGTCAGTCAGTCATTAAACAATGAGGAAGACCAACAGTGGAGAAGGTTATGGGTGGGGCCAGGAGTGTGCAAACACAATTTCACAGAAGACTTCCTGCTGAAGAGAAGAAAAGGACACTTTCTGTTAGTGTCAGGGTGTCATTCTGTAACGCTGAGAGAAACACAAAATCCAGGTGAAATCACTGCTGCAGACGTGACAGTGGGATCTCACTTGAAAGTAGGTAGGACCGTCCAAATTGTTGTGGAAGGTAAGATGTGTGAAACAGAACACTGGCACTTTAAACATGTTTTCCTACCTCTTCCTGTAGCAGAAGGTGATTTCAAGTGGCTGTGACTCATCCTCAGGGGGTCCCTGTTTTGTTTTGGGTCCGTGTTGTCCCTCCCCCACCCCCATAACAGTAAGAGTCTAGGGAGATCCGTCATTAATGAAGTATCTGTAGCTGTTTTTGAAGGCATTGCTACATGCCCTTTCTTTATCTAATGTACAGCAGAGAGCTGTATTCACATTTTGCTGAGAGCTCAAGACATGCTCATCTTTTCTCCAGAATAGATCAGAACAGAGCATTCCCTATTGGGAATTCGGGAGTGCAGTTGGGCTACTGCACTGCCTGTCCTGTAGTTGTTCATCAGATGGATGAACATCTGATGAACATCATCCATCAGGTTGGATGGGGCATCCTGGGGATTGCAGGGTTAAAAGAGCATTCAAAAGAAAAGGAAAAAAAAACTGTTAACGGAAACCATTTGACGATTACAGTGTCTATGGGTTTCATGGCTCTACAGATAAAAGGCATGGATGTGATAAGTAGTGTTGGAGAATGCTTTTTTAAACAAAGAACAAGAATTTAATATATAGCATATTTATGCTATGTTTAGTTTTGCAACAATTTAATGTCTAGATCTTGTGAATAAATTGTAAGAAATGAACTGGGATGCGCATTTAGAACTGTCAGGATTGTGGAGTCTGTGAGTCAAATTCTGTATTTCTAGTGGGACATGGGATCCTGGATAGCTCAGCTTCTTACCAATTCGGTATTTCATTCTTGGATAGGTTTTCAGGTTAGACTTCATACGCACAGGTGGCAGAGGTGAATATATCGCTTCCCTTGCAGCTGTCTTCAGCCTTTTTGGTTTGTAAAACCCTAGAATTGTCCATGGGAGGTGCAGATCCTTGCACAGTGGCTGTGACCCTACTGATAACAAATGTGGTTTCCTCCTTCGCTTTTTGTTGACCTGCTAGAGATAATGAACAGCAGGCCTTTGGGGATCTGTAAACCAGAAGTAAAAACCACTGTAAGTGCAAGGACAATATGCAATAGAAACATGCTATTGCAATTACCTAATAAGTTCTGAAAAACACAACTTAACAGAGATCTCCTGTTTGTAGTACATGTCAATTTGGCCACATTCCCAGTTAACAGACTGATTATTTTCCAGGTGCCAACTTTGTACTTTACATCAGCTGATGATCTTTCATTTCCAACTCTGAGGGCTACCCCTGCTTAAAGTAGTCATTAAAAGGTGGCATTTTAGCATGGCATACGTTGTGTCTGGCTTGGTCTGAAATCCTTACATGCGACCCTTTCTCTTCCCTCTGGTTTATCAGCATTTGATACATTTCATGGCATGAGACATGGCTGATTTATTAAACGAGAATTGAAAATAGAGAGCAGCCTTGATTCAAGAACGGTTTGTGGATGCCGTTTTGGTTTTGGTCACATCATTGTTGCTATAGTGATTTAGTAAAGATCTGTTTAGCAGTCACTAGATGTTTCATGTTCTGGGCAAGAGTTAGGGATTTTCCAGTGTTCCTCTAACAGTTGTTTTACAGAAGTACGTGTGTGTGTAGTCTTCTGCAATAAGTCTCTGCTGCTCTTTCTTTTTTACTTACTGCTGCTTCTGTGAGAAGGTGCGTACCTGCTGTATTTTTGGCTGGTGGTGTTCCTTCCTTCCTGAAGTAATTTCAAGGAAGGTGGATAAATAACCTACTCATCAGGGTTATCGAGTATTTCCTCCCCAGGAGAGATGTCGTGGAGTGCAGTGATAAATGCAAAGGGATAGCGAACATGAACCCTGCTGAGGAATGGTCCTTCTCATGAATTGGTTGTACAGTTTTGGAGGAGGAGGAGGATGCATTTGGAGCTTATTCACATGGTTGGAGTCAGGAAGTCTGAGTTCTCTTCCCACATCTGTCAGGCTTCTTATGACACCTACGGCATGATCAAGAGCGTGATGCAGCTACAACCCTAACTGAGATTTTTTTATCTTCTAGGTTGGTAAGTGAGGGATAGTAATTCTTCAGGTTCCCTGCATTCATCGGGAGGGGTTACAGGTTGCAGCACACACCTGGAGAATTGCTGCTCCAAGCAGGGGCACTCCACCTGGCAGGGAAGTCGGGCTGGTGCCTGTGAAAGTCTCGCTGTGTCTGGTTGGTGGTGTCAAACACAGCTCCCCCCCCCCTTCCTGCTCCCCATCACTGGCCTGGGAGCAGCCTTTCTGCCTGTGGGCAATGAGCTGATGGCGGATTTGGCCACCATCTCAGTGGCAAGCTGTGGTCAGCCTTCGGCCGATTAAGCATCCAGTGCTACTGGTAGTCCCAGTGGAATTCCCTTTGTCACGCTGAGCTAGCCAGTTGATTTCTTCTGGGCTGCTTACACAGGGTCATCTTGATGGTGGGCATCTTTAGAAAGCCTTCAAGATCTGTGTCTTATTTTACTCACAGAAATTCAGATAGTTCTGTTAGTAGAATAAACGGAACACTCAGAAGCCCTCCTTCAGCTGGGTTTGACAATAAAAGGATCTCCTATTTGAAAAAAAAGTATATGCATTTTAGCTAACATAATGATTTTTTCCTGCTTATTTGACTCTCCTGTCATGGCACACATCCCATAATAGGACCTTATTTTCCCTTCTTCTTAATGATGAGCTTCTGTTCTGTGCTTTAAACTTATTTCAGGTCTGACTTAATTAGAAGTTCTTCCCTCTGCTGGTGTCTGCACCTATTTTGCAGGTTTTGTAGCTCGTCTGTCTTCATGTTGAGACCAGTTTTTTCCTTGACAGCACTTTGATGAACAGTTTTGCCCTGACCATTTTCTGTAGCTGAACAGAACTGATACTTCAGCCCCACTGCAGATTGGGTGGCTTATTTTTTTTCTGCACAGTCTGGAGTAATCTGTTTCTTCCTGGCAGCTCTTACATTTGTATCGGTTTTCCGAGGTTTTCTGCTGTGTTTTTGTGTAGAGAAATACGGGATATATTTCTGCTGTCTTTTGTCTCTGTGTAGGTGTAAAGACAGACGGGGTGTGTGTACACGCACACACACATACACACATGGATGCTTTTACACGCAGCCACACACAAATAAATGCTGTAGGAAAACCCTTCCCCCTTTCTCCTATAATTAATTACGCACCAGTACACCTTAGGCTTCAACTGAGGTGGATGGGTAGAGCCTCACTGAAGATTTGGGCCACAGTGTCCAAATTTGTTTCCATCTATCAAAAAACACCAAAACCAGACAAAGCCCCACCAAGCATCGCTACCAGACTTGGGAGCAAAGCAGCTCCAAGCAGAAGTGATTTAGATTGGCCCCATGGAGAGATCCCTTCCCCACGGCTCCCTAGATTAAGCACCCGCTTCGCCCAGTGTAGTCCTACTCCCAGTGCACAGAGCAAGTGAGATCTTTTCTTACGGTCCAACATGTGAAACCCCCTACTTACTGGGAGGAGTGGGAGGGGAATGGTGATGACGGGCAGGCTGGGAGTCCGGGAAGTGTGATGGATTAGATGAGAATGTTGTTCCAAGGAAACTCAAATTCCTTTGTGCAGCCTTGGGAAAGAGCTGGGTGTCTCCCCACTGTTAGCCTTTCTGCCTGTTTTCTTATCATGTTAATCTCTGTGAGATTAACATTGACTTTAAACTCTTTCATGTCATTATGACAAGTGAGCATGGCAGTAAATTCTTCTGTATCAAGAGTGAGACAAATTGTACTGTGCTGCATATTATGGCATAGTACTACTAATTGCTTAACTTGATAAATGTCTTCTGATAGGTTATACAGTTAATGAACAAAGATGTTAATTGCTGTTATCTGAAGTAGCTACTTTGCTGGGACGTTCTCTGGAGCCATGGATGTCTCCTAACAGAGATTTATTTCAAACCATCCATTGTTTTCAGCAGTTTCAGAGTCCATTACCCTTCAGTGTGCTGACTGAATAGTCTCCACGCCCATGAAAGTTTTGAGAACAATCAACCCTTGCTACATGTTTTTCAGCAGGACTGAATCTTATTTGAGTATGGAAAACATACATGTAGTACAGTATGCTCATCATTCTGGGCTATAGCAGCATGGCTCACTCTTAAACAGCAGCCAAGAGAGAAATAAGCACCTGGCAGTGGAAGAGCAAGGGTCTGGAACAGCCCTGTGTCCCCCTACCATCTGTAGTATTTCATTGTTGTAATTCATTGTTGTTGTGTTGGTGGGAGTTGTCAGTCTAAATATGTTTTAATGCAAATAACCATCTCTATTCATAGAATTCATCTTTTCTAGATGCTTTCTTTGGAAAATATGCAGCTGAAGATTTAGTACTTTATTATATGAGTAAGTGCATACAAGCTTCGTGTTAACAATGGACGTCATGTTTATTCTTTGCCTTGTAGGATTTCCCATGGAAACAAGTGGGCAGATTTTTGCATTATTGAGTAGTCTGCTGCTGCCAACTTTTCCCAGAAATGCTAAGAGAAAACTACCCTTATGCGTGAGCCTACATGTTCTTCCAGATTTGGGAGCACTGGATTCCCCTGAGATTTGATTTATAGTAGGTTTTGGTGTGTGGCTATTCTGGTGCAAAGTTGTTTCAAAGCTGTATGATTAATAAATCTTTATGGAACTGAAAAAAGATGAAGTTCTCACTGGGGTTAAAACATACCTGATTTCCCAATGGAGAAGTTACATGTTTCGTTGGGAGGCTAAAGGCTAATGTGAAGAGAAAAATGTTTCCTTAACTTGAGATTTTTGTTTGTTGTAATAAATTTCGGTTTCATTTATGAGTCTCTTACGGTTCTTCAGAGCATGTTCAACAGCAAACAGCCAGAAGTTAAAACTGTAACTGTAAATCTGTAAGCTGACATATGGAGATTATCTGGCCAGAGTGTCTTCAGTCGGGATTAATTTTGTAGAGTGAACGTGAAAAGTGTGTTATCTTGCTTCATTTGATAGATTTCAGACTTTGCCAAGAAATGCAAATCTCCTTTCAAAAATGACAGCTATAAAAATAAGAATTATTGTTTTCTTAAATACAGGCATTTTCAACTGAACTTGATGTATTCCTGCTCAGAGGTGCTGTGGCTTTAGATTGTCTCCCACCTGTAATTAGACTGGAATATTCAGATCCTTGCTGCCCACTCCCTTCCCCATGATGCGGTGTCCCCTAAGTTCTGTTAACATACCAGCTTCTGTTTCATGTTAGAAACGGGACTGAAGGAGCTAAAAAGTAATCTGGCAAAAGCTGGGTGGGTTCCCTCAGCTGCCTGACGCCACAGCCAGACAGATATTTGTATGGGCAGAGGCCAAGTGGGCGGATGGAGGTGGGAATGCTGCTTAAGATTAGTGTTGGTGCCAGATGCTTCCTGGTGACCCACTGAAGATCTGTCTCAGTTTAGGTGTTTTCAGATCCCTGAATCCATATTTCTGGTCATGCGTGCTGTTCTAATTTGAATTTCCCATGGAGCGACCTGGGGGTGCGGATGCAGCTTCTGGGGGTGTGTGCAAGCCAGACCAGCTGGAACATGAGAACGTGCAACACTTGCACTGCTTATTTGTTGACCACAGTGATTCACCGTGATTGACGTTGGCATACCTGAATGTCAAAACAGCCTATGTTTTAAGAGGAACCAGTGACTCAGGCTGTGGTTTTACCTCAGGCCATTTCCTGATAAACGGCTGAACTGTGCTTGGTCTTGAGAAAACACAAGCGGGGAACACCGCTCTGGGCTTGCATCTGTGTGTGCACAGGGATTAGGGAAAAGACACCTTTGTGTGGGGCTGACCTTCACCTCCTTGGTGCCATGGTCTCCCTGTGAGGAGCACCGAGGCCCTGGGAGCTCTGGGAATCCAAGGACAGCTCTGTTTCTGTGCTGCTTCAGGGCATTTCTGTACAGCCCTGATGTGGGAGCGTCGTCTTCGGTGTTTGGCAGCATCTAGAAGCACAATTTCAAGGAGCTCTACGCACTGATAAATCACTTTGATTTAGACTCTTGATTGCAGTGCAGAGATGAGGCTGCCTCTAGCTAGCGTTTTGGAGAACTGAAGGTATTTCACTTCCTAGAACGTGGTATTTTTAATGAAAATGGAAACAATGCATATGGCGTTGCTTATAGGGATTAAAGTAGATTTGGGATCTTCGGTTTTTGAGTAAGGTAGCAAACAGCTATAGTAAAGTTTTGTGTTTGATAGCTAGGTACAGTGTATGGAAGTGGGATCATACGAGTGCTATATAAACCACCTCATTGGCATAATGCTTTCATTTGGAGGGATGAGCCATCTGTGTAATTCCATGTTATGGTTTAGGTAGTCTTCCCATGCTTTGCAAACTGCAGAACTCCGTGTTCCTCCATTGTCCGTAATGAAAAGGACTGTCCTGTGAGAAGAGGTTTATGCCTGGGATGAAATTACTTGTGGATGGCTACGGAGCTGTGGTTGAACTGGATCAGTTGTCTTTAATGCTGTTTAAATGGATGGTGTAAGGTATAGAAGAGGTTTCTCTTGGGAACAGATTCTGTGAGAATTCTTCAAATCCTCTTTGAAGTTAATGGAGGGTATTAAGGGTAGTCAGCACCTTCTTAAGAGAGAAATTTAAATTGCTTTGATTCATTTCATTTTATATTTGTGTTGGCTGGTTCTGGATTTCTCCCTTCTCCAGTCTTTCGGAGCATGTGTTTGATAACTTTGACTCCTGAGCATACTAGATTTGATGCTGGCTGTTTTCTTATTTTTCCCTGGGTGTTGTAATGCTGATTACCGACGGATCTTGGGCCTTTGGCTTCCTGTGAGAATGAGATAATTACTCTCCAGTAGGCAGTGCGTGACGTACAGTATCAGCATTAAGCCACTGGGATTCCAGTCACTAGTGTAGAACAATATTGTGGGTAAATGAATAAGCAGAAGTTTATCGTGCTTCCTGCATAACAAGGTTTTCGTTAAAGAGACAGCAAAAATTGTTTGCGGTGAGGGCTAGTGTAAAATGAACGCTGCCACAACAAACATTACTGAAGTTCAGTTCCCTGGCTCGCTGGGCTTCTCTGGCTGGAAAGAACTGACTTTCTGTAGCCGCAAAGGTGGATGGCAGGGCTGTCATTGCATTTTGGGAGATGACGTTTCTGGCCTTATGAACACATGCGAAGTGTCTAACTTCAAAGTAGGATTTCCAGATGCACCACCTACTTATGGAAGAAAGTTGTACCAATTAGAAGTAGAGGCATTCCAAATGCAATTTGCTTATTTCACACTCGCCCCCAGGAATCCTGTGTTGTGATTTTAAGAGCTGGCCCTGTTTGACCCTGAAATAGATGTGGTTTCTCCCTTGCCTTCTTCATTTCAAGACTGTCAGTTAAAAATAACTTATGTACTGGGCACAGTGGGAGTAAGTTTGAGAAGTTTAAGTTATGTGTAAACCAGTAATAGTGAGAAAGTAATTCATGAACGTAACGAGCTCTATTCTCCTGCAAGACATGGCCAACCCAAGGGTTTATCCATATGGTGGGATTGATAATCTTTGTATGAAAATAGTTTCTCTACCATAGCAATACTGCTCAGTTTGCTTATGCTATAGCAAAGTGAAATAAATGACATCTTTGAGGACCTCTGTTAAATACTCAAATTACTTAAACAACATGAAGACTTGCATAAAGTACGGGATATGTATGCATACTCCATAGATACACAACTATATCTCTGTGTATTTACTTGTGTTTAGGACATAATCTTACATGTGCTTGTGTATATACATTTATATTTCAGCTGATCTTAGAGGTAATTCTGTAATGCCTAAGAATTGTGGGGATGCTAATAAGGGGTTTCATGTTTAAGTTTGTTTCCTTGCTACTGTCAAGTTATGTTGTACATGTAATTGCAAAACACAGTTACTTATTTGTGTCTTAATTGTGACTCTCACTTTAAGCTGGGCATTAGCAATCTGTGCAGGAAACCAGTTCTTATGTATAGGCTGAGATGAGTAGGTTAGTTGCTCTGCTTCTGCTTGACTCTAAAAACTAAGGGCTGAATCTTTGGAGCCCCAAGAACCATTGTCAGATGTAGCGGCCTAGATTTTGATGATGTGCTTGATCAGCCTTGCAGCCTGGGAGAAGGACAAGAACATGTGGAGTAAACTACCTTATTACAGTACATGGCTGTTCTGTCTGTATGATTGAGATGCTGCTTCACACATAGACAGCATGTGCCCAGCCGGACCCCTTCATAGCTCGGTTCAACTTGAAATTAGATTCCATGGATTTTGGGTCCAGAACAAATGCAGTTTGATATTTTTGTATTTCAGGCACCTAGGTCTGTCCTGGTTTTGTTTTTATGTGAATGATCTTAACGCTTGGACAAGTTGGATGAAGGTGACCGGATTGCATCTTTCTGTTGAATGGCCTGTATAGGAATTTTGCTTTCCAGTCAGATTTTGCAGATATTTTCAACACCAAGAGTAATTTTGATAGTGCTGTTCTTACTTTGAAATTGTGAAAATTCTGGTGAGTAAGTAAACATTTTTTTTCTCTCTCCTTTGTTTTCTTGCAGCCAACTGGGTACATGGAAAACTCCATTTCCTACAGTGCTATTGAAGATGTTCAACTGCTCTCCTGGGAGAATGCCCCTAAGTACTGTTTACAGCTCACAATCCCAGGGGGTACTGTCTTACTGCAGGTACAGTAAACACAGAAATACATTTTTCTTTCTGTCTTACTATGGATCTCCTTTTAACTTCTGTTTGCTGTGCATGAAATCTTAATTAGATGAACTCAGAAATGACAGAGAAATCAATGCTGTCAAATTATCTAACCACCAGAAAATTTTCTCAGGGTTATAGCTCTGAAGCTCTTCATGTTGTTCAACGATCAGCATGGAAATTTTGGGCCACAGTGATTAAATCTTCTTCCTGATTTTGTGTATCAAAATAGTGCTCTGTGGAAAGGCACATTGATGTGGCCCTGGAACAATTGCATTTTTACATATAGTCCTATTTGTGCATGAAACCAGTTAAAAATATCATCCTTCAATTCATCTACGAAGCCCGTAACTTGCACTGGAACTGATATCTTTTAAAAAAAGATATTTGATCCCCACTGGAAGATTTCAGTATATTTATATGGGTATCTACATATGCTAGTTCTCTTTTAAGTGTTATTTTCAAACAGAAGACACTGCATTTACATTATTCCAGATTTCTTCATCCACTTGTGAGGCTTTGCAGGACATCTTGGATCATTGCAAGTTTTAGTGATGGAAAAGCACTCCACAGCACTGAGCTTTGGAGCCGCTTTGAAGTAGGAAAAGAAAAGTAACCAAAAACCCAGCTGCTTGGTCCCCAAGGAGTTTTGAACTCCAGGTGACTCTTACCGTAGTTCTCAACATTTTTTCAAAGACAATTTACTTTTTCTGTTGAATATACAGCCATGACTATTGTGTATATGCATTTCATGCAGGTAGGACTGTAAATAGACCGGGTGAGCAATTTAAGCTTAGTTTAAATGGTGGGTAACTCATGAAAAATTAAAAAAGGTTATTTTTTTCTTGAAAAAGTATGAGCAGCTTCAAAGGATTGACCATAATAGAGCTTCTGTATCTGGGTGTGTACACACACGCTTATTTTAACTGTACCACTTAAGCACAAAATGTAGTCCAGCAGATGAGAAGATGGGAACATACTGAATGACACACTAATGGCTGTGATGACCGTGTCTGCTGGATCATTTGTCCAAGAGAATCGTGGTGCACATTCCACTGATCCATGGTGCACAGTCCAGCATTTAATTATTTCTTAATGTTGAAATGTTTGCTGAAGGCCGTGTAGGGCCACAAAGTACGGGGTACCATCTGTAGCCAGGGAGGGTTTAGTTCAAGCTCTGTTGAAATGGCTCTGCCTGCAGAGCATGAGAAAAATAACGCGAGTGGTGTCATTCAGTAAGCCGAGGCTGGGTGCCAAGCGGGGCCGTGTTTTCCATACTACAGACTTCTGTAGTGATGGGGAACGTCAAAGCTGGCTCTGAGTGAGTTGGGAAGCCGGTACGACTGATACCAGGTCGTTCTAATACCAGGTCCAGCTAGGTCCAGCTCTCCTTTGCCTTAATTTCAGACAGGCTGATGGGTCTGTCCATAGGCAGAGCGGCTTAGCGGCAGCCAAGGACACAGTAGTTGACTTTGGTCTGTCACATGGTTCCTGTGCTTGGGGTTTGGGATGGTTTTGGAACGTCATAAAAATATCATGAGGTTTTGATGATTTTCAACACAGCAAATAAAGTTTTAGTCTGAAATGGTTAGAGGTGTCCATGGATACGTCCTTGGCGAAGTATATTTCTGGAGCTCCCTTTCACTTTTCCCTTTCAGGTGTGATCCTGAGGGTTTGCAGCCCTGTAAAACAGGGCTGCAGCTATTGCCCCACTTTAATCTGAGAATGGTGTAGCTAAGTAAGTTTGGGCTGACCTGAGAACATCTAACTTTGTGGACTCTGCTGGTGCATAGGTGGCATTTGTGTGTCCTTTCACATGTCCTTGAAGCACAGGAGCGTACGTACATGCCTCTGCTCGGTGCTTACCAAATTTCTGCGGCTCGAAGTGACTTACTGGTTTTAGGCATTACTGGGGAGTGTGCGGAGTCTGAATTTCAGACAGGCTGCTGCGAGTTCATCTAAGTACTGGTGGTTTGGAAAGCCTCTACTGTGCGTGACATTGTGGAAGGCAGGAAGACGAGCCATGGTTTCTCAACAGCTAGATTAGGATCCTTATTATTGAGGAAATCTTCCTTGCCTAATGTGTTAATTGAATTAATTAGAAATAAATTTGTCAAATTACATGATTTTGATTTTTTTTTTTTCTGGTGATAATTTTGCCTCTGTTTTTTCCATGTACTTCCTTAGTGGTACTAGCATTTATATTTATGTCAGTTTCAACAGCTAGAGTAGTTACATCTGCCTTTCCAAATTTTGTTTCTGAGCCTTTATTCTGTAGTTTCTGGTAGCTGCCTTTACAGGCCTGCTTAATAGGAAACAAGATGAAGTTTGAACCCACAGGTCCCTGCTGAATTTATAGGAAATTAGCAGGGCATGAAGACTTTAATCTGGAGCAGCCTGCCAATTTTTCTTAAAAGAAAATGAACCAATAAACCAAACACACAAATAATTACATTTGTGAGAAAATAACTTCTTAGCATGGATGCTTCTGTGTTTTCTTTGAAAAGATTGGTGTTTTTATGTGACCTCATAGGAACTGATAAAGTGGAGTGAGCTGAGCTTCTGTTATGTTTACTGCTGACTGACTGGGCAGACTGGATCAGATTACATTATAACTCTATGGGAATTTCAACATAATTGAAAATACAAACTTTAAAAATGTTTTTAGTATGACTTGGTCTTTGGTAGTGTCTCGATTCATCAGATGTGGTCAGATTGGAGGGAGTATAAAAATAGATTTCCCTTTTACAGTTGTAATGTGTATTCACAAATCCAGAACAGTACTAAAAGTTCTGTTAAGTATACTTAAGAAATCAAGATGCAAAACCTGGGTTTATCAAGTAGTGGAGTTCAGCAGGAATTCTCTAGTATATGTGAAAAAGAGTTTGAGTATCTAAAAGACAAGTTCACTGAGGTGCCGGGAAATGGAGATGCTGGGAAATTAGCCCTTGCGTACTTCAGTTATTTTCATATTTCTGAGAGACTTCGATACATTTATGTATTTCCCATTATATGTGGGAAATTGAGACTTCCGATCTTCTGTGGAATCATTCTGCCTGGCTAGCCTGAGCGGCAGCGTGCTCTGATGTAATGTCCAGCTCTGGCATCAGGAAGTGTGTGATAGTGGAACAAGTCAAACTAGTCCAAAACATGTTCCCAGTACTGTTTCTTCTGAAGTACGCTTTTCTTTTTTCCAAAGACTTGATCTAAATGAGGTTTGTATACATAAAATTATTTACATTAACAGTTTTGTCTGCCCCCCGATATATTTCATACTTCTCATTAATTTCAATTTTATATTTTGATATATAATTTGCACATGCTGTGTTGTAAATTCTTTGATATTATGGGATAGTACTGACATGATTTGACATAAAAGTGAAGCATTTTAGTAGTTCTGAATCACAGGCTTTCCTGATTTTTCATTGTGCAGAAAATTTTTAAATTCCAACTTCTGCTTCACTGAAGCAGAAGCAAATTCCAAACAACTGGCAATTACCTCAGATGGAAATTCATTTCCAGCAATCCTTGTGGGAGGATGTCAGCATGTGGTGTCAGGGCGTCCTTCGCGCATTTGTCTGTGCTAGGCGTGACAAATGGCACGAGAGAGTCCGAATCCATGTTCAAGTTCTCATCCCTCTGTCTGCTGTCACCAAGGTCTATTTCTGGCTTATTACTGCACAGGAATGAGTCAGAGAAGGAAGAGTGCCATTACCTTTCCTTACATCATCCTGATGTCCTCCCATAGCAATACTGACCCATCCCAACCTATTTTAACACATGAAATCTGACAAGTGTGCCGGAGGTGATGCAGCTCCCCTTAGGAAATTGGATCATCCTAACAGGACGTGTCTACCTGGGTTTCAGAGGAGGATTTGGTTCTCAGGCAGCAAACAGCTTAATCTGGCCTGGGATTGCATCGGAAAGTCGTCTTCGTGCATGTGTTTCCCACTCAGTGTTTGTTGTATAAGCACAACTGTCTCAGCACCGACGTGTTTCACCACCCGGTGTTCGGGAATTCTCATCGTCTCTTGTGGGAGCTGGGGACAGTCGGGTTTCTGGGAGTCAGTTTTCTAGACTTGTGTGGGGCTTGTGTTTTCTCTCCTTCTGCCAAAGTGTTTTCTTTCCTCCTGCCAAACGATGTGGTCCATGGTCCTTCCAATGAGCAGCAATCAGCTCTCACAGATTGTTTTTCTTTCCTACAATTGGGATAGCAGGTGTTGAAAGAAGGTGTTTCTGTAGCTGCCTTGTAGGCCACCAGCTCTTCAGGCCGGGGAATGGGAGCTAAATTTAGCCTCTGAAGAAGTGTGAGCTGTTTAGTATGGGTAATCGCTGGGCCTCCTTGAGCTGGGCTAAACTTCTGCTCTTCTTTCCATTTGTAAAGCACAATGTATGATTATGTCGTTGTGCGGATGATTATGAAGAGGATGCTGCTATTGATGGTGAAATAACTGGAAGAACCTTTTGAAGGAGATCGGAAAAAACGCAGAGTGTAATTTCACAAGCTGCTTAAAACCAAATGTAGGAATTGTCCGGGGGAAAAGGCTTTGGTATTTCAGTCGTGACAGTACTGCCTGCTTTCACGTGGTTTTCTTTCTTTCAGATGGGTCCTAAATGCCTTAAAGCTGCCAGTCCCATCCCTATCGCTAGTGTTGTTTTATTCATTTCTTGGCGATCGAGTGTAGTCAGGAGGAAAAACAAACAGAACAGGAAGCCTTGACAAGCACAACAGTCACACGTTCAGCTCGGTGCTTGAGCACGCTGTTTTTGCCAGGGAGTCCCCACGGTGTATGTTTCCACTGGATTTTTTAGTAACGTTTTATTTTAGTCTCCTTGGAGAACCTGGCTTTTGTTTTCGGTGCAAGTCCAGCTAATGTTGCCACTGTGGAGAGGTCATGCAAGGACCAGAATCCAGCAGAGATGCAGAATATTTTCAGGAGGAAAATGGCATTTCTATCAATTACCAGTAACTCCGTCTGTACCTTGGGTTAAGCCCAAAGAGTGGCGGGTTTCACTTGCAGGTCTGCCTGTGTCCTGGAGGCGCAACGCTGGGGTTTGCATCAGGAAGAGGTTTTGTACAGTCTGCATGAGGCAGCAGTGTGCATGCCATGGGGGTTCGCCTTCCTGCGGCCGCTCCGCTCTGCTCTTCTGTGGCTGGTA
This sequence comes from Falco rusticolus, assembly GCF_015220075.1. Lineage (NCBI taxonomy): Eukaryota > Metazoa > Chordata > Aves > Falconiformes > Falconidae > Falco > Falco rusticolus. The sequence goes on along the minus strand of NC_051201.1, from coordinate 5,496,733 downwards.
ATGAACTGGTGCAGAAAAGCCTGCTATATGTTGTGAGTCCCAGCAATGAATGTGCCTCAGCTGGAGGAAAGCATAACAAATCCCCATCCTGCTGACCAGAAAGCAAGCGAGGGAGAGAAAGAGAAACACTGAATGAAACCAGGAAGAGTTAAAAACAGAATCTGGGTGGTTAGTTCCCACTTACTGCCACATCTTTTCAGCTGGCAAAATCCCTTAGCAGAGTATGTGTGAAGGATGCTGTGGTAAGGAAAAATTGGGGAGCTTTTGCTATGTGGATAGGCCTGTTCTTGTATTCTTCCGAGTAACACACATGCCAGTAAAAAGGGTTAACTTACTCATAAAGGAACTTAGTAGCCTGGCCTGTGTGATGTGCTGGAAATCACAAATTTTCTGCTGATGCTTGTTGCCGTAGCCATACGTAGCCCGTATCAGTGGTGCTGTGAATGTTGACGTTAGGTAAAGGTCTTGCCATCATTTCTAGAGTGGTCTGTTTCTTGCAGTTTCAGGTGTTCTGTTTCTCAGCAGCACCAAGGTTCCGATTTTGTCTCCTCCTCACCTGGGTGGAAATTACTGTAGGGGCTGTTAATGCTGGCATGAAACAAGTGTTCAGTTTCCTATTTTTGCAAGCAAAAGGAAAATCTGCTTTTAAAAAGTTCACTACCTTTTAATGAAAAAGTGTATTTCTACTCATTGACTAAGAAATGAAGTAGTTTGGTTGCGAGAAAAATACTTGTTTTTCTGAGCAGAGATGTAAATTTACTCATGTTGACCAAAGTGCTGCATAAGCAGGCATTTAATCTCTCATGCAGTTTTCCTCCTGTGAGCAGTCTTTTTGAAGCTGATGAAATTAATCCTACGAGTAAGGGTGGTACTGCAGCTGATCCTAGGTGTCTTTTCCACTCTGACTGAACATTTACACCCCCAAAATTAGCATATAAAATCCTTCAAAACATAGTTCCAGGATCAACTTGTCTTTAAAATAAAGTCCTACCTACAGCAGGCATTCTAAAAGTAGATGTTCTTCCTCCTCATTGGAATAATAATAAATAAGCTTGAAGTTTCGGTCTTCTTACACCTTCTAAGAGTCTTACTGCCACATTGTCCTGTTTTCTAAAGTACTTTTCTACTACATTGTGGTTGTGCAAAAACAGCGGAAGATCTTGATTGTGCAAGAAGCTCCAGTCGGTCGGACTGTGTGCCACCCACAGCCCTGCTAAAGCCATTGCATTTGAGAACAAAGTTCTTAGCAGAATTGGAGCCTCTAAGCACACCAACCACGCAGGGGGCCCGAACTGTTGTTTAACGTAGATAGGTTATAAAATCTCCATTGTACTTCGTTCCTGTCTCAGTGGCTACTTGTAACAATGGCAGGCAAAATGTTTCCAGGTTTGATCTTTTTTTTAAAAATTGGAAAGGTAGCTGTAAGATTAACAGTGTAAACTGGACCCACTGTGTGGGCAAGGCTGAGTAAGAAAAACTTACCCTGTGTGGTCAGCATGCCGAAGGAAAACCTGCTTTTGAAGTCTTTTGTGTCTCATTTTCTCCTCTTTATTGTACCCTAGAGCTGAATAAATATAGTAGGTTATGCCCTCAGCTAGAGTGAAAAACTGTAGCTGTCAGTTCCCGGGAAGTGATGACTTCAGTGCAGAAGTGCTGGGCTCCAGGAATGCACATCAGATAAAACTGTAAATGTGTGTGTGCGGCCCCTGTAAATCAATTGTAGTTTCCTCCACTGCTTACACTTTGGTGCTTGTTGCTCCAAACTTCAGAAATTTTATGCACAATAATCTGTATGCTTGAGTAAGTCAGTGTGTGCACAAGTGGCCATCGGTTGGACAGCTGTCTGGATGAGCACCAACAAGAGCCTGATGGCTCTTCTGTCATCCTGGAGTGCTGTGAAGCTCACATTTCTTTTGATAAGGAAGAAATATTCCCTGTAGTCCCTTTCTCAGTGTAAGCCTGAAGAAGACAAGGGAGGAACAAGGGATGCTGTGCAAGCGCAAGCTCTTTGTTGTCCTCTGCAAAAGATCCAGCATTTCCTGCACATCGCTGCGGTTTTGCAGCTTACTGGAATGAGGCAGGAAGAGTGCACTGGAAGGATTAGTCTCTGCTGCCAGGGAGAAGTGGGGAACGCTGGTGTCAGACAGCTCCATCCAGATAACAGTGGTTGGGTTAAATGCATTCAGACTAACTGTGTGGAACACTGTGGAAAGACCGCCGGTGAAATGACCATTGACTTTCCAAGTTCCTCTTAGCGTCACGTCCTGATCATTAATAGAAGCGTGAGGATTCCCTAAAGGTTGGGTTTTCCACTTCTGTGTTCACATTGTGGTCTTTGTCTTCATTTTCCTTGGGAGCAGTCTTGAATGACAGCCCCAGCTCTGAGTGTTTGTAGTTTTTGAGTGGTTCAAACTCCTAACCTAGACCCAGATGCAAGTTTTCTTACCACTTCTCCTCTACAGTAGCTAACGCTATGTTTAGACAGTCTTGGTCCCGTACTTGGAACCTGGTCACTTTGCTAATTTTACTTTAAATGCTTTTTGTATATTGCTACTGTCAAGTTGAAAAGTCTTTCCTCTTCTGGTTTTGGTTTTGCCTTTTATAGCATTAACATTATTTGTTCCTTTTCTTCTCCACTATTTGCAGTATCTCTACCTCTGCCTGATGCTGTTGTTCTCATTAATAGTTTCTGTCATCCGGTTTATGTGAGGCTCCAGTTGGTTGCACAATCTATCTACACATAGTATTTTCTAATTATTTGTGGTGGTCTTACAGGCTGCAGCTCCTGACATCCCAAAAGCAGGAGAATAATTAACGATTCTCAGCAGTTCCCATTTAGGGCTTTAGCATTTGCTCTTACTTTAGACTTCAGTGCAGTTTTTGTTCAAGTCACGTAGCGGTCAGACCAGGCACTAAATCAGGTTGACATTTTGCTTGTATGAGAGAAGTACTTCATCTCCCTCGAATATTTTGGATTTTATCAATTTGAATAACAGTATCTTAGTTAGCATAGCTCCTATATACTCAGTCTGCTTTTTTTTTTTTTTTTTTTTTTTTTAAGAAGTAATGGATGTGTAACTTGCAATATGAATGGTGGTATTGCTTAGTATACATGCTCCAGCCTACAAAAACTTTCAGTTTTGCTTATTCTTTAAGGGGCTTTGATGCTAGCATTTCAAATGAAGGGGTTTTGTTCCCCTCCATGAAACAGTTTTCTCCTTAAAAAAAAAAGGTTCCATTTGAAATTGAATCTTTCAGAGTAATTGGTGGGTTTTTGCAGCATTTTGTCTGGGCAAAGATAAGAAATATCTAAACATATTTACTTCATGTCTTTTTATTTATGTTCAAAATGTTTTTCAGGCTTTTTGTGGCAAACTATTTTTGACCTTTTTATTATATATACTATATATAGTATAAAGTATATTGAATTGAAATTCAGTTCTGTAACATATATAGGTAAAAGGTCTATCTTTTCATATGTTGGAATGCACATATATGCATAAACCACTGTGTAAATAACAGAAAGAAAATCATTAAATATTGGCAAACCAAAATACCCTGAAGATCTGCACTCTAAACATTTTTAGGATTTTTCATTGCATACAAATAATAATTAAAAAAGAAGTAGAAAAAAAAAAAGTTATGCTTTTTGGTTCCATTTCTAGCAAATTCACATTCTGATAGGTCAGCATTCTTCATGAAATGGAAAGTTTGTTTTTGATAAACTCTGTGGTCAGCCAACGTTATTTATGATAGATCTATTCGGCTTTATTGCCTAGAGATCTACTGGAGGAGCAATTGATTGTCGTTAATGTATAAAATAATATGTAATACATATATATAAAAGAGCATTACTGCATTTAATTCAGAGAAATCAGTCCAAATATATGTCACTGAGACATCAGTATATGACCCTGACATGAAACATTTTTACTTCTGGTATTCTTGCCCTTATCAGTCAACTGAACCACTGTCCGGCAATGAAATTAATTCTGTGATGTGGATTTTGAATACTTACCTGAAAAGCTGTTATGGAGTGAAATTTGTTGAATGATGCTTTAATGTGCAAGAAGTAAGTGTTTTTTAGGTGGTGAAGAACCTCACGGTTTGGTTTTTTTTCTTCTGGCATGGCTTTATAGGCTATCCTGTAATTTTCACTGATTGCATAAAACATTTTGAGTCGTAAGTAAAAATTGCCCAGCGATTGGCGGCGATAAGTTAGAGCTGAAAAAGCCAAAGGGCATCTCTACCCACTCAAATATTTCAAACTTATGTCACCTTGTTAAGGCATGCATATTTACGTCACTGTAGATGCTTTTATATTTTTTGATACGGAGCCTTTTGACCTTTGGGAGTGTTGAACTATTCCTTCGTTGGCTAAGAACCTGGCTTCACACTGAGCATTTCTGGCAGCTGTGCTCAATACGGACAAAAACGGGTGATCGCTGGGAGTCATTATTACAACATTTATGCTGTTGCTGCAAACAGTCTGTGCATGTGTCTGCACGTCTGTGTGTGTTATGCTTTTCACTCTGTTTTAATATCGCTGAAAGAGCTAAGACATAATTTGAATTGCTTTGGGGCCAGCTGAGGAACAGGACAAGAAGGGAAACTAGAGGATGGAAAAAACCCACCCCTTCTAGTAAAATGTCAACCCATCTTCTTACTCTGCTCTGCGTCCGATGATTAATAGCAAAGGCAAATGTCCTACAGACATACAAGATCTGACCAAAACCTGATTGAAATCAGGGAGGATTTTTTAGTCTTTGGGTTGGACTCCGTTTCATAGGAGGTTAATGTTTTGTAAGGTTTTAGTTTGGTATTTTACATTTGCAGCAAGGTCTTCATGTCACTGCTTTCTGTGAAAATAAACAGGTTATAATGTAAAGTGGTAGCTTTGAGCAAAGAGTCCCCTTCACTCTGGTGAGGCTGCGGGTGAAGTCAGCCAGGATCATAAAGTTCAGAAGAATGTGGTGAGTGCAGCCTTATTGGTTTTAGGGCACACATGGGTGATTTGCTTTGTTTTGGCTGGCTGATCTGAAACGCTGCTAGAAACTAATGATTCTGTTTATAACTTTTGTTTATTGCAGGCTGCAAACAGTTACCTGAGGGATCAGTGGTTCCATTCTTTGCAGTGGAAGGTAAGTTCTGCACTTCACTGTCTTCCTTGTCTGCCCCTAAGAATACTTTTTAGCATTCCCTATCCCTTCGTTCTAAGAGTCCTGAATGGATAAAGTTTTTCTTACAGGAGCCCTGAATCAGAAGTATGTGGTTTCAACTTGTCCCTACTGTGAATGAAGTGGACAAATTAACTTGTTACATAGCCCAGATTTATCATCATGTGATTGGCTTTAGAAAGTAGATAGCCAGTCAATTCACATTTAAACAGTATAGAGATTGGATGGTTTTGATTTTGTACAGTGAAGTGTGATACGTTACAGAATCAATACAGCCTAATCATATGCTCTGGACACTTGGGATATTTGGTGGTTTTGTTTGGTTTTTCCTTCTCCTGAGAAACTAGGGAGAAAGGATGTCTTTTAGAGTTGGTTATTGTAAATAGCATCAATTGGTTATGCATCAGTCTGTGTTTATGCTTTAGGAAGATTTGGATTTAAAGGCAGTTTCTATTTCAGAGGTCTCGAGCCCTGTCCCATTTTCAGCGGGAACAATGGGCTGATTGCCCTGAGTCGGGGAAGCGGATCACAGTGACAACACTGTCTCTCAAAAGCAGCACATTCCTCATCGAAAACTGTAGCTGCTGACCTTTGGATGGAATCTGTATGGATCTTTGATGCAGCTGGAAACAAGTTTTGGCCAGATGCTGAATATGGTTGTCCTCTCTCGTCTTCCGGTGGGGAAGACAAGCAGTAGCTTTTCAGCTCCGGACTTGTCTTCGGCAGGGTTTCAGTGAAGCCAGCCAGATCGGCTGTGTAGTTCATCAAGATTTCAGCCCGCTGACAGCAACCGCATGTGAAAATATAAGAAAGTCCCTCCCACCAAACTGGTTTTGTTGTAGGTGTGTTTGATAGTTGCAAAATAGTTGTGTGGCAAAACTACAGTATCGGTGTGCTTTGTATCGCCGTCAGCGTCTGGCAGAATCCTATTCTGAGTGGATCCAGGTTCTTATCAGTAAGAGCCAAGTGTCGAGATCTCTTTTTCCAGACCACTGGCATATTCTCCAGCCTGTTACCCTGATTGCCCAAATGAGCGTGGGACAGTGGTACTGATCGCAGAAGGCCAGGCTGTGGTGTGGCACTTCATTTTGGCCTCTTGACAGTATCATTAACGGAATGCCTAGCCAGTCTTGCTTTCTTTGCAGCTCCTGAGGATAACAAAGAGCTTAAAGCATGCAGAGACAGTATCTCCATATGGCTGTTATTTTTCCTCCTACTTAGGCAGGCAGGGAAGACGAGAGAAAGCGTGGACAGAAATGATGATGGAATTTCTTTTTCTCCCTCTCCCCCGACCAGGATGGCTGTGGTATTGATGTGCCGGTGGCATGTGCCTCCTTCACTGCTGTAGTAAGGGGAAAATCAGGGTTGGAGGTGCAACTCTGAGGGGAAAAAAAAAAAAAAAAAAAAAAAAAAAGTAAGGAATGGTAAAGATGCAGCCTGGCCCCACCACCGGCTACCCCATCAATTAAATTATGGAGGTGGGGCGAGGGGAAGCCGAGACAGAATGACCTGGCTTGCTCACATGCCTTTCAGTCATGGAGAGGGAGCTTTGCTCTGTGGGAGTTGTTTTTAAAGGAGTATTTCTTAAACTTTCCAATGCCTCTGACCAAGCCTCTCATTTTGGGAAACTCTGAGTAATTTAACTTGTTGCAAAGTAGAACTTATTTTTGCTTCCCTCCCCACCCCCATTAAGTTCATGTCTGAAAAACAAGTGAAACATTTATCTTGATTTGAAAGGCCTTCCCTTTACCAAGAATAGCAAGTAGCCTTTTCCCATAAGAACAGCGACAGGGTTTAGTCACCGCCCAGGTACTTTACACCAACAAATTCCTCTTTGCTAAAATGGATATAGTTTTGATGGGGTTTGTTGCTTAATAGTTCAGAAGAAGAGCACCTGGTAATTTTCTGCTCTGTACTTTGGTTGATATTTACCAGGTTTAAATGAGATCACAACAGAACTAAGAGGCAAGACAAGTGGTGTATCTAGGAGGAGAGTGGAAGGGTGCAGTTATGTGGTCTACCTTTGCAAAGTTTATCACTTTACTGGCACCATAGCCTATGACTTTAAGAGCCAGGTGCCAAGGTTCATCTCACTCCATAATTGTTATGGTTTGATGATTAAGCAGGTAGTGAGGGAACCCACAAAAAACCAGGAAGCCTGTTCTTCTGGAATGGGTCATTTACACAAAGCACCAGCTGGCAGAGAGATCGCCGCAGCTGTATTATAATTGGGTGGTTGTGCTGACGAATGATATATTTGTCCAGTGGTCTTACAAATAATAGGTCAAAACATTTCTGCGGGCATGTAGAACACAGATGCAAACTGGTGCAGATAGCTGAAGCAGTTATTTGGGGGAAAACATTCGACAGAGATGAGCTTACTGTTGTTTGTAGTTGTGCAGTGGAAGCATTTAGGGGGCCTGGCTGAACCCAGAGCTCCGCTGTGCTAGGCAGTAGATGTAGGTGGAGCAGGAGACTGTCACTTCCCCGTCCCGCCCAAACAAGGCTGGAGGAACCCATTTTACAGATGGCAAACAGATATCCTGGGAGTTACCAGCAGTGGAAATTGCCCCCCACTTAAACTGCAGTCGTTGGGAGCAGGTTCATATTCTGTCAGTGTGCTTCTGGCTCCTTTCCCTGTGCTTCCAGCCTTGAGGGTCGGTCAGATGCTGCTGACCACGTTGTCTGAGCTACCTGGAGAATGGCTAGGTCCAGGGTGTACCTGTGTGGTTAAATATTTGGGGAAGCTCTTTAGGTTCAGGCACATACCGGTTATCCTTTGGTCTTGTATGAAGGTGCTAAGGTCTGTGGGAGAGCTTTTATGTGGTGCAGTTTTAAGGATTAACACGCTGTGGGAATTCATTTTGCCAGCCAGCACCCTGGAAATAATTTTGTTCTAGAGACAAACACTGAAATAAAAATCAGGAAGAATTTCTTTCTGCAGCCCAGAGAATAATAAAAGAGATGCTACAGATAAACAGAAATAAAAGAAAAGCAAACACATAATTATCCATGTTTTAGATCCAGCTCCAAGAGGTTTTATGTGTCATCCAACTAGCTAGCTGTCAAGATGCTTACACAGCTTTTTAGATGTGACTTTCTCCTTGAATACTGTGCTCATGGAAGAGAGCATGGATGTAGGGACAGACTGTTCCTTATGTAGTCATTTTCTCTTTGGGTTTTCCGTTTCAAACCCTCCCACTAGGAGTTACTCATAATTCCTTATTTGATCTGGATATCAGTGTGTATCACAACTCCTAAAGGATTATTGGCCACCTCAGCCTATTTTTAGAAATCCTGATTTCCTTCAGGTTATAGCCAAGCCAAATGATATTTGTCCAGAGAATAAACAGAACATGTTAACAGCTGTCCAGATCCTCAAACATAAACAAATCATTAATCCATTGTGTAAGGAATGTTCCTTTAAAACCAAGGAGGTTGGATTGAAACCATGATATGTAATCTTTGGTATTTGGAAGCTGGTAAGTCATAACAGTGTATCAATAAAGATAACAACACTTTTTGTGAATACACAAAAGAGACTAACGCATGCAGTTCATTGCCCTTTCTGGGTCTAGGCCACATACAGTGGTAACCAGCCACTTCTGTAGGGGGTGAATACAGCTAAGCTTGGCTTTGAGGGGTACTACGACTTGTAATTTGGGGGCACACACAAATAAACAAATGTGTGCCCTTGGCATTTTCCCAGACAGCATCCATTTGCTTTGTTGCTTGGTGATATCTTGCCATCTTTGGGCTAAGGACTTTCTGTGTATTTGTGTAGTGCCAAGCATACAGAGGTGCCATCCTCTGTAGAAATTGTCGAGCCCTGCTACACCATGTGCTTAAATTATTAGTCATTAAAAGACCCACTTGAGTAATTTAGTAGCGTGTTGCACTTGAATTAAAAAACATGTCAGTGAGATCTTCTCCAGGGGTCTTTAGGTCTTGTCTTGTGATAACAGAGTACAGGTATGGATTTGCATGTATTGGGGGGGGAATGCACCTAAAGGTTACACAGGGCATGTTGCAATTTTTTAGCACGCTTGATAGTAAACTCTGAACGCTGCCCTCATTGTGGGATATGTGGGTTGTTTGTGTTTTCTAGTTAACTGAATGATGCGGCAATGAAACATGTCAGTTGATGGCCTTTGGGGGAATGTCCTGAATTGACACAATATGGAAAGAACAGACCCAGGTCTGCAGTACAGCACGAAGCATGACTTGAGCTGAGCTTTGTGCACCCCTGACCTGGATCTTTTAGAAAAGCTTGCCTATACCTTGTCTTTTCTACTGATGCTATTAACGAGTCCTCAACTCTCCCTTAATGAGTAGTGCTGCTTGGTTAGGAGTTTTACCCATCTGTTAGCATGGACAGTGCAAATGTGTTAATTGTAGAATTGTTTAGGTTGGAAGGGACCTTTGAACATCACCTGGTCCTCTCCCCACCCACGCTGCCCTTTGCCTGACTCAGTGCAGGGTATACTTTGAAGTCGTATGAGGTTGCTGAGAGCCTGTATGACCAAGCTGTGAAGCCCCGAGCCAGGCACAGCATTCAGGTGTGCTCTCACAAGTGCTGAGCAGCGGGAGCAGTCAGCTCCCTCAGGATGCTGCCTGCGCTTGTGCTCGTGCAGCCCGGCACGCGTACACACCTCTGATTGCAGTCAACAATCACGTTACCTTTGGTTTAAAATTCGTTTTCTACATGGACTCCATGTTTTGATTCCTGTGGATCGGGAAACAGAAACAATGCTGTCATTTGGGATTTGCAAACATTTTGCATTGAGTGCTAAAACAAGCAGTGCTGGCCTTCATTCAAAAACTTCAATTTTGGATTAATAATTCCCTGGTTCTCATAGGGATCGTCGTATCTTTGTCTTCAGGAAATAGATACTTCGATGTGCAAGCAGGCCTATTAATTGCAAAGGGACTGACCGTCATGTAAAGTCATATTTGACCTGAATAACCTGAAATACGCTCTCTGGTCTTTACTGTGTCCAGGTTATGAATTCCTTGTCCATTAGTACTGAATATTTTTTGTATAATAGCTGTGGGTGAGTAACAGACTTTGTATCTAATGGTGAAAGTTCAGAGGGAGTTTTCTGTGCTTTGCTACAACTGCAAAATTTTTAGTTGAGGGAAACTGTTCTTGAAAGTGTGGTAAAGCCTACCTTGTGTAAAGCACCTTTACGGTTTTGTCACCATGGTAATGATTAAAAATAGTGCTGATACAGGAGTGGGGTTTATATAGAATTTAAATGATGACATTAAAGGAATTTATAGCCTTAAATCTCAGTAAATCATGCCTTAAAACTATGAGATCAGGAAAAAAAATCACATTGGTTATGGTTAAAAGGGCCCATGTCTGTCATTTGTGTTTAATCATCTAATTTATGATCTGAGGGAGGAAGCTTTGATACCATGTGATAATTCAATAGCCCTGTGCTGTACTGCATAGTGAAAATATTATTTGAAGAGCTCAGCAGTTCTTTAGAGTGGTAGTTCTGGACTTCAGACCTTCTCTTTGGTGGTTACACAGCGTACACAACTGTGATTGTCTTGGCTGATTCTTTGCTTTCTTTTGCTGAAAACCTGAGGTATTTTCACAGAACACAGAAATTGCATTTTCTGTTATTTTGAGGTGAAACAAAAAATAGTTATCATACAATTATTAGCCCAAAGATGGCTTTTTTCTTTGTATTTTTTCTTTTTCCTTTTGCGTCTGTATACGAGTCAGTAATATATTGATGGGAACCTAAGCTGTGGAAGTAAGTTTGGACTTTCAAAGCCTCAGGGCTTTGAAATCATTGTGGGCTTTGAGGACAGAGGAGTTTTGGAGGAGCAAGGTTTTTTGCTTTGACAGACAAAAGGCAGCCTGCATGTTTTTGTATGGTGGTTTTCCTGTGGAATACCCAGGTACCATTTGTGAGAGACCGTGAGCAGATTTTTAAGACAGCCAGAGCCTTTCCCCTCCAGGACTCTGAGCATCCTGATGGAGTTTCAGACAGGGCTTTATACTCACTTTTTAAGGGACAGGTGCAGGGTCCAAGTGGTTGATGGACCTGTGTCGCCAAGAAGAGAGGCTGCTGGTACCAGGTAGAGCTTTCTGGTGCATATAGTGGGATTAAAAAAGTGTCTTGGCATTTTTCAGTTCCTGATGCCCTCTCTCATGGTTAGGTGATGTTTACTTCCAAGATTTGTTCTTTTGTATTTGAAATGTAACATGAAATGCAGCTGTGTCTGCCTGCATGGGGCTCTCCAGTGACATCCCCTTGCTCTTCGTGCAGTGATTGGTAATACTGCCTGGTCTATAGTCAAAAAATCTCATTGCAAATTCAGGAGCAATGTCATGGAAATCTTGTCATACTTACAGCTTTTTATTTCCATAATGTTTATATTTATAGTTAAGTATTCTCCCATACTACTTTTTTTTTTTTTTTTGGGGGGGGGGGCATGGGCAGGGCAGGGCAGTGATGTCTTTTTTTTTTTTTTTTTTTTTCCCCCTCCTTTGGCTTAAGACATTTTCATGAATACATGAAGCCCACCGGCTTGCTTAATTTTCCTGTGGGAGTTTGACAGTCTTAGGCCATGTGTTATCAGAAGTCACTTGAAAAATCTTGGGCTTGTTTTCTGTTCCTGGGATCTCAGTTTGCTAGTGGTAGCTAGGTAGCTGTGCTCTTGCAGCAGAAGGGCATTAATCTCACTTTGGGAAGTGGAAATTGATAGATGAAAAGCAGACAAGATGTTGACAGAAAGTTTTTTCTTTTATTTTTTTTATGAAACACTGGTGATATTTTAAGAACGGGAAGAGGTAGAGTGGTTAGGGTTTTTTTTAAGCATTCATTGCCTTTGCATTAGGAAAATACCTCACTCCTGGGGGACGTTGGAACAGGTTCCTCCCATAAGGTACGTCTGCAGCAGCAGCTGATCACCGTCTGTGCTCTGCGTTGGCTTAACATGAATCACTTTAAATCTGGGAGCTGCATATCCGTGTCAGCACAGCACTTTGTCCAACCAAAAGAGGCTCTCGGCAACATGCTGAGATGCCAGCCTGGATCCGAGCTGCTGCTCTGAGCTACTTTGCCCTCATCCAGCCATATGCACGCATGGTTTATATACCCACAGATGCCTCCTGCATTGCCAAAACTGGCTTTTTTAAGGAGACAGAACTTGAGCCAATTAATGGCCTAGTGATGAAATTTGAGTAGAAACTAGATAGTTATTTTCTGTCTTGCTTTAGCTAAGTCAAGACCAGCTCTAAATGTTCCCCTCTAGACTTGGATGCTATCCTATTCAAACTAATATTAGGTCTGAAGATAGAGGGGTGTCAAAAACAGCTGAATAAACAGGTCAGCTTGTTATTGTGTACTTAGGTCTCGGCTCTGAAGAGGAGTAAATATGATTGCTGGAGTATATTGCCTCTCAGGAGTGCTGAACTGCTGGCCAAGAGTGATCCTTGGGTTTCATACTGGTGCATTGCTCCTCTGCATTATTCCAGGGCTGATCTTATGACTAATTCTTTGCAATGCAGAACTTCCAGGTCATGGTGACCACTAGTTTCACCAAATTACAACTTCTTGTCTATAGCTGTCATAATATAGAGCTGCACCAAAATTAGTTTCTTCTTCAGGTTCCTAGCTACTGAAGAATCTGCTTTTAGGAGATCTTTTATGAAGACAGGACAAGACTGGTCATTTTTCCCAGGAGTGTAATTATCCTCCTTGCATGATGCATTGGGTGTGAAAACCTAACTGGGAACTGACACATGTCGAGTCCCTTGTTAAGCTGCTGTTGTGGGGCCCAGTTCTACGTTACGCATGTTACGAGGACTCTTGGTGTCGGAAGGCCTACGTGAGCCTAAAGCAGCAAAGGGGATCTAGGGGTTGTTTTAAATGTCTCTTTCCTTTCTTGCATAGTTTTGCCCTTACATTTATTTCTTCCAGTATAATTAGCATGTGGAGTGGATGATTGTATACATGATGTATTAGAGGGTTATAAAACTGCTGCTAATATCCATGAAAAAACCTGAAACAGTGTGTTGCAAGCATTGCAGCCGGTATCATCGCCCTAGCTCTTGCTGTAAGTCACATGTTCATCTTGTCTGACACACCTCCTTGTTGGTTGTTTCCCCCCGCCCCCCCCGAATAGTGATTGTTTAAAAATCAGAAAAAAAGTATCAGAAAGCGATGCTGGTAAAAGTATGCCCTTCGATTCCCCTGTCTTCATTCAGAAGCCATTGCATCACAGCTATTTACCATAGCCTGGCCTCTGGTATTCTTTACTGTAGTATTTAAAATAGGAATACAAGATTAGGCTGTGTGACCAGAGGCAAGATCCATCAAGGGCAATGGACAACAGGGTTGTTGCGAGTGACTTATTTTGATAGGCCCCTCTCTGAAGGTGAGGCGGGCAGTGATTTTGGTAGCACCCCAGTGATCTCTGACTCTCTGCGAGGAAGCTAGCCTTGGGATCAGAAAACTGAATGCTGCGAGACTTGATTGTCTTGCACATCATGCAGCATTTGTACAAAGGAGAAAGAAAACAAGCACATTGCGGAGATTCGGTGACATTTTGGTAGGCTAAAGTGTTGCAGGAGGTTTGGGGGTTTGTGCTGATGTGGTGCAATGAGATACATGGAAGCGTGATGGGACTGTGTCAGATGCATTGCTGCTCTGAGATGTGGTATCTCCCAGTGAGACACTGGAGAATTCAGAGCTCCAAAGCCCAGTGATCTGAAGACAGAAACACCCTGCTTTTCTGAAGTCCCTGTTAAGATGCTGGCAAGCATCACATCAATATCTGTGCTCTCCCTAAGGCTCTGCAGCAGCTTTCTGACACAAACATGAGCCGTGCACATCTCTCTTGCTGACGACATTGATGATGCAGGTGCACAAGAGAGAGAAGCCAATTTCAAAGCTATTCATGGCATTGAAGTGCTAGAAACTCAGCAAAATAATACATTTTCCAAGGAGGAGAAAGTGAAACAGGTGGGTAAACGTCCATTTGGAAGGTTTTGCTGACTAGTGAGAGGGGAGGAGGGCAGGAAAAGCCGAGGGTGCCCACTGCTAGCAGTGGAGAGTAATAAGGAAAAGGGATGACGTGGCTTTTAATCCGGTTTGTATATCTGGGAAGAAATAATTGCTTTGTGTGCTACTCGGTGCTACCTAAGCTTATTGGCATTTCCCGCAAAATAGAAGGGGGGTGGATTATCTTTCAGAGATTATTTTTTTGTTAGCAGTAACTGCAATGTGTAGTGTTAGTAGCTGCTTAATCCCAATTTGAGGTGGTTTCTCAGGTGGCAAGTTCTTCCGATCAGAGTTCTTACATGCCTGGAATTACTGGCTTGTGTTTTGCAGCCTTGCAGTTGAGGCAGTGTCCTGTTTTTGTGGTGATGACCAGCCGTCTCGTGCCTGAGTGGGATCCGAAGGGTGTAGGGCCAGAGTGGGGGGCAGTTTGCACAGCAGGTATGCTGCCTGGCTATTCTTCATGGTGGCCTTGTGCACAGCTTTTTCGTTGGCAGACCTGGTCAAAGTGCAGTGACGATAAGATTGTGTGTGTTCTTTTTTTCCTACGCACTATCTCTTCTCCGCAGTGGCAAAGTCATTTATTCCCACTGCAGGCTGAGAGCTGGTGGATGTCAAGGACTGGGCTCCACAGGCACAGCCATCATGTGTGGAATACGAAGTGTGAGTGTAAAGGTATTAGGAACCTGGATCAGCTCAGCTTGGTGTCAGAGGCATTCTGTAATGCAGTCGGTAATGGTGGATCTCTGCACAGAGGAGCACACAGCAAGGACTGCACCTAGGTGGCAGTTAATGTCACAGTGCTTTGTGTCTTCTGCTTTCTGTTTGATGCATGCTAAAATCCACAGTCATAGTGCCTGCTATAGTTTATTTATTTAATACTCCCACCCCCCACCCCACCCCCTGGCACTGCAATGCAGTTAGTTCGCTGAGTGTTTTGGAAAGTGGAGTATATATGGTACACATATTCCTGTTTTTCATCTAGTAGTCTGCTTTTTTTTTTTTTTTTTTTTTTATTTTATTAAAGGGAACATGATTTTGCTGACTCCAGCTCATACTGCATAATCTCAAATACAGGAGCATGTCAGACTCGCACCCCTCTGGAAACCGTGGGTTGTGCCAGAACACCGAGATCCTGACGTCCAGACGGTGCCCGTGTTGAGCATTTGCTGCTCTAGAGAAAAGGGCCAAAAATGCTGCAGCAGGCAGCGGTGAAGTCCTGCAAGAGGAGGAGGTAGCTGTGCCTAAACATGTTTGAAACGTTTCCTCTGATGATGAGCCAGAGGCTGTTACAGTGCTGCAGATCAAGCAGCGTGTTCGGCTCCTGCCCTAATTGTGTGTGTCCAGCAACCTCACTCATTCTGCATGAGAGTTGAAGGCAGCTCAGGAGGGTTTGTAAACCCCCCCGCCTGCAGTCAGGGCAGACCTTTCTGGTGCATGGGGGACAACTGTGGTGTTCAACCGTATAGAAGTTGTTGAAGTTTTTCCATCTGCCTAAGATCAGGAGGACAAGTTGTTATGTGGCTTTTGCTTAACAAAACCCAAAACAAAACACCCAAATGCCCATGGACAGTGTAATTTTAACCACCAGTGCTTTTTGCTAGTAGGGAGTGGCTTGCGCTTCTGCTAGAAACGTATCAGCAGTCATAGTGAAATTCCGCATAGTCAAAGCAACATTAAAAACAAACCCCAGCTTGGCTCCGGTACGAAAAATACGGAACAGCAGTTGCTGTGTGCAGGATGAAAGCTGACGTTTTGCCAACCTGAAGTGTAAAGCTGGTGCTGGAACTGGGGCCTGAAGAATGGGAGTGTTTGCCAAAAGGAAATGGAAGCAGGGATGGAGGGTTTCGGGGAATGCATCAGTGTCAGCCATGCCAAAAAATGTCTCCCCTGTGGACAGGTCTGATTATGATAGTAACCGCATTAGCCCATGCAAAGTGCAGCTGGAGCCACAGTTGGTCTTTTGGGTTTTCCAGCTGGGGAAACGGCGTCTCGAATGCGCAGCTAAGGTGGAGCTGGGGTTGGATCAGCCCGCTGTGCTCCTGCATCGTAGTGACCACAGGGCTGTAGGCAGGGGTTTGAGAGAAAGACAAGACACAAGCGAAAACAAAGCCCAGTTTCTCTGCTTGGTAGTGGGAAGATCTACCAAAGACCTCTTCCCTCCACCTAGGGGGCTAGAAGGAAGCCACAATTTTTGAGTTGCTTTCAGTTTTTGCAGGTGCACACACACTGTATTTGCATGCAGGTTTGTCTTCAGTGGGGCCCATACGTTTTAAGATCTGCTTGCCTAGTGTTTTTAGTTTTCTTTTTTCCCCTGGATAGAATATCCTTCCCTTCCCATCCTTTCATCCCCCCTTGTTGCTGAAAGATTTCTTTGCAGTAGTCTTGAGCACATCGGGAAAGTAGAAGCCGAGAAGGATGGTCAGTCAGGTGACAGCTGTGTGCAAAGGAGGTGGAGATATATATATATATAGATATAGATATAGATATAGATATATATATAGATATATAGATATATATATATATGTAGATATATAATACGCTTCGGGAGGAAGTTCTTCAGCACATTAATGTCACAGCTGCCCAGTGTCGTGCTGGGAGCTGACAGAAGAGGCTGTTCTGTGAGCCCCCTGGTCCCACTTCCACTTTGCACTTCTCTTGGTCCAAGCAGAAATGCGTTTCTCCATGTTTCATCCTGTTAAAATTGTGTTTATTTCAGCATTCTTTCACTTTGCAGTGGTACTGCCCCAGCGGTATCTGAGCAAAGGACAAACTCTGTGCCCGTGGGAAGTATCTGTGCGGTTGTTCCAGCTTGTGCATTAGTAACAGCTGAACCCACGTCACCACTTGCTGAACTCATTGAACTCTCTCGGCTTTGAAACAGCACCGATCTGAGCGTTACGGGGTTCTTGCCTGGGTTAGCTGAGGTCTGGAGCAAGGTGGTTAGGCACTGGTGGGGAAAAAATAGGTGAACAAAAGTAGACTGCAGAAGAGGGGGGGGAAGGTATTGTGATGGGGAAGCACAGCAGCCAGGGTATTGGCATTCATCTTGCTACGACCCCGGCGCATCAGCAGTGCTTTTGCTTAGGGGTGCCTTGATACAGCAGTTAGCATGGAGGCCTGTGAATCAGGAGAACCTCCCTTCTGCTCTGGTTCTGACTTCAAGGAAGTCACCTCGATTTTCTTACTGTTTGTCCTTCTTGCCTTTAATCATCAAGACTGAGCTGCCTAGGGCAGAGATTGTCACTTGAGTAAATATATTTACTCAAGGCATAGATTCATGGGTGCCAATCTCAGTGCAATAAATAATGGCGATTTTGTCAGGATCTTTTAAATAAGAATTGGCAAAAAAATGAAGCGTTATTTAGACCTTAACTGAGTGAGAATCTGGAAACGTCTAGCTTATAATGTTTCTCTCCAGCTCGCTGGCCTGTGGCAAGGAGCTTGTGGGCAAGTGAGCCTCGAGCGAGGCAATTGCATTCAGAGAAGCAACCAAAGCAGAGAAGTTGATGCACTTCAGTATTTAGCACTGGGAAAATGAGAAATGCAGAAAATGCCTTGACCTGAAACATGGTGTTTTCAGAGTACAAAGGTTTGCTGCTGCTGTTTTGCAGCTGTTCTAGAGAGCAACACATTAGTCTTCCTGTGCAAAACCTTCAGAAGGTCCTCAAGAGTTTGGTTACTGCAGCATGAGCAGTGTGAAGTCGCCGGTTTCGAAAAGTTTCTATAATCTCATCCTGGCCCCGGCCCTTTGTCTGGAATGGGACTTTTTATAGACTTCATCTTTTCAAGTAAGTTGCTGGTTTTTCTTCGTATCAGTAAGCATTGCAGGTAGGAACGTAGTTCAGAAGGCTTTCAGTTGGTCCAGCTGGTGATTTAAACCCGTCTCTGACTATCAGGGAAACTTCTGTCAGCAACAAGTTATTACTTATTTTTCAGGATACTGTTAAGTAAGTGATGCCTGCTAGTGTTTAAAGCAGAATGTGGATCTAGCTGAGTTCTGGGAATGCCATGCCATCTTCGTTTTTTTGAAGGTGACAAGTTAACAGCCAAAATGCCAGCAGGTGGTGCTCAAGAATACCTGGTACAGCTCCTGGGCTTTGTAGGACAAGCCAGGCGTGTGCGTTGAACATTGCGAGCGACTCTTCTTGTTACGCAGCGTTTTCACAAAATGTTCTGTTGCAGCAGAGAAAACCGTTCCACGGTCTGCTCTTTGTGGGTTTTTTTCCTCTGTACGTTTGCATCTAGCAAGAGGCACCTCCGTTTCACATTAGTGCCGTCAACATTAAACTATAACACTAGCTTGGCTCGGCCATCCCTGCAATGAGCTGGGGAGGACCTCTGTGCGGGAGGTTGACCTTTTCCCTTTTGCTGGAACTGCCCTTGTTGCTCAGCAAGAAATAAACAATTGCTGGCACATGCAACCCTCCAAGTCAGTGTACGTTCCTGCAGTAGCTCTAGCTTCTCCACTAAAGAAGTGATTAGTTGCATGCTGTTGCACGGTAAAGGGCTGAAGAGCAGAGTGCTAGAATTTTAACAGGCTATGCTGAATTAGCGTGGGCAATTAATGTTTTTATTGTAATGAAGATAGTATTTGCTGATGGAAAGAGAGGTTCCCAAGAGTACAGAATGTTTCCTGGCCACCAGTAGCAAAGCAGAGATGAAATTCATTCATCAAGAAGGCTAACTTCATCTTGCCTTTTTTGGATCAGGTGCACGAGCTGCTTTAAGGTGTTCCTAACATGAAAGGTCTTCCTAGGGCTGAAAAAGGCAGTTGTTCCATGCTGTTCAGTTTTGTGCATCACAGTCCATTTTTCTTAGATGTCAGCTACATCAGTATTATCATTCTCGTCCCAGGAAGTGGTATGTGAGCAAGGGCTACAGGATAAGGCCATCATGGGACAGAAAAACATATGAAGACATTACTTTAAAAAACTGAAAGTTTTGTAGTGTCTCCTGAACTTTCTGTTCACAGCAGTGTTCAGGAGTTTTTGAGCACTGATGGCAAAACCCACTGCTTACAGATTTTTGTCACATTTTCTTGCTTAATAACACTGAAAAAGTAATTTTTCATATGTGGACTTCAATTCCTCTTCCTCTAAAAGAGGGTTGAGACTTGAATCTTTGGGTTTCTGCAAAACTTAATTGAGTGATTTGGAATGAAGGTTGCCCTGTCAGTGACACTTACTTCCCATGCTGCTGCTTCTGGGTACTTATGAAGTTCAGTGGGTTTGCTTTTAAAGTCAGCGTAGCAAGATTTTGCACTGACTCTAGCCGTGCGATTCTGGCTGGTCAGTAACTCGGAGGGTCAAATTCCAAGCTGGCATGTGTTATATCCACTCACATAAATTGTCGCAGGAGCTGCTGCTTTTAGTGAAATCCCAGTGAAACTGGATTCCCACCCCAGTATTTTTCTTGTGCGTGCTGTTAACGATGAATACTATGTGAGTATTTTCAGCAACTGAAGGCATCTTTTACACCTACATCCAGGGGGAACGAACTCCTCGCACGTGTTGACATGCCTGTTCTCTGATATGGGTCTTTACCAGGCAGCTTTGCCTCTAAGCTCGTGAGTGATTGTTTCTCCTTGCTCCCGAGTCAGCACAGGTAGAATAGAGCAGATGGCTCGGTGTTGGCTGAGTGCTTGCTGATACACAGCAAATTGCTTCTGTAACCGACTGATAGGTTTCAAGCTTTAATTGAGGCTTTCAGCAAGGCGCTCAACAGTGAAAAGCATTCTGCTGAGAAAAACAGCAGTGTAACCATGGGCAAAGGTTCAGGACAGCAGAGTTCAACCCTCTTGGGAATGGCTTCTCTATTTATTTATTTATTTTCTGCTGCTTTCCTAACAACATTCAAGACTTCTGTAATGTCACTTGTAGATTACAGCTCGGTATATCAGTGCGTCTCAATTCTTTGCGCTGGAAACGTGAAGCAGTGACTGATAAAGTCTGGATTTTCTGCTTGCAGTGGGCTCGGCATGCCTGCAAAGGTAGCTGTCCCCTGATACTCGCTTTGAGTCACTGCCTGCCTGGTCTGAGCAGCAGCCTTTGTAGGTCTCCCTTGCACGGCAGGGAGTACAGCTCCTGCTGTCTTTTCTCTTATGTACGTCAGCATCATCAGAATTTTTAATTTTTAATGGACATCTCTAAAAGGGAAAGGAAACGTCCCTTGTTCCTCCCTCCCCCCAGGCAAGAGTGGATTTGACAGCGGAAGGAAGATATTTGTGGTAGGGTTGTCTGAGCAGCGTCCTGTTGAGCAAGAGGGTTTCCTTCAGCGGCTGAAGGAGCTGCTCTCCGACATCACGTTTTAAATCACCCAAGTAAGGGGCAGCCCAGAGCAGACAGGGCTGCAATGACCCAGTGGTCTAGCTCTTGCCCTCCCCCTTACCCCTACTTTTTCCCTACCTTTGATTTCTGCTTTGAGTTTGATCTCTTCATAGTACAGGACCAAGGAGTACGTTCCAGTGTGGAAAATGTATCTGCCAAGCTAGCTTTGTTCAGTGTGCTCAATTAGTCAGAAAGGAGTTGCTTCGAGTTACAAAGCTGGCTGGTTGGCTTTGAAGTTTCAATTTTATTTAGTGCTGGAGTGGGTCTAACAAAGAGACCCTAAAAAAAGGCACTGAACAAATAAGAGAAATTAAACTCTGTGATTCAAGTTTCCTGAAGAGTCCAAGAAACCTGTGATGTTGGTAGAAGTACTGCAGGTAACTTAAAAGCGCTGGTGGACCCTCTCTGCTTCAAGGAGCTCAGAAGTACAAAGATTTTTGCTCAGTTCTGAAACCCAGACGCATTTGATAGTGTCTGCAGTGTGTGGTTTTATGTCCTTTAGCTTTTCAATGGCTTAAAATGCACTGAAAGTGTGAACTACTGCCAGCGTGCTTTTGTACTTGCATGAATTTAATTAAAAAGATAATTGGATTGCTTTATCAGCCTTTACATGTCAGCCCAGTGCCACTCTCTTCTTCCTCCTCTAACAATGTTAACAAACCTAAGGCATCTGAAATCTGTATTTTTCTATATTGTTCTCTTCTCTCATGTTTCAGATAAGGTACAGAGGTGACTGTGATTTTTGTTGAGCATTAGGTTTGCTGCCACGGTGGGAAGGAAGCGGCTGATAAGCAGAGAGCCAGCCTGTTCAGACGGTTCCTGCAGGGTCTCTGCCCTGCACGAGTGGAGGGGGAAATGCCGTGTACCGGCAAAGCTCCAGGACAAAACAAAGCACACCAACTCTCTGGCAAAGTCCTGTCCCTTTATTACACTGACGATGTGTAGCCCAAAATGAGCAGCTGAATCTGCAAGCTGCGTGACACGGGCGGTTTCTGTGATTTCCCTGGAAATGCTGCTGAGGAATGTAGCGTCCATTTTTGGTGCAAAACACTGATGTTCTCATGTAAACGGAGACGTACCCCACCTGTGCTGGTGAATAAACCTGGGGATGTATCCAGACTTCTGGACATCCCTTTTGACTCCGCGAGGAGTGGAAGGGCATGTAAACTGAGGAGAACTCTGCAGTCTGGCAGCTGCTGTCCGTCAGCCAGCAGAGCTCCTTCCCTGCCAGCTCCGTGGCCGCGCGCTGCCTGCAGCGCTGCCTGCTTTGGCCAGCCTCTCCTGGTTCTAGCGTGCGCTTCGTCTTGTTCTCGGGAGTGGCGTTCCAAGACTCGTCATCGTTTCCTTGGACTTCCTAGAGTTTCATCAGACCACCTCTGGGAGTTTAGGGGGGTGGGTTTACTCTAAAGAGTACTATTTATAATACAAAGCAGCCTCTGTTCCAGTCATTTGTGGCAACATGGCTGCTGAGGAGGTAAGAATTAATTGTCTTTTGCTTATCCAGCTGGTCTGTGGACGGAGCAATCGGTGAAATAGGTTGAGTAGAGCCAGAAGTAAAGCAGGGGTGTGCAGAGGACTGCGGCAGATGGGAATAGACAGTCAGGAATGCTTTTCTTGAGAGTGGAAACGCTGTTGCGTGGAAGACTTGGAGACTTTGCCAGTTAGTTTCTGTTACAACTGCAGGGTGACAGCAGGACTTCAGGATCCTTCGAGACAGGGAAAAAAAGCCCGTGGGTCTACTGGACTTTTTCACTTTCAAATTTATTTTAATTCATTCCGAATGTAAATTCACCAATTAGCGATGTAGAATAAAGTATCTGTATAACGAAGTTTTGATGGCCTCTCCCCGCCCTTTCCCCCTTTCTTAATGACTAACTCCCTTTAAAAGGACCTACAGCTTTGGAAACAATGCAATAACAGGTGTCTGCTATTAGCCTGAGGAATACAATGTTTGCAAGAGGAGGCGATGGAAAGAAAGATGCTCTGGAGTTTAAAAACTTATTTTAAAATTAAAAAAGGGAGTCACAGCCTTTCATTGCTTCCCCAGAAGAAATTGGTTTAGACATAAGAGTGTGGTGTTTTTTTTTTTTCCATTTAAATGCTTTAGGTACAGCTTTTTAGCAAAAAGAAAAGGCAAAACTCAAAATACAAAGCAGCCCACCTGGCAGTGGCATGCAGGAAGCACATACCTTGTCAGTTTTTTCAAGGGGTTTATGGGGGTGTCATTGTGACCCTTCCGTTTTTCTTGCAGAAAAAGATTTACAAGTACAAGAAGGTGCTCAGTAACCCCAGCCGCTGGGAGGTGGTGCTGAAGGAGATCAGGACGCTGGTGGACATGGCGCTGACATCTCCACTTCAGGATGATTCTATTCACCAAGCACCACTGGAGATTGTCTCAAAACTGCTCTCAGAGGTATGACCTCAGCACTGCTCCTCCAAGACGCTGTCATGTTTAGGCAAGAGACAAACAGTTAAAAGTTTGTGGGTGGCTTTTGTTTTAACTTGGGCTGTCAAAATTCTGCCTTTGAGTCTGCTCATGGCTTCTGCTAACTTGAGTGGAATTTGTACTTGCTGAGGAGAAGGACAGTTTGACCCATGTTAGGTAGGTTTCTGGAAACAAAACCAAAACACATCTCTCTTGAGGCTTTTTTTTGTTGTTGATGATTGTTTATGGTACATTTATTATGGGTCAGATTCATGTCGTATTTCAATTCAGTGGTAAATCTCTCCTTGACTTCTGTTCTGTTGGCTTTGTTTCCGTGACTGGTAATTCTTGTAGCCATATGTATATATCAATAAATTCATTGTGCAGCTATTTTATTCTTACCAGTTCCGTCAAAGAAAAATATTTTCCTTCTTCAGAGGTTTCTATCCTCCTTTTATAGCATCTATTTCAAATAGTTAATATTTCATCACCAGGAAATACAATGCCAAGCAGGTTTTTCATGTCTTAGTACCGATGTGCAAAGATTTGTGATAAGCAAAAAAGTTGCCAGTTATTTTTATTACAGTAGGCAAAGATCTTAGCAGCTCAACTTTGTAACCTCTGAACGGCTCATGCTGCTGACAAAGCCAAAAGCAAACCCTTTTGCATGGGTGGTAGCATTGGTGATTTCCAGTAAATTTGTTGGCTTTTACTGGTTCTGTGTCTGTAAGAAGGAATCTCAGGAAAACTGCAGCAGTTAGTTTAATACCAATAAGTGGTATACGGCACCACAACAGTCCTTTAATTAATTTTCTTAGAAGCATACAGCCTGTCTTAAGAAAACATTTTTAAGAAATGTATTGCTAACTTACATTTTCCAACTGATTGAGACTTTTGGCATCCTGGTGTTTGTATGCTCAGCTTTCATGGCTGAGCATTCATGGCTTGAATCTGAATGTGCTGAGGGAGAAACAGAAGCTTGTACAACCCCTCATAGCAGACAGTATACCACCTTCTTTAAAAGGATGATTTGACTTGGATGAATTTTGTTCTGAAAATAAGCAATTGCAGTCTTGACCCTTTCTGCTTGTGTCTGGTGGCAGCTAGGAGGGCTGTGTGTGCTGATGTGCCAACTTGGAGTACTCTTTGCTCATTCATTTCTTCTCTTCATCTCTTTCAGAACAGCAATTTAACCACTCAAGACCACGAGAGCATTATTGTGGTGAGTATGTTTCTGTCAAATTCTGAGGACAAATCTGTATTGTTTGGTAACCTTCTGCTAATGCTTGCCTCTGCCCCAGTAAGTAGGGCAAATGTGAAAGCATTTCCACCAAGCTAATGAACTTAGGCAGAATCAAACCCCTTTGTTCTCCTGGTTTTTGTGTGGTTTTGTCATTCCTCTATTCTTGTTTCATAGACAAGTAACAATAAAGTTTCCTTGCCAGCTTACTTGAAACAGCACAGCATGCTGAAGGTTAATCATCTCCCAAAAGGGCCTCCTTACTAGGCTACGCAGTGCAATGTTCATATCTGTATATGCACTTTAAATAGTCAAAAAAACATCATTTCCAGATGTGCCCTGTAAAACCCTTGGGCTTAGTAGTTTCCTGAGGGGCTAATGCTACCATATACAGAATGTCTCCATTGCTGATGGTATGTGAGCAAGTTTTTGAAAGTGTGGATATGTCTATGTGTCACTGCAGTTTAACCCTCTGTTTACTTGATTTATAAAAATATCCTCTTCAACTTTTTCTTTTCTGTAGGTTGCATTTATTTAAACATAGAAATAAGTGAATCAAATGACAACTCTCTTCCTTGTGCAACAAAGTACGGAATCTCAACAATTTCTCAGAGAGGTGGAACTTGGTTCTCCATCACTGTAATTTAATTTCAGTCACTGGCAATCTCCAGGAGACTTTCCCAGTACTCTAATCTAGAACCTAACCACCACCTGATCTCAGCTCCTTGACTCTTTCTGCAAAATGACAATGTGGCGCATAGCTGCCAGTAGGTGTGAATTGTATTTAACTGCTGCTTAAGATACTGTTTTAGCTGGAATCAGTCACCGAGATAAGTTTCTGAAGTGGCATTTACTTTCCTTAGATATCTGCTGTAGCTTTCATTTTACTCTAGTGCCAAGAGTAATTCAGGCCCCCAGTTAAAACTGATTGTTTTGGGGGAAAGATTTTTATTTTTTTTTTTTTTTAATTTAAGATGTAAGATGGCCCTGCTGTGAGCAGGGAAGTTGGACCAGGTGGCCTCCAAAGGTCCTTTCAGCCTACGTTATTCATCAATTCTCCATGATAGCTTCTGCAATTCAGGTCCTGCCCTTCTGTAGGTGGTGCCTGAACCGTTCAGGAGCTGGCAGTTTGTGGGCATTCAGAGTTCACTGCCATGACACAGCTGACCTGTGCTGTTCTTAGGAAGCATTGCTAATACTATGTATTTACGTAGTATCTTAAAAGTACCCAGTGATTTGCCGTGCAGATGGAACCAGCTTTCCTTCTGTAGATGGTGCTGGAACAGATCAATAATACAACCGGTCCCTTCCTGGTAAGGATGGGGAAGCACACGTTGCTGTCACTGGGCAGCATGAGATAGCAAGTGTCTGCGTACAACCACAGCACACGTAAGGAAAATACAGGGTGCTGTCATGCTGTCACTCCTTCACACTGACTGTGCAGGTAGAGCCATGACCCGCTTGGCAGTGTCTGCTGTGCTTATTCCCTGCGTTCAGTAGAGGCTAGGCTGAAACAACAAAGCTGATTTTTGTTAGGCTGACACCACATCTCTGATGCAGCGATCCTCTAGCAGTTACGGGACAGGTATGAACACTTGGTGATTTTGCAGTACGTGTCCCCTGTGGTTTGGCAGGTCCTATACAGCAAACACTCCAGAAGACGGATTCAGGGAAGATGTTTAGCTCAGGTGTTGGATGGGGAGCAAGGATATTCTAGTCTCACTGCATAGCGTTGCGTTCTCCATCAGTCCACTGTTGCTGGACCACCACCAGAGGAAGAGTGAATGGTTGCAGAAGGATGGCACATGATAATGAACAGAAACTTGACAAATGTTGTGTGTAACAAAACCACATCTTTGCAGATGTGTTTGGGTTTCGTTGTTAAAATTCATATTAATCTTGACCTGTTTGTGTGGAAAGGTGGCTATTGTAAAACCCACATTTGCATTGCAAGCAGACTCGCTGGGGCTGAAAACTTTTTTTAAAGAGACAAGAGGGAGAGCAAAACACAAAGCAGGGTGTCTTAGTAAAACTCCAGATGCCATTCAGATAAAATATCTGGTGTTCAGTTGCTTAATACAAAATGTCTGAGTTGCTGGGTTTAGAGTCTTACTTTTAAATGGGCACTGGGAATCCCTTTAGCTCAAGACTGGAAAAGCCCAAAGGCACCATCACATGGAGAGAATACATTATCCTAGTACCTTTTTCTAATTTACAAAGGAAGTAACAACAGCATAAATTCATTACATCCTCGGTGGCAGGTGTGACCTCTAATGTATTTACTGAGCATAAACACATCAGTTTGTGCAGAAACAAAGAAGGAATGGTTGATCTCAGCGTCCACAAAGTTAGATGCTGGATTTTGATGAATACAGATCTCCTGTCTACCTCCAAGGTAGAACGATGCTATGTTATTTTTAAGGAGTTATTTCTCACAAAAAGAGCTCAAACTCTTCTATAAAGGTGGGTGTGGAGTGTGTGTGTGTGTGGTGTTTTTCATTTTTTTTCTTTTAGGGGAGGTGTTATAACTCTAACAGTGAGCCAGATTAATCCTTGCTTTATTACATCCTAAAACAATCGGTCTGCTCCTGTTTCCGTTTAAACCATTATAAAAATTGTACTCCTTTGCTGTGTTTTACACAGTGTATTTACACTGATGTAGTTAAAAGGAGAATTTTCCAGAGGATTCATAGGAGAGGTATGCTTGAGCTTACGTGTAAAATAAAACACACAGCCCATCTCTATTGATGCTTTTGCCCTTTCTTTTTAACAGTAGGCTTTTTTCCCCAAGAAAAATATTTCCCTGCAAAATGCTTAGTTTAGTTGTAGTTCTCTAATTAAATTTTCTTTCTTTCTTTCTTTTTAAAGGCAATTGCACCTTTGCTGGAAAACAACCATCCTCCTCCTGACCTCTGTGAATTCTTCTGCAAGGTATCACAACAGCTTTGCTTTCTGAAATCTCATCGTTGTATATGAGCTTAGTTCTTTGAGGGGGTTGTTGGTTTTTTCTTTAACCCGACTAGTTAACAACACCATTATGATAAATAGATCCATATCCTTAGTACATCAGACTGCATAGTCTTGATACTCTGTGAGAATTAAATTCTTCAGAATCTCACACCTCAGCCTGAGTGCAAGAGATGTCCTACTGCATTTTCTGTTTAGCTAATACAAAAATCACTGATTCAGGGAATTGGTAATGTGATGCATAGCGTAGCCCTGATGGTATTGTGTCATTGGGTAATGGCAGTGGAAAGATCATGAGGACTCATCCCCTTTTCTGGTAAATACATGCTTGTGCTGCATTTTGCATCCTTTCCATAAACTTCTTGAGTACTTTGGATTGCAGAGCTTCTGGATATCAAAATACTACTTTTCCTCTAGGCCTGTTTGTGTTTCAGTTTCAAGTCTGCTTAAATGTGCTTATTGATGACTGGGTATACGTTTGTCAAACATTCTCGATGCAGCTTATAATTCCCATCCAGCGTTACTCATCCGCAGCTTCTTCCTACACAATTCACGTTTCAGAAACTCCTTTGACTGTTGCATTTGTATAAGCCAGCCTTAGGGTCATATCCAGCCTTGGACTCAAGGCACTTTTATTCCTGGGTTTTTTCGCCTTTGGTCTGCATCAGAGGTGGGCACCCAATTATGTTTAAGTGTGTAGTTGCAGGAAGGGAAGCAGGTTATGGACTTTTCCTCTTAAGAACTGAAGTGGACAAGACTAATGGCTGACGTATCTTAAAAATTGTCCCTGCCTTGAGTGGAGGGTTGGACCAGGTGACTTCCAGAGGTCCTTCCCAACCTAAATTACCCTGACTGATACATTATGATTGTATGTTTTGGCCTGTGATTGGAGAGAGTCTTGTTGGTACCCTCTGAGATCCACCACAGGTTTTTAGCCTGGATCCCAGGGAAAGGAGGTTTGTGCCATTACACTGCCTGTGTCTACACATCTTTTTGTTCCCCACCCCTTCACGTTTAAGAATGTTGGCAAGTTTCAACCAAATTTGACAAAAGGGGTAGAAGTCCCCAAGATAGTACATTCCAATGAGTTTTGTGAATAGGCAGTAGGGAAAGGAGCTCCTATAGTTCACGAGATCCCTTGGTCATCTTCTAAGAGATGCCATAGGAGAGAGAGCAGTGTTAATGAGTACCTTGACCCCAGGAAAGATTAATGTAGCCCTTGGATCTTGTTAATCTTGGGGTAATCCATGCATGGGATGTGAAGCCAGAGGAGACCCATCTTCACAATTTCTGCAGCTCCCAAAATGACTTGTTGCTCCTTACAGCACTGCCGAGAGCGCCCGCGGTCCATGGTTGTGATCGAAGTGTTCACACCGGTGGTACAGAGGATTCTCAAACACAACATGGTGAGTGCACGTGTTTACGGGAGCTTGGGCAGTTCGGAGGAGTTTTACTGTGATACCTTTCGTAATGAGCAGCTGCTCTATTGCCTGTGATGAACAAAGCACTGTGACATCTAAATCTAACCCCCCAAACTGTGAATGCTGCACGTGATTTTGTGTTGCTTTATAAATGCAGAACTAATAAGCATTCAGTGGAACTTTCAAAAGCATCTAAGCAAAGCCGTGATTTGAGGAGCGTTTCTTTTGGTGTCATTGACAGTATACGCAGCTCCAGCTCTCTCCCACCTGGCTCTTGGCTCCAGCTCTCTCCCACCTGGCTCTTGGCTCTTTATTTACTCCCTGCATGCCATCCTTGTAGTAATAGTAGTTTAAAATCAATTAAATAACAAAATCAGCGTAGGGACTTTGTTGATTTTGAGCCAAGGCCCTCCACATTTTTTCTTTTTAACACACCCCAGTTCTCTGGATTTTCATTTTTCTTTAGACTCATGTCCAATGTGTTCTTAGGTTTCCTGAGTTTCCTTACGCTTTTCTGCTGTTCTTCTTCCTTCTTGTTCCAAGAATTGTGTACTCTGTCATTTTTATGATTGTTCTCTTCCAGGCTTTCTCTCTTCTCATTGCCAGTAAATTCCTTGGTAGTGTTTGAAATAAATGCTAGGTAACTGCCCCGCTAGCTTTGCTCTCTCCACCCTGTATACCCGATTTTCCTCTCCTAATTCTGAAGATATTCCTACATGATCTATATTCCTTTCCTAAGAGAGGTCTGGGTGTTTACCAGCCCCCCATCCTTTGTGGCATGCAAAGTTTCCTGCCGTGGTTTTAAAGTTACACGAAGAAATTTTACTTCACAATACTGTGGCAAGGAGTAACAAATAAATAAAATATTGTAAGGCAGTTGATTTAGCTGTGATCTCAAGGATTAATCTCATACCTCTGCAAATACACAGTCAACTTCTTTTCACTAACTGATAGAATTTTAGAGACCATCCAGTGTCGTGCTGTGTATAGCATGAACCCAGTAGAAAACAGTTAATATTTCTTATTTTTACAACAGTATTATGATTTAACTCCTTGAGTTTACAGAACTAGGTAGAAAGCTCAAGATAGCAAAAAGGTCATATTCCTGGCTCTGTGCCTGCACTCCACAGACATGTAAACATTTTTGAATATTCTGTAGCGTTCAATTAAATATTCTGTAAATGTTATTCTTGGATTCCGGACTGATTTTTCTTTTATTTTTTTTTAAGCATTCAGAGCTCTTGAGGGGTCTCAAATAAAATCTAAATGCATAGTGTAATGCTTGTATTTGGTTAGCTTCAGAGAATTGGGTATATTTACCATACTTAACATTTGCACATTGAAAATCAACATGTCTGTACCGCAGTGTGTAGTCAGAGAATTTACGGTGTCATATATTAATTGGAGTGGATTTGGGCACTTTACTGCTCTCCAGGGACTTCCGTACTGAATAGTTTTTTAGAGAATATGTGTGTGTGTGTGTGTGCGCGCGCCCATGTAAATAAAGTTGTCCTTTAGGGGAACGGTATTGTTGGCAGTAAATTCCATAACCTCAGGAGGCCCTATGCAATTCCGTGTACTTGGAGCGGGAGACCTGGCTTTCTGTTACCACCTTTGCTGCTAATTTGCTCTGTGGTCTTTCGTAAGTTCATGACGGATGTTGTTCCACAGTTTCCCACCCATAAAATGGGGAAAGAGTGCTTCATTTATGTATCATTTTGAAATCTGAAAAGCACAAGGATAGCTTTTTGTCTTGCTGATACTTACCAGTTACGAGCAGGACTGGAGGCTGTTGTATTCCGAGTTGTTTGGGGAGTGCTCGGACACCTCTCAGTACCTTTGGATTTCAGCTGTTTGTAGGCTCAGCCCAAATGTTTGGATATAAGCACTATTAGGGTTATATGTTTGGGGTTTTTTTTGAGCAAACAATACGGTATATATTGTTCTGTAGCTAGTATGGTGACAAGGCATCATATTATATTTAGAGAGACTTTGTTTTAGAGTGGTCAGCACTGACATCCTCTTTATGATCTATTGGACTTTTGTTCTAACTTCAGCTAGGGCATCTACAGGGGTTGAAAACTTTCATAAACAAATTGCAACTGCAAAAGCTATCTTGCAAGGAGTGTTTGTGAAAGTAAATGGCACCAAATGATATATGAAGCGCACACGGTCTTTATGCCTTGAACCAAGTGTATTTGCACCTGCCAGGAGGAGTTGTTAGAAGTTTAATGATTTTAACTGCAACGCCAACCGTGGAGGCACCCACAGTCCCCTTTCTGGGTGAAGTTACCAGGTAGCCATTCCATACTAGCAAAGGGTAATGCTTAGACTTGAAGGAGATGTTGTTCTGCTTAGGCTTGTATTCACATTTTTGATAGTTTTCTTTAGCTGTAAAACCTATGAGATGTTAATATAGGTTGTGCTATACAAGTGCCTGAAACCAGATTAAGAAAGATAAGGTTTCAATGCTTTGGGAGTGCATCTCCTCTTTTACAGATCACTACTCTGTTACCACATGTGGCATTTCGTAAAAATTTCAGCTGCCGTGTATTTTCTCAGGATGACTCTTCTTTCACCGCTGGCTGCTCGAGGGACCACTGGGAGGGCTTGTTTGTCCTCAGTGGGCCATGGTCACTGCTTGGAAATTTAGCTCTGTAGTTCTGTAACACCTGCAGAATAAGGTTACACCTGTGTCAATGTGAAGAAATGTGCTGAGGAACAACACTCACCAGACAGCAGATTTTAGTCCTTTCACATCTAAAAATAGCAGGTGATGTGATGAGATGCAGGATTTCAGTTAGCAGATGCCTTTCTGACTGCAGGATTTGAAAAGCGTGACTGTTGAGCTCACCTGTTACTGGAGTAAAATCCCTGGAGAAAGAACTGATCTCTAGTTTTATACTTGACCACTTATTGATTGCATGTCAAAAAGATTGTCTCTAAAACCAGAATAGATATGATGTCAAACACAGAAGTAAAAAGATTTGAGTTGTATTTCTAAAAAACTGGGGATTTTTATATATTTTTATATATATATATATATAAAAAAAAAAGCAAACTCTTTACCAATACTTCTCAAAAAGTGGTAAAAAAGCCTCCACATGAGTGGAAGCAAAAATGCAAAACAAGAAGAATTGCATTTAAAAATAAAGGTGCGAAGTGAAGTGTAAAAAAGAAATGTAAGTGTAGGTAGGAATGTTTTTGTTTCATTAAACACATCTTTTGTTTCAAGGTGGGTATGAGGGAAATGGGAGAAATGGAAAGCATTAGTGGGAAGAACATTATTTCAGCACACAGTGATATGCTGTCAGCATAATAACCAAGTGAATTCAGTTGTGTGTGAGTTGATTTCTTTTGAAAACCCACAGTTCCAACGTACGTTGCAGGCATGTTTCACCATTCTCACTGAGTCTCTTCCTTTCCGACAGGATTTTGGGAAGTGCCCTCGGTTGCGGCTGTTTACTCAGGAGTATATTCTGGCTTTGAATGAGCTGAATGCTGGAATGGAGGTGGTGAAGAAGTTTATTCATAGGTTAGTTATATTTAATTTATGGTGTATTTCCAGTCCTGTGTACATGCTTCGCTGTGTTACTTCTCCCAGCCCTGCTCATCTCTTTAGTGGCTGTTATGAGTAGCTGGTGCTTTTTGGTACTGACAAACAGCTAATAAATTAGAAGAGTCCATGAGGCAATCTTGCTGAAGTATCTTTTTTTTAAAAAAAAAAAATTAATTCTCAAATATGGCTTGGGTTTTCTGCCTAGTTATGTGCTGGAAACAAATGGACTTCGCTGTGTGGACATTCTTTTTATACCTTTAGACTTAGAGCCTCTACAGAGATTCCCATTAACTTTAGCCCACATAATGCTCAGTCATGTGTCAGATTTTGAGGTGACTGTAGATATACCATATAAAAATAAATAAATAAATTCAGCTTAGCCTTGTTCATAAATGGGGTCATTGGGGAGGGATTTACAGGGTCAAAATAACTCTGTTATGGCCCTTCTGAAGGTTGCCTAAGGCTGTCACCCCATTTTGTCTTGATTGTTTTAGCCCACAGAAATCTTCCTCATAATGATACCATCTTGTTTTTTGTTTTTCAGCATGCATGGTCCAACTGGACAATGCCCCCATCCCAGGGTCCTGCCAAATCTTGTAGCTGTCTGCTTAGCAGCCATTTATTCGTGTTACGAGGAATTTATCAACAGGTCAGTATGAATTCCCAGCTGACCACGTTACTCACTTCCAAACCCATGGCATCTGTAAACGGGATTGGTGTGAGCATAGGTGTGGGTATGTGAGAGCGTGTCTTGGTTCTCACTCCGCTCGTTGTTAGCGTTATGTGATGGGAATTCTGGTCAATAACATACGTGTTTTTGTAGGTATGTGATTATATTTGTTACGCTCTGTGTGCTGGAAAACCTGAAAGATGCTGAACTTTCATTCACTTGTGCTCACGGCGGCATGTTTTCAGGCACTGGGCATGGCGATCGCTCGTTGCACATCTTTGGCTCCCATGCTTGAAAATGGGGGCGGTGCTGGTGATGCAAGGAGCGTGACAGTTCCCGGTACAGAAGTACTGCAAGCTGCAGTAACTTCGAGAATGATCTTGGCCCCTCTTGAGCTATTCCTCTAAGGCAGACTGCAGCTGTAACCAGCCTTTTAAGGCCAGCAGAAGATGAGTGCCCCACAAGAGTCTCCGGGAATTAAGCGCTGCCCAGGGCAGTGTCTGTTTTGCTCCCTTTCTGCTCCATGAAGTGTGTGTTACACCTAAAGCAAAGGGAAGGGTCAGATCTTGAAGAAGTTGTGTGTAAATCCCTATGTAGCTCCAGCTTTGAACCCGAGCTGGTTTCACAATGCTGTCTCCATTATTGTGGAAAATTTGATCCCCGACTTTCCGCAAAATAGATGCCACAGTTCTTGACACACGAGCCAGTTTCCAGTAGACACTGAGGGTTCCCCTCTGCTGTGTTTCCTGTTTGTTTATGCCTATCTGACTTTCCTCATGGTAGAGCACGGACAGGGGCTGCTTAGTGTCCAACAAAAATTCCAGACGCGAGGACTGCAGACAAATGTCTGGGCATGTACTGTAGCCAGATACATACTTGGGCATGGATTCTGTTACAGCTTTGCACAACTTGGATGGGAAAGTTCACCTTTATACTAAACTGGCATGTCAATTAGAGTAATGAAAAGCTTGAATATTTGTAGAATAGAGGCTGCGGAACAGTCCTATTGGAGCCTTTTAATGTTTTTAATTGATTTCAGTAATCCAATTACACAAAAGAAAGCAATCCGGTGGGCTGGGGTGAAATGAAGTGAGAAATTACAAAAGATCTTGGCTTCTCAGTGTTGCACTCTCTCTCCTGCTGTCTGCTGTTATGTCTGTCTATTGAAATTATTTGTTTATTTTTAAAATTCAGTCGAGATAATTCTCCAAGCCTGAAGGAAATTCGGAATGGCTGCCAGCAGCAGTGTGACCGAAAGCCTAATCTCCCTCTCCGCCTCCTTCATACAAGTCCTGACCTGGTCTCTCAAGAGGCCACCTTGACTGAATCCCGTCTCAAACCGGTTATTGTCACTTCGAATGAGATCCATGTGGAAGTGGAGCGCAACAACACCACTAATCAGAAGATGACAGCCAATGTTGACAACGACAGCGAGCCCAACCTGATTGACTGCTTGATGGTCAGTCCTACCTGCAGCACCATGAGCATTGAGCTGAGTGCCCAGGCAGACAGGATCCTTGGCTGTTATGTTGAAATACTCAAAATGCTGTGAGTAACTATTTTAAGCAGCTTTTTGAACGATATGATCTTAACAATGGGGGGCTCTTCCCACAGGCCTGTCATCTTCAACATCTGTGGCCAGCAAGCACATGGTTATAAATCTAACTTCAGCTCTGGAGAGTCCAGCCTTTGAAAGAGACATCTGGCACTGCCAATATGTTCTAAAAATAGCATTAGGAAGATGAAAACAGAAAGCTTATTTGAACAGTGAGCCTCAGGCGTATTACAGAAGATGGGGTGTTGTTGCCAGTGGTTTCTGTTTTGTTCTTGCCCACCAAAAAAAAAATAAAAAATATCCCATTTGCCCCCTCCAGGGCTCTCGGGATTGCCCCAGCCAGGGCTAGAAAAGACTGTGCTCAGTGCCTGTGCTGTGATAGGCAGCGCTGCTCCCCTGGCTTCCGCAGGAGTTGGATGAGGTCCGTGTCTTTCACTTAGGGTTCTCCCTTCACATGTTTGTAGAAGTTTTATGGCTTGTTCAGATTTACTTCTGTTAGAGTGGAGCCTCTATTTGTCAAGCAGTTGCTTTGGTACAGCGGACCTGTATTAGTGAACAAATGCTCAAGTAGCCTTTACAAAACAATGGCTCTGTGGTTTCCTGGGAGGCGAATCCTCTGAATATCTTCAAGAGGAATGTAAAATATAAAGTTCTCCAGGAAAAGCTTGGTTTTCTCCTGGATAAATACATGAAAAGGAGTAACACAGAAGGTGGATTGCAGAATGGAAGCTAGTAATAGAAGTGTAGTAGAACAACCCAAAACAACTTTGTTGTCTTGACAGCCAGCTCTGTTGCTGAGTTGCAGTGTGTCTTTGGGGAAACTGTTATATTTCTACATTAATTATTGTTAAAAAAATTAAGGCTTAATGAAGTAATAGTTGAGGGTTTTAGAATATAAGACACAGTGGGTGAAATTTGGACTCTGCTGTAGACCATGAGCATGTGACTACACTGAAGTCAAATGCAAACCTGGGTGTACACTCTCGAGGAATTAAATGAAGTCCAACTGCTGTGATAGAGGATTTTGTGAAAGTTTTGTCCCGCGTTTCCTTTTTTTTTTCAAAATACATAGTGCCAATTCTCAACATAATTACTTCATTTGCTGCAGAGCTGGCTTGCAGATACATACATAAGCACACACTCAGAACTGGGGATCGGACAGGTGATTCAAAGAAACTTGTCCTATTAGATTCTTGAGCAGAAATGCTGAAAGCTAATTTTTTCTTTGCCCCCACCCTGTCCCACCCTAGCCTCTTCTGCCTTTAAAAATGTTTTCAATTAAAAAAGCACAGCATCTGACTTTTAGCTTCATCTGGTGGCTTCTAAGTCCTCACGCACCCAGGTGCTATGTTGAACATATTGTGTATTCATTCCCATCCCCTTGACTCTAGAGGTTTTCCCTAAGCACTGTGAACTGTCTCAGTCCTGATGCTCACTTGGATGCTGACTCATGAAGCATTGATGGTTTTGGTTTCATCATGCAGTTGACACACACTTTTATAAACAAATTCACAAATGGGCATGTTCTTCGTCACAGTCTCTCTACATTTTAAACATTTGATGTGCCAGGTCTCAATTCCCGTATAATTGCCTACACAAAGACCTCCATACCTTAAAATAACAGATTTTTGTGATGTGTTTGCTGTCTTTTTAATAATCAAGCTCTTCAATAGCAACAGTGAAAATGGGAATCTGTTGTTATTGTGCAGGTTGTATGTGTGGAGCAGCTTTGTGCCCTTTTTCAGCTTGTACAAAGTGATTCTGAAGGGTGAAACCCACAGAATGTGTGTTGTGAAGGACCCGGAATGCTACGAAATTGGTGCAGCTCTCCTCAGGTTGCTTTGCCAGGGTCCACACCCTGCTTGAGAAATCACAACCTGTGAGAATATAGGACAGTTTCTAAGGCAGAGCCATGGCTGGTATATATTGTAGCTCCACTGCTTTGGGTTCCCTTCCATTCCTATTCATCTCTTGTGGGGTTTTTTTTGGACCTGAAAGCATTAATGGAGAAATGAGTTCTGATTCTGCCACTGGCTTACTAGGAGGTTTTAGCTAAGTCACTTCTTTTTATGCCTCGGTTTCCTGATCCATAAAATATAGGTAAAGATTTTGAATGTTGTTTTTTAAACTCTGAAACCAGTGATGGAAAAGCATTGTAGAAGAGCTAGTAATTAACAAAAATGCAAAATAATGCTCTTGTGATGCCGATTCCTTGCATCCTCAAAGTGTTCTTGAACAGAGGGTTTCTGATGCACTGCACACTGATACTGTACTTTGAAAAATGGAGAATATGAAGAAAGAGAGTTACAGAACATGCCAGTAGGAAGAAAATAATAATTATAAAACAACTGCTATCCAGGAGCTGAGATCTCAGCGGGCAGTCACTAAAACAATGTTCTTATTAATAAGAGTGGTAAGCCAAACATAAACAAGTTGCTTAGCATTGAATTTAGTTGTTCTTTTAGGTGTCTGACTCAATATCATCATCAAGACAAGAGAGTCACCAACAATGATATCTTTTTTACATGATTAATTTAGAGCAGCAGGGAGTAATTTATTTAGGCAGATTTTAATTATTGAAAGTCTGGCAAATAAGAATTCTCAACAGTATCTTCAGCAGAGGACATTTTATTGTTCGCTTAACTCCTACACAATACTTACATTTTAGGGAAAAAAGGCCCTTCTAATATTGATAAAAATGTAACAACAATTACAGAATAATCACAGTAATACCTCACTTTTTGCACAGAAGGCTAAACGTGCAGATTTGAAGGTTCATCTGTGTGGCTGTTATCACAGCACCAAGAACCTCTTTAACCCTTTTTTCTAAGGTAGTTGAGTAACAGAACCCAACTATTGTGTACTAAAGGAAAACAGAAAATCGTGTGTTAAAGGTGTTGGCAGATGACCCAAAGTCTGGGTGGATTTTAAAGGAGACACGGTCTCTAGTGGAACATGGTATTTATGTCTTGCACTCAGAAGCGGATCAGACTTCTGTGTCAATATTCTCTAATGCATTCTGCACTCTGATCGTGTTATTGATGCCAGTCAGTGCTTTCTGAATGCTACAAGTCTTAAACTGGAAAATGCACTAAATTAATTGAAATCTCTCTGTTCATCATATTAAATTAGCGCCTCTGAGAGCTGCTTAGCATTGTCCAGCTCCTACTTGCATGTTAATGTTTCCATGCGTTAGGGAATTTCTTGCACAGCCAAACTTGTAGTAAAAGGGGCTTGTTTGCAGTAAAAGGGGCTGCGTGGCCTCTTCCTTGCACTGGGTCACTTCAAAGTCTGCCTGTCACCTGAAGGACCCTGCTGATTCCCCTGGCAACACCCAGCCTATGGGGAGAACACCTTAACTGCGCCTTTAGTGAAATCTGGATCAACAAATAGTAAACTAAACTGGCTGCGAGAATGGACACCTCTTAGGGGAGGCTGTGGCCGTGATGATGATGTGTCATAAGCTGTCACCCTTCATCCGTGTTATTTTGTGTTTCTGTGGCTGCCTGTAGTGGCGAGGGTCCTTCCAGATGCCCAGACACTTGTATCCCCTCTGGGCCTGTGTGGCCAGGTGGACTCAGCCCCTTCGGGCAACCTGGCATCGCCGTCTCCTGATGCTGCCACGCCAGCGGTGAGCAGCCAGGGCAGGACCTTTCCAGGGCTGTTCAATGGTGCTAATTTTTCTTCTTTTGAAAAAACCAAACAAGCCCAGCTCAGAAGAAGGCTGAACATGAGCAGACACCTCACGGTATGGCAGACAGCAGGTTTGTGCTTTGTATGACAGGGGGTCTGGTGGGGCTTTTCTCAGTCTGCCCTGGAGCCCTGAGCTAAACCTCGTGTCATGCAGTTGAGTGGGGCTGGACCCAGAGCCAGGGAGAGAAGGGGTAAGGTCCGCCTTTGGGGGGCTTGCTCATCTTAGTATTTTCTGATAACAGAGGAGTGACCTGAAACATTTTTGATCCCGTCTGGCTGCTCAATCCGGAGATTCAGTCTGCTTCCAAGTAGTTGCTCCTTGTTTCTTACTATCCTCTAAAACCAGAGGACTCGGTGTTTGCAGTCTCTCGGTGATAAGACCGACAGCTTTCCAAATGCAAGCGCCCACTGGAGCTTCCCCTGCCTTCTCTGCATTCCCCAATAGGTCAGTGGCATGCTCTGAATATCCCAAGTGGATTCTCTTATGTCATGTTTATCAGGGTTGCCCTGGGCTGCTAGTATGTTTTGGATTGTTTGTGCCGCACATGACATATGGGCAGGTTTTCATTTTGGTGAAAGGTGATCCCGGGGAAGGAAAATGTATTATGTTGGCAGGCCAGTAGCGACGATGGCCCAACGGCAAAGTCACTGCAGCCAGGGATTATTTCATTATTATGGCTGGTCAGTGTTCTGGCCCGTCCCCTAGAAGGGTTTCAGGGTAAGGAAAGCTGTGTGCAGCGGCAGGTTACTGCTCCGACAGTTTTCACCTGCTCGGCACCCTGACCTCCAGCCGAGCACCCATCCCAGGAACCCACAAACCAGGCTGCAGGTTGACTGCCGTGCTCCTCACCTAAAGCTGCAAATCCTGCGAAAATCAGAGCCAGTGAGTACGTCGGGGAGTCTTTCTCCCCCTCTGCTTTTATAAGGCCAGCCCTGGGATTTAAGCAGTGTGGCAAGCGCTCAGCCCAGCACCCTTTGAAGAGCTCGGAAGGGATTTTGTCACAGGTGCTCTCCCGAGCTCTGCCTGTAGCTCTGTGCTCCCTCCTGCTCCTGGCACGGCCTCTTTGTCTGGCTCACTGCGGTGGCTGCTAACTGCAGCCAGAAATCATCTATCTCCCTTTCTTTCTCTGCTTCAGACACTTCTGTCTTGTGTTAGTGCTTTGAATGGACCGGAAAAAAAAAAGACAAAAGCAACTGTCTGAAATGAGAGTGCAGATGAGATGAGCACAGACAGAAGGAAAATGTTTTTGAAAAGGGAATAGGTGGGAGGAGGAGAAACACCGTAGGCTTTTAATAAGTAGTTTAGTTTTATTCTTGTGCTGTGTTTGTTTCATGTTTCCTAGCTCAGATTGAAGGGATTACAGGCTGTGTAGATTTTCTGTTCAGGTCCCACTCATGTGACCAAACTCTATAGACTTCATAGGAGACAGTTTTCTTTCTTTCTTACCCTCTTAGGAAACAGGCGATGGTTTATTCTCGGTGCCCTCTCACAGACCTGCTCTGCAAATGGATGCCGTATGTAACTCCCGGCTTCAAGAAGAGTCAGGGAGTGATACTGTCCAATTCTGTCTGCAGTTTCACTTGGTCTTAGTTTTTTTTTCTTCCTCGTGCAATTTCCTTTGAAGATCAGCCATGAAAAATTTAGCATTCAGGCTGCACCCAGAGGCTGCTTGCGAGAAGTGGGGCTGTGATGTAGAGATGGTCCCAGCAGTGATCCCAAGAGGACGGCACTGCAGGACTGCCTGCTGCCGGGGCTGTAAACGCTAGCAGGAGGAGCACGCAACATCTCGAGCAGAGAGGTGGATGCCTTAGTGGAAGTGTGATGCCAGCTCAAAGTCGGACTATGTTCTTAGACCTCACAAACGTAGTGAAACCCGGGCTGTGTGGGTCAGAGACCTCTGACACTTCTCATGGCTGCAGCTGTAGATGCGTTGCATTGTTTGCCTCCTACAGAGACCTGGTAGGTAAACAAGCGCCTTTCAGATGAATCTGAACACAGGGCAGCGTTCTGTGTTGCTGACCCCGTCAGTTTGTCTGTAGGTCAAAACCAACAACTAGTCTTGTAGAGAACCTTAATTAATCAAAGCTTTCTTAAAAGAACCCAGAGAGCTCATCTTGGAGGTGCTGTGTCAGAGGTTTCCTTGACTTCAATTTACATGACAAGCTCCATCCTCGGGTGTTTCATGATGCTCACTTTATACAGACAAAGTGGAAGTTGCCCTTTGTAATGAAGTCTTGCTTCATGTCTTGCTGTTCAGAGGCACTAAACAAAATTGGTCATCTTACGTATTTGTTTGGTGGCTAAGCAGGTAAGGGGATTTTGTCTCTGGGAAGAACCTTGTGGATGCGTGATCCCAACGTGCTCTACCTGCGATGCACTCGTGCTCGCTTTAGGTTAGTGTAACACCCCTTATCTCAGAGTGGCTCCTAATTACAACCAGAGAACAGGATTTCTAACGGAGGAGAAAATTAGGCTCAATGGCTTCTAGTGCAACTGGCATGGGCATGAGGTGCTCTTTTTGGATTAGTGTAGCTTCACGTGTGCTATGCTTTGTGCCTCTAATGCTAAAGATAACAAGAGGTGAATAATCAAGTTGTATTTATTAGGGGACATCACCAAGACGCTCAAATGGGTTTTGTTCAGTACTTGGAAGAGAACCAGCGCTGAGTTTTTTGCCACCTCGGTTGCTGACCTGCCTGCCTTTAAGCCCCAGCCTTGTCTCTAAGTGCTTTTATGTTGTTTGACAACTGCAGGTGGCGAAGGAGACACCTCCCTGAACTCAACACAGCGTGGTGGGTCCTGGCCTCTTGGTAGGGGGATTTCAGGAAATTACTGGAAAGTCATGCTAGGGTTCTCTGGTAATGCACCGATGGAAGGGGCAGGACTACTCACTCAAGTTGCCAACTGAAATTATAGGCTTTTGGTTTTGTGTTGGGTTGCACCTGGCGTGGGAGGGAAAAGTGTCTGTATCGAACTTGGGACTTTTGCGCAGCAGTGTGGAAGAAGAGCTACAAACTCACCTCCAGTGCTTTTGCATGGCATTCATCTGGTTTTTCATATGTTAAGCTACTATCAGATCACAGTTGTTCTTGTGGATTGGTTACTTGCATGAAATACTATGTACTTTTGTAACCTGAACTCACACTACTCTTGGGCAGGTGATAACTGCCTTCTT
The DNA here is from genome assembly GCF_015220075.1 of Falco rusticolus. Taxonomy (NCBI): domain Eukaryota; kingdom Metazoa; phylum Chordata; class Aves; order Falconiformes; family Falconidae; genus Falco; species Falco rusticolus. The sequence goes on along the minus strand of NC_051201.1, from coordinate 5,455,498 downwards.
GGTTGATCTTCACATCATGATTATCCCTTCAATTAACATTTCTCTGCATGTTGCTTCTTAAGAATACTCTACCTATGCACCTGAGTTTTCTTCGTGTCCATGGACATGCCTTTGTGGACTGTCCCATGTCATGTGTATTACTAGTTTTTGGAAACCTCTGTTTTTTGGGGGTTCAGAAAACGGATGAGACTTTTGGAAATGCATCCATCTTCAATTTCTCTGGGCTAGAACCTTCTCTTTGCAAGAAATACGTTACTTTGGAATGCTGCCTGCGCATATGTTGCCTGTTTCTAATGCCATCGGTAGATACTGTCCATCTGAGAACATTACACTTCGTTCCTTCCTGAAGAAACACCATACTTTTGTGCCAAGTTTGCAGTAAGCTGCAGCCAATAGTCTGGCTTTTAAAACTGAAATCCAAAGGGTAACAGCAGTGAGAGGAGACGGTAGGCTCTTCTGCGTGGTCTTCTACAAACATCCCAAGGTGTTTCACCCCGTTTGAGATTTACTGCGTTTACTTCTGTGTGTACTCGTTGGTTTTATTGGAGTGAGAGTGGCCTAGCAGGCAGTGCTGGGATCTGGGCTTCGGCTGCTGCGTTCTGGGCCCCATTTTGGTGCTGAGTTGCCAAATTCTGTTATCTTCTGTGTTTTTCGCTTCACCCATCTTACAATGATTGTACCCTTTGTGCTGCTCACCGGTATGGCAGTTAATGAGCACTGACTAACCGCTAAGTTTTTGAGATCACTTGAAGGAGAGGGGTGGCAGCGTGCACAACGCCATCCCTGCGTGAGAAGCCGTACCTGCTTCACCGCGGGTGCCCAGGCAGCTGCCGTTCTGCAGGTAGATGGAGACGACATGCAGCCAGATTAGTTTGCACTGGCCAGTGCATGCTGTAAAGCAAAATGTTCTCTTCATCCTAGTTCATGTGAGCACCCCCCTTTATGGATGGCTCCTCGTGGAAGGACAGTTCTGTATGTTGACAGCAGAGATGAAAACGAAATGCATCAGCTGGGAGCCACGGTGCTAACCCAACAGAGAGGAGATGTTTCTTACTGGGTCCACTGGCCTGAGCTCTCTGCTGTGGTTATCCTCACTTGTCCTCTTTCATTCTTAATAATTTTGGCAGTGCTTCCTTCTCTGGTCTCTTCCCTCTTAAGCTGAAGACTTTGTACTGTTTAAATTGACCTGTTCCTTTGTGCCACGGTCAAAAGTTCATTGGGGGGTGTCTTTGTTTTTGCAAATGGGTTTATGTCTTACAGAAAAAAAACCCCAAAAAAACGCCAACCGAGTAAATGCAGAGCAGAGCTGTAAATAGCAGTGTCCTGGTAATTGCTGTACCAACTTAGATGAAAGTATTAGTTAGTGATTAAATGTCAACAGGTTTCATAAACAGCAAATGTCTTTAAGTTGACATAAAGAAGGCCTCTCTGGAGGTCATTGTAAATACCAGATTTATTGTGCCTCAGTGGAGAATGTGCTGAAAATGGAAAGGGAAATGTCACCATAGATCTTTAGAGTGTCTCAGTAAAACAGAAGGGTTGTTGCTGCCTGCAGTAAAAAGCTTTTAACTCCTTGAAAGAACCTGTTGACAAACCATATTTAATACTTGGTAATTTATTAATAAAACGTTCGTTTCTCAGGTCAGACTATGATGACTGGAGACCAGCCCTGGCCAGCTTGCTTCAACCTATCCCGTTTCCCAAGGAGTAAGTCTGCACTGTCTTAGTGTTTACCAGGTTATTCTTGTAACTGCTGCTTTGTGGTGAAATGTAATGTCAAGTAAAAACTGGTAGTAATAGGAGCATTGTGCCTCTACTATTGATTGAGAGTCTAGAGTTGGTTTTGGCTGATGCAGAGAGACACGAAGACTTTCCCATGCTCATCCTCCTTCCCCATTTCTCTTAGATGATCCTGAAGAGGAAAATGGTTAAGTAGAGACAGGCAGACAGGAAAGGAAGGCAAGCTGGTGAGGAGGAGAGCAAAGTGAGAGATTTAGTGGAGGAGGATGCTTTACTGGCGTCACAGAGACTCGTTTCATTTGTATTTTACATTAAAAGAAGAAGGTTACCCTATGGATCAGCCAATCTCCCTTGGAAACCTATTAATGAACAGTAGTGTTTGTAAAATGCAGACCTCCACAGACAAACTTTACAACCTATAATTGTACAATTTGCTGGTTTATCACATCCCCTAATGACCTGGTGTCTTGAATCGGAGAGGTCTAATCCTCTGTGCCGGGTTACCTGGGCTACAGCGAGAGCTTGGAGATAGGCAACAGAGACATCATTTACCTAAGTCAAACTGAATCCTGGGGGAGGTGTAAACCATACCATGATGGAAGGCACTTCACAGAATGACCACTAATCGCTTTACTGATGTATGATGTTAATTGGTTGTGACCATACCTTAATTGCATTGCAATTAAAGAATTCACCGGGCTCTTGGAGGTAGCCAAAATTCTGTGTGTAATTATAGAGCTGTTCTGTAAGTCTTTTACTTACTTTCTTCTGACCCAAAGCTCCCAGTGACATTAGTCAGAGCCTTGTCTAAGACAGGGCTCAGGAAAAGCGACAAGATTTGTTCCAGGTGATTTCCCTCCCACACCCCTTGACTTTTCCCCCCTAGATTAGTTAAGGAGACTTTACCTCATCTTTTTTGGAGAGATTATTCTTTTTGTCTTGTGTGCTGCAGTTGTTTTGCAAATCCTTTTATTATCTGGAAAGAACTGGAAAGTGGTTGTTTGGTTTTTGTTTGGGTTTTTTTTCCCCCCCTCCCTCCCCTTTTCCAAGTCCTTACACTCTCCTGTTTTCAATTTCAGGGCTCTTGCACATGAGAAATTCACAAAGTAAGTTTGTGGGGCTTGTTTGTTTTATCGAAGGGGGTAATTACTGAAAATACTTGTACTAGTCAATAATAGCAATGATGCATTATTCAATGTTGTGTCTCTAATGCTTTTTATCTGTGAGGGGCTGTAAGCGTGTTCTGTTAGCAATAAAAAGATGTAGTTTTCTTTGTAATTTACTGTGACGGCAGAAGCCCAAGGACTAGAGACACTGAATGCTGATAGAATTTACAAACGAGTTTGTCACTGCACATCTCTGAAAGCTTTTCTAGGCTGTTGTGAATAGACACTGTCCTTGGTAATCACTTTGAGACTTCATGTTTCCTTCCTGTGGAAGCAGTTCAACTTGTTTCTTTCTAAAGTGCATTAATATATATTGTTTAAAGTGTAATCCAAGAGAAATGTGACACTTGTGTGAATGCTGCAACCAGCAACTGCTTATTCTTGTCCTTTAACCTTTTTTTTTTTTTTTTTTTCCAGGGAGCTGAAATATGTGATTCAGAGATTTGCAGAAGACCCGAGGCAAGAAGTGAGTTTTATTGGCAGTTTACACAGAGTATTAATTGGAGGAATTGCAAGTATACTTGTTCAGAAAATCTCTCCTTAAGTAGTTTGTTTCAAAACATGGTGTAATTTTGCTGTGCTGAAGTCTCTCAGGAAGTAATAGCCACTCAGCACACACAGTCTTAGTATGAATGGTTTCTTGCCTTATGTATAAACATGTGTTGTGACCTCCTCGTCTGGCATCAGTTGATGTCCTTGCTCCTTATTAAACTGCAACCAGCAAGATTTTCCCACTCTGTTGAATCTCTCAGAGCTTTTCTGTACAAAAAAAAAGGGCAGCAAAATACAGCGATCCATACAGCTTACAAAATAACAGGTTTTATTTAGCTGCATTTCAGTTACATTGTGTGCAAATGACCGTAATTCTCATGAATTAGGAGGAGAAAGGGGGTGGGAGGTGTGTTACTGGAATGAGTGCATAGCTATAGCCTCATGGTGGCTGACTGCTTCATAGCTGCACGTGTAGCTTGTTCAACATCATCAGCTTTGGCTGAGTCAGAGCAAGCCTCTCTTCCACATTCATTTTTGGTGCTGGCATAAAGGGAAGAAAGCTCGTCCAGACTGTGGGTGAGGAGGCTGTGTCATCGTCATCATTGTCCAGAACTCCTGATTTTCATGGTTTTAGCCTTTGTGAGCGGTAGTCATCCTTGTCAGATAAGAGAAACCTTCTTGTCTTAGAACAGCACCAGGATTTCATCTGTTCACTACTGCGACAGGCCCGAAGGAAAGAGCATGGACTTCCTCCCACACACACCTCAAAAACTGAAATAGAATTTCTGTCTCTTCAAGGGGGAAAAAACAAAACAAAACAAAAAGCTTAATTATGATGTCTTTGTTAAACTGGGACTAGATGTAGTAACCTCTGCAGTGGGCCAAATTGAGACTAATGGTTGCTCACTGGTGCCAGTTCTTCTGTGCAGCTTCTGTCTTGTGGATCCCTGTTGAGCTTCCCTTGTGGATTTCCTTCACCCTGACTCTGGTCAAATTTCATTATAACAGGAGTAATAAGAATTTTTAATATTTGGAATGAGCAAGCCATCAGGCACTGCATTTGGTATGCAGATCACACCAGTAGTGTAGAGACACATGCTGGGAGGATGGGGTGAAAATGACAGAAGCTCAGAAATTTGAGTCTTTTTTTGTTTGTTTGTTTTTTGGTTGGTTTTTGTCCAAGTGAAAGGAGCTGTTCTAGATTAGAGCCATTTTGTGTGTGATTTGTGTAAAGGGAACGAAAAAGGCCATGCAATTAGCGATGATACAGCTTCCCTCCTTGTTCATACTGAAGAAAAATGGATTCTGGGAGTGGAGACTTGCCTGCAGCTCTATGGATTGTTATTTTAACGGTGAAATTCCCAGCAGTCCCCGGTTTTACAGTTACTTTTTCTGGCCCAGTGTGGGAGATGCTGGTGATTACTGGCAGGAACTTTAACCTTCTCAATGTCTTCACGTTTTGGCAGGTCCACTCATGTTTGCTGAGTGTGCGGGCTGGCAAAGACGGCTGGTTCCAGCTCTACAGCCCTGGAGGAGTGGCATGTGATGATGATGGAGAGCTGTTTGCCAGTATGGTACGTGTCTGCAATAATGTGAGTTTAGTAACTGTGCAGTAACTACTTAGTTACTGCATAGTTGGCAGTAACAGGATTTACTTTCTTTTGTCAAAAAATTACCAAGATCACGGTTCTGTAATCCACAAGCGTTCAGCAGGAAGTCTATATCTTTATCCCACCGAATCCATTGAACGTCCTTGCAGTCACAATGCAATTAACATGTTAGCTTTCTCTTTTTGAACTCTGATGTGTTTTTTCACTGGTAGCGTATGCACAAAAAAAATGCATGTATATACGCGTGTCCATATGTATGTACGTATTTTTGTACTTATAAATAAGCGTGCATGTGTGTCTGTATAAAAAAACCTCTCGGAGAATATGGAATACTGGGAGACAGGGGAGACAGACTGTTCTGTACGTCCTCACCTATACTTTTCATTTACAGGCTACCCTGGAATGTAAAAGCCACGGTAACATTGAATTAATCAAAGGATGGATAGATAGATAGAAAGAAAGAATGAACAAACAATGTTCTAGCAGTTTCTTTTCCCAATTATATTGGTAGAAATAAAAATGTTTTAGCAGTTTCTCTGCCTAGTTATATTGTTATGGGGAGTTATAATTAGAAACCAGCATTCCATTTCCCGCAGTTATTTCTTTTGTAACTCTTAGAAGGACTAGGCACGAAATAACAGGTTTTAATCACTGATGCTGGCACTGTCTTCCTGTGCAACCGGGGTCAAGTCATGTAGGTCTCACTGTGTATTAATTCTCCATATAGCAATTGAGATGGAAATGATACTGCTTCCTTTCCCTGGTAAGGGAAAAAACATTTGTTGAAGTTGGCTGTCCAGTGAAGTGACTTTCAGGGGGATCCACACTTTGTGCATCTCCCACATGCTGAACATTTTGGCACATAAAGAACATGCATATCTGTCTATACTTCCAAATTCAGATGGCTCTGGACCTTTGAAACAGATAATGGGCAAAGACTGTTTACAAAAGGTTTCATCCCTCTTCATTGATCCTATGTCTTTTATGTTTGAAACGAAAATTTCTTCAGAACTGTATCGTTTCTCCTGAGGGCTTTTATGGTCTAAGTTATTTATGAGCATCAGGAGAGGGTGTGCCTGAGAAAGCACAATGCTAACACACATTAATATGCAGTACTCTGTGCCCTTTGCAAGGATGTTGATAAATACTTAAAGAGCTGCTAACGACTAACCATAAAGTTCGAAAAACATCCTGTTCTGAGATGGACCTTACATTAGTGTTAGCATCAGTATTTTCTGTCACTCAAGAAAACCTTGAGGAAGGCTTAATGATAACTGCATAAAATGAAATCCTTTTTTTGCTTGAAGCTTACTGTTTCTAAGGGCCACCCCTGAACTGATGGATACTTAAGAAAAAAGATTTTGTGTTTTTCGAAAGACCTTGCTGGTAATGGAGCCATGAGGAAGAAGAACTGCATGATAGCAACTGATCCGCATAGAACTGACCCCATCATGGTGTGGTTGCAATGTTTTCAGCAGTATTGAACATAGTCCGGGCAATACCGTGAACAGGGGGACCACGGGATGTATTTGCAAGCTTATTGTGGTGTAGTGCTGATGTTGAGTCTACGTAATGGAGCTCTTACTGCCCAGGTCATTGGAAACTACAGATTCTCACACGGTGCTCTGCCAGCAAGCTGGTGAATCAGCCACTGGGCCATAAAATAAGACTTTTGGCTAGGAACTTGAAATTCTTTGCAGCTAATCTCTAGGGGTTTTAAATGGGGAAGAATACTGCCAACTTATTCTGTGAGAAGAGGCTCTTTGATCTGTGCAAGTGGCTTTGCATTTCTGCTGTAGGTGTTACTATGTGATATCATCCAATGCTTTCTGGAGCTGGAAGAGAGGCTGCAGGACACTTTGTCAGCTGGGGGACTCGAAGGAGTCTTAGTCCGCGTTCTCAGCCCTTCCTTCCTTTCAGGGGAAAAGGAGCAAAAGGGAAAGCAAGATAATGACCCAAGAGCATGAAAGCACTGAAGTCATCTCTGACTTAGGGCTTAGGACTACTGGTTTTTTTTAAGGCACTCCTTCCTTTCCCAGTCAGCTCCCGTCCATTCTGAACAGGTGATTTTGTCCATCACCACCCCTTAACCACGGCTAGTGCAGACAGGAGATCACCAGCACCACTGCCTTTTACCTAGACATCCAGCCCACGCAGCCCTTGCTCACCAGCTGGCATTTCCAGAGAAACTGAACTGCAAACAGATGCGAAAGCAAAATCCCCTGTGGTCCCCCTGGGGCTGGGTTCATCGTGTTACTAGGGAGAGGGGCAATTGCACAGCTGCTCTGATGTTTCCTGGGGAGCCTGTATCAGGCCTCTGGGCTGTCAGCTGAGCTCCTTTATGGAGGAAAACTACCCGCTCCCTCAGATCTCACTAGGCATCACCTTTTTCAAAAAGTCACTTCCAATCAGCAATAAAGCTGTTGAGAGACTGCAACCGTAATTGCAACGAGGGGGGCACTTTCTTTAGGTTTGCTGCAAATACTGACATTTTTTTCACTGTGTAACCATGTCCCTTCCCAATGTAGATGTGTTTCTTAGGCTTACAGCTCTAATTTTAGCTCTGTTTCTCGAACAGGTTCATATTTTAATGGGATCCTGCTATAAAACAAAGAAGTTCCTGCTTTCACTGGCTGAAAATAAGTTAGGACCTTGCATGCTACTGGCTTTGAGGGGTAACCAGACGATGGTAGAGGTAAGCCCTAAACATACGTAGTCATATAGGTTTCTGAGCAATACTCAGATTCAGTTTCACATTGACTTTCCCAGAATTAGATCTAGTGGAACTAGAGAAGCCAAGTTCAGGTTTGTGTCGTACCAAACACCAACAGTGGGCAGCTGTGTTTTTCTGGATTAAGTGGAACGGAATATTGTTCTGCAGATATGAGAGTGAATTAGATGAAAGGTGGGTGCAAGAATTTTTGGAGAGAAAGATTGTTTGCTATAACTCAGTTGGAGAAGCTAAGATGGAAAATAAATGGCCATGATGGTTTAGGCTGTGGCGAGAGGTCAGAATTCAGAACCCCAAGGCTTTTCCATGACTAAATGCCTGATGCTTGTCTTGCCACCTGCAGAATGAGTAGTGCACAGGAAATGCATTTACAAATCCGTATTCACTTGCATTATTACACATTTTGTGTGCTTATGATTGGTTATTTTTGTTGCACTAATAGTTTATAAATATTTTTCTGGGTTTCTTTAGAGAAGTTTCATGATAAATGTCTTCATATATTTTAAACAGAACTAGAGGGTGGTTGAATCGGTGGAAGGAGTTACAGTTTTCATTGACTTAGATCTGTGCATGCTAATTTCATCCAGTAAATAAAAGTGTGCTGCATGAATTTGAATATAATGTTGCTTGATTTTTTTCATTAAAAATAATGGAGGGAATAAAAATTTTGCATTTTAATTGCAATGGCATGACCTGTAGCAGAAAAGGAAAGGCAGTGTGGAGGGGGCAGCTTGTTTGAAGCCTCTGTGACCCAATGGAACCATCCCCTGGTGTTGTGACTTTCTCCTGGCAGCCCCTTGCCCAGGGGTGAGTCAGGCGTGTTCCCACTGAGATGGAAGGTGTCCTGGGCACAGCAGGAAGCTCCCTGGATCTTCTCGTGGAGCTTCTCTGGCCTTTGCCCATCCTGCCTAATAGAATGGGTATACTTCACATGCATTCTGCTTGCACAGAAACCCCAGTACTTAGGGACAGAAAATCCAGCACTTAGCTGCTTGGCTCTACTGCTCATCTGTAATGTTCCCAGCCTGCCAATCTGCAGTCTAGCCGGTGTACCTGGGAAATACTGGATCGATTGTACCTGTTCTGAAGCGGGCTGTGGCATGAAGCCATCTTCCAGGTCTGATGTAAAGTAATTGCACTTCTCAGTCAGAAGGAATGAGCACTAATGGAAAACAGGATAGATAGGCTGACTTTCAGATACTAGAGTTCGTTCTTTACAAATAAAAAATTGGTTTCTTGTGTTGGAAGGTCAGTAGATATTGCTATGATCTTCTAATCTAGCCTGCATAATGCATGCTCTAAAAATTTACCCTGTAATTTAAACTACCGTGCTGCCCACTGTAATTGGGATATTTGGAAGAAAGTGAAGGTAAGCACTGCAGTGACCGCTCTTCTTTCATTCTGCTGCTAGATTTTGTGTTTGATGCTGGAATACAACATCATCGATAATAATGACACACAACTCCAGATCATCTCTACCCTGGAAAGCACAGACGTGGGAAAGAGAATGTATGAACAGCTGTGTGACAGGCAGAGGGAGTTAAAAGAGCTGGTATGTCGCCCTGCATGCAGTATTGCCATAGCACATTGTGGTCTGTACTCTCCAGAAATGGAGGTACAAAAGAAAGACAAGCAGGGTGTGAAATTCCTGGTTAACAACAGGATGGGAGCAGTATTTGGAAGATTTTACTGTGAATATATATACTGTGGGTTGTTTACTGACGTGTCTTATCCCATACTGTGTTTATGAATGATACTCAATAACCTGCTTAGAATCTATGTGAAAGAATAGAGGTGAAATCCCGCTGTCTTAAGATCTTACAAGTCAGCTTGTCAAATTCTGCCACCTTTTGACATATGAGTAGCAAATGGTTTTAGTGCTCGCCAGCATTTCTTAATGCTTTGACATTCACAGCATTTTACTGAGATGGTCTTTAGGTCTAGTTCTCGGAGGCTAGAGCCTATGAGAAAAAGATCTTTTCCTGATTTTAAAGTCAGGATCTTCAGATTGAAGATAGATCTGCTCTCATTAGCACTTTTTCACCTATGCAAATACACCCAGAGTCTTCCTCTTCCCTCTTTCACATTTATGTTTGTCTTCTTTAACCCCTGCTGCCAGCCTGAAAAGTATATGCTTTTTTTTTTTTTGAAGACAAATTATTTTGTCAGCGGTGCAGTCTCAACCCCTTTGCTATCTTAGCCCAGCATTTTAAGCCTGTTGGCTTTTAAAGTGAAAGTAACCAAGTAGTGGCAGGCTGCATCAGACACGATGCTGCCCCGTGGCACAGAGACCACCAGCTGCGGTTAGTGGATGTCCCCTGGGTGGCAACAGGCCTGCATCTGGCACTCAGAAAAAAATCTGTCCGTGCAGAAAAAAACAGAGAAGAGGTGGAAGGGCTGGCAGGGAGCTTTGTAACCGGAGCAGGATTTGCTTTAGCAAAGAGCTTGCTATGCTTCAGTTGGTCTGAAATGTAGAATGGCAGCTTCTTTGACTAAAATATCTTTTCTCTTGCAGCAAAGAAAAGGTGGTCCCACAAGGTTAACACTGCCATCCAAGTCCACAGTAAGTTAATCATGTCGATAGAAAAACAAGCTTGGTCTTTCCATATTTAAACACTTGATTTATGTTTGCCATGTGGCACAGTGGTTTTGGTCAGTCAAGAGGGGAGCCATTCCGCTTGCTCTGTCAACACGACCGGAGTTTACACAAGCAAGGGCGTATTTCTGCTCTTGGGTTTGCGCAGCAGTTTCCAACACCAGTACAAGCATCAGACTGTCAGATTTATACTGGTGTGCGGATTTGGAATTTACAATGGGAACTAACGGTGGATTTGGGGACAGAGTACTGCATTAAAAAGCAGACTTCACAATGGCCGGTCCTGGATCTTAGACATGAAAGTCTGAAAGACACCCATCGTCGTTACAGTTCAGCCTGGTGTAAGCCCAGACTTAACTTCACTGAGGCCAGGTAACAGTCCTGGATGCAGTTTGGATCTAGAAGTTGCAGTGAAATCTTTGTTAAGTTAAAAGACCAAGCTTCAACATTTGCTCTGACTGAAGCCTTTGTGTCTCATAAGGATACACATGCAAAGAAAATTTCTGTCCTAATGTCTGGATAAATTTTTCCCAGAGTGTGTGAAGCAACACTGCCACAAGAGCCCAGCAGCTTGCCAAACAAACAGAAACTTCTCTGTGTGGTTCTCTGTTACTGTAAACAAGCAGCTTCATTGTGCAACTCTTGCTGGTTAACAGTATCGGTGACACCACTGCAGCGGATTGCAGGCTGAGTCGTCAATAATCTTGCTTATCCATCTGTTGTTTGCTTTCAGGATGCAGACCTGGCCCGCTTGCTAAGCTCGGGATCCTTTGGAAATTTGGAAAACCTCAGCCTGGCCTTTACCAATGTGACAAGTGCTTGTGCTGAGCACCTCATTAAACTGCCTTCACTCAAGCAGCTGAACCTGTGGTCAACTCAGGTAAGGGCTTTGCAGACTGAAACTCAGAGCACGAATCAGTGCTGACTAATTCTGAAATTTCACATTACTTCAGCGCAAGAAGAGTGTGTGAAGAGGCTGGCTTAGAGCGAGTTTGCCCTCATGCTGGTTTTACAGGGCCTTTCTATGGTATAGCTCATCTTGGAGGCTGGTTTTTCTTTTTTTTTGTTTGTTTGTTTTTGTTTTAATTATAAAAGGGTTGCTGCTACCTTGGGTGGAATGTTCCAGTTAGGTGTTGTTGATACTGTGTATTTTGCAGTACACGTGCTGCAGTTCATCTGAGAAGTGCTTACAACATCACCCATCTAGGATGAAAAAAATGATGCTGTGCAGCTCATCTGGAGCAAAAGAGAGAGTCTGTGCAGCGTAGGCAGTGAATTGCCCTGAATGCTGATCAACTAGAATTTCTTTAAAAACAACAGCAACAAAAATAAACTCAAATAATGAATAGAGGGGAAACTATAATGAGAACATGTTTATTTTGTAAGCAAAAAGTTAACTGGACAAATTACTCAGCTGTTGATTGAAAGAGCTTTTAAAGTTAATTTTTTCTTTTGCATTTCCCTGCTGGTTTTGGTCTCTGAGGTTCTCCACTGAATAGGTTTTCCCCATTTTCTGTTAGCACCTATTTGCAGTGCCCGCTGAAAATATGATTATCTCCAGTGCAGCCACAAAAAGCAGTGTTTTTTTTTCCACTCAAATGTCATGCAAATATCTTGTTTTGTTTTCCTAACTGCTTTTGTATCCCAGAAGTTTCCTCTTTTTGTGTGGGGAATGTGAAGTAGAATCTGATTGCTTGCTTGTTTTAAGACTGTCATGTATCTCCTCCAGATTTGTCCTAACAATGTAACTCTTGGGTTTGGAAACTTCTTGCTCAAAATGAGTTTGATTTCATTGGATAAAGAGCCTGCTTTTTGTCTGATTTTTTTTTTTTTTTATTAGTAAGTTAAAAAAAAGGGTTTAGATTCCATTTTATTTTGTGATATCCTGGTTTCCATTAATCTAGAGTTTAGAAACAGCAGAAATGAAGTGGGTCAATAGAACAATTACCAATCAATAGTACATTGTTCTTGAGACCAAAATAGCTAATTAATACCACTTGCATTATGCTTTTTTTTAATTTTGTGATGTGGTTGGGAACTGGCTGAGACTGCCATAACCATTTTGTATAGCCTGGGTGGGAGCTCTCTCATACAAAGTCCAGACTTCAAAGGCACCATTCTAATTAAATGATGGCCTGTGGTTAAGTGCGCACAAGTCACTTAATTTTTCTGTTCCCCGTCTGCAAAACGGGGATAAAACTATTTGCTTTCTCTCCTATCATTTGAGATTGCGGTAAACAATCCGAGTGTGGCTTTGAGGGCTCGTCGGCAAACCTCATTTAATGTGCCCCGTTTGTCCTGAGGTACTCGCACACGATGTTTGTGCCTTGTTTGCAAACAACTCTGCTTGTGCCCCACAGTTCGGAGACGCAGGGTTGCGGCTTCTGTCTGAACACCTCACCATGCTGCAAGTGCTCAACCTGTGCGAGACTCCGGTCACGGACGCTGGGCTGCTGGCACTGAGCTGTAAGTGTCCCAAAGAAGCTACAGAGGAAAATTGTTGTGGGTTCGGCGGAATTCACGTGGGCTCGGACAGAAGATTGATTTCTTGGCTGCCACAGCGCTGCTTCTGCAGGGATTCAGGACAGGCCGTGGTTGTCTGTGGGTTTAGCCTTCCCCCCTCCCCGCCCGCTCAGGTGCAGGCAGGGGAAGCAGGACGGTGATCTGAGCCCGACGGTGCTGAGCCGCCTCCTGTGGGCTTTGTTGTTCCAGCCTGTGCTCTAGCTCTTGCCTCTGACTTCACTGACAGCACTTGTCTCCTTCTCACGTGGTGTCCTGTGGCCCTGGGACTTCCCAGCTTTTTTCGCACACCCTCCTGTGGGTGTCCTCTCTGGGTGGGGGTCTGACCTTTTGGCGCAGGAGGGGACGATTGCAAAGCCATGTAGCAACTTACTAGTGCGTTGAGCAACTGTGCGCAGCAGGTTTCATACCCTCTCTGGCATCTTTTGTTCCTTCTTTTTGGGGAGGTGAAACTCTCGCTATTCTTTATTTAAATAGGGCAAGGCAGAGCGGGGCCATCTGAGCAGCGTTCAGGATTCCCCTGTGCACCGAGAGCTGCTTGACATGCCAGAACGAGACCCTTTCCTACGTCCAACAGTGTATTATAAACCTCGCCTGTTGGGTTTAAGAGCCTCCTTTAACAGGCTTGATCCTACACAGACGTGCCAGACAGGCCAGTAGTTATGGCTCATCTTAGGAAACTATTCTGCTAACTACTGGAGCCTAAAATGGAAGCGGGGGCAGGGAGGGGAGAGGGAGCACTGCTGGATCAGCGTGGCCCCTGCGTGCACCACGCAGAGCACTGAGAACGGGCACTGTTCAGAATAATGTGCAGGAAACTGATTATGAGAAGTTGCCTCAACTCCTTTGAAGTCAGCGGACTTAAGCATACGCTTAATGGCCCTTCCTAAATAGGGACTTTTTCCTGGATGAGGGCCCAAACAGCTGTTTATCCATTCCTACTTCTATATTTTACACTATTCAGCTTTTTCCTGAGAGCGCTGCACATAGTCATGTCTTGTTTATGCTTTGGCCTACTGTAAGCCTGGTATTTTAAGAAAAAGCAGCACGATCATAAATAATCTGTATGTTTTCTCTTTTAGCCATGAAGAGCCTGTGTAGTTTAAATATGAACAGCACCAAACTTTCAGCAGATACCTACGAAGATCTCAAGGTATTTCTGAATTGCATCCCCTAAAGATGAGTAGTAACTGGCGGAGGAGGACTTGCAGATTTAGCCAGTGCATGGTGCTAGTGCCTAGTACAGGGAGAATGGACTGTGTAGCGTGAAAGTCATCTAAGAGGGTGAAATGGGTCACTTTGGGGAGATAATGACCGAAAACAGCATTCTGAGGTTGCTGGCTTTGACGGACGCAGGAAACATTTATTATGTGGAGTGGATAAGTATGAGATGGAATCAGAAACTGATTCTTTTCACCAGTGCTGTTAACAGTCAAGGTTTCATAAACAGATCGTTTCCAATGAGGATAGACAGACAGGCAAAATCGAGTGCACGTCTCCAGAGCCACGTCCTGTGCTGCGACCAGGACCGCAGGTAATGTGGGTGAAGAGCATTACGGAGCTTTGATTCAGAGGGCACAGGGAGAATTAAAAGCGTTGAGGGAGGTGCAAGTTTATCTTGACACCTCTGGGACAGCAACTGGGCTTGATACAGAAGCACCTGCACAAATGCCCAGTTCCCGAGTTTGACATTCAAGACATCTGGGGTTACCGTGTGTGCTGTGAATTTACAACCACTTCAGCAAAATGGTGTAAAGAAGGAGAATGTAACTGTGGGAGGGGAACGGCCCCAGGTGGTTTCAGACAAAGGCAGCCTGAGATGCGCTGGCTTTCATGACCTCGTGTGGCCTTTTGTCTTCACTCTGGTGTTGCATGAGTCGCATGTCCCGCAGCCTTACCTTATAAACCCAGGCGCAGAAACAAGATGAAACTCAACATCATGTTCTCTTGTGTGCTGATGCCTGAGGTTGTGCCAGGTTTAGTCAAAAAGGTCACAGCCTTGGGTTGAGTTTCGAACTTGAGGCAAGTCCTGAAACTGCTCTGCTTTCAAAATTCACTGCGAACGTGGATCTTCGGTTCTGGCTGTGGAGCCAGGGCTCCCCCAGGGACTCTGTTGCAGTGCTGCTAGCATGGATTTTTCAAGATCAAGATTTCAAAACTTGTGTCACAATTGTATATGCAAAGAAGTCGTCCTTGGAATTAACAGCTGGCTTGCAGATGGGTTCACACAATGGAGCTTGTATCAGGCCCCAAGCGTTTACAGGCAATCAAGTTCAATGCTGTATTTGGGCCAGGGCTCTGAAATTAAGTCTATTGAAAGGCTCCCCCAGTCCTACCCCTGCTTCTGAGCCCCTTTGCCACTAACTCTCTACCCAAACTGGGATTTTCCTAACCGGTTCCCTGTGCTCTGGTATTGCGTTAACAGTCCTTCCCAGCAACGCCAGAAAGCGACTTGCCAGGGCAAACAGCAAAACTGGCTGTGAGCAAAGTCCCGATGATTGCAGAAAATTAAAAAAGCTGAGAAAACAGGCGTGCGTCACTTTTTCCCCTCTCACCTCTTTCATTGAAATTTATCTTCGTGGCCATTTTTTGAGAGCTCTGTGTGTGTTCGAAGGGAGGGTAATAGTTTCTTTCCCTGGGGCGCATGGTTGTAGGTCTGTTGAGAACAGCTCAGACATCAAAGAACGTATTTTTGATACAAATCTTTCCTTCTTCTCCCCTTGGTCTGCGAGAGTGTTTGGGGCACAAGCCAGTGATGACATTTCCTCTCTGCTCCATCCCCCACCCCACTAAACACGCTTGCACACACAGACACCCACATATGTACCAGGCAGGCTGAACCAGACAATAAATAAACACCCACTACTGAAGTCATTATTGCCTAACTGAAAAATTATTTGCTGGCAGTGTCTGTAGGATTATGACTAGCTCTTATCAAAATATGCGTGCACATAAATCAAGCAGTGAGGTAATAATGACTCTTAGAAACTTCCAACTCCTCAATTATGCCCTAGCCTAATTAAACGTGTTTATTTGTTTTGAGAGAATTAGCCGTACAATTATGGTCAGAGAGCATGGAAACGGGACCAGCAAGTAGGCACAGTGCAAACAGCCGATTCCCATCTGCCTCGCGCAGGGTAATTCAGGAACAATATGTCCAACCGCGGTGGAGTTATGGAAAGGAGACCGCAGAGACACCAAAAGTTGCTGAGGCGCTCTGGATTTTTGTAACGCATGGAGGGGAAAATCGAGCGATGGCTTCATGCGCAGGCTGGGGAAGGAGCGTATGGCTGGCTGCTGCGGTTTGAATCCGCCGCCTTCACTGCTGGAGTCTTGGCAAACAAATTTTGCTAAGCGTTTGTATAAAAAATAAAGACTGGGGTCCGATCTGGACCTGAACGCTGCTGCATGGGTTGTACTAGAGCCACTAATTTTTGCTGCAGGTGTGACGTAGTTTTGTGTGTCGGTAGAAGCTCAGCATCTTGTTCCTTCCTTGCCACGTGAACACTTCGGCTGGCTGCTGGACCCGGCACTGGTCCTCCGCAGGGCTGAGGTCGTAGCGCATCTTGCTGCAGTTTGTGGCCGCTAGATCGATCTTCCCGGTTTGCTGACGGTACAGATCTGATGGGAACTTTCTCCCCGAGTCCTGAACACGTGACACTAATTCTGACCTTTTCTCACCCTCCCGCGCAGGCTAAACTCCCCAACCTGAAGGAAGTGGATGTCCGCTACACCGAAGCGTGGTGAACTGCCTCCGACGCTTCTCTTTTGCTTCTTACGAGAAGGAAAAGATTTTTAAAGCAAACAGAGAAAAACAAACCGGAAAATAACTTTTGGCTAATACCTGTAGAGCAGCCAGTCCTGAGACTTGATGGCAGGAGTCACGGTTGTGGGGTAGAGGAGTGGCGTTGTGTGTATCAAGGGGGAGGGATGGGGCAAGCCTGGACCCGGCTGGATTCTTTCAGCTTTGTGATTTCGGAATCAACATAATTTAAATCGAAAAGGAGGAGGAAAAAAAAAAAAAAAAAAAAAAGAAAGAAAAAGAAAGGACTTTGTAGCAGCAAGAGGATTATAAAGAGGAAAAAAACCACCTTTGTGGATTTTATTTGCCTTTGTGTTTTATGCCGTGTGGAGGAAAAAAAAAAAAATCATTTGTCATTATTTACCTGGGTTTTCTTGGCTGGCACCCATCCAGTCAGAACTCCTCTTTCACCAGTTTTGCTTCAGAAAATCAAACTTACGAAAATCTCAAGAGAAGAAAACCAAAACCAATATGATTTTCACCTCCTTCCATGTCCTTGCAGTTGTTATGCAAAGTAATTTTGTTGTACATAAGATTTACATAATGCACCTATTTAAGAAAATGGTTCACAAATAACAGGTCTGGGACCTGTGTTTTATTTATGAATTGTTAATTCTTTTACCCTTTTTTTGCGTATAGTACTGTATAAACTAGTTTGCTGTCTTGTTGTTATTATTATTTTTTTTTAAAGGAATTGTCCTCTTTGAAGAATTGCCTTTTAGTAATGCATACTGTATTATACTCCCTCTCTGTCACAACATTCATCGCGTTGTCTTTTTGATTTCAAAATGCCTCAGATGTTATCAAATAGGAAGGAAAATACCTATCAAGGGGGGTATGGTTGTTGGGGGAGGGGGTGCAGGGCTTAATAAAAGTCACATTTCCTTCCGAAGTCTGAAAACTTTCTTTAGTCTTTTCAACCACGTCAGGTTTCAACACGGGAGCTGGGGGAAAGGCATCCTTTATTTTGGCAATGGGGTATTCGCAAAACACTGTAGATTTTACAACTTGCCTCGGTTGTTTTCTGTTTACGTCCGATATTTCAAAAAGAGGGGAAAAAAAAAAAAAAAAAGCTCTCCCTCCATTTTGTGCATCAGCTTTTTCTATTGCCCCCCCGCCCTCCCCCCCTCCCCCTACCTGTTCTGTGCACGCATTGTTCTGCATGTTCCTCTGGGGAGACTGAAAAAAATCGCGGTGTTGCTGATCCGATAGCTCTGACCTGTCTGTAAATGTGACTGCTACATTTTTCAAATTCCACAATTGCTTAGAAGATGATTTTTTTAAAATTGTGGTTTCTTTTATAACTACGCTGTTGACTTTTACTTTTTTTTTTCAGAATGAGCCTTCATTGTACAGAGCTGCTTATTTAAAAAAAAACAACAACAAAAAAAACAAAAATAAGTTTTTCTTCTGTTTAACACCTTTATTTTATTCTTCAGCACCTCAAGGTTTCACATACAGCCAATGTAATTTTTTATATATAAATATATATATTTAATCTTATTCAATGGAAGCCAAGCTTTTGGTTGTGTTTTTTGTTTGTTTGTTTCTGTTTTTTTTAAACTTTGTTGCTGTGTAGACAACCCCTACCCAAATCATGGGGTGGTTTTTTTTCTGTTTTTCTTTTTTTCTTTTTTTTTCTTTTTTTTTTTTTTTAAATAAATGAAACAGAAATTGAGTCTTAACTCACATGGTGTGCCAGGTTTCACCCCCCCCCCCCTTCAAATCCCAAACTGTATGAGGATGCAGTATGGGAAGAAAGAAAATGAGGAAAAAAAAAATAAAAGAAGAAAAATTATGCCAACATTTTCCTTAGCACTGTTGCTTTTACCAATGGTTTACTACTACTGTTCTGTAGCTGTGTACAAAGAGATGTGAAATAATTTCAGGCAAAAATAAACTGTAAGTGAATATCTTTTAGCTGCGTGCTTTGTGTTTCCTTTGAAGGAACCTTTTGCAGGCCCGATGGCGTGAGGATGGTGTGGGAGGCGCAGAGGCTGGAGCTGGAGGACGATGGCTTTCTGAGGACGGTGTCCCCAAGAGCCACGGTGTCCCCAAGAGCCGCCCTCTTGCCGCTCGCTCGGTGCTGCTGCTCTGCTCCCCACACGTGCCTCAGCGCTGCTCTGTTCCCCGTTTGCAAACCGGGGGGACCAGCAGGCAGCCGCCTGGGTGTCTTCCACCAGTCACCAGGTTTTGAGGCACCGTCACCTCAAGGGGACGAGGAGGAGGAGGACAGCTGCATCTCTGCGCGTCTGGTTCTTGCATCCCTCCCCGAGACCATTTATCTGCACCGTTCCTAATCCGGCACGGGCTCAAGGAGTTCTTTGCACTGGCCATCAAAAGAGTTGCATTGGTGGGTCTTTTTTTGTGCTGGTTGCCTGAAGTAGGCAGTGCTGGGAACACTGGGGCATTTCCAGACTGGAGAGGGGGGGCTCCTGGATCTTCAGGTGCGTTTCAGGGCAGCGTCCAAAGGGAAGGATCTGCTGCGTTTGCGTCCTGCTCGCTGTCCTTGATGAAGCCTGCCGCTGGGTGGGCTGCATGCCAGCGGATAAAATCCAGCTGGAACTTCGCAACTCTGCGTCGATCGTCTAGGCAATTACTAAACTTCTTTAGCTTTTAAACAAATGGGCCCCGCTTGAAACCAATTCCTGCAGCTGTTCTGAGAGCCACCTTCGTCATGTATGTTACCTGGCTCCTGTGCTCTCTTTTTTATCTGTGTTTCTGTCCTATTCCGCGAGACTTTAGGAGATGGGAAGACAAAAGCGTTCGTACGGTGTTTCCAGCCGCGGTAAGACGTGCTCACAGGACGGCCCTTGATAACGAGAATAAACCGTGCCGTTATTTTTCCCCCCAGTGCAACGCAGCAGCTGTAGCTGCGGCTGTCAGGCTTTTCAAGTCTTTTCCCCTTGAGCCAGTTACTGCTGTGCTTGGGCTGTCCTCCCCTGGCCGCGGCAGGGACTTCACAAAGCCTCTCTGGCCCCTGAAGAGCCAGAAATATTCCCGTGATGCTGCATGAGGGAGTGAGAAATTGCCCAGGGAAGGAGAGCTTTGGGCCTGGCTGGGATCAGGTAGAACATCTCTGCCTCCCGCGGGGGATGACCCCCGGCAGCCTGCCGTGGCGGGTGGGCTCGGCAGCGGTGGAAGAAGCTCAGACATCCACAGCGTGTTGGTCTCATCCTCGCGCCACGTGGGTGGCCGGGAGCGAGCGGGGAAGGGGCGTGGGGGCACCCCCCTTCAGCCTGCGGGTCGCCCCGTTGGGCTTCGTGCCCTCTCCTGGCCCAGCAAACGCTCGTCCCTGTGGTGGCAGCCACAAAACGGGAGCGAGCTCGAAGGTGAGGGCCGTGCTGTTAAATAAACGGGGACTTGTGGGCTGTGTCACCTCGTGGGGGCCACCTCGGTGCCAGGGCGGGTGGCCTTGGCCTCCAGCCTGCGGCAGCTACGAGCCGGCGTGGTTAGGCGCCCCCGGGGCTCGGGTCGCACCGGGGGCTCTCCCGTCGGTCGCAGGAGGGGAGGATTAGACGGGGCGTGGGAAGAGCTGCCGAGCTTGTGCCCAGGAAGGGTTTTCTGAGGTTTTTTCTACTGCAGCACTGGGGCTCGTGGGGGTCCGTGGTGGTTTCACCTGGGTGACGGTGCCTTTCTGCCTGCCTTTCAGCTGCTGCCTGCTGCTGATCCGAGCCGTGCGGGAGCTGCCGGACTGCGTCGGGGAGGTTACTGCAGCCCCGTCTTCCCGGGGACTGTGAATACCGGGGCTGTCCAACCTGCAGCTTTCGGCTTTCAACCCAAACCAGCGCGAGAGCTTTGATACAAGCCCAAAGAGCACAAAGCCGCAGCGGTGCCTTGGTTCAGGAGCAATTTTCTCACGTCCTTGTTAAAACCCTGCGGTTGTCCTGCCTTCCTATCGCTGCTTCCACTGCTCGCGGCTACGTTGTGAGTTTCAGAAGACCAAACACAGAGTGAATCTCACAAAGTGCCAGTTGCCTCCGCTTTCCTGGCTGGGTAGGTGCAGCTTTCCTGGCTGGGTAGGTGCAGCTTGTATGTTACTCAGAGAGTAAAATACATGCCTAAAATCCTGACAATTAGGCGTGGATTTTCTCGGAGGGGAGTGCTGAAACAGCTGCTGACCTGAAGCGTTGTCTGGTTGTATTCTTACCAGGTAAGAGCTTGGTACATTATCTTCATGGGGTCCTTTCACACCAGGTGGAGCCCGGGTTATCTGCAAGCCCTGTCCGTGAGGACCTGAGGCTCCGTGCCTAACGCTGGTCCTGGGACCTCACGGGGGAGGTGTGGTGGGTGGTGGCACCAGGGCAGACGTGGGGCACCTGGGCTGCCCTCAGGACAGGTCTGCAGGTTGCTCAGTGCCCTCTCGAGGTCTGTGGGTATCATGACCTGAGAGATGGCTGCGTGTCCCCAGCGTGGGCAAGCCTTGTCAACGGGCTTTGAGCAGGCCTTGTCCCTGTGTCAGGGCCACCACTGCCAAGCAGGGAGAGGCTCCATGTCTGAGCCTCAGCACTGAGAACAAAAAGATATTCTTCACTCCTTATGCTTCCCAGGGAGCATCGAGCCTCTATTCAGGTAAAGTCCTCTTGGAAATACAGCGGGAAGGTCCAAAGACCTTGCTGGCAGATTGGTTTAAGGCCTGGACGCCGGGTAGCCATCCCCAAATGCAGTAGAGGTAGGCAAGAGTGAGGATGGGCTCAAAAGCGAAGGGTGGATGCCAGCGCCACCCAAGACTGCTGTCCTCTGGACAACAGCAGGAGCTGGGGCTCTCTCCATCTTCAGGATTTCCACTCCCCTGATGTCTGGGAGCAGGAGTAACCTCCCGTCTCATGTGTATGAGGATTTCTAATCTGGAACAGAGCTCCTTGAGACTTTCTACGTGTCTATAAGCAATCAGAGCAGAGTGCTACCATCATTCCCACGCTGAAGGCAACGCTGACCTCTCCCAGCCTCTGTAAAGCCAACCAGCTGTACCCATTAGAACACATCACTCAACTATATTGCTGTGTTTTGAATTTTTAATTATATTTTCCAACTAAATAGAGTACACGTATCTCAAAATGCTTGCTTTAAGCAGATGTTACCATGCAGGGTTTTTTCCATTCTCTTTTCTATTGACTGGGGCAAATCTTAAGTAAATATTTGAGTTGAGCCATTTTTTATTAATAACAGAACTTGGAATATCCTTTTTGCCAGTGATATTAAACACATAGGTATTTGTCCTGCTAGCCTGGTACCTGCTTTTTTTATTGTTTTTTTTTAGGCAATCTCACTTTTACGTTTTTCACCAACCAGCTCAACAAGTACTGTAATTTATTTGTAATTTTAAATTGGGCCCTATCAGCTTTTAAATATATGCATACACTAACCTCACAGAAGTCCGCTGGTCGTGAATGAACCTTGTTGGCACAGCCCTGCCGATGCCAATACGTGTCCTTTTCCTGCCGATCTCTACAAAGGCCTGTGTATCAGAACGTAGCTCCCAGCTCGTGTTCGGTTCATTACTAGCATCGAATTGGTCTCAACACCTAAATTAACCAGTTTGCTTCACAGATCTGGCAGTTGATATAGTAACCAGTTTCTTGTTAATGTTTGTTCCAGCTGGGATATAATATCAAACATTAATCCTTAAATTTTGCTGCAGCATACATTTGAAGTTGAATCGTTTGCAGCAGGTAACAGAGACACTGTTAAACCTCAGTCTCTCCCACCCAGAATCTCCTGGGTTTGCCTGTGCCTTTACTACAGAGTCAGTGCCTTTGTATTAAACTACATGCGGTTCTTTTAAAAAGAAACGTTTGCTTTGAATACAGGGTCAGAGACCTGCTGACTGTCTCGCTTTTATTAAAGTGTTGCTAGTGTCTTTGGTATGCGGTATACCTAGTTATATTTAAAATATAGAAACCTTGGCTTAGGGATACTTTTCTTTCCATATTTTACC
This sequence comes from Falco rusticolus, assembly GCF_015220075.1. Classification (NCBI taxonomy): domain Eukaryota; kingdom Metazoa; phylum Chordata; class Aves; order Falconiformes; family Falconidae; genus Falco; species Falco rusticolus. The sequence goes on along the minus strand of NC_051201.1, from coordinate 5,432,903 downwards.
AATTATGATGACATTAAGGATAACTAATGTTACTGACTCATTTGCCAGGTGCTTTGAGATCTTGCAGTTAGGTTTCGTAATTTACTGCTGCGCTGAGAGGCAGGGTTGTGAACCTTGAAGGCTCCAGAAACACATTTATCAGGAATGCTTTGAATTTCATTTTAAGTATCAGGACGTTAAAAAGATGCAAGTTTTGGTTGATTGTTGCTTATAAAGGAGAAAAAGTACCGTCGACTAGGATTTTCTGTTCTCTGATCCTATTTTACCAGCCATCTCCCTTCCACGTGGCGTTTTCTCCAGCCGTGATGGATGGGATGAGGAGTGGCAGGGCTGGGTGAGCATCCCCACGCCTGCATGCCCAGTGCTGGGCAGGTGAGGCCCATGTAGATCTCCTTCCCAGTAAGGAAAAGAGCAGGTCCCACCCTGCACAATGGGCTGGTGTGGGAGCAGGATTTGTCCAGTGTACCAAAAAAAAAAAAAAAAAGCAGAAAAAAAAGCAGACCTTTATAAAAATCCCAGCTACAGCTAAAACAACAGTTCCCCATGACTCAGGGAGAAGGGCTGTGTGTGAGGAAAAGCCAGGCTCAGCTGTAACCTTACTCCTGCCCTGTCCATTAGGTGAAATGCTTGTTTTAACATCGCAGTGAACTGGGTAACATGTAGAATATTTTTGGCTGGAACAGCCTGACCCAGACTTCTGCAATGGCCCGCTATTAACAGCAGTAGTCCTGATACGTGGAAGTTAAAGGAGGCTCCAGGGGAATCGAGGATCTGTCTGACGGGATCATACCTATCCCTGGGACTGGGGCTGGCAGAGGGCTGAGCCTTCTCGCTTGAGTCTGGTGAGGAAGCCAGGTCCCACTCCCTTGCAAACTTTTTCTTCAAAAAACCCATGCTGGCTGTCATTTGAAGAGGGATTTTTGGTTTAGTGCAGGGGGGACACTGTGCTGGTGCAGGCATGGAACTCGGCCGAGTGCCAAGGGCAGAGCTCAGCCTCCACCGCCCAGCCGGAGCCGCGAGCAGCCATCAGATGCTCACACCAGGCATTGCATCCCTTGCGGAGACATCGGATTCCCACCTTGGTGGATCCATCTGACTCCTGCTGATGGGGAGGTGAGCGGCAGCAGCTCCGCTGTAGCATGTTGTGCTCTTGCGTGGCAAGAGCCCCAGATGCCATCCAGGCAGGTCTGCCAGCATGAGGCATCTCCTCGGGTATGAAGCCTCTCCCCAGGTCACTTCCTTCATGTTTCGGGAGCTTCCGCACCAACTTCCCTGGAAATACCATCAGTTTACGAGGACAGGGGAAACAGGTCAGGGGGCACAGGGCAGAAATACAGCCCCATCCCACTGCTGCCGGTGGTGGGGCTCCCCACCACCCCCACATGATGCCGGGAGGGGGCTGGGGCTGGTGGACATCCGTGGGTGCTGATGCAGGCCCTGGCAGCAGGGTCACCTCCTGAGAGAAATGAAGAAATAAATTTAAAAATACCTAAACCAAGGGGGAAAAAGGAAAAAAAAAAGAAGAAAAAAAAAAAAAAAAAGAGAAAGAAAAAAAGTTGCACTTGAGGTTAACGCTGCTGCAGAGCTGATGACATCAATGTTGCCATGGCGACAAAATCTTCACTTAGGTATGGTGAGCGCCCTGAGCTTGCGGCTGCCAAGGAAACCCGCCCGAGCTCCGGCACACAGCCACCACTGCAGCCCTGGGGCCTTCCTCCTCCTCCTCCTCCTCCTTCTTTTCCTCCTCACTCTGTCCCCCTGCCCAGGGGCTCTGGGCTGCGCCCTGCTCCCCATCCCTTATGGAAGTTAGTTAGTGAATTCTTCCAATTTTTGTCCCCGCTGCATTCTCAGCAGCTCCAGCGTGTCCCAGGGATGACGAGGGCGAGCTGCCATCCGCAGGGACGTGGGGACGTGGCTGCTCTGCCACCGGCCATTGCTGGCACCACGAGTCACCTCCCATCTACTGCTGGACTCCGGTGTCTTCATGGAGCCCCAAACCAAGCTGTTGGCCTCCACCTGCTCATGAGTAAAGTTACTGTGGTTTTGGGGGCCTGGTGTGGGTCAGCACGGGGTTCATGGGCTGCGGGGAGCCTGGCCAGGAGTGGCCCCGGGGCAGCGAGCGGCTGGGGGGGCGACCCGTGGAAGAGCACACAGGTGGGACATTCAGGTCCCTCCAGGGCTTGAAATGGAGCACAAAGCAACCTGCCTGCAGCCATTTCCTAGCTGGGGGGCTGTGCCACCGCAGCACAGGCTGCTTCTGCGGATTTTTTTCCCTGTGATTCAGGTTAAAAGCCTGTGAGTGCCCTCGGCACCAGGGACCACCCCCCAGGGAGCATTAGGGGAATTCATGAGACGAAGCGACAGTGTTTATCACCCCCCTGCCGTGTTTCCTCTCCCGTCTTCATCAGTATCGATGAGAAACTCCTCGTAAAGTTTGGTTATTGCCTTGAAATCCACCGATTTCAGACAAGAGCAGTCATTAGCCACCAGAGTGGATCCATGGGCTAACGAGCAACGATTGAAGTGAAGGAAGAATGCTTGGCGAGAGGTTTTGGTCTGAACAAAGCCCTGATTTCGGTGCTACGCTCAGCTGAAGCCAAGCCATAGCCTGGCCAAGTGTGAGTGTCCTGACCAGTGCTCCCGCAGTAGCTTTGACAGCCCAAAAGGATCCCAAAGGCCTCCCCAGCATCACGGAAGGTCATCTGGTAGCTGCTGGCTGCGGGGTCTGTCCTGCCATGAATTCACCTCCAGTGCAAAAATATAATTCAAATCCCACGATAGCTGGTGGGAAAGGTTCTTTTTTTAACGTATTTTAAGTCAGGCCTGAGTGGTTATTGAGCAGTCTGGGGATTTTTGTTTGGTTTTGGTTTTTTTAACTGGATATTGCGTACAGGCTTAAAGGCTCCAGTGATTTATCGTGGCAAATGATGCCACCACATCACTTCAAATGCGGCAGCCCCAGCCCTGTGTGGCCCCAGCGCAGACCCTCCGGTTGCCCATGTGTGCGCTGAGGTACCGCTCTTGCTTTTATTTTAGAACTTGAGGATTTGGATCTTGGTCAAGCTGTTGTTGTTCCAGAATAAAAAAAAATGTGAAAAGAAAACCCAATCTGTCTAAAAGAGAAACAGCTGCTGGCATGTGAGACACTGCTGGCTTTCAGGCTTCAGGGTCTGCGATTAACCAGGCTCCGAGTCGCGCCACTGCCCGAGAGCGTAGCCGAGCTGATCCAGTTGCTGGAAAGGGAAGGGAAGGGAAGGGAAGGAGAATCTCAGCAGCAGCATGGCACGGCAGAGCTGCCAAGACCCGCGTGGCACGTGGGAGCCAGCCTGCCACCGGCGGGGAGCCCCCACCCCGGGCACGCTGCAGGGCCGGTGCCTGAGGGTGAGCATCGCCTCGTGCCAGTATTATTTTTTTTTTTTTGCGGGGGAAAGGCACAATTTACCAGGAGGCAGAACCACAGTTCAAGGAAAGCCCAACCTGCTACCTTTACATAAAAATCCAACAGTTTTGCCCTAAAATTACCATTTTATTATACAGCTGTGGTAGGAGCAAAGGTGATTAACTAATAGCAAATCTCTGGAGAAAACAAAGGAATGTTTTAGGCCTGAATTTTTGAGACTCATCACGAAACTATTTATATTCATTCAAAATAATTACAAATTTTACACAGTACCAGATCTCCACTACCTGATTTCTGGTGACAAGAGAGGAGTGTAGTCAAGGGGAAGTGACTCATGGCTGCCTGTGGTTGAAATTAATGAGATATTTATCTGGAAACATTCCTGTCAGCGGCTTTGCTTTGTACTCTGAGTTGGGACAATAGCATGGAAACCATCGCTGTCCGCGGTGCCCTCGCTGCGGTGGTTGCAGGGACTTGAGGGATCAGCTCTGCTAATCGTAGGATCAGGTGAGGGATGGATTTTAAAACCAAAAAAGCCCATTCTGAATGTTCAGGCCAACTTGCTGCAGAACACAGCCCAGTTTGCTCCCTAATTCCCACGATAACCCCACAAGCAGTATTCACTGGCGAGAGGAGGGAGAAAGGACGTGATGAGGAAAACCAGCATTCAGCTGTGGCACCTTGGGATGGGACTTACTTTTTGTACTTAATTCTTTTGTTTGCACATGCCACAGAAAGCCCTCTCACATCCTGCATTATCTTTTCTGTAAGCAAGGGCTCTTACAGGAGAGCCTGGCTTTAAATATACACGGAAGAGAAATCCTTCTGCTGCCTGCTCCTGGAGTTACCCAGCCTGTCACCTTCCCGGAGAGAAACAGCAGCGACTGTGTGAGCAGAAGGCTGTGTTTTCTGAACCGCTTCAAAGCCCTTCCCTGCCAGCCAGATTATTGATCAAGGGGAAACGTCGGCATTTCAGAAGCTTCCCCAAAAAGGCACGGAGCCTGCTCAGCTCCCGTGCGTCACTGGGGCTGTTTTTATCTGTGGATTTTCCAGCGTGTTTAGCAGAGCTGGGTTGTCCAGGAGGGACCCTGGCAGAATCTCCCCACTGAGTGACTCACGCTCGCACATCATGGGAATACGGGCTGGCTTCAACATACTGCACTTTTCAACTCTGATTCATGCCACCCCAGGAGAGTAAATAAGGCAACTCCACACACATCTCAGCTGTGACGAGTTGCCTTCACACTGAAAAGGTGTCGGGGCAAGTGACACTGCCGGTGAATAGTGTCACCTATAACTTAGCCAGCAATTTCCTAAATAGGGCAAAATGTCTCCTTGCACGTATGCCCTGAGTCTCGTCGCAGCGCAGGGTACCTGCCATCCTGCACGTTGCAGGGCATCTTTACTAAACCGAAGGCACTGGGCTAATTTCAGTGAGCTTTGTAGCAGGTTTGCTGAAGCCTGGGGACATTCATTAGCAATCTGGGGTTGTCACTTTTCAGGCAGACCATGCCTCCACAGATTGCTTCAGAAGGGTGATTCAAAAAAGCAAAGAGCCTCGTTAATCTGGATGATTCCCAAAAGCAGCGTAAGCCAGGTCACTGCTGCAGAAGGTGTTACTTGATACTGATGTGTTTAGCACCACAGAGACAAAAATCAGGAGCAGATTTTTTTTTTTTTTACCAGGATCTAAACAAATTACATATCAGAAATCAGTTGTTTGGGGAAAATCTCCAGCTGTCATTGCTGTCACCTGAATGATGGTGAGTCATCAAATTACATCCTTGGGTCGGGGAAAAGAGTGGCTGGATAACTAGATGTCTAGTTGCCTGTTAAGCCAGTGAAACAATTCACCTAAAAAGCCTGGTGTACGGGTTAGATGATTTCTTCAATACAATTTCACTCCAATTCTGGCTTGCAGCCTTGGCCAAGAAAGCCCAAGGAAAGCACCCAGGCGCTCCTTACAGCTGGTGTCCAGCCTCCGATTGCAGGCAGGAGCAGTGGGCAGCCCTGCCCACGGTTCGCTCTCGCAGCTCCCGTTAGCACATGACACTAAAACCCCAGTGACTCAGCAGGAATATCTCTGCAGAAATCAAAAGAAGGAAGCCTTAGACATTTCCTGATAGCAGATTGTGAATTTGTGCTTCTTGTTACAGCTTGATCTGTCATTAAGAAGACCGTGTAGGCATTGGTCTGTTCCCAGAGGAAGCTGGATTATGGGTGATTTTTCTTATTGCGGGTTGCTGATGAGAGAGTTGAATGTGCTCTTACACGATTTGGCTGAACAGGGGGGCAAAAGCTATTGAATAATCATTCAATGAATTGGGTGCTTAACTCCCAGTGAATACCAGCTCCTCTGGTTCTTTGCTCCCTTGGGCTTTGATAAAAATCTCAGTATTATCCTCAAACCTGCAAAAGAGAAATATCCATGGCAGCGTAATTAGCGCGTGCTATGCCATCTCTTCTGTTGCTGTAATGTTGTCTTTCTTTCAAAATAAAGAAAGACACCCCCCCTCATTTGATTACATGTTCTGTTCTTTCCTTCAGGCCTGTCAACATGAAGCACAGAGATTGCCTAATCTGTTCTTGTTATTGGATTATGTGACTATGGTACGCTGCTCTGGCTTCTGTCCATAACCCGTCACAACCGGCACCGTGTTTCTGCCCAGCCTCCGAGCACTTCAAACACGGGCAGGTAGGGAAGCGTGTCCTCCCCGCCGTGCCTACCGGGTGCCACGAGTGGCCAGCAAGTACCGGAGCCAGGACGTGTCCAGGACCCAGCCGAGAGCCTGGCGAGCAAAGTGCTGGGTCCCCCGCACCCAGGCCTGTGGCCCCAGGGGGACTTCAGCCAAGCCCCTGAGGCGGAGGCGGGTGGAAGCGTTGGGTGCCCACACCCTCCTCGGCATGCCTGCTGCCCCGCGCAAGCTGGGATTTGTGCGCTGGCACCCTCGCAGCGCTCCCAGTAACCCTCCAGCCCCGGGCTGCGGGATGAGCCAGGCTACGCGGGCGCTGGGGCCCTCCGTGGGATGCCGGCAGCTCCTGGTGGGAGCCGAGCTCCAGACCTTGCACGAGTGCTCCGCTGGCCAGCCGCTGTCTGCTGCCGTCAGGCACAGCTGCAGCCTGCCTGGCTGTGGGGACAGCGTCTTAATCCCACTGCTTCAAAAAAAGAACCAAAAATTCCTTCTCCTGCTGAAGTGCTGTTCAGGGAAGGACAGAGAAGCCCAGCGGTATGGCTCAACGAGGGATGAGAGTTGAGCTTCAGTGATGTTATATCAGATGAATTTATCCTCTCAGCCTTGGTCAAACTGTCTGCATACCTGGTCCCTAAATCATTGTCTGCATTATCTTGTTATTATTTCTGTCTGCCTCACAGAGCTGTTAAAGTCCTGGGCTTAAGAACAAAAAATGCCTCTCCAAGACAGAGTCAGTGCCCTCTCCTGTTGACCGTTTCCCCACGTGCATCCCTCAGCAGCATAGCTGTGTATGCCAGAGAAGGAAATAAGGAGGAAAACTTGGTCCCCACTGGCTTAAGCCTTGAGACACAAGGTACTGTTCTTCCTCAGCCACTTGCAAGGAAATGGCTTGCCACCAAGGTGGCAAACAGCTGAAAAGTAAGATCTGCAGATTGTTGGTATATGCTCTTGGAATGGTCCCTGGCAGTGGGATGGAGGTGTGACAGGGGGCTTAGAAAGAGATGTTTGGATCAAGAGCTCTGCACAAGCACTTCAGTCCTTCGCAGTTTTCGTTAGGTGGACATCTGCAGAGGCCCAGGGTGATGTGTTTTCCCGTTTGCCTGTATCTAAGCAGCTTTGCCTTGGAGGTAACATGGACCTTGTGGGGCTCCTGCACTGAGGCTGACTGCTTCCAGCCCTGGGATCATAACGCATACGTGGGAGAGATTTGAAAAAGGAAGGATTTCAACTGGAGTTTGGTGCTTGTGTTTCTTAGGCACATCCCCACCTAAATTCACCGGCTGCTGAAGGGCGCAGTGCCTGTTTTCTTCTGCTTTCATTTCAGTTCACTTGCTTCATTCCAGCCCCGTCACAGCGGTTCTTGGGCCCAGCCCAGCACTTAGCAGCAGTAGCACAGGAATTGATTTCAGCAGGAGCAGACAATCCCCTAAATTATTAATGTCGATAATGGACAAACCACAGGACACAAGCAAAAATATACAGATGAAAGAGCTGAAGAAGTGAGAGGGTGGCAGCTGGAACCATCAGGGTGATGAGAGAGAACTGGGATAGAGAGAGATGTCCCAGGTGGCTGGGGCCAAGACGGAGCACAAGCAAAGAAGGTTTTGTGCTAATCCAAAAGCACAGAAGTGCACCTCTTGGTGACGTTCCTAAATGCTGTGGGTACATTTGCTGTGTCCTGTCAGGGCTTTATAACCAGCAACAAGCAGCTCACATGCAGAAAGTCCTACATGGCAAAAGACGTGTGCCCCATGCCTGTATTAAAAACCTGCTGGGGGGCCAGGGGGGCAGGGGACATCACTGTGTTGTCCCCATCCCCTGTGAGAAGGTGGCCTTTGAGGTTGCCCCGTCTGTACGACACTGGGTGGCTCCTTGGCAGCCCGCCTGGCACGTCCTAGTTGTGTTTCTCAGAACCCCTCCGTGTTTTCAGCTGATTTGCTTTGACATCAGCAGCCGGCAAGAAGTTCTCTGTGTCGGGGTGCGTGGGAGTGCTATGTGACACCTTAATCATGCTAAACAGGAACACACATTCAGATTTCCTCAGCGTTTCAAAGAAATGTGATTTCCTTTGTGCTGCAAAGAAAGAGTCGATTTGATTGCGACTCTCTGTGGAGATCAGCTCCGGTGCCTGTGAATTAGGGTGCCAGGATCTCATTCTGGGAAAAAAAGGGAGATAAAACATACCAGGCTTTCGTGCTGCAACCGTCAGGGTTAGGTTTCTTGCTGGTAACTGGGGATTGTTTTGAGGAGAGCTGTTTAATTTAATTGGCCAAGGTATCAAGAAATCAGATTCTGTTCAAAAATAAAAATAAAAATCTGTATAGAGTCAAAGCATCAGCAAATACTGTACTAAATCCCAACTTCCCAAACAGTTGTTAATCATTTAGCAAAGACTTCAGAAATGAATTCAAAGTCCAAAAGAGTGGTTCACTGGTTAGTGTATTTCTCCTCCCTGTATGATTGACAAACATTTCATATCTCAGTGAAAACTCAGCTAGCCATGGTTCAGTATAGATTTAGCTGAGCATTTGCTGGCCCAGGTGAGACAAAATAATGACAGGCAAGAGTCATGAGAGACCTTCTAGCACAGGGCCAGGCAGAGAGCGATACGTGCCATAGGGTGGGATTTTATAGCTGGTGTGATATGTGATATGTGGCAAGGCCATTGGAAAAGCTGGATTTGCCTGTGTGCTCGTCCTTCTGACAGCCTTACTCCCTCGGCATGGCTCATCCAGAGGCACAGGACTGCTTGGATGCTCGGCATGAAAGTGCCTTTCATTTTTTATGTGATTTATGAGATAACCTTAAAAACTCTGCGTTTGGTAAATTACTGTGCATAGTAATAAGAAAAGCTCCTGTTGGACCCGATAAATGAATTTGAATGATGATGCTCAGTTTAGAAAATGGCTGTGTTCCTGCTAGATGTGTGCCCAAAACACAGGTCTGAAATGAGGTATTGTCCTGTAACCGCTGTCACGGGGCAGTAAGGCTTTCCATGGGGTTCACCAGGCATGTGATAATTGTTGCTGCCCAACAGTTTTAGTGTTCAGCACTGAATTAACTGTTGCCTAATCCTATTCACATAGCGTGCAAAAAAAGTAGGTCACTCAAGACAGCAGGTATTGCTCAGCTTGGAAATCCACTTTGGCACGTTCACAGTTCAGCAGCTCCTCTGGAGGAAGGGTTACATCCATCGCTACCAGGCTCCTACCCCAGCTGCCTCTTCAGAAGAGCAGCGACCTGCATTCCTCTTTCTCCCCAGTGCAGTGTGAGGGTGCTTTTCCTTTGACAAGTGGACTGCTCCAAGACAGGGAATGTCCCCTTCCCTCTTGAGTTCCAACGATCTTCCTGTTTTAATTGGGCACTAACGATAAGCTCGCCTCGGTCTCATGGGAAACGATGTCTCTGCTGCAAGAGGAAGCTGAACAGAGGATGCATTTCTCCCCTTGTGCCTTGGTCTGCTGTTACTCTGCGATGCTGCAAAAGCCAGGTGCTGCTCTAGAGCAGGATAAGCCCTGCTCCCTGCGGCTGCCAAGGGCCACCGGGCTGCACGGTGGTGTCCAGGGCCCAGGGACAACAGGGTAGTCCCCATGAGGATGGCCCAGGAGCTGGCTGCTGGTAGAGGAGAGCAGCACTGCCCTGGAAAGCGGGATGGTACGGACCAGCACAAGCAGGGTGGGCTTCTCCTGGGAGCCTCTTAAGAGGAGTTCAGTGTTAGATTGACAGCGTTGGATGTTTGTCCACCACGAGCTGCTCTTTCCCACGGTGCTCAGGCACTCTCCTTTGCCTTGCTCAGGGGATTAAGGCAGCTTGCCTGATCAGTTCTTGGCACCCAACCTACCTAATATTTTGTGCTCTGAATCCTGCCTGCTGGGCTGGGGTTAATTAGCCTGGTCATCTGCAGGAAAGCAGACCCAGGCAGGAGTTTTCCACAGCTCCCTCGCAGCTATGGTGCCACACAGCCCTACCCCCAAGCGGGCTTTCTGTCGCCTCCCGCTCTTGCCTTATTTAAGCTCCCCAAGCTGCGTGCCCGGCTGCTGGCCGGTATGGCAGGAGGCAGCCCTGTGGTGGCACGTTTCAGCGCGATGCAAACGGCAAAGGGCTTCGCTCCCTCAGCTCAAACACATCTACTCGCATCTTTATATGGATTGAAGAGCAGCGCTGGCACCAGGCCAGCATCCATCACTGCTCCTTCTCACCGGGTAAAGCAAGGGGCTCTCCCGCTATGCGTTTGTCAGAGCTTGGGGATCAATGTCATTTTAGAGCTGTGGTTAAGCAGTCACACAAAATTACCTGTGTAAAAATACAGTGCAGGGAATGTTAGCTAAGCTTCACTTAGATCACTGCAGATGTGTTATTTTGGGAGAGCATTCATGCTGTGCAGTCCTTATTCAGATAAAACTGCAATTGACGTAATTTTTTCCATAATGCTGCTTTTATTTGAAATCATATCTATACATCTTGTACAAATCAAACTAATAATAAGCATTTCCATGACATACTCTACTTATGGATTAATTTTGGAATTTAGTTTATAGACATGATTTGACTTCAGTGGGATTATGTCCCTAAAAGGACGGCAGCAACAGGGGACAAATGCTAGAAAGTGGCTTTTTGTCTATAATTCAACATATTTGTTTGTGGAACCCAGAACAATGTTCTAATCTTCCATCTGAAAACTGCCTTGTCACCTCCTTTGCCTCTCATCTCCTCCGCAACTCGGTATTTCTTACAAGGCAGGTATTGTCAAATCTCTTTCTTCAAACATATAATAACCACCTTTTGTATTGAACAGGCGTATAAATTACTCAGCTTATATGACAGAACAGAAAATAAAGAGTTGAGTGTCTGGCAGGGATGCCGAAGAGTGATGTTATTATAACCTTACTGTGAAAGATTTGCCAACAGAAAGTTACATATCAGTGAGGTAACCGACAACAGTATTGCCTTTATTACGCCAAATATTAGAGAACATAATTGTATGATATATTTCCAGACAAATTGGACCTCTCTTATCAGGATGATCAGTAGCCATCCTTGTGCATCACATATGGGATTTATAGCTTAAATAGACCCCAAGCATTGAAATACGTACAGTCACAGGGTTTACGCCTGTAAGTATTACAACCTTATTATTCAGCCCTTCTTGGGAATTTTTCCAAGACTTTTTTTTAAAGTTGAAAATAGTGTTCTTGCAAAATTAAAATCTTGCAGGTTTTCAGTTTGCCTTCATGTAAATTTTACTAGGAATAGAATAGATATTTCAAGGTGGAGCGGTCCAAATGAAACCAAATCACTGTGCCTGGCTTGGAGCAGTTTCAAACATCCATCCATCCTTGCCTGTGCCGCTGTCAGATGTATGGGATTTATGTTCAGACACTTTGTCCCACCAGTTTCTGTGAACCGGCTTGGCTTCCCAAGGCACCTGCAGTCATCAGCTGGGTAGAGCAACGCAATCCACCCTGGCAGCCAGCAAACACAGTGTCCCTTGGGCACAGAAGTGAACAGAAGCACACTGTAGCCTTGTAGGAAAAGCTGAGTATTTAAGTTTATAGGGGAAGAGTACAAGGTTGAGAGGCAGCTTAGATGAAGGGCACCTGTAGCTGCCTTTCCACGTTGGGGTTTATCCCCTCAAACTTGTACGGCCCTTCTTAAGCCTCAGAGTAAAGTGGCCTTTCCAAGGGTAATTGGAACAGCACAACACAGCTACTGAAGCAGCTTCCCAAAACAATATCTCACCAGCTCACTTCTCGTCCTTGGTGGCTGACTGCATCCCGAGGCACCCCCGTTACCTGGTGACCAGCGGAACAGCTAACCCTCTCTGGGACATCACCTACAGCACCCGGTCAGTAACAAGCAGCGCTACCATCAGCGCTTTTTGCTTGATTTATCGGTGCTTGTAAGCAATCAGCTGACTTTGGATGGAGGCTTAGGATCAACCTGGCTGAAGCAGAAAAAACAAAAAAGCTAGAAGCTCTTTCCTGGTTGCTGCTCGGTTGCAGCTGGGATTTGGTGCATGGCTCCACCTCACGGCAGCTGCACAAGTACGCAAGGAAAGAGTTTGAGCTGCGATCTGCTTTGTGGGGGGGGGATGAATGACACCGTTTACTTCTTCGCAAAGTGATCGCTGCTTGTCACCAAATCAAACAGACTTATCACAGGCTCTGGAAATCAGGGTGAGGTGCAGCGAAGTCTCGGTGTTGAGCTTTTTCTGCTCAAGGTGTGAAAGTCGCACGCAGGCTTTGGCTGCTTGGTCTCGTTTCCCCTTTGCGTTACAGGTGGGGTGAGTAGTGCTGCCCGCTGGAAAGGCCACCCAGTACTCCCAATGTCCTACTCTTTTTTCATGTATTTACAAATATTAGTTGATAAATTTTTGGGAGGCTGAAAATTTGCAGGCCCAGTGTCTGCTTTGGAGAAAGCTGTTGCTGAAGTAAACTAGTAGTTTACTAGTAGGATGCCGGCTGAGAGGGACGCGTGGCTGCTCTGAAACAGGTGCTCGCACTTCATTATTGTCCTTTTCAACCCCCTCTGTGCTAATGGCTCAGCTCGGCAACGGGACATTTGGGGGCTCGGGGCAGAGCCGTGCTTTGTGCGTACTTCTTGCTGTTCCCGTCCGAACTAAACCAAAACCATTAGACGTACAATGTGATGGCCTCAGCAGAGACGCCTGTAGTGCCCAGTGCCCTGTGCCCAGTGCCCGGTGCCAGCCCTGGCTCCCCGCAGCTGCCACGGACCAGCAGCGGAGCCCCTGCCACCAGCACTTCACCATCTCTGCTGCCCTCCCATGGCACATCTAGGGGAAGAAAATGAGCCTGTTTCAGGCAAATTCAAAGGCATGGTTTGAATACGGTATCTTTCATCTAGGAATGCTAATACAGGCGGTTTTGCAAGTGCGGCTGTAAGCCTTTCCGCAATGACAACGCTGAGAACTGACCGTCACTGGGCTTCAGCACATTCAGAGCCGTGTTCAGCAATACATTGGAGCTTCTGAAAGGTCTTGAAATATACACCTAACAAACCAGCTCATCCATCTGTGCTTGTCCAGGCAGGGACAAGTCCTTGTCCTCTTTGGTAAGCATTTTTTTTTTCTTTATAATGCCATTTTGCTCTTCACTGGTGCTCCCCATCCAAGGCTATCAGGAAGCTAATCAGCTAGATCGCCCAAGAGCAAATCATTACCTAGGAAAATATTACTCATCCTAAAGACCAAACAAAGCCTTGAGTCCTGCTTTAAATAGATATAAAAGAAGGTTGTTCCAAACTGATGGTAATAGTAAGAACTTCGTTTGCATTAGGGTTTTCTTCCTGCTGCTACTAGTAAACATTGTATTTTATGAAAGTACCAAATTACAGATCTAACTATCAAGAAAGTCTGAATTCAGTCTGCTTCTCAGCTAGGAGAAACTCTGGTACTCTGAATGTGGCCAGTACAGTATCCCGCACCTATTTCTAGCTATAATTTAGTAGACCTTTGCTTTCATTTTATTTAAGCTTAATTTTAGCACAAGGTTGTTCTTACTGGTCACCTCCCTGTTGTTAAATCCCAAGATAATATTTGCAATATGATGCACAACTGTGTGGGTGCTGTTGTAGCAATTATGAAAACCAAAGAGAGCTCATTGTACAGTGGCTAGTAACGTACAGCACGCCAAGGACTAAAACCTCCGTATCATGGGATATGTGCCATATTCGAATATAGGTCACGTGCAAGAGCAGATTTGAGAAGATAAGCTGCTAAACTGGCCTATCTCTGGGAGAAAGTCAAGCTGGCAGCCTAAAACAGCTGAGCTAACAGCTACGTTGATCTTTAATCCATCTTTGTTGTAAACTATCTAGAAAGAGATCACTAGGCACTAAGCAGCCTGCATGGATGAGTTAAACAATAAAACCAGAGAAAAATCACTGAGAAACTGGGAAAGTCAGGATGCGGGAGCCTAAAAAATACTGTAATGGCGCACTTGTATAAGGTGCAAGGCACAAGAAAGGCAGCCCTCTTTTCTTGGTGCCAGGCAACCAAAACACGGCTGGTGTTACTCTGGGTTGGTTCCCTGATCTGGTTTGCCACGCTCCGTGTAAATGCAGCACCCTTGGGAAGAGCAGGTGTAATGGGTGAAGGGCATGAAAGCAATTTCATTTCTATGGCTGGGTGAAGGAGAGCGTCTTTTCTGTTGTTAGAAGGTTTTACAACTGCCAGAAAGCTGGGGTATACCTTGTGCTGGTGGCTGTTGGAGTGTCTAGAGGTGACTTGGCTGATGCAGTTAGAATTAGCTGCTCAGTTATGTTTCCCCTTTGAAAGAGACCAGTCAAAAGAATCCAGTGGGTGCACAGCATCAAGAAAGGTGCTTAGGAGCCAAGCCAGAAACCTGTATGCTTCTGCTGAGGCAGCAACATTTCTACTAAATGAATCCCAAGCAGAAAGTGCTAATACTGCATGTCGGCAGTGAGTGGCATTGTGGTATCACGGAAGGAGCAGCAGAGCAAAAAAAGGCAGACGATTAGACACAGCAGAGAGACAGATGAGAGGCTGAGGAGTTATTCTCAGGATGGGCATTCTACCTGTATTCCAGTGTCCTGTTTGTATGCCCGAGCGTTACAAGCTGTATACACTGCAGCTTATGGAAATAAAGGCATTTGCCAGCAGGCCTTGTGTTGCTCCTTCCTCTCTGCCCTGTAGCCCTCAGTGTTTGGAAAAGCAGTCATGTCTCTCCTCTCCTCCTGTGAATTGATGTGGCTTCTTCATGGCTCACAGAAATACACAGCGTAAGTAACAGATCTGGATGATGGAAATATCTGGTATGTTTGGACTCATCGAGCCATTACTAGTTTACCATTAAAAGGGAGGATGGCATAGATGGTACTGGAAGAAAGGGCATGAATCCTAGTATGTGTAACAAAACGAGTGTCAGAGTGCTCACAGATAGCATAGATGACGTTTTTAGCTTCTGGGGGAGGAGAACTTTAGGGATCTGAATAACACAAAGATGTTCACTGGTGTTTCTGGGTCACTGGCTTGAAACCACAGCAGCCAGGAGCTCACGGAAGGCTTGCTGATTTATCGTGACTGAGAGCTCAAGGCAGGAAGAGTGGAAGTGGAGCTGGAGCAAGTTTGCTGACTGAGGCTTACAGTCCACACACCATAGCCTTCCAGCTTGAGGAAGCTCAACAGAAGGGACATATAAATGTAATATGACATATATGAATACGAATATTACTTTGGCAGTCTCCTCCTGTGTTATATTCTCAGTGGCAGCACCTATAAATCATCTGCTCTGTTACGTTTTATTATCTGTAAGTATGTGATAGGGCCAGTATTGGTTTAAAATTCAATTTATCACACTAATTTCAAACCTCAGTGCTGCAATATTGACTTCCTTTTTATTGCATAATCCTTTGCCTTCAGGAAACCGGTATAGAAGATGTTAAAGTTGCCATAAATTACTGATTTAAAATGTATTTCTTTTTTTTGCCAACATCATTCTCTCATGTGGTGGCTGAAAAAACAGAAATATAGGTAAGTGTAATTGGTATATTGGCCTCAGAATTACAAATTGTTTTTCAGTGCTACACTCATAGAGATTTAGTTTCCAAATACAGCAACATAACTTGTTAGCATAGATTCCATTCCAGTAGTAAAATGATAGTGATGTCAATTGTAATAATAATGCTAGCATTAGCATTGTTGTCTTGCTGATAAATACTGTATTCACAAATACTGCTTGCTTTACACCTGAAACGAAATGTTAGCAAAGAGAAGTATCCTCTTCTCCATTTTACAGTTGGCGAAACTGAGGCAGCGGCTTGCCCAAAGTCACCCAGGAGCAGCTGTAGAGCTGGAAGAGAGCAGCTGGGGCTGCAGTCCCGGGGGGGTCTGCCCTGACATGCAAAACCCGTGCCGTGCAGACCACCTGCACCCACGCAGGAGCTCTGGCGAGGGGACTGGGAAGACCGCAGTGCAATGCAATGTTTTGAGTCCCGTGAAAAAGGACCACAGTCTTTCTGAGTGCTGCTGTTGTCTCAGGATGTCTACGCAGCACTTTCGGTAGAAAGCCGTCCCCATCATCTTCGCTCCTTATCAACCATATCAACCTCCATTGTATTTGCTGTCCAGACAATTTGAGGACAAATAAGGAAAGAGCATGAACTGCCAGCTGCTTTCCATAGAGTTCACTGGTTTCTCCTGAATGTTTTGCAAGAGTTTTGTTTAGCCCTGCGTTGACTTCCGTCTGTAGCAGTATGAACAAGCAAATGAGCCAGCATCATCCTCATGTGAATATAAACGGCCCGACAGTGGTCACACAACAGCAGCACATCAGACAGTGGTGCTTGAAATGTGACCTGATGCTACAAAACCACAGCATAGCCTCAGTTATGTCCTTTGTTTTATTATTATGCTCTTTGTTCTCAAGGTCTGTAGCAAACCCTACAGAAATACAGTGCCAGTGTTTGGGATTTTAGGGTATTTTTTTGAACAAGTTGTTGCAAATCAGCTGCTAAAAATATGTCTGTAATGGCTTTAGAAAACCACATTTCCTGTAAAATCAGCTAGGATTGTCACCTGCCTGGGCTTTCTTGTCCTTCTGCAGTAACCCAGCACGTCTGTAGAAGATGTATGGCCATTTTTTCCCTGTCTTTTCTCAACGAAAATGTATTCAGAAAGACTGCTGGTCTTCTCCACTTCAAGGGAAGACTAATTAGAAGACATTGTCATTAGGCTGGTAGCACCAGCCTATCCCCAAAACATTTATCTTCCCTCTGCACAGTAACAACTGGAAAAGAAGGTAGGGTTAAACCAGCGTGATGCAGGAGCTCCACACACACCGAGGAGAAACTGCATCTTGTTTTACCTTCAGCTGATCCAATATTTTCTGCAGAGCCTGGTTTTTGATAGAATGATTAAACACCATTTTTGAACAGGCCTGGGAAGGCAGCAAATTTGTTCTCAGCACACACATAAATAAAGCCATGACGTCTGAAGGTCTAAAAAAGTTTGTAAAAGGTCTATCAGCAAGAAATAGCATTTCCAAGGCAACTCCACTGTCAACTTTTCTGCTTGAATATTTCAACAGAAATTATTAGTGCGGATTTTTTTTTAATCATCGTGGAGGTTTTTGAAAAACTTGGTGATCCTTCTTCCATCTGTGAAATGCTCTTTTTCTTTTTAGCGTATCTTTGACAAATTGCTTACTGTCTTTTTATTTTTTTTCCTCCCCAAATCAACTGTGATCTGTCTTAATGTATATTCGGATATTCACAGATGTTTTGGCACAACAGATACTTCCTTTTCTCTTTGCCATCGCAAGAATCAGTTGTTTGCTGGCTGGGTGGATTTTTCGTTAACAAATCTCAAAAAACATAATGCTTTGCTTAATTATAGAGTCACTTTTTTCAGCTTCCTTATCAGAAGATAGAGGTAATTGTGCAACATGCAGATCAAATTCCAGGTATTTCAGCTAACTGTGCTGTTCAAGGACTATTGTTCTGAGCTTCTGAGTGGGTTTGTTACATTAATTTTTCATGAACATTTACAGCAGTAAAGATTACCAGCTGGTTTACTGCTAATAAGTAATGATCATGAAAGGCCAAATTAAAAGCTGTTTTGTAATTTAAAGAGACAAACCTCCAGCTGATTCTCTCTTTTCCATTACTTGCAATATTCACAATGTCAGTTTTGGATTTGTGTTTTGTGTTTTCAGATCTTTAGCCCTCTTCTTTCTTATCCACAGGGGCCAAGTCAGGGCAGAGACAGCAAGAGGCGGACAAGGACAGCAGAAGCAGGGACTGTCTTTTTTCATTGGCAGCGCTGGATGAAGATGTATGTGAAACTTCAGCCTTAAACCAATCATGCCTCAGCTCTTCACCTGTGAGAATAGAGTTAATAAACTCTCACTGTTTTCCTGTCCTGTCTTCTGCTATTACCTGTGCTACGATCCAAAGGGGCGCTGGGTTTAGCTATTTAGCAATTCTATAATAATTGCAGATGCAGATGCAAAGTGGCATTCTTCAGTATGAAACACAATATCCGTTGAAAATTAGCTATAGATGAACTTGAACTCTGCATTTTTTAGCTAAGAAATTTTTTCTTGTATGCTTTTGTTTTCTGAGAGAAACATAAAACAAAAATATCTGTTTTTTAAGTACCCAGCCCCACACTTCCTGACTGACCCGGTATAAACCATTGCTGCTCTGCACACATTATTTCCTCTCTTTGAAAAAAAAAAAAAATTACATTACCCACAGTCTGGCAATACCTTACTTGGCATTGACCTTAACTCTCATATTCTGGGGGTAGCAAGCTGCTCTTCACGAGAAGGTAAGCTCAAAACAGAGCAAAGCATATATGTAATGCATGATGAGAAGGGTTTGAGACATCTGCTTCTACAGCCCTGGTCTTTTCTGATTCTGTTGACTGGTCCCCTCCCTGACATCAAAGTGCCTCACTGATGTCCACTGCAGGAGGAGGCTGAAAACCTTTTGCTTTTCTCTTTCTGCATTGGGAAGGATTTTCTTTTGTTGCTTTTTTAGTTTAGCTATTTTCTTAGCAAAATGAATAATTTCTGCAAAAGCACTGCTATTGCAATGCCAGATGCTAAAGTCTGGCTATTGTTAGACTACGCACACCATCAAAAAGCAACTTGAGCTCTTGTCTTTGCTTTGTGACTGAGGCTTTTCTTCCCCAGGAGTAGCTGAGGTCCCCTCATGCTGCTGAAGACTTCTGCCAAGTCAGCAGCTCTGCGTGTTAGCTCCATCTGTGCTGCCAGACCAGTGGAAGCTGGTGCCGGTCATGTACAGGGAGCAGGTTCCTCTTACTTCCCTGTAGAGGTCCTATAAGGAACCACTTCTCCAGTTGCATTTCTGCATGTTGTTTGTTTGTTGGTTGGTTTTTTGAATTTTTATTTAGTTGTGTGGGGAGTTTTTTTGGTCAAACAGTATCATAGTTTGTTTTGTTTTCATGGAATACCTTGAAAAATGAACTCTGTTTTGCCATATTTGAACATTGTTTTGATACAATATTTGGATTTTGTTTAAATCTGCTAAAATTTATTTATAAACAGATTTATCTATAGATCTGTTTATAAATTATTATTTTAGTATGATTCAATAGAAAACTGGTATTATTCAGCTTCAACTTTTCCATTATTTTTAAAATAAAAAATAAAATTGGTGCAAATTATCAGTTGTTGACAAAGGGAACCTTCTTTTAATCTATTTCCCCCTGGGGTAATAAACCAGGCGCTGTCTTCTGGTTTAACTTTTAAATCCTCAGTTCCACGTGTAAGCCGTTTTTGTCCTGACAGCATGTGGCTGAACACAGGCTGCACAGATATGTATTATAAATGCATATCTCAAACCAGAAATGAGTGCTTTCAGTTCTCATGTTTTTGGTTTTGGTTTGGTTTTTTTTTTTTTCCTAAGGATTAAAGATATTAGATGTCTTCCTTAAAGTTCAGCTGCTGTAATCATCAGAGCTCATGAGACCATTAGTGTCTGTTAAAAAAGTAAATTATGAACATCCTTGGTTACAGGGAAAACTTAAAAACAGGAAGAGTGGGCATCCCAAAGGTTTAGAATTCAAAATTTGCCCAAGACAATCCAGAAACCAACAATTCTTGTGTTGATCTCAGGTGGGGACATTATTTATGCATTACTGCATTATTAATGCATGATGCAAGTGACATGGCATGAAAAGAGCTCAGCCCATGAAGATGGTAGGAGAGAGTCTTGCTGTTTGGAAGTGACATATTTCAGAATTAGTGTTCCAGTTTCTTTCTTACGACTTCCTTTTTTTTCGCCCCCCGTGTTAACAACAGCCATAACAAAATGTGTCCTTGTGAAGGAGAAGAAAGTGCCATCAAAAGTGACAGCTTTTTTTTTTTTTTTAAATATTGTATATTAACTAAAGGCCCAGACTGCTGAAAACTTGATTAGAGATTTTGTATGCTTAAGGGGTCTTAACAGTGTGCTTTCACCCAGGTGGAATCAGCGTACAAAGAGGAAGAAACCTCAGTCTGACACTGCCTCGCTAATCTCAGTAGTATATCATTCATTATTCTGCACAGGATTAACGGTAAACTCTGTATTGCTGCCTTTGAGACTCAGCAGGGCAGCTATCCTTTGCAGAAACGGGGTTTAACTCCTGATGTGTGGCAGAAAGGTTCTGGAGAGAAGACAGTTGGGTTTAAATTACCTGGCAGAGCCTTCTGTGTTCTAGCTTTTGTCTTCTTTTCTGTAAAATATTCCGTAGCTTAACTCCAGAACAAAAGGACTTTCTTAATCATAAAGGAAACTTTAAAAGCATTTTCTTTGAAAAAGGGGATGATATCTTAAAATTACTAGTCCAGTCTAAGAAGAAAAAGCAGAGGAAACAATTTGTGTGTGTGTGTGAAATTTTTACTGCCATTACAGACACACACAAGTAAGTCCTGCATGCTCAGCTGAAGACAACTGAGTTATCTTTAATTCATTCCAATTTGGAGATCAGGCTAAATAAGCATTTGTGAATTCACATTGCTAGGTTTTTTATACTAGACATTGTGTCCTGTTCAATGAGAAACACATTAGAAATTTTCCATTAAAAGAAGTTTGGTTGTTTTTTCATGATTTTCTCTCTGTTGGTAAAGTTCAGATTTAGTGTTTGTTTTTAAAACAGCTCATACAGTGTATAAAGTTCAGATTTTCAGTCAAATGTTACTGATTGAGAAGGTCTTGGTAGCTGGAACTTGCAAACATTGCAAAGTTTCTGAATTTTGTAGCACAAACAGAATCTAATGGAAGGTGCAAAATGCTTCTTATAGATGGTTTTTGATATGGTAAGCGAAATAATATGAATCTAACTATATTTGAACACATGTATTTGAGCAATAGAACATGTCATGTGGTGGCTGATCTCTGTCTGAATTTCTGAAATATGGTTCTTTGCCAACAGAAGCTCTTCTGAAG
This sequence comes from Falco rusticolus, assembly GCF_015220075.1. Classification (NCBI taxonomy): domain Eukaryota; kingdom Metazoa; phylum Chordata; class Aves; order Falconiformes; family Falconidae; genus Falco; species Falco rusticolus. The sequence goes on along the minus strand of NC_051201.1, from coordinate 5,411,873 downwards.
CTGCTTTAACAAAATTAACGAAAAGTTAAATTTGCCCCACACAGTACTCTGCGCAGACCGTTATCACAGGCTGTGGGCCCTAGCGAATTTGCACAGACAGGTTGCAGTATCATGTCTTCTCCAGCTGCCAGCCCGGACCACAGTAACCAGCAGACTAACACAGCTGTTTTGATTTGTTCTGCAAGCTAGAAGGCAGTTTGAGAGACTAGAAAAATTAAGCAGCCTATCCCGAATATCTAGTTTATTCAGAATAGTAGTCAATAGTAGATATATTAGATATCTAATTTCTTCCCCCCCCCTTCATTTATTCCCTCTTTCAAACTGTTAACAAATATGTTAAAAAGATTGGGTCCCTATGCCAGGGTCTGTTGAACCTCACCCAATAGCAACTCCTACCTTGATGTGTTGACGCACAAGATCCCTAACGCTGTATGTTAAAAAGATGCTTATCGTAAAAAGTAGAACAGAAGGTTTTGACCCTTTAATGTGACTCATTCAGTTATGACTACAGTGTGTAAAGATAACAGCAGTTGCAATAACAATTTGCATTCTATACAAATATGCTGATCCTAAAGATACACCAGATGGACGCTCTTCCAAGACACAGGCGTCTGCAATGTGTATCCCAGAAGAGTATCTCTCATTCTATCCCTATTCAGAAACCATCACTCAAGTGCATCATCAATTTTTCAATCATATTTTGATTTTAGTGAGATTTTGACATGTGTTTTTACATGATTACATGCTTATCTGTATCAGGACCAGCATGCTCTCTCCACCCTCAGATAATTCTAGTGCTTTGGTTAGCTAGAGGGCTTTTCTAAACTTTTCTGATGTAGCATGTGCCAGATTAAAGCTGATCTTTGCATGAGTGAGCACAGATGCAAGGAACTTCTCCTCCCTTCCTGTGTGCCCTGAGGGAAGGCCTTAGACAATAATAAATCCCTGCAATCTGCCATGTATAAATTAGAGAAAGACCTGGGCTATGCCTGTTTAATGGTCCCAGAAGCACTTCTACCAGCAGTAGCACAGTCAACGTTAAGAAGTCTTCAGCAGATGGGGAGGAAAATGGGAAATAAGCAGCGAGAGCGCACATTGCCAGCAGTGCTCGGTGTGTGTTCTTCCTGCCAGTGCAGCACACCGTAAGAGCCTGCCATGGCTCCCCGTGATGAGTTCAGAGCAGTGGCTAAACACTCTAGTTCAGCCTTGTTCATCACTGTGCCCTGCCTGCCGTGCCCTAAGTTACCCTTTTTTATGCCTCTCAGAGCTTACCGGGATAATGAGTGAGAGTGGGAGGCTCAAGCAGACTATAACAGAATGCTTTTCTCTCCTAAACTCACCTGTGGTGCTGCTTTGTAGTGAGAAAGAAATGAAAGGCTGGAAGGTAACTAGGGGAAAGATCTGGACTTTTGCTTGCTGAATTGCAACTCCATTCAAAACTATTTTCAAATGCTGGGGGGGTTTCAGCACTTCCTGCTTGCAAGCACATTGTTTTTATGCAAGATTTTCATTTTATTGGCTTAAAAAGCACAGAAGAAAAGTTTCCTTGGTTCCCTGCAGAGCCTCCTGCAGTTTTCCTGTTCTGCTGAGGCCTTGGTAACATTGAATTTCTCACTGTTGATAGTACTGGTAACGAGCTGCTGGCATTTTATCACTGTGGATGCAGCGGCTGTAGTATTACATTTCATCTGAAGGTGTGATTGCAAGCCCTTTCAATATACTGGTGTTTTGTGCAACCAGCAAAACTGGCTTAAGGCACTGTTAGTATGTTAAATAGCTAGTTAGTATGCATATAAAAAGAACACGCTCTGACACTTAGTTCAATTACTCTCGCATGTATTTTGGGATTTTTATTGATCATCCCAATTCACGAAGCAGGGTTGCTGCTCAGCCGAAACTTTAAGAAAAATAAGTCTGACAGATGAAAAGTTTTCTTCTGGCACAGCTAGCTTTGCTATGAGGAAATAGCACCCCTACGTCAGGACACTAGTATAAAATCTGGAAGCTGTGTTCTGCTCCAGGCATGCTACTGCTGTGAGATCTCTGGCAAACCTCCTTGCTCTCTGGGTCCGATGCCTTTGAAAATGTGAAATAATGATTTCCGTTCTCTTTTTAATTGTTATGACATCTACAAATGAAAATTGTTACAGAAATTGTGAGGGATAGTACTGTATTTTGTGTATGAGGCCAGAGGGCAGTAACTCCTCAGAAGTTTTTTTAAACACAGTGCTTACAAGTAACAAGGGACAGGGTGACTGAACTGAGGAGTCACTGAACGTTTTAGGACTCAGTCAAACAGCACAGCAGGCAACAGGCCAGCCACTTGAAAGTACAGCCTCCTTTCCCTCATGTCAGCTTTTCTGCTGGCGACTTAAGTAGTTTACTTTAAATCAGTATTTACTTTAAATATTATGATTAAGTGACAATAATCTACCAAGATTAAAATGAAACTCTGATAAGAATGGAGCCAAGTATCCACTAGAATGCTTTTTACAATACGATTTGCAAGGAGCCTGAACTCTGTTACGCTGAGAAGATACGCTGAGGGTGTTGGACCTGTCACACAATATGATCGTGTTTGAAGGTGGGTCCCCTGTAAAGTTTGTTGCTTGAGTCGTGCTGCTACAGCTGGACAATATTCTCAAGGGTCAGCTTCATGCTACAAAGGCCCTTTGGGACACTAAAAGTGGTCATAAACTGACAAGGCTTCCCAGCATAGCTGAAGCTATTACCAGGAGGAGCTGGGACGGTACAGGACTGCTCTGCCAGTGACAACAGTCCCTGGAAGGGATGTCCTTCCCTTCCTCCCTCCCGACTGCAGCAGCTGCTGCCGTCTTACCTCAGGAGCAGGCCAGCTAGGCAATGGCTGCTGGGCAACCTCCGGCCTAGGACTAGCCTTGATTACTACGTCCTGTACATAAGCAATTCCATTTTCTTTGGCAAGGGAAAAAAAAATGACAAAACAAATGATTTTTTGAATAAAAGCTATAAAAAAGCAACATGTCCTTTGCATTCAACTGGCCCCTAGGATCTCAGCATCGGAACAGTTGATGTAGATGTGTATGCGAGTGCCCGCTTGTAAATCCATGCAAGCAGCAGTAAACAGTTCTGCAGTATTGATACCACCCTGCTTACAGGAACCGTCTTCAGCTAGTCCTGATTGATCAGACTTCTCCCTCACAAACTGGCACTTGCTTTCTGATAGGAAACTGAATCATCACCTAATCCTGAGATGGTGGTGTATAAGTTCTCTTGATGACGAGTGTAAAATCTGCTTAAGGGTCCTGCAGATGAAAAGTGCATAAAAGAAAAGCCTGAAGATGAAGTTTTCTCTATGAAACTGCTGTGTATAGGTTTTGCAGCTCGAACCAGAAAATATAGCTGAGCTAATGTACATCCCGCTAAAGAGTGTAAATACTATGATGGTGCTTAAATACTTAGCCTAGATAATCTGTCAGTGACAGTGTCTAAAATAATTGTTCCTCCTGCCTAATGACTCTTTAATGTTTCTTACAACTGATGGGATAAAGCTATTCAACTTCTACCTCCACACAAAAGCTATACTGTCTTTGTAGCTCCTGTGAGGAAGTGGCACCAGTTTTGCGACTATTATTTATGATATCCATCCGGCTGCCTAGCCAGTCGTGATTCTCTTTCATGCCTTGCTTTATTCTTCAGGGAAGTAATCAACACTTCATTACCAAATATGACAGTAAGGCAGGGTTGAAGTTTCCACTGCTGTAATTAAGAAAGTGTCGGTGTCAACACTACAAATTCATTTTTTGAGGGATTTATGACTGAGATGTAAAAATGTACTCCCAGCTGAAAAACTCTTCAGATCTCATAGAATGAATTGTGATTATACTTCTTAACAATTCAAAGAGCCTTTTAAAATTATAAGACTGTTAAACTGAAAAATGAAAAAAAAAAAAAGGGGGAAAAGAAAAAAGGAAGGAAGATTTTATTCTAGTGGCTAACCATCTTCTTAAACACATAGGCTTTGCTGGGGCCAGATTCTTCAGCTCAGAGAACAAATTTTCCCACACCTCTCCTCAGCACACGTATATGGGCTTTTTTGCTACAAAAAAAGGAGGACTAAACATGTCACCTGATACTTCTCTGTAGCTGTGAGATCCATACTCTTTACAGGAAATTATTTTGTCTGCCTGGAACGCTTTTGAGGGTTAAAAATTGGATGGTGGAGTTGCTGATTCTGACCATAACTTGAACCTTCTGTTGTGATTGTGAGGGTGTCTGAGTACTCTTACTTCTGGTGCAGTGGATGTGCTGATGTCTCTTAACAGTTACTGTTTTATTCGGTTGTTTTTTGTTTTTTTTTTAAGGATTGCTTACAGCATTTATATGGCTGGGATTTTGTTACATTGAGCAGTTTACGGAGTGTTATGATCCCCACTGCAGCTATGATTTTCTTCCACATACATATTTTCTTTAACTAGATAGTGACTCTTCAGCTTTAAGAGAGAGCTTTATCAGGTAAGTCGAAGGTTGTGCAAGAAATGTTGGAAGTTGGTGGGCTTTAGTCTTCCTTCCAGGACACCACTGAGGCACAACTGCTCCAAAGTATGCCTAGGCCAAAGTCTGGTATACTTCGCAGCAGTGCTTAACTTCTGCAGCAATGTCTCTGAGTATCATAAAGATGGGCAACTCCGTGCCTGTGAGGCTTGTGGGTTGTTCAAGGGTGGTTCCTGTGCTGAAGATATGCCACATGACTGGTGAGGAGACTGTTGGTACCTGGCCAAGTGAAGCAGAACCAGGAGGGGCTGCTGAGGCTGATAGTAACTGGAACTTAGATTCACTGTCAATGCACCCAGATGAATCCTGGATCTGACACCTGGGATTCTGAGAATACTGTTATCTCCTGCTTGTAAAATGCCCGGGATCACCTGCACCTTTCAGCTCACTGTGGTGCATGGCGTGTACCTCTTGGCTTCGACCCTATGAATGTTTTGGTATTGGCTTTTGCAGCTGAGGAAGCTGGCCACTTGGCGCTAGCATTCTGTCACCGTTCATATAATTTCAAAGGCAGCTTTAATGTGAAACATTGTAGGCTTTAAAGGGGAAGAGCTAAAAATAAAGTATGGGAGAGATACCTTGGTGTGACTGATATGTATTCTGCTACTCTCATTCGTCTTCTGTCACGTCTCCTGTAAGATGTTGTTCTGTGAATTTGTAACTGCATCATGTATTATGAAGAGGGAAACTTTTCCCAGGTTTGGCGTCTGGAAAAATGTGAAGAGTCTTTAGCAAGACGGTTCATGACATAGTGAGCAATAACAAGATTGTAATGGTCATCTTTTTATTTCGCATTTAAAATGACCCACAGCTTTCACAGGTATTGGGTTTCAGGCTTTTTTTCCTTTTGTGTTGGTGTGTTTTGAAGGCACTCTTCAGTTCTGTTCCTGGTAAGTGACACACATTTGAAACCCTTTGGTGCTTTAACCTATGATATAGGCTTGTCAGTTTGCTTTTGGGAAGTCTCCCCAGTTGCTCCTACAGCTTTTGCTGGATACAGTTGACATTTTCTTCTCTTTCTAGGCAGCTAGGTAGTATTGCTGTTGGCATTTGCTGCAGAGCTTGTCCCTCCCCCACTCTAGGTATCATTTTGTTTCAGTAGTTTTCTGTGTGTATGGGGTGAAAGTATTAATGAAAAATGTTTGACTACTGTTCAACCATTTGTAAAGCTCACTGAAATTACGGAAAACTTTCCCCCTCACAGTAGAGTAGATTAGATTCTAGTCTGCTAAAAGGCACGTCCCTTTCGCTCCTTTGTGCCAACTACCAGTGTTGGAAGGAGGGGAGAGGCAGAGCCATCTCCACCGGACTTAACTTTGGTGTTTGGAACGTGGGTTGTGCTGTTGTGATGTGGAGCAGCCCTTGCAAAAATAGCCAAAGTCTTCCCCTGCATGGGGCAATCTGCTCCTTGCAGACACTGTACCATCCCTAGCTTTGGTTTCCAGGCATTGGCTTTATAGTCCCGTGAACTGGTGTGACTTGTTATCCAGTCGAGGTAGGATGCAGGAATTTTCCCCAGCTTTATCGAATAGGTCTGGGACAAGGCCTGTACCTCAGATTTCAGGGCAGTATCAGGGCTTGACCTGAAAACAGTAAGCCATGTCTGATCGCTACTCTTCTGAGTCCCAGACTGGGAGATATTTCTAGCATTGCCGATCATGAGCTGAGGTGGTTGTGGTATAATGCACTTGGTAGCGCATCACTTAAAGTGAGTCGATTTTAATTTGGAAACGTGACTCCGGTGACAGTAAAGTTTTAAAGCCTTTTCCTAAACCCACACTCTCCAGGTACTGTTCAATCATTTAGCGATTCTGAGCTCATGAAATTGCCTCTTCAGGCGAGCAGAAGCACAGATGAGCTTTGCATGCAAGGGGGGCCACGGCGGCTCTGCGTCCCGCCTCGGGGTGCCTGCGGGGGACCGGGCCGTGCCCGGGGCCCTGGGCGGACAGCGGCGGTAGGGAGCTTGCCTCCACACCGGCCCGGGGCGGGTGGGGGACCGGGGCGAGCATTCCTGGCCTGGCTAACCCCCTCGGTGAGGGAGGGAGGCAGGGCACGGCAGAGCCCCCGGGGCGGTTGCTGGGCGGTGTGAGTGAGGGGCGCCGGGCGGGCTGAGGGGGCGCCGGGGCCGTGTGAGTGAGGGGCGCCGGGCGGGCTGAGGGGCGCCGGGGCGGTGTGAGTGAGGGGCACCGGGGCGGTGTGAGTGAGGGGCGCCGGGCGGGCTGAGGGGCGCCGGGCGGTGTGAGTGAGGGGCGCCGGGCGGTGTGAGGGGGCGCCGGGGCGGTGTGAGTGAGGGGCGCCGGGCGGGCTGAGGGGGCGCCGGGGCGGTGTGAGTGAGGGGCGCCGGGCGGGCTGAGGGGCGCCGGGGCGGTGTGAGTGAGGGGCACCGGGGCGGTGTGAGTGAGGGGCGCCGGGCGGGCTGAGGGGCGCCGGGGCGGTGTGAGTGAGGGGCGCCGGGCGGTGTGAGGGGGCGCCGGGGCGGTGTGAGTGAGGGGCGCCGGGCGGGCTGAGGGGGCGCCGGGGCGGTGTGAGTGAGGGGCGCCGGGCGGGCTGAGGGGCGCCGGGGCGGTGTGAGTGAGGGGCGCCGGGCGGTGTGAGGGGGCGCCGGGGCGGTGTGAGTGAGGGGCGCCGGGCGGGCTGAGGGGGCGCCGGGGCCGTGTGAGTGAGGGGCGCCGGGGCGGGCTGAGGGGGCGCCGGGCGGGCTGAGGGGCGCCCAGCCCCACCACCGCCCGCTGCCCCGGCCCGTCCGGCCCCGCGCGGCAGTAGGTGGCCGCGGGGGGTCACGTGACCCCGCCCCTTCCCGGTTGCGGCAGAAGCAGAAGTGGGAGCCACGGAGAGGCGCGGCGGGGCGCGGGGAGCTGAGGCGCCCGCACCAGCACTCGCAGCCGCCGGCACGGCGTCGCCGCGGGGGGCAGCTCCCCGCCGCTGCGCAGGTGAGGGCGGCCCCGGGGTGGCCCGGCAGCGGGGCGCTCCCCGCGGCGCTGAGGGGCGGCCGCCGCCCTGCTCCGGCCCCTGTGGGCAGCAGGTGCCGCGGGGCTGGGACGGGGCGGCCGCGTCCTGCGCCCATTTGACCTGGTGGAGGCAGCGGGCGTGAGGGAGGGTCTTGTGAGGGGCGGCGGGGGCTGTCGTCGTGAGCGGGCTGGGCGGCAGGCAGGGGCCGCGGGGTGTGAGGGAGGGCCCCGGGGGGGGGGCGCCCGGCCTGATGGGGGCGAGGGGCTCTGGGGGCTCCCGGAGGAGACCCTGCCACCCCGCACCTTGTGGCTGGCCATTCTCCGCCACGGGCCACCCAGCCGAAGAAGAAGGAAGGAAACCTTCGCCGTGTCGCCCAGTGCCTGACAGCAGCCCCGCACGGCCCTGGGGGCTGAGGGCCCCTGCCTGGGGCTGGGGCTGCAGTGCCTGCCGGGCAGCGGCCTTGCTGCCACCTTCATCCCCGGCTTTTTGCCAGGCCACAGGGCTCCCAGCGCAGCAGCTGTGTCGCAAAGCTCTGTGCAAAGAGCCGTGCATTACTATGAGTTATTAGCACTGTGGTACTGAACTGGTGTTGCTGGTGGATATCCATCCTGCTGGTACTGTGCTGAGGCAAGTGCCTGCTCAGGTGAGGTGATGTCCTAAGTGCACCCAGAGGCAGAGCTGGAGGCAGTGGATTCAACAACCCTCTTGCAGTGCCCAGAGCACACTGAGAAACTTATGAATTGACTAGAGTCAACATTTGGATTGCACTTCTTAGTTGACCTTGTGTGCCTGGGAAGCACCTGCAGTGTCATATGGGTGAAGCTGTAACAGAGCATAGATTCATCAGTGCTTCTCTGAGATGTTCTTTGATAGTCTGTACGATTATAGTTTGTCTATTACAGTTTTTCCTCTCTTTGTGTTCTCGCAAGGGGAGTTAAGAGTGGTTGACTGATCTTCAGATAAGAAGGGTTGTTTCTGAAACTGAAGTACCGTAATGAAGGAAAACTAAATAGACGGGTCTGGGGATAGATGGAGTGGGTGTTTTTTTCCATGTCTGTGTTCACTTGGTCAGTTGCAGTGAGTCTTTCTGACTTTTTAGTCCAAATCAGTCAGACTTTTAAATAAAAAACAGTATCAAAAATACTCTTACACTGAGAGCAACAAATGGTCCCAATTCTGTGTGTGGTACAGGACACCATCAAAGTTTAGCTCCTATAGTGCCTACAGTCAAAGGGAAAGAGCCGTGTATTGGTGTCTGTGTCTAATCTAGAGCTTATGATATGTTTCTGTGACTATTAGCTCACTTGTTGAATCATGTAAGGGATGCTGGATCTTTTTACTTCAGGCGTCAGTAAGGCTTCAGTAGAAGAGCAGTAATGCCTCTGTTGCACATAAAGGTGTCTTGTAGCTCATACCCTGCTGGTTTAGAGGTATCCAGATAATGGGGTGATGAGGGTCATGACAGAGTTCTGCTGTGTGAATGGGTAAAAATATTGTTGATTCAAATAGTTATGCAATGATGGGTGTAAGAAGGCCGAGGGGCACCTGTGGGTGAGTGTAAGAAGACTCAATGTTTAAAAGGTTAGGCCTAATATCAAGGGCTTCCATTAGTTTTTTTTCGGAGGTCTAACGTAAAACACGTAAACTGTTTCCTAACACGTTCCTAACACGTAAAACTGTTAGGAAGCTCTCTGTGATGTTAAACTAGAGCAGGTAGCCAAAACAGTATAGAAGTAATCAGTTAAATTGATCAAATATTATGATATTCTCTCCACCTTTTCTGATGAAGTATATATCCTCAGATACAGGATTGTTTCATAATAAGTTAAAAACTTGACTTAGACTTAGGATTTAAGTTGGACTAAAACCACTGTTCACTCTGCTTTTTGAAGAAAGAGCTACTTTAAAAGGGGAAGTCCAGTATATTATATTCAGCGGAAACTGTTTGAGAAGCCACCTCTGAGAGGCAGTTCCTTTGTACTAAGGGATTAATCTCTCAAAAAAACCCTGCCACATTGCCTTTTATTAAATAGCTATATTTAGAAACCCCTTTTCTTGTTGTTCTAAGTCATGTTTCATTTTACAGCTACACCTTGTATGGTAAAAGGCAGAGCAGGTGTATATTTTGTTATAGTCTCCTGAAAAACTATACTAATTTAAAAGTTGAGGTTTTTGTTATTGCAATGAAGTGTTACTAAAATGGTTAAACCTTGTTGCAAATCACATCATGTTTGGTTTATGATAATTTTTAATGAAAAGGGCCAAGTCAGAAGACAGTTGTGGTTGGTTTGTTTGTTTGTTTTTTTTTGTTAGAAAACCAGATGCTGTACAAAGATTTTAATTTAATTTTATTATTTATTTTCCCTTCCTTTCATTTCTGGCATTACAAGTCATTGTAGCAAGACAAGGTGACTATGACTGTCTTGTTAGATGCAAGCTTGTGATAGTTTAGATGATTATTTTACTAGTTTCAGGGAATCAACAAGGATCGGTTATATTCTGGCTAAAATCTGCTGTTACTTACTACCCTTAAAAGTTGTCTGCTCCCTCTCAGTTGAAGGATTGCGGTATAGATTTGTCTTTCAGTATTATAAGGAAAGGGTACTCCATTTTCTTATTACAATAACAACTTTATAGATACTAAACACCAAATAACCTGTATAATGTTTTGCAAAGCATGGAGTGAGACATGGTTCCTGTTGTAGAGCGCTTCAGGTTCGCTGTGGGCAATGCAGAGAGGCCGCTCTGCAGGTAAGAAGGGACAGTTTGCTTCTATGTTAGCTTCCCTCCCCTCCCCTCCCCCCCCCCCCCCCCCCCCCCCCCCCCCCCCAAAAAAAAAAAAAAAAAAAAAAAAAGGTGAGTTTATTGAAGTGGTAGGATTTGAAAAGGGTTTGTAAAGATTGCACTGGACAGATTCACAGTCAGACAGATTGCACCGAAAGCAGCTACTGACATGTTGTTAGAAGACAGTTTTGTGGTATTAATGAGAGACGGCAGAAATGAGGGCTCTTTAGTGAAGAGCAGGTCAGGAGATAGTGACATGGGGTGAGGGGGAGGAGGGTTGGAAGAAGTTACAAAGGGGAAGCGAGAACTGGCATGGTCGAATTAGCTATCAGCACAGAAACTGAAACTGCTCATGATGGAGACTAGTGGACTGAGGAGAGAGGAAGAGAGCCAGAGGAGATGCTATGGTGGCTGCATGTGCACAGAGATTCTTTAAACCTGTCCTGCTCAGGGATGTGGTTAAGTGGGATGGTTGGGAGCTCTGCGGCAGCAGCTCCTGCTACCTGTGTGAAACTTGTACATTTCCTCCTTTGTGCACAGATGAAAGAGCAGGTTCCAGGGCATCCTGTTTGTAAATAATCTCACTGAGAAGTAATCAGGCTTGTAATTAGCTGTTCGATGCAATGATGTGTGGGAGACCAAAGCACAGAAACTTGCTAATATTTATGAGAGCTGCTGCATATGCATCTCTCTTGACTGTTTTGTGCCAAGATGTGTCCCAGGTGCATGCACACAAATACCTGCCACCTGACATGTGAGTAAGGAAAAGTAGGCTGTGTAGGAGAAACACAGCCATGACATTTTAAAAGTACATGCTGAGACATTTTAGGCATAGCCAACGTTTGTTTCAGTATTTGTATTCACTCATTTTCCCTTCATTTTCTTTATAGCTCTCAGGAAGACAGTTAGCTGGTTTAAATTTTCATATAGGTCTCATATAGGTTTAAATTTTCATAATAACGCAAGCTGATGTCATTATTTCTTGTGTTACCTTGTCATTGGATTGCTAGGTTTCAATCATCAGCACTTCTTTGCTCCTCCTAATGTAATATCAAGAAGATAGCAACACTTGCTGCAAAGCCTGTGAGGCTTCACAGATTTCAGAGGTCTCTTCAGGCAGCAGACTGATGCTTCTTTAGTAATACAGGGCAAGAAGAAGAACAAACCTGCTGCAGTTCGCCATGGGGGACAGCGTTTTGGTTATCTGACGATAGCAATTGAAATATAATAAATAAATAAATAAATCCTGAGAGAGTAGAAAGATTTTTTGAGTACAATTCAAATCTGTTGCAAGTATCTGTTTTTCTCATATTGATATCTAGATTGTCAATACTTAGGACAAAATGGAGTGCCAGATATTTCTTACAGTAGTGGAAGTTAAATTACCAGTTTCAAGAACAAAGAGCTTGACTTCCAGCTTGCATGGATCTCATGAGGTTTTTATGGAACATAATTGTACAAATACCCTAAAATAATAAAAAAAATTGCTATAGGAATGGTGATTTCTGATAAGGACTGCTTTTGTCTCTATATCAGTTAGACAAAATGTCTGTGAACAAAGGTATCTCTCTATATGTAGCTTAACTAAAAGTTCTGATGCTTGAAAGGAATTTGGTAGTGTTGAAGTGCACATTTTTTGTGTCTTAGGAGACTCTTGAAGTCACAAAATCAAGATAAATACAGTCAGGGCTGGAACTTTGTTCAAGGAAGTCTGTCTTACTTTGGACCTACCGGTAACAGTTGTTTTCTGGGGGAAAAACAGTATTGCTCTTTGAAGGCTTCAGAGATGCAGCCTTACCTCTAGTGCTACAATGTGCTGTTTTGGTAAAAGTGCACTTGGACAGAATATGTGGTGTGTTATGCTTACATTTTACATTTGATGTGCATGTATAATGTGTAAATGATATACTGCAGAAAACCTGCTAGATATTACAGAAGAGGATTCTGTTCATAATTGTATGGGGTATCATTTTTGGCTATCTAATCGAGAGTTGTTTGTGTAAGCATCCCAGGAAGTAATCCTTTCTTGGCTGCTGGTTATACTGGCAGAAGAACTGGAGGCTTGGTAAATAAACTGTCATGTTCTGAGCAATTTGTGCAATACACTAGTTTTTGGTTATGAGAGGATGTAGAAAATGTGGCAGAAAATGCTACAGAGATACCAAATATTGCTCCTTTAGAAGAGATTTTTAACATAGTTCTGCTTTAGTTTGAACATGTGTTTCTGCCCCCCCCCCCCCATGTTTCTGCTGTGTTCTTTAGTTTTATTTAGGCTTAAATTCTTTCTTTGTTATGACCTAGATATTATTTTCTTTGGCATTTCAATGGTTAGCATTCTTTGTGTTTTGCTCTCTCATCCTTATTACTCAGGTATACTTACATTTGGTATTTCTTCCAGTCATTTTTCTTGGGGTTTGTTTTCTACTTATTTTTCTGGCATAATACTGAGACTTCGGAGATGTAAATCTGTATTTGTAGCGATGGGGGTGTACATCCAGCTGAAGTTGTGCAGGAATAAAACCATAGGGAATTATGTCTCTTAATGTGATTTTAATGTATTTGGCCTAAACGGCAGACCTTGGCTTACTTTCTTTTGGTCTGCAACACTGGTTACTTCTGTGTTAGAAGACTGAGGAAGCAGTTGGGGGTACGGTGCATTGGTCTTGCTGAGAAATTTAGATTGTAATTCTTCACATGCAGTAGCTGCTCCACCCAGCTCTTTGTTTTTAATAGATTTTACAGTAGTGTGTCTACCAAAGTGTCACTTCTACCACCCACTGGGAAGACTCTTCATAATTTCTTTCGGGATAAATCGGCAAGGATGCTGTTAATGTTAGCTGTGGACCTGCCTTGTATTTGAATGGGTAGGAGTCTCTATTACGTAGCTTTAACTTAAACAAATGTGACTTTTAAAGAAAAAAAAAGATGTTTTAAATACTGAATTTTCTCCCTTTTCTTTCTTTTTCTTTTCCAGGACACTGAAAACCATAAGAGTTTGATTAAGAAAAAAGTAAAAAATGCCTAGAAAGAGTATAGACTACGGAGCGCTACCAGAGTATGAGAAAAGCCAGATCAAAAGGACCTTGGAGCTGGGAACTGTTATGACAGTATTCAGTCTTAAGAAGAGTAGTCCAGAAAGGAGGACTATTCAAGTCATCATGGAAACCAGGCAGGTAGCATGGAGCAAGACAGCTGACAAGATTGAAGGTTTCTGTGAGTATTTGCAAAGTACACCTCAACTTGGAGTTCCTAATTGATTGATGTAATTGTCAAGTATTGATTTAATGAGACTTTGTTAACATAATGAAGTTTTTGGCTGAAAAAAGTTCAGCAATTTGCTGAGAATATTTTCAATTGTTGCAATGTAGGTGAAGAATCTCCTGCAGCTTGTTATTGAGGTATCTAACACTACCTAAATAGGATTATAGTGTTTGACCCTAAGCCCTGTTCTCAAGAGTATTCATCTTTGAATATGATAGTGCTTGGGTTCTCTGAACTGAGTTACTGAGTGACTGCTATATTCCATCATTAAGCATCAAGATATCTTGTAAATTCGGGAGAGTGTTACTTTACTCCTCCTCCCTTCAGAAAGGAAAAATCCTCCAAATACAAGGACACTGAATTAAAAATTCTGGTTTTCAGGGAATTTTCTGTTTCAGGACAGAAATAATTATTTAGGGTCATTATTGCAAAGTACCAATGATTTAGGAGGATGAAGCTGTGAGATACAAGAAACTGTTTCAAGGTCCTTTCTCGATACTGTCTATTTAGTTGGTATCTGAACTGACTAAACCCACTATTTATAACAAGGTCAGGAAATAGAAGGGGAGTGTAAAGCCACACAGGGCTGCAAAAGATATGGTAGAAGAATAAAGTGAGGCTAATCTTCAGTTCTTTCTGAACACGGCTGATGTCAAGCAAGCTCAGCCTGTGCTTTCTGGGATTTCTACAGCTCCTATTAGTATAATGTCATTACAGTGTTTGCATATGACTAAGTGGTAACTGTTTTTTATTTATTACTGGCAAGATTTTACTTTGTAAATGCTAAATGATGTTTGTCCACAATATAGGAATTTAATTGTTTGCCTGAATTGCCAGAATCATTTGTTGGTCAGCCTTGGCTAACAGGAGAAGCTTGTAGTTGGGGAACTGGGGCTATTTGGGAAAAGAAATCGTGGTAAGAAATTGCAGTTTGGAGTTGGAGAGCTGGGAAGGTTGAGCTTTGTTGGCATGAGAGAATAAATACGGAATGGAGAAACTACAGAGGCAAGAATCTAACTTACTGGGCAGAGGCAGGGATTTCAGTGAGAAACAAGTTAATTAAGGCCTGAGAGAAGAAAAGGAGTTTATGAATGGAAGAAAGACTGAGGCATAATTAGGGAGTGGTGGGGGAAGACACAGATATGGAGAATAAAGCAGGTGTTTCTCCCTATAGCGTCTTACTGTTTAGTGAGCTTGACTACACGTACGTGAAGTCCAGTGGTAAAAAAAAACTACCTGGTACTGTTTCAGTGCTACCCTATGCATAGAGCAACTGTGACTGGCATCAGTTACTTACTCTACTAGTGCAACAGACAGGGCCATGCTCCTGGTGTTTGCCCTGGATGTGAGTACACACTAACGTGAGAGAAACCAGGAGGGAGAAGAATGGGGTTTGTTCGAATTGTGGATTTTTAGAAGGGTGTTGGGTTTTGGGTTTTCTTTTGGTAAATACACAGCACGTTAAAAATGCATTGATCTGTAAGGTTGCAGAGACAAGCACTGAGAAGTATGATTTTTGGATTGTCTGTGCAGCTTCTGTTCATGCTCCTTACTTACAAGTATTACCTCTGTTTGTTACTGTTTCCATTGATCCAGTCTGCACAAGGAATGAGACAGGAACCTGCAACTGGAAATGTAATGTAATGGAATGAAAGACTGGTTGTCTGGAGAATGTTGTTATCGTTGGTGGTGAAAATATGGTCATAGGCAGTGTTCTGGGTAAAAGCAGACAGGTCTGGACAACCTAATTAACAGGTACCCTGGATCATAATCTTGCAGTGCCCCATTTTCTCGTGTGGAAAATGAGGGTAATTATTGCTTCCTATAATGACATGCATGAATGCAAGTACATTACTGGCTCTCATATGCTTAGATCCCGAAGTGAGGTGTGCCAAAAAAAAAAAAAAAGTCATGAGATGAGTAATTCATTTGTGACAGCATGGCTTGAGTATGCTTAGCAAATAAAGCCTGGGGTTATGCACAGAGCAATAAGATTAAAAAAACCCAGAAAATTACCACTCAGTGGGTGAATGAGGTATTAAAGAGTCCTCTGGCAAAAACAATATGTGGTCTTGTAGCTGAAGACTTTCTCGTAGGGGCTGAATTTAAAGCTGTACGATCTGTGTGTTCCAGATTTTGGGGTCAACTTTTTCAGTGCTTGACCTGTAATCTTTTATCAAAGCTTCCTGGGGGTGGTGTGTGTTTGTGGTAGTATGTCCTGATAATTGTTTGCTCTATGCCTAGATTTTAACACTTCTTTTAAATATTGTAATTTGACTTCTACACCTGGATAATCCAGCAGGGTAATGACTTGCTTGCAGTTACACAGGCAGTCATGACTGGAACGGGGGATATAGCTACAGACCTGTGACTTGCACAAAGACCATCCATTTCTCTTCCCCAAAACTATAGTACTGTAGCAGTTTTTTAAAAAAAATTGAGCAACATTTAAGTGGCCTTCATAACGATGGAAACTTTAGGTCTGAGAATATGTCATACTCTAAAGCATATATATGCAAAATACTGTTTTGTTGTCTTAAAAAGCAACACATCTGCCCAAAACAAGACTTACTTTGCAGGCATTTTTTCAGAATATGGTACAAACTGTTGTTACAATTTACCATGAGCTCTATCTGATCTTCTTGAAATGGAAGTCGCTGCAGCTCTAACTTGCTGACAGTGTTTTTGCTGAAGAGGAAGGAGATACTTTATTTAGTTAGTTATTTAAATGTTGCTATTGCTTCTTTTGACTGAGACTCAGGCTTGCTTTTTTTTTTTTCTTGGAAAGTGGAAAAATTTATGGATTTGTAGCTTTCATATTTGATAATTAATTGGATAGACTTCTTGAATACTGATAATGGGAATTAAAACTTTTATCTCTCTGGAGCTATACTGAGGAGATAATACTAACTTTGTGGTAGGAGAAAAGTTGTTATGACTTGTATATACGAATGACCCCAAGTATTCACTGGTGGATTGTGTTGACTTCGTGAAAAATAAAAAAAGTTTGGTTTTTTTTTTTTTAAGTGGCTGAGGGCATAGAACTGTCATCTTAAGTATTATATTGTTTAATATGCTTGTGCTGTACAAGAAATAATATTCATGATGTGATCTTAATGATTGCTATTTGCATGTGCTACAGTCCAGTAAGAATTAATATTCAGTACGAGTAGAAAAGTTAATGGCTTCCTGTTGTGTGTGCACAATTTTAACTCAGGTTTGGCAACTGCTCTTTAACAGAAGGCAGAAAACTGAATGTTTGCAACTGCTGTGGTGTTTGTGTTTCTAAAGCAGATAGTGAGGAGAGTTCTTAAGTGTTGGGATACAAAAATAGGCTGCTAATAGATAGAGAAAATGGAGGCCAACTTTTATACTTTATTTTAATATTCTTCTGTTGGAAATTAAGAAGAGAGAAAAAAAAAAAGCTTTTTCTCTAACTGCCCTCTGTGGTGATGGTAACTATAGTGCTGATTTTCTTGCAGGTGAACTGTAAATGTGTGAAGGATGTTCAAATTCTTCTAAGCCAGAGTTGTTTATAATTATTACAAGGGCCTTTTTCAAGTTTGGTTACTAGTATTTTGGAAGTGATTTAAGTTAAATCTCATGACAACAAAAAGACAGCTACCCTTATTCTGGAATAAACTGACCCATGCAAGGGAGATGTAGGATTAGCTATACTGATATAGATGTTTAGACGACCCCATGGCCCTGAATGTGGCAGTACTGTGTATTTTAAATTGCATTATTCTTGGAAAGATCCCTTTTGTAAAAAAAACCGTCAGCATTTCTGTTTAGAGCAGAGCAAAAAGAGCTGCTAAAATTATGGCTGTTTCCTGCTCAGTGCAGGTGTGTTTCCCTGGATGAGTAAGTAAAATGGAGATACCTCTCCTCACAAAACCCTTTCTAGACCGAGGCCTTTGGTGTGGTAAGAGGTGAGGGTATACAAAGGCTAGAAAATCTGATTTAAACAGTCTCTGTCTTAGTTATGCAGCTCAGACCACACAATGTCTAAATACTGGAGGTTTTTTATTGACCTTCTGAAGGACTTGACTCGCTGTATACAAAAGGAGTTTTCTAACAGAAATGGACTGGGGAGAAACCTCTGTATTTTCCTCTAGATGAAAGAATATAGGTTGTTTGTGTCCTTAAGGGAACGATAAGTTATTTGAACAGTAGAACAAAAGGCCAAATGTTAAGCTGATTAAGTCCCCTCACTTTTAATAGAGCAGCTGAGGTTTTTGGTCACTTTTTTTGTTACCTTGGGAGTTATTGCGGTGCTGAGAACGGTGCTACATGATTTCTTAATTCTTCAGATAGAGCGTTTTATTTTAGCTTCTGGTAAGTTCTAGCTTTACAAATTAGGAAGGGAGCATTGCGTACCAGCTCTTCTAAAAAGGCTAGTCCTCTCTGCCCACCTGCAAGAAGGGGGAAGGAGCAACACATCAGTGTCTCCTCACACCCTTCCTGAGTTGTCTTACCAGTGTTGGTAACCTGTGCATGAACACTTTCTTTCTTTTAGAACTGTGCAGTCAAGAGTTGTTCAAGTCAAGTTAGTTCTTGGGTGATATTTCAATTTTCATGAGGTCAAGTGAGCTGTTGAGTTCGTCCAAAGAAATCAGACTTGGTGAAAACAGTAGATTTTGCTGTTTGTAAGGAAACTGTCATCCTTTCGTACAATCTGTGGTTCTTGGGTTTACTGTGATTCTGTTTTTAAATGTAATACTTTGTAGGCCCAAAGAAAGATAAAGTTAAGTGACTGTGGGGTATCTTTCCTTTCATTTTAGCCTGTAAAGTTAGGAGAGACTGGTAAATGAGCAGATTTCAAGAAATGTTAAATAATATTTGACCATATCTTCCATTTTGTGGGAACTTCAAGTTTCCTTTTGGATGAAAGAGGAAAGATTAGCTGTGGAAAGAGGCCTGCCCATCCTGGAGCGTTTTTCAGATTTAGTGGAAGCCAGGAAGGTTTTTAGTGCTGCTGCTCTTTTAGTCAACAGCTAAGACTTTAGAGTTCCTTATGTATGCCTTTCCTGCATCAGCTGGGGCCAGTACAACCTGTTGTCAAGACTGAAATGGATAAAGGGAGCAATGAACCTTTGAGAAATGTTTTTATCGTGGATGTTTAGCATACAGGGTATCATTAGTATATTAAAACGAATGCCAGCAACATGTGCTTCCGTATGTGGGCCTGCAGAGAGCTATGCAAATAGCTAAAGGAAGCAGGTCTCAGCTAGATGTAACTGTGTTCACCCATGCTTGGACTTCTTTTAGTCATCTGGCTATTGTTCTATATACAGAGACATTTTAGATGCCCTAATAGCTCTAAGATCATCTGAGGGAAATACTTCTAGACACTGGCTACAAAATGTCGGAGCTTTTTCTTCTGCCTCTCAGTTATTAATGGCATTTCTTTGTATTCTGCATTGTCCTAATTTTAAACTGTTAAAAGATAACCTAAATTTTGCTAGGTGGGCTATGGGACTGCTTGCGGGGTTTGGAATCTCAGTGCTTTTGATCCTAAGTTACCTAGGTCATAAGTGCCAAAAGATTGGTTCAACTTCTGATGACAGATGTTTTTCCCTTGAGGAGTTGTGTGGGTTTTGTTTGTTTTGCCCTTGCCCTTGTGCTTTGTATGTTGCAGTGGCATATTAATACTTCATCAGACCACCCATGCTTTGAAGCCATTGTGTTGGTTGGGGTTTTTTCCCCTCTATTTATATTTCTTGGTGTGCACACTAATTCTGGTTTCAGCGGACCCTGTGTCATTGATTACAATAGGAGAAGTTTGCTGTTTCTTGGATAAGAAGTAAGTTTTGGTGAGTGTTGCAATAGTACTGCCCCACTGAAAGGTTAGTGACTCTGATGCAGAATACCTAGTGTCTTGGGGGCTGGGGGTTATGAACAGGAATGGTACTTCTGTCTGTGTGTGAAATAAGTTTGAGGGAATATTTTCACAGCCTAGTATTAAGCTGGTAACTTAAAAGGCTAGTCTTGCCCAGATAGTCAGTTGAGAGAATGAAAGGCTCCTCCAGAGCAAAGTTTAGTTCCTGCTCTGAATTACTATCTGCTGGAGTCTCTTGCTCTGGCCATTGTGTATATAAAAAGCATAATAACACCAGCTTCCTAACTCCGAGGCAGCATTATTATTTTTTTTTTTTTGTACTTTGGTTATTTCATCTATACAGTTGGTTTAAGTATAGGAGTTCTGTTGCAAAGCATTGTAAATGTAAAAATATAATTTGAACTTTGAGAAGAATTTTGAGTGTAAAAGACAGCACAGAAATAAAGGACCATTTTTTGCAGGGCCATGAGTCTAAAACCCACAGCACTAGATCTGCATCTGGTATCAGATACCATTGCCAGGAAAAATAAACAAATCTGTTAGGAGTTCAGGGTGGACCACAGTCTTCCCCCTCTTTTCCTTGCTGTAGCACCGCTGACTTAGAAGCTGCCTGGTGCTGGGGAAGGCATTTGGCAACTTTGATTATGTAGCAGGGGACAATGTGTGGTGTGGGGAATGTGTTTTTCTTCGAGTGATAACCCTAGTGCAAGCAGGACCCAGTATGACTTGACTGTGGATCATTTACCTATAGGTTTTATTGACAATTTTAAGTTCATGAGTTTGCAACTTAAGAACTACAGATCTTGGAAACTATGGTAGAGCTAAAGTAACTTTAGCTTTACCAACACATGAGAGAAGGAAGCTCCAGTCTCCTTGTACAGAGGTGATTGATTGCTTTTTTAATTCTTAATGGACACTTTTCTTGTAGAAATTAACTTATGCATACTAGATACATGACTGTGGAGCTGTGACTTACCAGCATGATTTATCGCAGTGTGTTGCTTAGCGTGTCTCTTCCTTATGGATCTGCTGTGTGTATTTATTGTATGTTTACCCTTTACAACTGTGTATGGCTCTGCACGCTGGCCCTTGGGTCACCCCCCCGCCCCGCTCCCCTGCCCCGTGCTGTTTCTCCCCTCTCCAAACTGTCACAGGTTGGATCCACTATGGGTGTGTGTTGTATCCCGGGGTCACTCCTTCCTCCACATCGGCTACTCTGCCGTGCTGTTTCTTCACTAGGATACCAAGTGGCCCACAGACAAGTATACTGTCATAGCTGAGATAGTGGTGGAGGGAACTACTGGAGTACTGCAGTGAAAGGCAGAGGGTAAGGAAGGGGCAGCGAAGACTGAGAAGTGCTTGTCAGTACCCCCATCACCTGGGGTTTGCTGACTGAGGGTGCATTTCAGTACTACCAAATAAGGCTCCTAAATTTCCTCATATTGTGGTATACACATTTATATGCATGTGAATAAATTAGGGCCCAAAGAGATTATGGTATTGAAGTTTGTAGAGCCAGTATATGCAAGGTGTAAATGTCCAGGAAGCTGATCCATAATGGATATTTCATTCTTTGTCAGATGCGAAGTGCTTTAAGGACAATTATTAAGGGAAAGTTTGTGGCGACTAGAGTTCGATTAGTCACTGGAAAATATGTGAGTTTCTGCATACTATTCCGTGAATCCTTGTGTTAAGTGACGAATCACAGTTAAGAGAATTTATGCTCCAAGCAATCTGTGGTGCCTTCCTTGAATGTACAAGTATGTGTTTCTCTGTAACATAAGTTTGCACGTTTCAAGGAAGATTCTGTTGAGGATGTAAGATTTCTGTTTTTTTGATTACCTAGGATTTTTTTTTTAATGTGAAGAGGTGACTTGCTTTGGTAAAATGATATAAACCATATTTTAATCTCTTAATCCTTGTAAAAGAAAGATCACCTATCTTTTTTTGATCTTCTTGGATTTATTGCAAAATACTGAAGAGAAAAATGTCTAGCGATCATTTAGTTATGCAAGCACATAACAAGAAGTAGGTTTAAATCGCTGGAGGGCCATGTTTAGAAAAAGGTCGTATATCAGCTGTTAAAATACTCTTTCTGTATGTAGACCAAGAGGTTAGAGTATAGGTAAGGTTGAAAGAGAAAAGGGTATAATGTATTAATATTAATTTATTTTGAAAACTTTCTGTTTCTCAGAGAATGAAATACCTGTGTTTGGGAACCTCTTGTCAACGAAGTTAACTGCAAAATTACGAAGCAGAGGAATAAAGACGGCTTAAATTGAGACTTCTGGTGCTAATGATATGCCCCAGTATAACACATAGTGACAATTTCTTTTGTCTTCAGTTAGACCTTTATTAATGCAGTAGAACCATCTTACACCTTTTTCCATTTTTAATTGAAATGTGTAACATTTTATTTTAGGATTGAGTTGGACTGCTAAATTCACATTCTCTGTTCTCCTGTGGTTTTTTTTTTTTCCTGTAATGATTTTCCAGAGTTTTTAGAACAAAATGACCGTAGCCTACTTTTAAAATACATTTGCCATATCAAGTTCATTTATTGTTACTGATCTTTCGTCTAACGTATAAAAAAGAATTATCAAAGATTAAGTTTACTTGAGATTTTCTTCCTGCTGAAAAGAGATTTTACAGAATTTCTTCTCTTTTGGACAAATAAAAAACCCTGATTTTTTTTTTTAAAAAAACATAAAACCAAATTGAACTTTCATCTTTCACATATATATTAAGAAAGGGAGTGGATGGAAGCAAGTAGCTAAATTAGTAAATTTACATTATATATAAAACTAGAACCTGTGGGAACTGCTGTGTTTTTTCTCAACTGCAAGATTACACTGTGTTTGTGTTTTCAGATTGTTACATTGCCAAGCAGAAATCACTAGTTTCTGCAAAATGTTGCACCTGGCTATTTAATGATCAAAGCTCATTGGAGAAGCAGTGCATCTGTAATATAGTCATGTAGATAACAGGACCAGATCAGGCCACATACAGTTTACGGGGAGAGGTGAAATGCAGGGATGTATATTTTAATGTAATGGCAATCTTACGTACATACTTAGGTACAGGTGGGGCTAGTCTAGCTAACAAGGGCTGTGGCTTTCTTAATCTTTATTGTTGTATTTTATTAATTTTATCCTGCAGTGTGTTTTCCCTGGAATTAAAATTTGCTAATTTTGCTTTTAAAATCTTTGCTAAAATGACCTGCTGAAGGGAGCAATTTTTAGTTCTGTGCATGCTTTTGGCTGTCAGATACATTGGAGAAACTTACAAAAAACTAACACCTAAGAGGGTATTTATGCAAGTGGCTTATATTCTTAAACATAGATGTTGGGTTTTTTTTCCCCATAGGTTAAATAGCTCAGTCATTTAATCAGTAGAATTGTTAATGCTTACATGAACTTCCTGTCTGGTGGAAACCTTTTTTTTTTTTTTTTTTTTTTTTCCCCTTGGAGAAGATGGTGTAAACATTTACAGCATCTGTACCTTTCTGGGAGAAGTGATGGTATCTACGTATTCTGCTGAGGAATGTGAAATGAGGGCTTCCATTGGCTTCAGTGTTAGACTTGACCTTGCTAATTTGTAGGAGTGAGGGTTTTTTTTTTTGCTAACAGAATTTCTTCTGTCTGAATTTCCTTACTGTTTCAGACATAAAGCAATAAACTAATAAACTTAACTCATATTGAAAACCTCAAGTTCATATTCTGTAATTTTCTTTCTGTATTCTGAATACTTTTCAAAAGCTGTATGTCATTGCAAAAATGAATCTACATCTTGCACTTTATGGAGTATCTTTTCAAAGGAGCATTAAAATTCACCTTTTTTCTGTTTCGAAGTTGCTGTGCTTCAGCAATCCATCCCCCCAGGGGATCTTTGTGTGCGTCTTCAGCTGAGTATTTAGAGCTTGGTTTCTGTGGTCAAATGAAAAAATGAACATGTGTAGCTTTTAGCTGTTTTCAAATAATTTCTTCCCTTTAGCAGCTCAGTTAAGCAATGCTTAATGCTAACTTACAATGACCAGACTTCCTGTCGTGGGCAGCCAGCAAATGGGGATGGAATTAACTTCATAGACCTGAGCACCCCAATGTGATTGTGTTCAAAGTGAGAGCGAGATGTAGGTACTATGGTACACTTTCCTCGAAGTTTTACATGGCAACATTTCTGGTTTGTTTTGTTGCATGGAGTAGAATGTAAACTTTTATGGGCACATATGTAAAAGTTAGGATATTCTCATCTCATTTGGTGAAGGTGCCTTTTAATTTTTAGTATGAAGCCAACAGCCATTTGAGATGTATGGGCCCCTTGAATTCAGAGTGCAAACTGGGAAGGGCTGTAATATGTTGTTACTCTGCTGAGCAGTCCAGTGAGAAGTTATTAATTTAATGGTATTTTGTTGTTACTGTACATGGCAGCTCTGTGTGACCTGATTACTTAAAAACCTGTGGGTTTAAAAGGTGCGCTTCTCTAAGCCTTATGTCAGTCACACAGCTAAATCCCCAGAGGACCCCTTGGAAAGCTAGTCATGTGTGCTTTCTCAAGATGCAGCACACTATTTCTCATGTTCCATCCTTGTAACCGTGTTTTCAGATAATTTTGTGGCTTACCTGTGATGACTTCCTGGGGCAACTGAATTTCTCGCTAAATTTCACTGTTTCTGTGAGCTGAATTACTTTCCATGCCCGATCTGTACTGTCACGCGGCAGGAGATTTTTGCTTTCATGTGACTTTCTCCTCTGAGAGAAGCCTCACCTTGTTCCCTTTAGAGTTGCATGAGAACTGTGTTTCATTGCTGCTCTGAATAAAACAAGCTGTTAAGACACACCTTGTGTAGTTAATTTTTAATTCTCCAGAAGTGTGAACAAAGCCATTGTCCTCACTAACCACCCTGGAGTACATTTGCAAAAAGATACTAAAGGCTTTCTTCACTCGCTGGGTGCTCATTTGCACATAGCTCATGTTGCAGGGGGCAGTTTCTGCCTTCCTGAGATGAAACCCTCTTTGGAATATTTTGTTATGCAAATTGCTCAAAAAAATTACGGATTCTGAAAACTCTGAAGTGCAGAATGTTGCTATATGTACATACAAATGAAAATGTGAATATATTCATCTAGAGAATGCCCACCCCGTGTCTCAGTCCACAGCACTTAGGTGATCAGTGTCTCTTATTTTCCTCTCCAAAAGATTGCCAATAGTTTCCCTTTAGCCTTCTTGAAAATTACTGAAAATATCTGCTGAATAAATAATGTTCATGGCCTGATTTCTGACTCTGTAAGCCTCCTTTGAATCTCTCTGTAGGCTTTTTCTTGTCCTTCATTAAGCACATAACTCTGAGGTCTGATCCAAGCATTGTTTGTGGCCACAGACACTGAAAGACTCGTGGGGACTTTGGACTTTTGAGTCAGGAGCCTGATCACACAAGACCCTGTAGTCCATTATGCCAGTCTCAGTGGAACTCAGCTTATACTGTTTATTAAGTCAAGGATACCTTGCTAGTTTGACAGCCTCTAAGATTTTTTGACTTACCCCATGTATATACAATCTGCATGACTTTCCAGCCTAAAATTATGTGACTTGACCAAAGCTGATCTATGCAAACACGGCTTCCTATGGTAAACTTGAGTGCCTCCAGCTAACGTAAGGTGTTCTGCTGTTAGTGTTGGCTGGTTTTAAGCAGGGGCCGTTCCCTCACCCAACTGCCTGTCTGGGTGTTGAGTGGTTGTGCTCCCAACCACAGGTGGGTGTTGCTTGAGCACAGGGGTGGACAGAGACAGAACTTACCCCTTTGAATACCAGTGCTGGTTTGCTCACTTCTGGAATGAGGGGCACAGTGGTGTTGCGTGGGTTTTGGTTTTTTTTTTGATCACAGTCATCCCCTATCATTCGTGCCCCCCCCCCAGTTCTCCTGTTCACATCATTTTTTCCCTGTGCTTACCTTATGTCTTGTCTTCTGCTGAGCTTGCATGGCACCTGCTGTAGTAGAATCCAAGTTTTGTTTTACTGTCTGCCTCTAAGTGTAACTGAAGGACAGGTCACAGCAATTCATAGTTTATAAGTGTGTGACTAAATGTGATCACTACTGCCAGGTCATTTGAATAGAGATCGGTGGAGGTGTCAAGGATCAAAAGTTTATTGTTAAGTTTATGGCAGTAAAGAGCTCTAGCAGACGCTCAGGAAGGCACTGAGCAATTAATCTGTGCAGTCTTTGGAAAGTAGCTATGTAGTAGTGTAATGATCCATTGAATTAACTGATTTGCTGAACAACACACAACAGCAGGAGCTGAAGTTGAGCAGCTTCAGGCTCTGAACTGCCACAAATACTGCATGCCCAGATCAGAGCCTGAGACAGGATGGTAATTGAACGTGCCTTGGAGTCCAGTCTTGTTAAAGAGCTGCTTGAGGGAGTTGTCAGAATCAATAGCTGACTGATGAGGCTGCCAAGGAGTCCCTTTTAACCTGTAGAAATAACCACGTAAGAGAATGAATGAAATGTAAACTAGTACTGTAGGGGTTTCAGAGTGGCACTAGACTTCTAAACTGGGGACTGAATACATTGGGAATGTCCTTATTGTCTTGCTGGGTGTGAGTCAACATCTCTACAGGGCATACTTTGATTTATATTTCCCTGGGAAATGAATGAATCTTGCACTATTTTATGGGAATCACACCTGCAAGCATGTTGGACCTGATCTGACCCTGCAAGCTGCATATGTCCAGGTCTGTGCTTTTTTCAGGTGTATCAGGTCCCAGGAACGTGAAGCCAGGTGAGGATACAGCTCTGCAGTTTGGACATGGGATTAGGAAGAAGGAAGGCTCTAGTACTTAAAGGCACTAGGAAGATAAAAGAGTGTTCTAGGTGCTGTGCTGGTAGTTCTGGTACAGGCATAAAGTTACATTTTAATTGTTCAGTGACAGATTGTGCTATAAAAAGTTAACTGTGTAACAGCTAAATTGGTACGGTTAATCTACTGATTTGAGTCTGAAACATGTTGCAGTTTTTCCTGGCCTGTTCCTTTCTCAGTTCAGTTGGGATCATCCATCCTGGACTTAGGGGGCATTGTGTGGAGGGTGCCAGGTGACTCCAGACCGCCTGGGGAGGTAGCAGAGCTTAGTGTAAGACCAAAATTTATGCTTGCTGTGCATATCTCTCTTTCCCAACCTCTGATTTTCTGCCTTGGCTTTTCTTTCAAAAATACAGAGTAATACATCATAATTACGGTATATAATGGTCATTAAAATATATGCAGGTAATTTCTATTCATTTTCTGAAACCATGACATGTATTATATCTTTTTGTAAAAGTCTAAAGAATGTTTAATAAAACTTGTGTTTTGTACATCTGCTTCATATGTTATTTAAGTAAATGTAATGATATCTTGCCAGAATTTTGTAGGATATATAATATGTTGCCTCAGAAGTATAGGAATGTAAATTGTGAAATTGAGGGGTTTTATATAAATATTTTCTCTCTCTCTTTTTTTGTCTTTTTTTATTTTTTTCCAAAATGTGTTCTCTTCCTGAATCGTTCCTCTGTTCAGTGAATTTTTAGCAACTAGGGTATACTAATCTCTTTTTCAAAGACCAGTTGGAGAAACAATAGTATGGTTATAACAGTGTGGAACCTGTGCATACAAAAATCCTTGTGGCTGTATGTATATGCTCATACGTTCATACAGTAGAATGGGATGGTAGGGTTGAAAAGTTGTAACGCAAGGAAAAGAACTGTAGTGAGACATTGAGTAAGTTTGTGTTTTTGTTTCAGAGGTCAGTATGAGGTAAGAGCCACTTGAAATAACAGCAGTGCAGGTTGTGAAATCTGTTTTATCGCTGCTTATAGCTTATATTTTGCATGGGTCTTTGTGGTGCGGTGTTCACATGTGTGGACTTATAGGAGTCTGAAATGAAAGGTGTGCTTCATTTTGAAGTTATAACTGTGTTTTTCAGCAGGGATTTGTTGGGTGAAGGGAAAACAAAAGGGGTTACTGGGGTTGCTCTTGTCCATGATTAGAATGAGCCAGCATGGTGCAGTCCCATGCTGTTTATTGCAGCCATGCAACCTCCTTCCCACTTTATTTGGGTACTTTCTATCTCTGCATCCTGATTCTTCTCTGCTGATATTAACGTGAATTGGTGGGGTTGGATCGTATTTTTCAGATGGTGGCATTTTGGGATGGATATTTGGCTACACCGCTAGGGATCTAGGTGAGACTCTGGATGGTAAAGGGGATCAGAGTCAACAGTAGGGAGCTTTTGGTTGCTGGTCATTTATGGTCATGTCACTAATTTATTTTAGAAATCTGCATCTAAATTTAGGGGCCTTGGCCAATAAGACACATGGATTGTAGGAGGTTTTTTCATGGTTTGAGACGGTGGCTGAGACATAGAGGTTGAGACATTAAAACCCTGTCTTGAATATAATTACACTTGGAAAAAATATTTTAAGTTGCTTGTGTCCTACAGTTAGTTCTAGTTAACTTTAAGGTCCTATTTTGCCAAGGTAAGTTGTTTGATGTCTGGGACAAAGCAATGTCTGCTTGATAAGTTTGGCCTGGGATACTTTGCAGAGAATAAGAAATTCCAAGATGAATTAGTGTTCCATTATCAGGAATTCATTGATGAACTTCCTTGTTTGTCTCTCCCTCCTTTCCGAGTTGGCGTCATAGATACCTAGTTCTACACAGGCTGAAGGTTTAACCAGTGTTCAGCTCTCTGTCTGTTGGCAGCAGCATTGCTTTTTCATTATGTTACTGTGTTCTGTTACATATGAAGTGTTCACTTAAAATGGGGGTTTTATATTGCAGTGTTCTTAAATGCATGGACAGAAACCTTCAGCTTTTTCCTTGGATCTTGCTAAGTCTGATAAACACATTTCAAGAACAGCCTTGAAATGTTTTTCTTCACTCTTCATTCTGTAGCTTGTAAGTCAAGACTGTCCAGAAGTGGGAAGAACTGTTTATTTGTCTGGTCCACAAGCAGAACAAAACCACTTCCTCAGTTTTCTAATAAGTATCTTATCTTGAGAGTGCACATATTTCTATTTCAGTGCTGTCTCACTACTGTTATGCAGGCCATGTAGCAATGGTTTGATTAAAAAAAGGGAGTTGACTTGAAAATGTGTGCTTGTGCAGTGTTCCTACTCTGCTGAGCTTTAGTATGTACCTGTGTTCTGTAGAAAGCAGGAAGTCGAAAGTGATACAATAAGTTATGTTAAATGACAGAGATCTCTTTGGAGTTGACCAGGAGAAAACTCACAAACATTTTCATTATTAGGCTGGCTTTTCACTTTATATTCCTACTTTAAATATTTTTCTTACAAGTGCCAGTGACTATAGTAGCTGACAAGGTTAGCTGACTATCTAAGATTTGATGTGTAATTTTTAGATGGGTAAGTTAAAAGTTGTATCTTTTCTTTTTTGTCTCTGAACAGTTGCCACGGCAATTGGAAATTTCTTGTTTAAGAGTAAATGCCATTTGTGAAATTACGTCTTCTGTAACGCAAAAGGCCCATGTATACACTCTGTTCATGGATAATCAATGATAGTGAAATGATAAAAACACAACAGGTTATTTTTCTTCTTCTTTTGGTCTTTCTCTGCTGTTGTCTGTTAGTAATATATTTAGTTGTGGATTCATGGATTGCAAGCTGGTGCAATTTGTTTTTCTTGCCCAATAAAGATCTTTAAGTTTATATATGTGTGTGTATTTATGTTTTATATATGTATGCATGCTTTGAGATGTTCATCTTATTGTTTATGGCTCTGCTGGAATGTAAATGCAGTTATACTGACTGAATGTTGTTTCCTTTCAGTGGATCTGATGGAAATAAAAGAAATTCGCCCAGGAAAGAATTCGAAGGACTTTGAGCGTTGCAAAGCAAAGCAAAGAGAAGAACACTGCTTTACTATTTTTTATGGTACCCAGTTTGTCCTCAACACCTTAAGCTTAGCAGGTACATTTTTCTTCTTTTAAACCTACTGATTGAACAAATCAAATACATTGATGGAACAGTAATGCAAAGAATACTGTGGTTTTGACTTCTGCAGTTCAGAGTAAGCGCACCAGCTGTTTAAAATCTGGAGATAGACCTTTTACTTGGCCCTTCATGTCTGTGAACTGCTGCTGCATTTGTAATGTTTTGCCTTCAGATAGCGTGTCATTTTGAGCGTAGTTTCTGATTTGCTCAATCATTTCTAGTAAGGTAGCCTTTTGCTGGTTAAATCTCTCTAGTAAGGTCTTCGGTGCTGAAGAGCAGAGGTGACATTGTCCTCTTTAAAGTCAGTAAAGGATTGGCTGTTGTCTTCAGTGTGGCCAGAATATTGCCCTTGAATTTTTAGTCTGGACAAAATTGTTCTGGAAACGATAGCCATAAAGAGTTAGACTACAGATACATGACAGAAACTTTCCTATCACCTGCTAGCAACTGGAAAATGCCAATTTGGAAAAATGAAGTTCTAGTTTGAGGTTACGTGTGTGCATGTCACCTGATAATACTAAACCTCTTCTAAAGAAGTACTAGGGCACCATAAATAGTATTGGAAGATGATAACTGAAAATTAAGAGATCCATGTGAAACAGAGGGAAGTTGTATCCTGTATCTGTTGAAAGGGTTGCAGCACTTATTTCAGGTGAGGCTATCCAGGGTAGCAAACCCAAAGACTTTGAAATGAAAAGGGATATAAATTCTTACAGTGCAGTCCGAATACAGTTTCTAAGTAGTGGAGCTTACAAAGAGATTTCTTTTCTAAAATGTTTGTGATGGATCCTTGGTTTAGAGTCATACAGATGACTTATTTGGAGTGGTAGTTTTGTCTGTCCTGTGCAGGAACACACTTGTTCATTTAAATCATTAAATTCATTGCAGAATCTTAAAGGGAGAAAAAAAGGAGTGGTTTGTAATTGTTTTAGTGCTAACAGTACCTTTTTTAAAAATGGAATTAATTGCTAATAGATTGCAGTACTAGAAGACAAGTTTTTTTGCAGTCTGATGCACTGGAAATTAAAGACTGCTTGTGACTAATCCATTATTATACGCTTTTAACTTCAAATTTAAAGTTTTACCATTGTTGGCTGAAGCCTGTGAAAACTTTGAGTAAGGAGCTGTGCTTAAATGCAGCTGTGCCAGGTACTTCAGTTTGATTTCCATTAACCACCCCCCATCCCTCTTCCATGGCAGTTCTCAAAGCCAGTGTTCTGCCAATACTTGGAAAACACTCAGTGCATTGAGATATTGCTGTAATGCCGAACTGCAGAAAAACATTATACAACTTTCAATTAAGGGGGAAATCCTTTTCCTTGTTAAAGTGCTTGGTCGTGGTTTCTTAAAACAATATAAAATAATTGTTACTTAAAGGGAACGGTAGCTGTCATAAAGGGCAGAATTGTCTTGGGAGAATAATTGGTTGGCAGTGGTAGTGGATGTTCTTTCTGAAATTGTAACTAATTGAAAAACATTTCCATAGGGAGCTGAGGCTGGGTTTTAGCTCCATCCTTGGGGGATAAAGCACTGTTTGAAAGTGTGTTTAAATAAAATGTAATCTTCACCTTTTGAGAAACTGTTTTGCTTTGAAGGCAGTTAAAAGAATTTGCAGAGATTACAGCTCCTGTGTGAAAATAATTTTTCAAGACTAGTTTAACTGAAGAATGCCATCATGAAATTTCAGAACCAGAATGCTAAAGCAAATGGACTTTGCCCAACTGAAGGCTGTAATGATAGCATCTCATCCGAGGCCCACAGAATTGGTTTCAGCTTAATTGTATTCCCTGGGGAAGGAAGCCTATCCCAGCACGCAGTTCATTATCTTGGTTCTGTTGGTCGAAGCATTAGCAAATGTGATCATGTTAAATAATGTGGAGGACTCTGCTGGTCTAGGAAATGGAAAGGCAAACTACAATTAAAACAAACCAAGACAATGATAAACCAGTTTTTAATGTTGGGAGGAAGATGTACCTGGCTTCTAGTGTAAGCCGTGTACGGAATTTTAGACCTTTTTTTAACTTCTATTGAAATGTGTTCTATATGAGCTACACCAGTTTTGTACATTGCTCCCTTTCTGTTCCTCTTGCGTAAGTCTAATCCGGAGAGAAAGGAGGTGCTTATGTCCATCAAAAGCCAGTACTTCACAGTTTTCTTGTAGTTGCTTGGAATATAATGAGCTAGTTTTATGCTATAACGAGTTCTTGGCTTATGTGCTTCAAGTTGCTTGAGATGTAGGTCCCTGGGTTTTTGCCACTTTGGAGATAGAAGATAAGAAAGTGAATTTGATTGTGTTACTTACAGGAGGTCAGCAGTAGTTCTATGTTTTTTCTGCTGAGATGTTGAAATTTGCCTGCCCTGATAAGCAGACTTTGAACAAGAGGTATTTTTTCACAGAACTTTCAGAATTGACCCTCCTACCCCCAGATCCATGCAGTTTCTTATTAGCAACATGAAGCTATTCAATGAGATTTATCAAAGAGAAAGTTTAATTGGCAGCTTTGTATGCTAGGGTTTATTTGAACATCACAAATTATGTCTTGGTTTTGTGGTGATTTTGTTTTGATATTTCTCATAGTATTTTTTTTTCCAGCTGACTCTAAAGATGATGCCGATAAATGGTTGTGTGGCTTGAATATCTTGTATCAAGAGGTCATGAGCGCTCCCACACCTGCAATCACAGAGAGGTATATAGACATATTTTATCTTTGTGAGACTTAACATTTGTTTTTGAATTGAAAGTGGAAAATCTGAAAGAAATTTTTGAAGGTGCAACAAGTGGTGCCTGCCAGTTACCTTATGAACAACTACTCTCCAGTTAGTGTGTGATACAGAAAGCTCATATGAAAATTCTCCATGTCTGTTTTGCTATATACTTGTTCTGGTATTGTACTGTGCTGCATCCACTAATGCGGACTTGCAATTTACCCTGTTCTGTATACCAAAACAAACCAACACTCTTTTAATGCGATCACAAGAATGTCTGTTGCAAGTGTGTGTTGACTTCCTGGAAAATTTGTATGTCTTTTGTAGTTACAGCGGGGTGGCTCTAGTAGGTGTCCATGTGTCCTGTGTCCCAATAATTCCAATGCATGCTTTTGTGGTTTCTGCTTTTTATTGGACCCATTGCATTGTATGGCAATGTGATCAACTGACTCAGAGAGCCAGGCTGAAAATAAACATTTTTTTGAATGTTTATTTTGAATGTTTATGAAAATAAACATTACTTCTTAGCAGCCAGCCATATTATGGTGCAACTGCATGCTTAATGCTTCTGAGGATGTTGCACACAAAACTGCTGATACTCAGAATGCCAGTTTAGTTGATTAGCTTTTGATGCTGCCTCTGTACCTGATTGCTTCTCATCATAGCTGACATTTTTGTTTGCGGTCGCTGCTGTTACCTGCTGTGAAGACATACTGTGTCATTGCTTGCTACTTGACAAAACTGTGGCTTTGACACGGATGTTGTCTTTACCTACTTGGGGAGAAATTATTCTTGTCTATTGTATGGTATTGCAGCAAGCTCCTATACAGAGTGCTCCTGGATTCCAGGCTATGTTTGTGCAGCAGAGTGATTCCTGTAGAGACTGAGGATAAACTTAATAATGACATGCTGTGCTCATCCTTTAGATCAAAGTTGTGTGTGTGTACACATTTACTATTAATGCTGCTGATACTATTTTGCTGTGCACCTAAAACTGGCATACACTCTAATGAGGAATGTCTTTAAAATTCTCTGAACCTCTCTTTCTCTGCCCTAGTTTTTAATTTTTATGCGTCTAATAGATTTGAGCCAGCAGCCTCAGCTGGCATAAGTTGTTGACTTGATGGAGTTACTCTAGTTTAGATTAGCTGAAATTTTGGCTTGCCTTATCCACTTACATTTTTACAGCTTCTGTTTGCTTGTTCTTTTCTGTCCTGCCCACCCTTCCCCTTCCTGTGTTGTTTATGTGGCTTTAAAATGCAGTATTAAGCAGCAGAAAAGTATGTATTTACAAATACAATTATAAAACTGGCTGAGTCTTTAGGTGCTGCACTGGAAATGTTTTTGCATTATTAAGAGATGTATCTTTTAAATATTTCTGTTGAATTTCATCTATGGATTTTGATATTTAATTGGTTGTGTTTTCTTTATAATTCTTAGATTAAACGTTTTTTGGTTTTTTTCCCCCTCTTTTCCACAAGCTGGCTGAGAAAGCAGATCTATTCTGTTGATCAAACTAGAAGAAACAGGTAAGAAGCTGTCTCTTTGTTCAGTTTGGTTTTAGCGAACTTCTGTTGCAGATTCTGATGTGGAATGAAAATAAATAAATAATTATACATCCAAGATGTGAAACATGAGTACTCTGAAAATGGCATTTGCTCTTGCTTTAAGAACTTGTCTTTTGCTAAACGCAACATGTTCATGGCACTCACTTATGTTCATGTACATGGTATAATGAGGAAGCAAATGATGACAAATAAGTAGTTTTGCTTTTAGCCTACTATTACCCTGCCAGAATGAAGAAAGGGAGTTGTCTTCTTCCAGTCTTTGTGTAGAGATTTAGCTCAGCTGTGCAGGTATGTTTGCTTTGTATATGCTTATGTTTGTGTGCAGGGTTGTTTGTTTTATAGAGGTCTTTGCCCTTTCATAGCCCAGCTCGAGCCCAGCAGCTTGGACTGCGTAACCCGCTGTGAGCTTTCTTGTGCAGCTGTGCCACCAGTTCTTCCTTCATGGCTGAAGCGTGTTTGCATTGGACTACACTCTGATGTAGACAGACCAGAATCAGCTTTTAAAAGCTTATTTGGGCGTTTGTAACAATGAAGCTGCATAAGCAGGATTCAACATGGGCTGCTAAAGATCCGGGGCAGAAATTATTAGCCCTCCCTTGATTCAGTCAGGAGGACAGAGCAGAATATTAAGAGGAAGAGGAGATAACAGAGATACCTGAGGATATTAGAGGAAAGGAGGAGGAGGACTAATGGTATGACAGGGTAATGCCATATGAAAGAGTTGCTTTCACAGTGGGAAACGGAAGATATGTTGAGGACAGATATAGAAAGAAGCAAAGTTAATGGTTTGGAGTAAGGGCAAACATTTTTTTTTCTTGGGTGATTGGCCTGGTTACGTGGGGTCGAATAGACCAAAGCCAAAGAATCATCTCTGACCTGGTACTTTTCGTGAAAGAAGTTGTAGGGTTGTAGCTCCCAGTGTGCTGTGTAGCTTTGTATGGTTTTTAGCAGTTTATTTCAGGTCTGTGTGTGATGTGGGTTTGTAGCTTTTGTACAGCAAAGCAGACTTTTTTTTTTTTTTTAAATGATTTCAGCTGCATACCTCTCCTTAGAGTTGCCAGAAGTCATGTGACGCTGAGAAGAATGTTACACCTCTTCCCCATGTCTATTATTTACCATGATTTTGCTCTTTGTCTGGCATGTGTTTTATTCTAAGGTGCAATTCAGTGTAGAAAAGTACATGCGTTTCCTCTGATATAGGCCTTTCCCTAAAGATTGTGTCTTATTGTGTGAATGAGACTGTGTTATTGCAGGAAATAGTGCCGTTCTGCAGATAGATAGCCTGTGACGTTGTGCAGCTGGCCTCAATGTGGGCAGACACCATTTCAAAACAGTGTTTCCTAACGTGGTAGTGTCGTGAAGGGAAAAGTACCATCCTTTAGTGGATGTTGGCTTATACCTCCTGATGTATTTAGAAAAACTTGCCCTGCAGTGGGGATATGTTGGGGAACACGAAGCAAAAGCAAATGTTGGGATAGAGAAGCTGTGGCTTGACAGTATATATCTGCTGAAGAGGTTTCTTTTCTTGCTTTAGGGTTGTTCTATCACTACAAGGCAGGCTGGTTAAGATCAAGGGGACTTGCACTGTGGAGAGAGCAGTTTTTTGTTTTCTTGATAGATGATTCATGCTTTTAAAAAAATTCAGGAAAGGGGTTTGGACTGAGTTTCATTGTGTTTAGTGTTGCAGTTTCTAGGGAGGTTAATTGTAAAGGTTAGGCTTCCAGGCAAGTCATGTTTCACAGGTTGAGTTTTTTCCAGTGGTAATGAAGTCCCAGCTCTTTGTTTTGGCTTGCATTTGCCTGGCCAGAGGAAATTGCTTGTGCTTGGTGTTTAGGCTACAAATGGAATGCTTATTCTTGCTCCTAAAAGTAGTGTTTTTTTCCAGAGGTCTGGCGACAAGGTGGAAGGCCAGGAATTTCCTGAGTTCTAATCTGGCTTTGGCATGGACTTTGGCTAAGTTCCTTCTTGCTTTGCTTCTTTCCCTCTCTACACAATGGAGATGAGAATATCTCACAGGTTAACTGCTTGTATGGACACCGTAGAATGGAAGTGTTACTTTTGTCTAGGTGCTGATTGCTTTTGTTGCTTTCAAGTGGCTCTGTTCTGAACCTGTGTTTGCAGAGAGTTAATGGCTTATGAATTGGACTTTAAGTCAAGACAAAGTACCCTAGCCTTGTTTTCTTGGCTACTGTTGGTATCACATTAATGTTTAGTGGGCATTGGCAGTAGGACCCATGGATCTTGTGTCTGCATTCTCTTGACTTTTCCCCACTTCCTTTTTTGCTGCCAGGGATTCCTCTCATCTTCCACTCTGACTTGTCCCTGTACCCTTCACATGTCCCACTGTAATGCTGCACCTTTCTCATTGAGACCTCACATCTGTGCCTACCCAGAATACCCAGTCTGAGACTCTGTCCTGGAACGTGCAACCTCATTTCCATTCTTTGCTATCCAAAGACAAGCTGAATAGCAGGTGACTGAAATGGAGCTACAGGAGATGGCTGAATTGGTGTACCAGCTTGGTGCTGCTCAATGGATGAAATCTGATTTCCTCTACCACCTCTACATGCTGCTAGTCAGGCACTCCTGCCCCTTTTCCTATTCTGGCTATAATGCTGATATGGGCATGAGGTGACCTCGTGAAGCCAGTGGGAAACTTGTTCTAGCTCTCTGTCAGCCACAGAGTTTTCTGCTTGCATAGCAAGTTGAAACAGATTATCAAAAGGTTTAACAAGCATCACAGCTGGCCTATGGAAGCAGTGGGACCATAGCAACAGGAAAAGGGAGTGGGGCACAAGGAGGGGAGTTTAGGGTTGCTACTTGTAACAGCAGTGAGCTGTTAGATCAGCTCACCTGTACTTATCGACATTTAAAGCATTTGGACACACAGCTCCTTTAGAAATCACCCTTCTGTTCATAAGGAGCTATAGCAGCATTCCCCAACCTCCTATTTCCATGCTGATCGTAAGCACAGTAAATATTGTCAGCTGCTCTGAATCTGCAGTGAAGGATGCTATGGCAGCAACACCTAGGGCACTGGAATACAATCTGAGGTTGATGAGAAAACTGAAAGATATGAAGGAAACTGAGGTTTTTGACATAAGCTATTCACAGGCTTGTTTGTAATACACAGTATTACTTCAACAGAAGAAGTTTGATGTATACATCATACGTGATTTGATGTATGGCCAGAAAGTATTTGTGGCCAGAAGGTGTTGCAGTGATTAATAAATTTATCTTTGTGAGTATTTGGTGTATGTAAGCACTGCGTTGCTTAAAATTTGGAATAAGTATGTCTTATTTGAAAGGTCTTGCTGTTATCTAGAAAACTTTGGTTTTTGAAATGTTACTGGTATATTACTTGACATTCTGAAGGATCAGCAGGTCTGTGTAAATGGACCTGGAAGGCAGTCCTTTCTGGGAAAACTTGGTTGTGAGAGGAGGATGGGGTCATGTTTGGATGTTGCAGAAGGGGAGAGTCTTGCTCCTGTAAATCAGTTTTACTGTCCAAGTGAATAACAGCTGGAGAAGAAGGTTATAATGGTAATGAAAACTGGAGCTTTTTATTTTCTGTTTCTGCTCATCAGTTTGTTATATCCTTTGTATAATGTTTTCTGTGTCTGTATTCCAGTGGGACTGGAACAATGGAAAAAAGGCTGCAATTCATCTGACCATGTGTAAACACCTATATTTGAGCTGATCATCTAGATCTGATTAATTATTGATGGAGAGAAATGGGTGTCTTTGCAGCATGGCTCTCTTCATCCTAATATGGATGCCCAAATTAATTGAAGTGCCTATTTCTCCCCACCAACTAGAAAACAAGTCTAGCTTGCTGACATGTAGGTGTGATGTTTATAGGGATTATGTTATGCGAGATGAGCCCTACGCAAAATGTTTCAATAGTCACATTTTTGTGTTAATGGAAAATATATTAGTAGCTGACTAGAGATAGCAAACTGTGGCATTTTTGCTATCTTTTTTTTTCTTCTTCTTCTTTTCTTCCACAGTATCAGTCTTAGAGAGCTGAAAACTGTACTTCCCCAAGTAAACTTCAAAGTGAGCAGCATGAAGTTCTTGAAGGATAAATTTGCGGTAATTACCTGATAACTTTTATC
The DNA here is from genome assembly GCF_015220075.1 of Falco rusticolus. Taxonomy (NCBI): domain Eukaryota; kingdom Metazoa; phylum Chordata; class Aves; order Falconiformes; family Falconidae; genus Falco; species Falco rusticolus. Next base: position 5,374,127 of record NC_051201.1, on the reverse strand, counting down.
TGTTTGGTATTATCTGATAGGTGTTACTTCTTTTCAGGATACTGCCTATATTTTTGCTTCTTAGCATGTACAGTTAAATAAATTATGTCAGTTAATTTCTCAGCATGGCTTTGCCTATGTTGAAGGCTATAAGAAAACATAGACGTAAATGTTCCTTTTCATTGTATGGTTGACCAGAGCCAGCATTGGGTTTTGAGCCCCAGTGCTGATACTGTGCAGGTGCATAGGAAGCTGTACTATGTTTAAGATAAAATTCATATATAATGAAAAAAATTTCTGGCAATATGGTCAAGTAATAACCTCTTCACTCCAACCTGTGCTAACATTAATAGCTTCTGAAGGTTGTTTCCATTACTACAGGAATTTTAAATATCCCCACCTTTTCCTGCTTTCAAACTCTCCACCCTTAAAACATACAGTCTTGCTTCTGTTGCTCCAGCTAACAATGACTAAATGAGGCACTACTTCACTCCCAGTAACATGGTGGAAGTGGAGTCAGGGTGCAAAATGCAAGGCCAGAGATGTGGGCTAGGAGCACTATGTCACAAACCAAGAATCTGTTTAATTGTTTGTATTGTTTAAAAAATAAATACATTTAAAAAATCCCAAGTGGTTAAAACAAATGAAGTTGGAGTAGAACAGAATGCGTCAGAGGGTGGCGGCTGGGGTAAGAGTGATTTGTGTGCTGTGCAGATGCAGTTCGGGGAATTCTAAATTCACTGTGTGGTACTTTCTGTTGTAGGAGATAGGTGCTCACAAGGAAGAGCTTAGTTTTGAACAATTTCATTTGTTCTACAAGAAAATCATGTTTGAACAACAGAAATCGGTAAGCTTTTTCATAAGTAGTCTTCATACTGTTAAACTGCTTGATCAGAATAAAGAGTGAATGCTGATTTTTTTGTTGGTTTTGTTTTTTACTAATTTTCTTTTTTCCTCATTCTTGTAACAGAAAAAGGGTGTAGTACTGTACTTGTGTAGATAACAGTCACCATCAGCAATTGGTTGAAGAAGATGAATAAGTCATTCATGTTGCTTCTTATGTGTTGGTAGTAGAGATATGCACAGATATAGCGGGGTTTCTAGGAAGAACTTTTCTTGTGAGTTTGTTCAGGATGTAGAATGTCTTTTAGGCTTGCCTGATCTCTTTGCAGATAGGACCAAGTTTTTTTGATATTTGTATTAATCTTTTTATCGCTAAGAACATTCTTAAATCACAGGCATGTATCCTGGCCATCAAATAATAGCTGTTGTTCTCATCATCTCTTATGCTTGGAGATTACTGGTGGTGAGTCCATTACAAGGCATGTATCAGGCAGTCCTTGGGAGGCGTGAATGCAGTGGAGTTACATTTTAGCAAATATATATGGGAAACTGCCTGACTACTGTTTCCATGTATTCACTGCCCAGATTCATGAACCTGGTGGAAACTACATACTTCTAGTGAGTCTGAAAGTTAGGAACCCTTTAAACATGTGTGAAAACACGTAATCTGAAATTACCTGCGTAAATGTCTTTGTTGACGATGTGCTTATTGTTGATTCAACTTGCGGTTGCTAAAATAGAAGCTTCAATAGTCAAAGTCAGCGCTGTTTCATTTGGCAATAGAGCTTTCTTGTGCCGTTTAAGTGATGCTGAAATTGAAGTAATGAAGAATCTCAACTTACTGACAGGGTTTTATTTTTGGCTGGGATGGTCTAGTTAATTAGCTTGAGCAGAAAGTTCAAGAGTAAAACACAGAATAAGGAGGTTATCTGACTTAAACTTCTGTTATTGGCCCTTGTGGATCATTTCAAAGAAACTCCTTCGTTTGCTAAACACTGCTATGGGGTGGTTGATAAGTTTCCTGCGATCTGTAAGTATGCTGTGCCAAGCTGAAAGCAATTTAGGTTTTATATTTCAATGAATAAATATGATGGATGATATGTAATTCCAGTTTTTCTGCGTTATCAAACAATGAAAGCTCCCCAGAAACTTGATTAGTTGTGTTTATAATATACATTATCAATAGCAAGGTTTTTGCCTGAGAATTGTGAGTGTTCACACTGAAAGGCCTGAAGTGCGGTTGCCAGCCTTGGCAGTATGGTTTTTTTCTTAGGCTTTTAATTAAAAATGTGTCTTGCCAACTTGTATGCAGGTTCTCTAGAGCAGACAGGCCTATCTATTTCCCCTTGCCAAACCAATGGACATTGTTAGGTGGAATTAGAAAATTGCATATTCTTTTATTATTTATCTTTTCTCCCTTTTTTGTGTTTTTTGTTTGTTTTTTTTTGTTTTGTTTTGTTTTTTTTTGTTTAAGATTCTTGATGAATTCAAAAAGGATTCCTCTGTGTTCATTCTTGGGTGAGATTCTTCATTTGTATTATTTTTCCACATTTCCATATGGTTGTAGTGCTGCAGCATTGCTTTTTAATTACATCACTTTTTATTTGTTTTGATGCTTTTGTAAGTGAAAAGAAATTGTATGTCTTTTTGCATTCAGAAAGGTGAACTTACCATGGAAATATGTCCTGAATATGACTTGATAAATGGTTTTTACTTTCTGACTACAGAAGGGGTTTGGACTTGAATGAGTGAATTTGCCTATCTGATTTCACTAAGAGCTGAACAGAACTATGGAAGGACAATTTGATGGAGAAATTTTAACCTCAGTCTGGAGGGTGGTGTGGTGCCCAGGCTTTGCCTGGACTTGAGCAGAATGCTGATAGTAACAGTTTCTGCATCTTTGTCTTGGTGAACTTGAAAATTTAAGATGTGTACAGTGTGAAAAAGGATGTCACAGCCATTGCTAACATTTTGACTGAATTAAACCAGTTTATCTTGGTTTTGAATATTACACTAACAGATTACAGAAGTTACTTACACAGTACCCTCAGAGAAAAGTTTTTATTTCTTTAGTCCTTGGTCGTGTCATATGAATCAAACTTGGTGAGACTGCTTATAAGCACAGATTTATGAAGGATGGGTAGGTTATAAATACCTTATTGGTACCAGATGATGCGGCTTTTGTGTCCTACAAAAGGGAAAGCAGTCGTGCCGCTTTTTCTTGGTGCAGCTACATCTTGCCTCCTTTTTCAGGAGGCTTTGATCTACCACAGTAGATGAGCCGAATAATACGTGGAAGGAGTTATTTGTGGAAGTGCGGCTCTATGATAATTTAAAAGAACAGTGTCTCCATATGCCTCAACTAAACAACACCCCTGCCAAGTGAATGCTGCTCATTTGCTACAAAGCAGTGAGCACAGATTTGGTACTTTTCCCAATGAATCACTATCAAAAGTACATCAAGAATCCAGGAGGCTTTATTTTAAAGGCTCAAAATACAGTAATTAAATAATACAGTATTACAAGACTAATCTAAATTCCATTGGAGTCATAACAAGTTTCTTGGTGGTGGCAGCACGTTTATACTGTAAATCCAAGATGCAAATCCATGTTATGTTCTGCTATAACATCTGATGATACTTGCTGTCTTATTTCTTTAGCTTCACACTTTCCCTTTCTTTTATATATATAAATTTTTTTTTTTTTAGAAATACTGACCGTCCAGATGCTTCAGCAGTTCATCTCCATGACTTTCAGAGATTCCTGCTACATGAGCAGCAGGTGAGAAGGTTGCATAAATTCTGAGTTTTTTCTTGAGGTTCTTTCAGAGAATTCTGTGATCATTAAAAAGGAATGTGACATGTTATAGAATATGATTGATGTCAACTGGGATACTAGGCCTTGGAAAGACTTCTCCTTTTTTGCCATTGAAATTCACAGGAACTATTGTTTTTCGTCTGTATAAAGGCTCTGAAGGTGCACCAGAGGATGAGAGGAAGGCCAAAGTAAATAAGGTTTTAATAGGTCTCCATTTAGTCATGTAGATAAACAGGCAAGGTTAGAAATAAACACTGGATGTATGTCAAACCTGATAGCCTGACCTAGTTACAGGTGTCATCATTGGTACATCTGGGGTAATGCCTTGGTTGTGGCTGCGTTTTAGCAGCTCTTACATAAAAAGCTGCATGCATTCGAGTCAAAGGTAATTTTCTACTGAATGGAGCCAGTTTGATGTCCTACACCAGCAAGGAGATAAGGATGGAGGCAGGAACTGGAACCATGTCCTTATGGTCTTCTGTAATATCATTTAGCACAGACATAATGGGAAAAAATTGTGTAATATTTGCTAGGTGCTGCTAAGCTCCATATTTGCAAATATGATTGAAAAGTGAGACCTACACTTTCTGTATAAGCTTTCTACTATTTTTTTTCTCCCTATTTCACTGTGTTAAAAGGGTGTTCAGATTGCAGTTAGAAATGAGACAGATTATAGTTAAAGCATATTGTTCAAGGAGGGCAGCTTTTTTCTCCGTGTGTGCATGCGTATGTGTACATGTGTAGTATGTGTCTTGTGGGCCTCCAAACTGTGTAAAGGTACTTAGATGGAGATCTTCTTTTTCCCCCTCAGACTTCACAGAGGAAACACGTAAGATATGTGGGTACAATAAAATACATTGGCAGTAAACTAGACAGATGAGGAAGAAGTAAATCACATCTGTAGGTCTCTCTGTTCCTTATTTGATTTTATATAGACTAACACTATTTCTCATTTTTTTTCCTACTCTATTGTTATCTGAAGGAATCTTGGGCACAAGATCTCAGTAAAGTCCGAGAACGAATGACGAAATTTATTGATGACACTATGAGAGAAACTGCTGAACCCTTTCTCTTTGTTGATGAGGTAAGGTAATGATACTTTCTAGTAGTTCCTTGTGGACTTTCTTCTTTCAGTGCTTGTTCCTACTTTGTTAATTGGATGGCAGATCCTCTAGGCTTCTCTTGCTACATTGCTGGGTTTCTTTTAGGCTTGTATTGTAAAAATGTTTAGATTCAGTCTCTGTCTTTGTATTGTAGTTCCTCACTTACCTTTTTGCAAAAGAAAACAGTATTTGGGATGAGAAATATGATTCAATAGATGCACAGGACATGAATAATCCTTTGTCCCACTACTGGATTTCTTCCTCTCATAACACGTAAGTTACCAAAAGTCCCATTGTCTATCCCTGTTCACACAGACCTAGCCCAAGTTAGGAGAAAGTACATTATGCCAGAAATATACTGCGTGGATGTATGAAACCTTCCTAAAGCATGATGTAAATGTGGCAAATACAGTTTGTGGGACGTCTTTTCCATTTCTCTTAAGATCTTAGAGGTTTTGAGATATAACTGAACTCAGCTGACAGAAAACCCAAACCCTGAATCCTGTTATAAAAATAAAGAGGTCTTGAGTTGAGCAGAGTTCCAGACTCTGCTTTCAGAAAGTAAAGTTATTGAAGGAGCTTCCATTTTTTCTAAGCAAACCAGCCTTGTTGAGCTAGTGTCAGCATTAACTGTACCTGAACAGAAGAATGCTGCGAGAACCCCACTTGTCCTGTGGCAAAGTCCCATACTGTTAGTGTGATCTGAAGGGCAGTGGATTTGTTTTCTTGGGAAAGGAGGCAATGATGTGCACCACTGATAGATACTCTGACAGTTTATGGTGTCACAAAGTGGGAAAGATTTGGTCCTGAGCAGAAAAGGAAAGGGATATGGAGACCTTAAATTAGCACATCTAATGATCAGGACTTGGCTGTTCATGGACTTTGCCAGGATGATGAGGATTAGAGCAGACAGAGGTGCCTGAGGAAGAGTGCAATTTGCTATCCATGCACTTCTTTGTTATTTTGAGTTTATTTTACAGCCAGAACTTTGAAGGCCTGGGGACTTTATTTTTGTTGTTACTGGTTTTAGAATTTTATGCTTAGTAATGTAGCTGCTGACTTCTGTAGTTTGTGTTGAAGGTATCTAGCCCTTTTCCTTGACAATCTGTGGTATGCTCTTCAGCCCAAATACAGGCCTATGTGATGATGAGTTTGAACCGTCTTCAAATGAAGAGGATTTGCTCATCTGGCATTGTAATGAAAAGGAAGTGTGAAGAGAGGGAGGAGTGGTGAACAAATAATGCTTTGGGAATACTTGCTCTAGATGAACCTGCTTTAGTTGGGGGGGTTGTACTAGATGGCCTCCAGAGGTCCATTCCAACCCCAACCATTCTGTGATTCTGTGAAATAAAATATTGCAGGAAATGAAAGTAAGTGGATATGGATATAGTTTGTAGGTCTATTTTGAAGTATAGGGTGTGTTACCACTCTAAATACCCTCCGCATCCCTCCAGCATGGTTATGCCTCAGCGTGACGCGGTTTAGGTATGTTTCAAAGCTCATGATTGTCTCTGCAGATATATGTCAGTCAGAGTTGGCTGATGTTTAGATCGAGCCTTTAACCTCCTCTAATTTGGTTCATTCAAAAGTCTGATTGCATCAGGTTCAGCAAAGTCCAGTTCATCCATTGCAAGTAAAAAAAAAAAGAGAAGTGATAAAAAAAGAATCAACATCCATTTTCCATGACAGGGGAAAAAATGTTGCCCAATGAGTGAGTGGGAAATGGTTGAAATGGGCTGCTTGTCTTTTATGATTTCCTTTATTCCTTAGATATCTGACAGGAGACCAGCTTCGAAGTGAATCTTCCACAGAAGCTTACATCAGGTGCCTTAGAATGGGATGTCGATGTATTGAGTGTGAGTAAAGGGTCTGTGGAGTGGTTTGTAACATGCTGTTCATATAAGCGGAGTTTCCCCTGTTTATTAAGAAAGAAAAAAGAACTGAAATCAAGAACTAGTTTGTTTTCTGAAGTTAGTCATATAAAAACACTTATTCCCTAAATTGTTTTTCTTATGCCTCGCTATTGCCCTGTTCGCTTGCTCTGATTCTTGTTCCCTTGGAATTTTAAGAAGGTCTTTCTAAATCTCATTGCACTGTACAGCAAAAATTCAACTATATGAAAGTATAAGACTTAAACTGGAATTACTTGTATAGCATAGATAGATGATTTGCTTTCATTGTAATACAGAGAAGCCTAAGACACAGAGATTTTTGTAATTTGGTGCCATTTGTCATCCTGTTTAACTTGTTTTTAAATCAGTTGATGTGTTTATGCGTTTGTTTTCCACAGACTGTGTCTGTGTCTTCATCCCTGTGCTTTGTGTACCTTGTTGAAAAGTTTGACTTTAATTTCATGTTACTTCACTGGTTCCTTCATAAAACTAGTTGCTACTGTCTGTTCAAGTTGGCTAATGCAAAATGTATCTCAAATGAAGAGTTTCAGGGTTAAAATCAGCAAAGAGATAAGCTGTCAACTTGCCACTTGTTGGAGTGTAATTATCCCTGGAAAATTGTTGTAAGCTAGTAGACTGGCAATATAGCTGCCCAAATTCCTTATTCCCATATTTCCACATGATAAAGCTTTTAGAAATTTTTTATATTATATTTTATTTGTATTGCTTTTACTTAAGTGGATTTAATTTCTTCTCTGAGAGCTATAAACTCATCTAATAGAATATATTATTAGAACATTAAAGTTTATGACTTAGTATGTGGATCGCTGAAGATTTGTATATATTCTTTCTCCTAGAGTTACTTAAATAACTGCTTGGTCTCTTCCTTTTTCCACTGCTTGTCTTTCATAGTGGATTGCTGGGATGGTCCTGATGGAAAACCCATCATTTACCATGGATGGACACGGACAACAAAGATCAAATTTGATGATGTAGTGCAGGCAATCAAAGATCATGCCTTTGTTGCGTCTGAGTAAGCTTTAGTTTATTTTCCTTAAGTCTGTTTTCATATGCTTAGATATTCCTAAACTTATTTTCTCTGTAACCTAGAGCAAGAAGTACTAGGAGAATAATGACATTCCAGTAGCCTTCGTTATTGCCAAATGTGTGTCTTTAATAGATTTGGTTTTGAGGATTACATAGTGATTTACTGCTAAGGAAGACAGTAAGTACCCTAAAGGGGTTCCCATCTCCTTGCTTGGGTTGTCTTTTATTAAATTGAAGTGTGAAACTTAAAATGCTGAATAGTATGTCTTAATTATTATTATTATTTTTAAATAATAAAATACTACCAAGTGAAAGTGACAACCAATATGTCTCTCAGGTAATGTTCATATTGTAGGGGAGGTCTTAGCTGAGAAGGTGCAGAATTCATAGCATAGCTACCTTTTGATCTGGGGTGGAGTGGAGGAGGATGCTGTTTTCCTTGCCTTGCCAGTTGTAGCAAAGGCGAGTTGTCTTCATTTACATTTTGTTTTCTCTGTGAAAGGTACCCAGTCATTCTGTCAATTGAAGAGCACTGTAGTGTGGAACAGCAGCGACACATGGCCAAAGTATTCAAGGAGGTGTTTGGGGATCAGCTTTTAATGAAGCCTATTGAAGCCAGTGCAGATCAGCTACCATCACCGACCCAGCTGAAAGAAAAAATCATCATCAAGGTAGGCTTGCTTTGTGTGCTGGTAGGTAACATAGGAAAACAAGAGCAGGAGCCAAAAATACTACTCTGGCTTCACAGCTTAGCTGTTAGTTTCTGTTGAGAGACAAGAAGCCCCATGCTTCAAGCGTGTACTAGTAACATTTTGCAATATTGTACAGAGTTCTGTAAAAACTAGGTATTAAAGTGCTTGCACTTTAAAGTTTTACTTGCAGTAAGTGTTGTTACACAATGTAGCCTGTTTAAAAATGATAAAAGTATATTCTTGAATAGAAAGTTAGATTACTGTTACTTTTTCCAAAGAATGCCTCTCATTCAAGTGAAACCCAAAGTACTTGCAGGCTGCACACTTAGGTTGTTAGGATTGCTTGCAAAGTTCCAAAATTGATGGGTGTTCGCATACTGAAATCACACTGAGTTAGTAATTTAGCAAGGCATTTGTGAAACACGGAGGCTCCTATTAGAAGGCAGTCACTGTTAGAGTATCTTACCTTCTGGGCAATACAGATGCTTTACTCAGTACTGTTGTGGAACATAACCAAACGAAGACTTCTCAGATTGAAACTGCTGTAGAACTTTTCAAAAGGCAAAATTAAGTGGAGAATGAGGCCTGCTCGTGATCTCTTTAGTAAAATAATAATTACTTTTGTCCATGCTTCAGTCTTCCAGCTCTTGTAACAGTACTATATCCTGTGTATTAAACTTCTGAACAGAAGAAGTAAGGACAGATAGATAGAATCATACAGCTCTTGAAATAAGACTGGAAATCATGGCACCCCCCTATGAGGTGCAGAAGTTCTGTGCTCAAGTTTTTGGGATTTTTCTCCCCTCCAAACTGTCTGTTGTTACCTTAGATCATAGAGGGGAGTGGGCAGGGGAGCGCAGGCATGTGAATAATAATGTGACAGATCTGATTTAAAGGAAATTACAAACTACTATGAGTCTGCACAAGAGAACATCCATATCACTTTGTCTAAAAGAGCATTGAAGAGTCCTTAAATAGCTCAGCACCTGCCTGTGAGTTAGTTGTGTTATTTGGCTTTTGTTTGGAAATTGTTGTCAGTAAACAGTCAAAGGCAACTCCTACTTCAGGGGCCTGTGGGATTTTTCAGATAAGCCTGTCAAATTAAAATCTACCTGCAGCAGGCTATGCAGAACAGAATGTAGTTGAGAACTACTAGATACGAGGTGATTAATCCCATCATGAACTGCACTTCAGTATTTGATGCTACTCTTAGCCCCTTGAGCTACTGTTTTTTGTCAGCACTCTCAAGATAATTTATCCCTTCTTTTCATAAAAATTTCCCTTCTGCTCATTTTTCTTGTAGAAGAGTAGGTTCCCCATTCATTTTAATTCCTCATTGTTTTGTTTTGTTTTTCTGTTCCTTATATTCTGCTCTCTGCAGAGTGATTGTTATTTTATGCTTATTTCTTGGTATATGTCACTTCACTTGGTTTTGTGTCCTCTAAGGAATGGTGAGCTCTTACCAGACTAGTTGTTTCTTCATTGCTTGAGTGATACCTCTAATAGTTTTTTAACCTTTATTATGAGATTTAAATTTTAAAGAAAGGAATTCCAGCCCTGTTGCATAAAGCCTTGTGGAACAGCTGTTGTGTTGGTAATGACAGAGAAGGCTGTGCAATGGAGGGAAGTACTTCCAGTAATACTGAGTATGCTGAAATATTATGACTAATTTTATATATGATTCTATGTGAGTGTATGAATGTGGTGGGTGTTTTTTGTTTTTAAGCACAAAAAACTGGGGCCAAAGGGAGACATTGATGTGAATTTGGAAGACAAGAAAGAAGAAAAAAAGCAGCAGGGAGAACTTTACATGTGGGACACAATAGAACAGGTATTATTTATGTGATGTTTCCCGCAGTTTGTTACTGGGTTGTGTAATGCCAGAAATTTACATGAATTTTCTCCAGTATTTGTGTTAACACAGTCATTTGAACAGGTGCCAATGAGGGGAAGTAGGTATTTTGTTTGTTGTTACACCTTGTTTTGAAATTGTGGTTAGTGAGTTTCCTTCTGTCTTGTTTAATGGTTTTACTATCTCTCAACTTTTAGAAGTGGACTCGGCACTACTGTGCTATTGCTGATGGAAAGCTTTCGTTCAGCGATGATATAGAACAGAATGCTGATGAAGATTCGTCGAAGGTGATGGCTGTGTTTTTTTGTTTAAACATGTTCTTTTTATTATCTCAGATTATTTCAATGTGTATTTGTTATGCCAATGTTGAAATCGTAGAGGATCCGTGTCAGATAACAAGCGTATTTGAAGATAAAAGAGTTTTCAAAAGGGTCTTTGCTAAGGTACTTTGGTTAACCCTGGTTTTAATTCTCTTGGCTAACTGAGAACTTACAAAGAGGAGTACAGAAAATGAAATACAGTTTTGGTACTTGAATGCTCATGCTGATGTGTGCACTGACAAAGTCTTCATATGCCTGTGGCTAAGTATTATTGCTGTTCTCAAACTGGACAGTAGGATGACCTAAGGTTTGTTGTGTTAGTAATACAGCACACCTCTTACACAGTGCATGTTACTGATTTCACATTTGTAAAATGTTTGTCACAGGTGAAGATGTGTTACATGGTGGTTTAGCAGAAACATGAGGCTCAGTAAGGGTTGCAATAGCAGTGATGTTCAGCATGGTTTCTTTTTCTGATCTTTGGGGTTTCCATGCGTGCTTTTTCATTGTTAACATGTAGGTGCATGGCTTGGAGATCTCCATGCATATGCAGACCATTTTACCCATTCACCTAGATGTTAATGTCAGTAAAATAATTGTGTAAGGAAGAACACAGATGAATCCTGGAAAAAGCTGATTAGAAACTCTGAATTAGCAGTAGGGTGTTTTACCTTGAAAATATAAATTGGTGTTTGCGTTACTGCATTCTTTCACTTTCTGTTGATTACGTAGTTGAATAAAGCTGAAGTTGATTATGGCTCCAAAAGAAATGGCTTGACTGGGGAGGAGAGTCAAGGGTTACTATAAAGGTGATTGGCTTGTTTGTGGAAGGACAGTTCAGGGCTAGGAAGAGCTGAAATCATGAAATAGTAGATTGTTGTATCAATAACAAGTATTCTGTTTCAAAATCATAAAACTAGAAATGCACTGTAAAAATTCTTATTTTTTGATCTAGGAGGTGAAACGTACTGAACTACACTTAAAAGAGAAATGGTTCCATGGGAAAATGAAAGAGGGGAGAGCAACTGCTGAGAAACTGCTCCAGGAATATTGTGCTGAAATGGGTGGCAAGGATGGGACATTCCTAGTTAGGGAAAGTGAAGCTTTCCCTAATGATTGCACCTTGTCATTCTGGTATGGTGATTGTCATTAAAAAAATTTGGGTTTTGTTTGTTTTATGGCATTGCACAAAAACGTGTGTATTTTTCAAGTATGCATTTATAGGTGAGTGGAAATAGGAATAAGGCTTTAATTACTAGAATGTTATTGATGGGATTGTGAAAGACTACTTTCTAAATTAAACTTTAGTGTAACATAGTGCATTTTGGCAGAGGAGGCTTTGTATGAAGAGGACTGACTGATTTCCTTAATGAGTGGGCCAAAACGATCTCTAAATTTGGGGATAAATTACTGGTTTCTACACTGAAAAGGCAGTCTCATGAATGTACCTTTATTAGCAGAGATTAATCTTTTCAATGAAAGGATCCTCTAGAGAGAAAATAATAAAGAATTTTCAGGGTTGTTGGGTTTTTTTTTTTGTGAGTGTGTGTGTGTTTGCTTGTTTGGTAGTCTGGGTGGTTTTTTTCCTTCTGGTTGGAACATTACGAGGAATAGTGTATCAGATGGATTTCTGATCCAGAGAGCTGTCACAGCAAATTTTGCAGGGAGTAACTATATGCCAGATTTTAAATCATTGTGGGTTGAAAATTATTATTTTCAGTCCTGTAATCTTACTTGTCAGGATTCTTGTTACTGTTCTTACCTTGGCTGTTTTACAAAATGATACAGATTTCTTGCCTCGTCACAAGCACACCAAGTAGTTGACCAGGACCAGGTGAGGAAATGCTTCAAAATAAGAAAACTGTTATAAAACCTTTGTTTTCCTTATGCCCCTCTTCATTTCTTCAGGAGGTCAGGTAGAGTCCAGCACTGCCGGATCCGTTCTTCAAGTGATGGGGACACTGTGAAATACTACCTGACGGACCACCTCACTTTTGATAGCATCTATGATCTCATTCAACACTACAAGGAGGCTCACTTGCGATGTGCTGAATTTGAGCTGCGTCTGACTGATGCTGTGCCTAATCCTAGCCCTCATGAAAATAAAGAGTACGTACAGCAGAAGGCAAGCAGCAGGCTTTCCAGACCATCAGTCTTGGATTTTTGCATAGAAAATTCCCTGGATTCAGGAGCATACCTGAGTGTTACTTGTCTGTGGATGTTACAGGAATAGGCTTCCTTGAAAGACACTGAGTAAGATCACTGACTTTATGAGCACCTGGTAGAGCTGTCACTGGGATAGCAGCAACCAGGAAAAGCAGTGAGAACTGTAATACTTGTGGAAACATGCCAATTCCTCTGTTTGCTCGGTGTTTTACAACATCCAGTAGGTTGGATCAGATATTTAGTAGCTGGCTGTGGTCTGGCAACTAAGTGGTCATGGTCTGTGCCATCTGGAAACTACTCCCGGGGCAGTGAGCCCAAACGGTTATGTTTTCCTAATCCCACCTTCCATCTCACCCCGTCAGAGTTGGTTAGGCTGACTTTGCCCCATGCCGATAGGAAGCAGTATAGCTTGCTGTTTATTTCCAGCTGGTATTTATTTGCCTGATGTAGATTGTAGGCAGATCTTGCTTTTGTTTGCTGGCAGAACACTGTAATCACTGTCCTTTGTTCTGTTCTCTTTGCAGTGAGGAAAAGTAAATCTCCTTTGCATGTGAAATGTTGATCTGTGACTTTGAGCTTCTTTTTTTGCTCCCCTGGGAGTCACCTACGACCCTAGATAACTGTGGAAACCAGTGAGAGGGGAGGGTAGATTTTAAGGGTTAAGCTTTCCTGCCTTTCTGTATAAGGTGGAGATGTACTGCCAGTGTAAGTGGCTACAGCTTCACTGAAGGCAAATTAGATCCAAGATAGGTCCATCCCTACAGTGAAAAATAAAATCAGGCTCTGAATGAAAGGATTCAAATGCCTGGTGTTTTTCTTTTGTCTGCATTTGGGCTTTTCCTTAAATCTACTATGTCAAAACTGAATAAAACTACTGAAAACTGAATGGCAGACAAAAAGCAGGATCCAGTGCCTTTTGTTTCAGGAAGAAGCGCAGATTTGTGTTTTATGATTTCAGACAGACAGGGTGTTCTGATATATTCTTGATGCTTTCATCCAAAATAAACTGCTGTGTTACAATGTTTTGTAATAAGCTGCTGTCATAGGTGGCAAGATGGGTAAAATCTAATGCATAATTTTTCTTGTAATGTTTCAGACTCTGTTGTTAATAACGCTGCCTGTTATTCTTACTGAATGACATTTGACAGGCTTTGTAATCATTTGTCTCTTTTGATTTTTAACTGTTGTAGTTGGTACTATAGCAACTTGAGTCGGGGAGAGGCAGAAGACATGCTGATGCGAATTCCTCGAGATGGAGCCTTTCTGATTAGAAAGAGAGATGAACCTGATTCATTTGCCATGACTTTCAGGTAAGAAAAGACAGATATGACTAGTGGCCCAACAATATTCTAGTTTTTCTTATTTAAAAAAACACTGCGGTCTTTTCAGAGTTGTAAAATTCGTGCTTTCATTCTTTGAGTAGTTAGCATGGTTGATTTGTGCAGCAGGTTCATGTATGAGAACTTGTACAAGAGTTAATTTGTGACTGGAGTAAAACTTTATGTTTTATAACAACTGTGCGTGGCCCTTCTTCACTTCCTTGGTACTCATTACTACTGGGTATTATTTTGAAGTTTTCTTTGGTGCTGGTTCACCAGTTCTAGGTCCTTATTCCTTGGAAATCCTGCCCTGTCATATAACTGACCAAAATGAAATGTCAGAATGAAACCATCAACTTTTCTTGCCAGGGAAGATATTTTTTGAAACTGGTTGTTTCAACAACGTTAATAAAATGTGTAGAATTGTGGCATTCTCCGTTGTGCCTTCAAATCAAATGACGTTTTTCTGAAAATACATATTTCTGCCACATATAAAATTGTTTTGGAAGAACAAATACTTGTTTTCCTCTTTATTTACATGCCTTACTGTGTATTGAAGATGTCCAGATTTCCCCAGCCCCCTGTGTACTTTGGTTTGAAGCTTTCTGCTGTTACCGAGGTGGATATTGTAACAACTTGAGCTGCAGCACCTTGATAAAACCATTTAACAGTGAGGAAAACAAGAAGTACTGAAACTTCAGCAGCTTGAAAAGGATGCAGGGGTATTCTGTGGGTGGGACAGTTATCAGTGGATGGCTTTACTTTTATCAGTGCAAGCACAAGCCTTGTGTTTAAACATAAGAGATTATTATTATTATTATTCAAAATTGGCTTCTGTAGTTAACAAAATGATTGTAGGGAAGAGGCAGCTACTTGTTTTGAGCAGAGTGTGTCTGTCACTTAGGGACAGTGGTAGATCAGCAATGGATTCCAGAGGGACTCTCGGTCTGATCAGAGACATTTGTGTTAGTATGAAGGTGACAGAATACCTGTCTGTAGGGGGAAAAAATAAGGAAATTTAATCTAAGCAAAAGCATGGATTTATACCAAGGCCCTGTATATTGTAGAAAAGCGAGAATGTCTTTTTGTGAATTTAATCAGGCAACTAGAATTCAGTTTGAATAAACGAGGCTTTGGAAGAGGGAGAAATTATTTGACCTGATTAAGTTGCACAAAGTAATTCTGGTTTAGTTTTAGCACTGCAAGTACCAATCCCTTTTACAGCACCTGCGCTTGTTTCACAGAGCGGAGGGGAAGGTGAAGCACTTCCGAATTCAGCAGGAAGGTCGCCATTTTGTGCTTGGAACTTCAGCCTATTTTGAGAGTTTAGTGGAACTGGTAACGTACTATGAGAAGCATCCACTGTACAGGAAAATGAAATTGCGTTACCCGGTGACCGAGGAGCTGCTGGAGCGCTACAGCGTGGTAAGCGGTGGTCTTCGTACGAGTGCTGGTTGCTGTAGCAGGTGGAGATCTAGACCTGGGGGTGCTGCATTTCATTCTGGCTGTGGTAGACCTTTGGGGGAGGTTAAGCAGGTAGTTTTCTTATCTGTGAAACTGAGATGGTTATACTGACTTCTCTTACAAAGGTTTTGAGATATGTGAAGGGAAGAGCTTCATCTTATCTTTGATTACAGGTCAACTCTTGCCTTATGATTTGATTAGGAAAGCTACTATGTGAAATGGGGGATTGTTGCTCTGCGAAAACGAGTTTGTGATAATAGCGTTGCCTGAAATTGATCTTGTCTTCCATTGCTGGATTGGACAGAGATCTTAAAATGGTTGTGCAGTTGCCATTTGCTAAGTGTTTCTGAAAAAAGGGAAATATTCTGCTGTGCCTCTCACTGTGGACCACACTGGAGTCATCTCAGGGAGGGTGTCCAACTGCCTTTTGTGGTAAAAAGTGAGAGGTATCTCTGAAGGCTTACTCTTTGAGATAAGCATGAGGAAATGTTTCCAAGAGATACTTGTCTCTGCCTGTTGACTACTCTAGGAGCCTGGATAATTAGTTTAGGATAGAAGCCTACTTTCTGGATGGATGTGTTTCATGAAGAGAGAGCTTTGCTGAGGCAACTGGCTTTTGGAAAGCCTAAGATGCTGTCTTCAAATATATGTCTGTTAGAAGCTGCAGGAAAAACTTGTCTGGCGTGTTTGAGGAAATGAAAATGTGATGCATTTGTTTTTTGGGTTTTTTTTTTGTGTTGTTGGTGTTCTGTTTTGTTTTGGTTTTTGGGTTTTTTTTTTTCTTTTTTCTTCCTGGGGAGATTAAAAGGGACTGAAAAGATTGTAGACCTCAGGAGTATTTTATAATGTTGCCTATAGCTAAGGTTCTGTATCCTAGGACCAGGTCTGAATGGGAACACAAGGAAAGAATAAAATGAAAAAAATTACTGTGTATATTGTTTAAGAATTTTTATCTAATAGTGAAACCGATACTGGAACTAAAGTACTGTAACACAGAAATCTTAAGTATAGATATTGTCCTCCCTGATTGCACGTAGAAGGGTACTCACAATCTCAAAGTTATTTGACTGATTGAAATACTTTTGTGAGGTATTGCTGTTTCATTGTGTTTTACTGTTCATTAAACTGGCATAGGTTAAATAACAAACTCATGTTCAGCTATAGAAATAAGCATAACATAGGTGTTGGGCTTCACTCTTCTGTTTGCCTGTGTATTGTCAGAAAGGTGGTTTTGGCAGTGAATGTTCTATTAACATTAAGTGCTTCCATAATTTTTGATTCCCATAGCTTCATCATATTTTTTTTTCCTTCTTCCTGTTTTTAGGAAAAAGATATTAACTCCCTCTATGATGTCAAGATGTATGTGGAACCCAGTGAAATCACTCCTACAGTGGTATGCTTAAAGAGAGATACTTGCACTTACCACAGACTTCTGAAAATTATGAGACTTGATTTCCCGTTAGCAGTAATGAAAAGGATAATTGAGAGCATTAGGCTGACTGACTTATGGGGGGCTGGACAGTAGAAATTTATAGGGCATGACTTCTTTTCTAGCATCTCTTTAAAATTTGTGCCCCATGTTTTCTTGTGTGCACATCCTGTATTGATTCATCCATATTGGAAGTCTGGGCACTTTTTGCTATTGAGTCTGCGGAGGTGGTTTGATATGCATGCTGATGCAGGTATGCCCCCAAATTAAATAACCTATGAGAAGATTCAATCTGAGAAGGCCAAATCTTCACGGAAAGAAAGTACATTTAAATCCTAAGTGTTCATGTCTGTATGTGTGTGTGTTTATGTGTTTATGAGCACTGTTACTTGTGCACAAAATTATTGCAGTTCCGTTATCAGCGAACACGGCTTGCATGCACAAATAGGTGCAGTAATTATTTATGTACTTTCTGTATAAAAATGGTGTCTTTGGTTTATTAATGAGTAATTAAAGTTTGTCGTCTTTTAAAATATATATGTTTTGAAAACAAGAGGCACAGCAAACATCTGCTTCTCTCTAATTCTTGTTAGGGCCTGCCTACTTGTAATTTCTCATAAAAGTTCACCTACTTGTAAATTTTGTGGCTGTAATTCTTTTTAGTCTTTTGAGCCAATGAATTTGCACTGCTGATGAAGCATTTGGGTATAGTAAATTCAAGATTAAAAAATTGCTTGTCCTGCTAAAACTGCTTGTTTTCCTAAAGGAAATGTGACCAGCAGGTTAGCTGACGTGGCTTTGAAGTGGAAGGTTTGTAGGCATCTAAGCCTACAAACTCCAACTGTGTATGTATGTATGTTATGAAGATTGAGGATTGATATTTCAGTGTGGTTTTCTTTTTTTTTTTTTTACCTTACAGTAATTATGTTGCAGCACCCACAAAAAGAAAGATACTTTTTTTTTGCTTTTGCTTTTTTTTCAAGCTCATACTTGAAGGCTAGCCGTTAAGTAGCATCACTTGCTTCCACCGATAGATGTCACTCTGGAACTTTAGGATTGTTTTCTAAGCTTCATAACAAAAAAAGGGATCCAATCCCCCTTCTTTTATTTTTTTTTTTTTAAGATTGCATTATTGATTATTTTGTGACCTGTCCCCCTAGAATGACCCTCTTGCTCTGTTTCTCTTCAAGCCTCAGAGAACAGTGAAAGCCTTATATGACTACAGAGCCAAAAGAAGTGATGAATTGAGCTTCTCTCGAGGAGCTTTAATTCATAATGTCACGAAGGAAACTGGAGGCTGGTAAGGACAAAGATTCCTCATAGGAGAACTTCTGGTGACTTACTAGATGAAGGGAACAGTTGAGCTTTGGGTAGTAGTTTTTAAAAACTTTGCTTGTCTGATTGCTGCTTATTAACTGTGACCCTATAAATCTTAATGCCAGGATATTTTTAAAAAACACAACCACCCACCCTCATCCTCAAATGTCCTTTCATGTCTTTTCCATTTTTCTGTCCTAAAACAATAACCTCAGCCTACAGAACCTCTACAGCCCAGTGTATCCAGTATTTTTCCTTTACTGCATTCATCCTTCCCAAACACTTGTGTATTCTAGGAAGCCACGAATCTATTACCATTGTTATCATTGCTCTGTTTCTTTCCTTGCTCTGCTAAATAGTTCTCAGGAATCAAACCCACCTTTTTTAGTGATCTGTTCAGTCGCTTTTCATAAGAGGTTTTCTTTCTTAGCTGGTTTGTAAATTGCTTGGAAAGCTTGGGAATCTAATGTTTCCCTGTAGTTTTTGCAGGGTAATCAACCACATAATAGTATTTTTAGTACTGGAAGGGGAAAAAGCCTCTTAAGTCATTAATTGCAGTTTACAGTAACTGTAATCCCTCTGAAATCATCTGCTACTACAGTTAATGATCACTTTGTTAGAGCTTTTAGCTGCTTCATCACTTATATTTTGGTGATAGCCAGCTAGACAAGCTAGTAAGGGGTATTAATGACTAATTTCTTGGGGATTATTGCTTCATTAATGGCTAACAGAAGCTCTTTAACTATATATATATATATATATATATACACACACACACTTTTCTTTTTCAATTCAGGTGGAAGGGGGATTATGGAGAAAAAGTCCAACACTATTTTCCATCTAATTATGTTGAAGACCTGTCATCTGATAACTCTGCTGAACTTGAAAGCCAGGTGAGGGTTAAGGTTTGTCCACTACGTTTCCCTAGCAGATGCTACCTCCTAGAAGTGGAAGTCTGGTTTATAGAACCATGACTTTATGTGCTGTGATTGAGAGAACACAGAATAGAGAAATGAATGCATTCTTCACTGTTCTCTGCTGCTGAATATTTTTGTCAGGACATTCCTCAGAGAAAACTGCTTAAGGAGACAGCTGATTTGGTGGGGTTTTAGGAGATTTTAATGGTTTCCTGGTAATGAAAATCATACCAGTTTAGATTTTTTCAGATAGTTTGGCTAAACTATAACATGCCTTAAACTTTTAACTACTTTTAACTAGTTTGCCTGTATAATTACTGCTTTAATATTTGCAAATAAGAAAACTATGTGGCCAAACAAATCTTATTAGCCATTTCAGACTCCATCATTAAGTTTTTATGCATGACTAACCCAGTGCTGTTTGTCAAAAATATCTAAAAATCTAGTCCAGAGTCTTGGACAAAGTTTGCTTCAACAAAAGTAAACAAAACTCCATAATAAACAGTTTTAACATTTTGGAGTTTTAAAAAGAAAACATTGAATTCTTTTGATGTTCTGAAACACTTCCAATGACTTTCCAGGCATCTTTGGAGGAAAACAGATGTATTGGATTTCCTCCCCCGGTCATTGCAGCCTTAAACAGGCTTGAAAAATGAGCAATTGTGTCAGTACAGAAGCTGCACTCCTCATTTTGACTACTCTCACTACAGAGATTCTCCTGTGTTTCTCAAAATGAGAGATTCTTGATACGGAAAAAAGCTTTTAAAATTTATAGTGGGCGTGCTTTCAGTGAAACTGAAATTAGATTTAATGGTACATGTTTATTATTTGTTAATGTCCTGTGCATATTCATGCAACGTGAGATTTAGGGTCGGATTTAACTCATGTTTTTCAGATTATTGAGGACAATCCATTAGGCTCTCTGTGTCGTGGCATACTGGTACTCAATACATACAACGTTGGTAGGTATTTTCTGATGCTTATGCACAGACTCTTAAGCTTTCTGTGGTTGAGTAGACTCTTCTATGTTTAGCAGGAAAAATTGTTGTTTGTTTTTTAAACAAAACACCTACTTGTATTAGTGTCCTGGAGTTTCATCATATTAATTGTATTAGCTGTATTAACTGTTGCAATAAATCAAGAGTGACAGCTTAGAAGAACTGTTAGATTTTAGGATAAATTTCTTGCTACTGTGTTGCCTAACAGTGAAAATGCCCCAAGGAAAACACAAAAAGCCTTTTGTCTTCATTCTGGAACCTAAGAATCTAGAAGATCCATGTGTTGAGTTTGCAACTGATAAAGTAGAAGAACTCTTTGAATGGTACCAAAGTATCCGTGAAATCACTTGGAAAACTACAGAAGAGGTATTGTTAAAAATCTGTCTATTGTTTTTTTATAGTGGACTGCTATGAATTTACAATAGGATTTGTCTTTAACTGCCATCCAATGCTAAATGTTTCCAACACGTGGTTCTTCACTCTCTTGCATATTGCTGTTTGTTGGTTCATTTTATTGATACTGTGAATCTTATTCCCTAAAATCTTTTGGGAATGGTACCAGTGTTTTATATAAATTTATGTTAACAAGAGTTTTTCAGCAGAGTACTGCGTGTGTTGCACCCAGCACCTCAGTGTGCTTAGTAGTACAAAGTAGATACCATTATAATTTTACATCTAGTTACACTGATTTAATCCTAGCATTAAGCAGAAGAAACTCAGATCTCAGACTGTTCTGTTCAGAGCTGTGAATCCACTAGTGAGTATATGTGAAATCTGAGCTGCCTTTGCCTAAACTCTTCTTAATCCTGTGTACTAACTCTGTTTTCCAGTGAATGCAGTGGCACTAGTAGGGAATTGTTTGGCTAATATAATACTTTACCTATTTGTAACCAATAGGCATATTCTAGATTTACCAGACCTTCAATAGTAGTATTTCCAAATTCTTGCCTAAAGATTAAAAGATTCTGCCTAAGTTGAGCTTCTACATCCCATCCCTCTATAAGTACTGCCACTGAAAGACATTCTTCAGGACTTGCTTTTTCTGTTTTGATGTATTAATTTACCTCTCAGTCATCTTTTCTAGTATTTTAGAAGTCTTTGACATGACCAAAAAGCCCTTACAATGACTATGCTTAAGTATACTCTTTCCTTTGTTGCTTTTATTGACTTTTTATTTTTAAGTGGGTGATATGAGTGATGGAAAATGTGTTTCAGTATCATGTTGTCTCATGCTGTTTATCTGTCATCTGGAGTGGTAATGCTCGGAGGGTCACGATAATCCTATTTATAGCAGGCAAGTTGGCGTTTCAAGCAGAGGACTACAAATTCAGCAAGGGAAGAACCAACAGGAGCTGTTGACCTATTGTTGGGGGAGGAGAGATATGGTTCTTATGCCAGGCTTTCATTTAGAAGTAAAAACGAGAAAAAGAGAAACATGACCTAGAAGAAGTGTCTCTAAATGGAATGTTTCTTATGGTACAACAATGGCTCTTCAGGAGCTTGTACGGTTAGGGAAGAATTAAACACTCTGTGTTCAAAGATGCTTTAAAACTCATCAGGAATCAGTCAGGAGGCTTTTCTCACAGTGTGACCTCTAGAAAGTTCACATGATAGACTACTGCATGAGGAGGGGAAAATGATGAGGAAACGCCCTTTTGCCAGTACAGTTAACTGGCTGAATTTTGGGGAAGGAAAAAGATTAGTGAATCAACAGTATGCTACAATACGATACAGGTTTTTTATGACTTCATTCTTGGGCTGTGTCCAGTATACACAAAAAGTAAAACTAAGCTTCATGTATCTTGTCATCTCTGCTTAATACTGACACTTGCCCTGCTCCTAGGGATGGTTGTTCATTGCTAGCTCTCCTACTTGGTATCACTAGAGGGTTATGTCTAAAGATGAGCTCATGGCATCCAGAAGTGGTCCTTTGCTATTTGGAGCTCTGATTTCTGTTGGGCAGTGTCTGGGAAACCATGGTGGATCATTTAGTACAATGAGGTTTGTATGGCGCTCTCCCAAGGTTATTTCCAAGTCTAAACATCGTATTCCTCCTTACTTTTCTTAGATTTTAATGTATGATCTCTGGTTCAGTAAAACATTCTGGAAACCCATGGCTCCCTAGCTCTGATTTTCATTCCTTTTCAGTTAGTCTTCTGAGGGAATTCTTTTGGAAGACTTCCTAATTGCTGCTGCTTCATAACCTCTTGTGCCAAAGCTAATCGCTGTTCAGTACAGGACTCTTTAATGTGTTTTATCCTGTAATTGCTTCTTATGTCTGAAAAGCCTCCAGCACAAATGTCTCCACTCAGGATGAGTCTTGCTGATTTCAGTAATTCCCAGTCTCTGGTTGCAGGGACTGTTGCTCAGTTTTCACAGAGCAGGTGCTTGCAAACATGCTGGGTTTATTATTGGTGATGACAACAAGATTACACATTATTTTCTATATGTAACATTATTGGTTTGGTGCACAAATAGAAAACTACAGGAATGATGCTCATAGGGTTTGAATTTAGCAGTTTGGGAGTTACTAACAAGTCTTAAGTCCTGCTCAGGATTGTAAATAAAGAGACACTTCAGTACCCTTTGCATTTTTTCTGCATACATTTGCATTTATATGAGGTTGTAACTAAAACCGAGTAGAGCCACATTAAAATAATAAGAAAAAATAAAATCTTGCCAGGATTCTGAGAAGGACTGATTAGGGAAGCACTGAAACACTTACTTAAAAAAAAACCCCAACAAACCAACCCAAAACCCAACACAACAACCCCCCCAAAAAAACCCAACACAACTAAAACCCCAACCCATTTGGTTAGCCTGTTCTCTGAATTGGATCTTAAAAGTACATTTTAACTATGCAAGTGGCTATAAAGTATCAGATAGGAATCTGGGCAACAAAGAATGCATCGGCTTTGTCATTTCATTAGAGTATACCCTGGAGTTAGGGTACCATAATACTCAGTGTACCTGTAATCTAAAACTTTGTTATGTTTTACAGGAGAACAGGAGGAAATACTGGGAAAAGAATCAGTTGATTGCTATTGAATTATCTGATCTGGTAATCTACTGCAAGCCAACAAGCAAAACCAAGGACAATTTAGGTATTTCCTTTAATATTACACCTGAATTTTACCCTTTCTAGAATCTTTACAGATGTTAGTTGAAATTCTAGAACTGAAGATAAAATCTATCCTTTTTCTACTGGAAAATAAATTCTGCCTCACTTGTGCAGTTTTCAGTGGCACTTTGAAATTGTGCACTAGGGAACTTGATGCTATACAACAGTCACAAAAAACTTGTCACAAATTTCTAGCTAGTTAACTAGAGGCAAGCTCTCGTAGGTGTCTTTCATGGGGAGGCTCACTAGTTACGTATCAATTGAATTTTTTGAGATGAAAAACTTAGGCTGAACACTTGCAATTTGTTTGTAAAAACCTTCAAAATGGATTTGCTGTGTATTATATAATTTTACTGTAAGAACCTGTTTGCCATTTATGTAAGCTATTGGAATGGTACATGGTTTCATAATATAAATGAGACCTGGGGTTTGTGTAAGTGCGGGTGTGGAATCTGACACTGAAATATGTACTACTTACTCCTTTTTTTCGTGTGTCATTGCTGCTGGAGAAGCCAGCAGATGTGCCCTCTTTCTTTAAGGTTCTTTGCAAATGTTTTTAATAAGCTGTCAGTGTGGTTAAGACATTATAATAATTATAGTAATTGTTTGAGGAATTGGGTAACCCTGGCTCATCCTTTCTTCTCCATATTTAAACCCAGAAAAAGATGTCTCATTTAAATATGTTATAGTGGTCAGAAGTACATTGTTAGCAATGATGAGATGAGACTATGACAATAGGCTCTTCTCTACCCTGTTGCAAAGCATGTGGCAGCAGGCATTTTTAACTTTCAGACTTGATGCTCAACCGATTTGCCATGTCTGCATGAGAATTGTGCCAATTATTGCATTAAAGGACAAAGTGAAACAAAGTAAAACAAAGTGTTAGTAGAAATGAAGTATAAATGTAGAGTTCTTTCTTTCTTTAGTAACCATTGCTTTTCCTCCTTACCTTGTCCAGAAAATCCTGATTTCAAAGAAATCCGTTCTTTTGTGGAAACTAAGGCAGAGAGTATTGTTAAGCAAAAGCCAGTTGAATTGTTGAAATACAACCTGAAGGGACTGACACGTGTCTATCCTAAAGGACAGAGGGTTGACTCGTCCAACTATGACCCATTTCGCCTCTGGCTCTGTGGCTCCCAGATGGTGGCCCTTAACTTCCAAACTCCAGGTAATATTCCCTTTAAAAAAGGATCTAATCCATCTTCCATTTCACCATAAACAAACCCCTTTCTGGCCTCTCTGCCGTTATAGTTGCTGTGGCTGTCCTAGTTATTTGTACTTCCCTGAAGAAGGGATGTACAAGAACTAAAGTTTGGTTTTGAACATGTGGATCACCTGTTCCCAAAGATCAGTCCCCAAAAGGCCTGTCTGAGCCTAACTAGCCCCCAGACTCTAAAGTTTATTTCACCTTGATCTCTTTGTGATAAGCAAGCAGAGAGATTTACAGTAAGTTTCAAGTGGATGAACAGTTGTTCAGCCCCAGGGAAGGCTGTGCTTAACTTTATGCTAAGGGCCAGCTGGTTTATGACACGCTGATAGCAAACTAATTGTGAATGGAGATGGGCTTATCCGGATTAAAATTGGTGAGAAATGACCTGTCAGGTTCAGTTACTGAAGGGAACAGTCTTCCAACTTCTCTTCCCAGCTCTTTCTGATAAAGTGGCCACCAGAAGGAATTAGAGAGGAGCCATTAGTCTGGTACTTCCTTAGTGTTATTCAAGTGGGGATCTTCTGTTGTGACTCTTTAACTCTCTCCCTAGATAAATACATGCAATTGAACCATGCCTTGTTTTCACTTAATGGACGCACTGGCTATGTTCTGCAGCCAGAGAGCATGCGAAATGAAGAGTATGACCCAATGCCAAATGACTCGAAGAGGAAATTGCAGATGATTATGACAGTGAGGGTAAATCTCTTTTGTAAATTATGTTTTTTACAAGTCATAAATATCTATAAAACTAAAAATAAAGCTATTATGTTTCAGAGCAAGATCTGACAGATTGTCAAAATACTGTTTCTAAATGTCAGTGTGTTTGAGAATAAAACTAATTTCACTGGTTCCTGAAAAGAAATATGTATTTTCAGCATGCTAATGAAACAAATGCTATAGGACTGAAAACACAATCCTGGGATGATTTTGTATAATTGCTAATAAAAATTCCAAATTAACTAACTTGCATTTCCAATCTATTGACTTCTCAATAGGAAGATCCTGTTGAAGATTGGTTAGCAGCAGATGAACTAGTTCAGAGATTTCCAGTGTGGGAGAAAGATATTTGTAATGAAAAACAGAAACTAAGCATTAAAAATAATGAGTTGATCCCTCCCTTGATCATATTTAGTACACTGTGACTTAATCAGAATGTCATTATCATTTTTCATGGGGAGATGGGTTTATAATTTGAAAATTATGCCATGTTGTCATCTGGTGCCAAACAGGAATTGAACTTGTTTCTGTTCTCAGTTGCTATACATTAAGAGATGTCCTTTAAAAATACATTTTCTGAGAAAGAAGAAACACTTGAACTGCTTCTCAGTACAGTTTACAGAAGAGGTCAACAGGGGCTGTGAATGTGCCTGTCATAAATAGATATGTAATAAATGAATAAAGGAATGTCATAAAGTAGATATGTAATAAAGACTGAGGAAATGTAACAAAATTTACATTACAGGCCTGGTCTGGAACTCCATACTGTGTGTAATGAATGTCAGCTACAGTATCTTACAATGAAAATCATTGGGTTACCCAAACAATGTTGAGATATTATTACTGCTGTCACCGATAGTATGTTTAATACATGCAAACATATTCAAGAGAAGGGAGTGTGTATTTTATGCATATTCTTCTGGACTTCACCCCTACCCCCTCTAGTTCTGTAGGCTGTCCTCCGTACAGAAATAACGGCGCTAAGTTTCCTTTGGAGGTGGTTATAATTTACAGTTGCTTTTGCAGGTTTTAGGTGCTCGTCATCTCCCTAAACCCGGTAGAAGCATCGCTTGTCCCTTTGTAGAAGTAGAAATTTGTGGGGCTGAATACGATAACAGCAAATTCAAGACAACAGTTGTGAGTGAGTATCTGCGGTTTTCGGTGTTGTAGGGATATGGTTATATTTCCAGTGTCTTTAAATATAGTGGGTGGAGGGTGACCATGAGTTTGTAACTGGCCAGCAACATGTACAGGGAGGAATAAGTTAATTGCTCTGGACTGGTGAGTCATACAGTAGTATTCTTTTGCTTGCCTCAGGGCCAATTTTGGGAAACTTTATTGTATATCAAATTCAGAAAAAAAAATACTGTTGCAATTTGTAAAGAAAATTCGGTTGTGTTTTTTGCCTATGCATGTTTCTCTATTTGCATATTTTAAGAAAGTGCTGAAAGGGCCTCCAACAGTGCTAGTCAGTTCCCAAAAGTCTGGCCCAAAGGGGGAGTTCCTACTGTGAGATCTAGACTATGTTTATTTAAACTTGGCTTCTAAGACTGAGACAGCTCGGGTATACAGGGCTGTAAAGTAGCATAACTGGCAGTGCAATAGAGGTTTGATCAAAGCTCACGCCTGCTGAGTTCTGGGTGAAGGATGTGTGTTCGTGTGTACATGAGCTTCATTTAAGTGCACTGAAGTGGGAGAGTATCTCAGCCCCTTGATATTTCACCATTTAATATTTCTGGATGCAGCAGTGTTCCTCTAGTAAACAAGAGGCTTTGGTTTTAATTATCCAAACCATCGATACCAGTGGAAAATAAAGACAGAATCAGGAGCAGAATGTGCATTGTGGTTCATCAGTACTTCAGAGAGGAGGATTGATTTTAACTTTTTGTGGGAAGTGACCAAGATTTTAGAGAGCAAACTTCCTGGCTGTGTCACATGTACCAAATTACTTGGTGTTTTATTAAGAATTGGGCTGTTGTACTTCAGTGTTCCCAGTGCTTTTCATGCTTGTACTCTGATACACAGCATGAGGCTTATGAATATGAGCAATGAAATAGCGTCTTTCTTTTACAAATACATGTCCAAGAAGGTTTTATATTTTTAAATACAAATAATACTTTTCTTCATGGATTTCTATCCCTGCCAAGTTTCCTCTTGTCTCCCTTCCCAAATAAACAAATACCAACCTTCTGAAGCAAGGTTACAAAAGGAGACGGATGGTAAATAGGATTTTTGGGCCTTCGTATCCCTAAAAAACGTCCTGGGATACATACCCATATGCGAGTGAAGGGAAGTTATTGCTTCATACTGCAAATGTTTCCTTTTCATTACAGATGACAATGGCCTTAATCCAGTTTGGGCACCCTGTCCAGAGCAAGTGAAATTTGAAGTTTATGATCCAAGTCTAGCATTTCTGCGCTTTGTTGTTTATGAGGAAGATATGTTCAGCGATCCCAATTTCTTAGCACATGCCACTTTCCCAATAAAAGGAATAAAATCAGGTGAGATCACTGGGTATAATAAGGGGCTAAGTCAGAAAAATGCTGTTCAGCATTTTTGCGTTGTGACTGCTCTCAGTAGAAGCTACAATGCGCCAAAGGCCAAGTGCTCTTTTGATGTGAGTTCTTTTAATGCATTGTTTGTTATGATACTGGGTATGTAGCGTGTAAGTATTTAAACCAATCCTTTCACCCACGTGAAATTCCTTCTTAAAAATTGAGATAGGAAAGCATTATGTAGAATAATTTGCACTGTCTTTACTACATACTCCATTTCAGCAACGGGGTTATGTGCTCTGAGTGAAATCTGGAAATATTCTTTTTCTGTTTTGGTGTCAGTGTATTTGTTTTGTTAATTATTTTAGATGTGGACCTATGTAGAGTAAGTTTTCTGCTTTCCTCTGCTTCTGGCTTTAGTTTTCAGGAGCGTGTGAAATCTGTGTTTCTCAGTCTTGCCATTCTTGCCTTTTGCTTCCCTGTAATTGTCATAGCAAAGCCCGCTCTCAACAGTGGAGCATTTGAGCGATGAAGAATCTGTTAGCCCTCAGGACTGTATGTACCATGTTGTAACTGCAGATGACCCTTTGCCTTGACTCTTAATTGTCCTTTCTATATGTTCCCCCTGGCCAGGTTTTAGATCAGTTCCTCTCAAGAATGGCTACAGTGAAGATATAGAGCTGGCCTCACTTCTGGTTCACTGTGAAATGCAACAAGTTCTGGTGAGTACCACTGGGCCTTTTTGTGCATGTTATCAGCTCTTTGTGAAAACCAGGAAATGAGGATTTAGTTTCCTGTTCTGTGTCGATGTGCTTTTGTCAGGCATTTCTGCAGGTACTGGGGAAGACCAGTAATGCCAGTTGAGTTACTCTCCCTCTGGGAGGACAGATTATGTAGCTGTTAAATAACACGCTAACAAAGCCTTGTTACCTCCACTAGTTTTTGCTGTAATGGCATGGTCATAGTTTTCCCCTTTAACTGACTAATGCCATGCAAAGCTAGCTAAATTCAGCTTTGACTTCACAGAGTAATATTTTTTTTAAAGCTCCTACATAAAAAGAAATAACTTTAGGAAGAGAAGGCAGTAATTTCTCCCAGTATTTCATTAAAATAAACAACCCATCAGATGGAAGACATTCTGGTTCCTGCAGAAGTGTGAATCTGCTCTTCTCAGCCTCTCTCAAACACCTAGTTGAAGAATGAGTATTTTTAAACATGCAGGGGGGAAAAATAATGATGCGTTCTTGCTCATTAAGCCTGGCACTGAAGTGGCTGATCTGTGAACAGCATTTGTTGGTGTTCCAGAGATGTTGCTGTATATATTGATTTAAGCGGGATTATTCTCAGACTCTTATCTCAACAAGATTTTATGTAATTTAAATACACTGGTGTAGAGGCCGTGTGATGAAAGTTTAAAGATTCTTCTGGGAAGTGGGTATTTCAGGGTGCTTTCCTGTACCCTTCAGATTCAGAGAAAAAAGTAGTCCAACCTTTTATTTGTAGTCTTTTACAACCATTCAGGCTTACGTTGCAGTTCACACCAGTGTACATGATTTTTCCTGATTAAAACACCAGCCTCAGCTAACTGTAAGTCATTATGTCTCTGGAGGGATTTGCACCTGCAGTTGCATACACTGAAATTGAAATTATGGAATTCAGTCACATGTTCCTTTACAGAGGACTGGCAGCCTTTTTCAAACATCCTTTGTCAAGGTTTTTACAAAGCCACCTTATAACACATGATGTAAAATAACTGTGTTTAATGACAGTGTTTGGCAGCCGTGGTCGGTTCCTTCTGTTGGCTAGCAAAGAGTCGTGAGAGCAGGACAGAGCTAGAAGCTGAGACCAAGCATGTGTGTGTCTGTGTGTGTGTGTAAACAAGAGAGAAGATAACGTTTAAAAGGCTTGTATTTCACGGACACGAGGCTGATAGAGGAGGCCAGATAAACTGCTATTTTTTGGCTTGCTGCCTTTGAGAAACAACTTGCTGTTGCCTAATACGTTGAGCATAGACATCACTTGTAGATATATTGTGATTTCCTCCTGCCGTGGTTTCTCTTCAGAAATTCAGATCATCATTTGCCTGGGGCAGGAGTAGCTCTTAAACTGTGGCTCAGAGCAGCAGTATGCCTCCCCATCTGTCAGTACCAAGTCCTTTGACAGTAGCACATTTCGCACTCTTGAAGCCCCTTCTGTTTGTTAAGCCAAATGAAGATGCAGCACAACTCTGTATTTTTACACTGTCTGATGTCTCTGGGTGGTAACGCAGTGGCAGGAGAACTTTGAAAATTTTCTCTTGTGTTTGGCAGTCTGCAAGAAACCAAGACTTGCCATAGTTAATCAACTTCTAGAAGTCTGATTAACTTCTTTTGCCAGATCTATTCAAGAAGCATCTGAAAAGATCAAGGCTGTCTCCATCTGTTCTTCTGCCCGTAGCTTTAAATGATGACCCTCTATAAAATGATATAATTTAATAACAGGCCTGTTTATATACAGTGTCCATCTGCATACTCTTGGAGATGAAATACAGAATTATAAAAGGGGAATTACAGATGGCCTTGGAATTTCTTGGGAATAGAGAAGCAAGAATATTGTAGATGTAAGCATGCACATTTGTGAATTAAGTGGGGCCTTATGCAGGTTCTGTTGAAGTGAAATAGTTTTCTTGACACTGCAGAAATTGTACTACACTGAGGTGGTTGTTAGATTTAGGAATGTGTCTTATTTACTTGAAAATTGAGTTACTTGCTTCAGAAAGTGTGTGTATCTTTTCAGCGTTTTGTGATTACAGTCAGCCTCGATGGTGTATATATTTTAACGTAAAGATTGAAGTGGACGTTCTTAAATGGAGTTTTAAAGTCTAGCTTTGTGGATACATTTATTTACAAGAACGAATAGTAGTACATATGCATCTTGATTACACCTGCAACTTGGTAATTGGCAATCTGCTTTTCCCTTTGCGATTTGGGAATATAAAGTTCCTTCCCTTAAAAAATAATAATTAAAAAACGTTACTTTTAAAATCCTAATCAGCAGCATAGCACTGAGGCTGTTTCAGTTGCTTCAACCCATACCTGGATAGGAATGTATTTCAGGAGGAAAAATGAGGTTTGGGAGAGGGTCTTGTTGCCCTAACTGAAACCTCTTGGGTACGCTGCTAACCGATCCATTTTCCTAGATCTGGACTGAGTGCAGAAGGAGGCAGTCTTATTTGTATGCCACCTCTGAAAATATTTGGATTTATTACATTTATTGATTGCATGTCATTTCTTGTAGGATGAGTATCTTGTTTTGCTGCTGATGTGAAAATTAAGACTTCAATCCTGCCAGTACTATTCCCCACTAGTAACTCTATAAAGGAGACAGCTTTTGCATCCAAAGTTTTGAAGTCGTGAAAGGGATCATCTTTATTTTATGCTTTGGAATATTTTAAGACCACCTACAACAACAGAAACTCAAACACTGCAGATTATTCTTCACTTAGTTCCTCTGCAAGTATTGAATTGCCATAGCTACATAGAAACACAGGCTCTGTCCCTCTTTCTTGGTCATCTGAGTACTTGCTGCTATTAGGGGTCCTACTTACGAGCCAGTATTTTGACCTGTAGTCTAGATTTCAATAGGAAAGCACCAGGACTGGTGGTATGTCATGCAGTACACAAATATGATGGAAGAGTAAAAAATTAAACCTTTTAAAAAGTATTTTTAAAATTTAGTGTGATAACCCATCATGATACACCATTTGCTGTCCTTTCCTCAACAGACTGACATGCTTTAGTGGGGAAAAATATTCCAGTGGAAGTGTTCAGGTTGTGCACGTTTCACGACTTGCGCTGGAATAATCCCTGCTGCCCCTGTTAGGGGATATAGCTGGCCATTTTGTTAGGCTGAGGGGTTTTTTTTCGTGCTTTCTGAGTTAGGTTTTTTTTTCCCGTAAACATTCCAGAAATATCTTATGAAACTAATTTTATAAAACGTTCTATAAAGCTAATGGAATGTGTTTAGGAAAACAAAAGAATCCCCCTAACTGTTGATTCTGTGTCATTTTGGGTATGTGTCTTACGAGTTACATTGAATCCCAATATTATTTTGAAGGAAAGTGAAGAAGAACTTTATTCCTCATGTCGGCAACTTCGGAAGCGCCAGGAGGAGCTTAATAACCAGCTGTTCCTCTACGACACCCATATGAATTTAAGGAGTCCTAACAGAGATGCTATATTAAAAGAATTCAGTGTGAATGAACACAAACTACAGATATACCAAGAGACGTGCAACCGCAGGTGGGTTGATTATCATTCTCCTTTCTAAGGCAGCTCTATCTAGACATGATTTATGCTAAAGTAATCTCAGATTTATCAAAATGAGCATCTGAAGAGTGGTGAGAGTACAATGAGTCCATCTGAACCAAGGAAAGGCTGCGGTGAAGCAAGGCTGGGCTGTGAGCCGCTAGAGGCCAGCAGACGCTGTGAAATGTCTGCTCAGTGAGCTCACAGTGAAACGTGCCGTCCTGTGAGCCGATATTCCTCTCTTCTCCTGCTTTCCAGGAGGAAAGCCTGGAAGTATATACAGCCAAATAAACGCCTCGCTTCTACACCGTCAAAGTTATGCCTCTGGAGATGTCATTAGCATATTAGATGTGTGGTTACAGAAGATGCTTCCAGATACACATGTCACAAAAGATAAAAACAGTATTGAGTTGTGACAACATAGAATTGTCATTAAAGTGTCTGTACGTTATCCAAAGCTCAGGGGAAGGATCTTTCTCCTTTGCTGCCACCTTTGGGCTGGGTGTGAGGGAGGCAGAGGCTTCATGTACCAGGAGGAAGTCTTGAGAAGATCTCAAGATGGGAGAGGAGGAAGACTTTTTTTATTTAAATATTTTTACCCTTTTATATGTGTGCTGAATAGCTGCATGAATCACTGGTTTACTCCCATTTATTAAGGAAAAAAGTTGCAATGCTTGTTGCTGATATGTTATTCGCGTGCATATCTAAGTAAATTGAACTTGGTGGACTGTTTTCCTCTGAGAAATTCCTAGTAGATTTGATTTTTCCTTTTTTCCCCCCCTTAAGATTGAAGGAGAAGAAAGTCAGTAACAGCAAATTCTACTCTTAAAGCAATCGTTCTTTGATGCGTGCTTTATGGTGCAATTCAGGAAGAAAAATTAACTTATCCTGGTCATCCTACTCAATGACGGTCTCATCAGACTGAAAGACTGGAAGAAGAGGAGGAGGAGGAAAGATGGGTTTCCTTAATAATTTCTTGTTATAACAAAAACTTTTTAAAATTCCTGATAATTTATATTCTGTACAAAGCATACCTTCTGTGTATTCAAGATTTTTAAAATTTGAGGGCATGCGGTTGGATAGACCTCACTTCTCATTATCAATACCTGAAGTACAAGTATAAATCATCTACTATGTTTGTGTATGCAGGCTATAGATAAGACATTCACAACAATTTGCATGCATGGAATCACAGCACTTCAACAACCTGGCTCCTTAAGATTAACTGGTAGTGAGTTTTTAATTTATTAAATGCTGTAAAAACACTTCTACACCAGCATTGTTATGTCATGTATGTTGCAGTGCCCAAGGCAGCAGCAGATTGTACTTCTGATACTGTATGAAATACTTTGGGCAGCTGATAGCTCATACTGTATTCTTGTTAAAAGTTTTCTGTTACATTTTTGAGAACTAGAAAATGCGTTAATTTTGTTGAAACCAAATATCCTCTGTGACTGTAGTTGTGTTTTTCCTGTTGATCTCTCTGTAAAGGTTAAGAAAGGAATGATGTGTGAACCTGTGTTCATAGCCCCTGCGAACTTATGTTTACAACCTCAAGGCAGTGGAAAGAAAAGTTTTTAGATATGCAGTAGGAAATATCCTTTTGTTTGCAGAAAGGAAAGGTATTTCAAGTTCTGCAAAGCATTTACTTTGGTATAGTATCATTTTGCAAATCCTTTCAGCTGCTAATGTGCTTAGAAATGAATTTTTTAATGAACTGTCAATTTTTAATCTTGCAGTCCTACTTAGACAATAGCATCAAATTATAGTGTTCTGTAAATGCAGACCATTTTCCCAAAATGTATCTAATCCAAGAATGAGAGTATGCACAAATATAGAGGTACATCATTCTTAACGGCTTTAATCAAATGAAGAACATGGAGCTACAGATGAGAAAACTTGTTAGATTAGCAACTGTGTTTTCCTGCCAGAGCAGAACTAAAGTCCTTCGATGGCATATTTAGCTCCAGTTGTCATTGTGTGTTGGTTCTTTGTGCTAGCACTATGGTATTACTACCAAGTTCCTAGTTGCTTTATTTCTACATGAGCGGAGTTTTGCTGTACATATGTTTGACTTTCAAATGTGTGCAGAGGAGTTCAGTTTTTCTGTCTAAGTGACTGCCTGAGGCATAAAATGCTGCGTACATAGTGCTGTATTTCTGATCACAGAAAACTTGCATGGATTTGGGATCCATGGCCTGATGAAGCTGCCTCGGCAATTTTCACTTTCTCTTGCTCCCCATGCTGTATGACTTCTGTTGTTTCAAGAGGCACTTAATTGATGTCATTGTGCGTTCAAAGATGATGCTGGAGGAACCCCTTGAGGTTTTGGTTGCTCTGTAGTACAGTCTCCTCTCAAAGTTGAAAGTGCTATAATAGTGTGTCCCACAATGGGGTGGGGTTTCTGTAAATGTTTTATTATAAAGAAATTAACTACTAATCACCCAACTTAGAAAGAGAAGAGAGCAAAGTTAAAGGCAGTTCTCTGCTTTCCTTCCTCCTGCCTGAAATCTCTTCAGTACCTAGTTGTGATTGACCTGTTTGAGGATTAAATGGGTGCAAACTGCCCTCAAACAAACAAAAAAATCACATCAACTGTGGATTTGAGAGGTGGAGCTGTAACATAGACTGCTGCATAAAGCTGGGCTAATCTGCAGCGTCCAGATGTCTGGGATGATTCAGTTGCTGTTCCCTGAGGGGGGACCTTTGGCATGCATGCATTTTATAGCATGTTCCAGGACACAGGTAGTTTGTCATACGATCTGTCCCTGTGCTATACATTTCATTCAACAGCCTCCGTGATTCTCATTTAATGAGAACATTGTGTTGTCAGTATTGATCAGAGAAAGTGGCCCAGAGCCTTGTCTGGAAGGTCCTGAGATTGTTGCTGCAGTTGGGACAGGATTTACAGGCAGCTGAGTACCAGCTAGGTGTGGACTGATCACAAAAACCCCAGGAGACTACAAGATGCTAGGGTTTAGGGAGATCAAACCCTAGAGCCTGAGGCTGTTGCTGTGGTGGGTTTTTTGTTCTGTTTTGTGGGGAATTTTTTTTTAATTTGTTTGCTTTGAGCTCAGTTCCAGAGCAGACATAACCAAATTGTCCATTTGTCCTGGCTTCTTTCATTGGTGTGTATATTCCTGACGTGGGACAGCCATTGTGTGATGAACACAGGGGTTCCTTGTGCTGCTGCTGTGCAAAAATTTAAGAATTAGCACATTTTATAGTCTTTTGAAAAGTCCTGTGCACATTCTCCACACATATGAGATGTCAAAAGTTATAAGAGGTACTCCCTCAGTGTTTATGAAAACGCATTTCATTTTACAGTAGGACTTTTTCCCAGAGTATAATGTTACTCTGTATTCAGAAGGAAAATAACCACATTGACTGTTTTGTTGACTTGCAAGTGACGGCAAGGCTATGTATGAACTTTTCACTTGTTTCTTGCATTCTGTGTTTGAACTCCAAAATCTCATCTCTCAATTCTTTGTCAGGGCAGACTGTAGCAACTTTTTCACAGTTGCAGCTGTTTTAATATGAAAGTAGGTTTGAATGTGTGTGCAAATTTTATAATCTAGAGGGGAAACATAAATTTTTTTGAAGTTATCTGTTAAATTCTTGTGTTCTTATATAAACTGTTTTAAATCCTTAAAATAACTTATTTTAATAAATAATTTTTGATATCTCAGTGGTGATGTGAATGATGCCAGATGCTTTGTTTAAACATTGCTTGTTGAATGTAAAGAATTTTGCCAGTCATTTGAGGCAGTATGAGTGAGTTCTTATTGAAAAGTGGTTTGCTGGTGTGTTATGGTGTGTTCTGCAAGGGGCTGGAGAAGGGCATTTCTGTGTTTTTAAGATGAACTGACATTATTTCCATAGGCATGCTTAGTGTTGCACTTCATCTGGCTGCAAACAAGCAGGGTGGAAGGAAAAGGTCAAAGATGGTGTTTAACTTGCAACTCTTAAGCGACCTTTTTCGGTGATAGGTAGATACAAACTTCAGCCCTACTGAGCATCAGATTTGTATCAACTCAAACAATAAAGTCTGACCTAAGGGAAAGTTTAAGTCTGTAGTAGTTTGGAAGAACAATAATCTTGATGTTCACTGTAAAACTGTATCAGCACACTTTCTGTAAGGTTGCATGGGCAGAGGTGCTGCTGAGTGAATGCATGCTGTCTTTATGTTGTAATTTTTTTCATTGTTGGGTGTCTTGGAAACAAATTTTTCTCGGTCTTTTGATAAAAATTATATGCATATTGAACAGGAATTAATATGAGGTACCTGAAGCCAAAGTCTTCTCAGAGGCCAGTAGATGTGCCAAAGGGTCTTTATCACCTTTGAATCTGTGGGTGCTGGCATGCATGAGGTCTGAAGTAAAAAAAAATAATTGTTTCATTGGGGTGTTTTGTTGCCTATATTATCACTTTTTTTCCCCACCCCAATGCATCTATAAGTTTCTCTGCTGCAAATATTTTTTTAGCTTTGCAGTTCTCAAACTAACCTTCTAGATGGTGAGATGGCGTTCGCTGTGTACCAGTGATTATCTCTGAACTCTCCAAACTAGCTGTAAAAATCAGAATGAGGCATGGAAGTTGAAGTACAAGCTGTTGAATTCTGCTGTAGTAGTGTCAGGATTTCTAAGTGCAGTCCAATTAGCTGACTGTTGCAGACTGAAATTCCATTTATATCGTTAGAAACAGAAATTAAATATAATGAAAATTAACCTTCAGAATTCATTGGGAGCCAAATTTGTCTGATCCATAACAGTATTAATAAACATGTACAGCTATTAGTTTTAAAAGAATTTAAAGTGCAGTTTTACTCATTGCTAGTCTACATTCTTAGCTGTTACCCCAGCAAAACAGGGACTCATAAACTTGGATAAAATAAAGCAGAAGTAGTTCCCTTAACACTTGTGTGCTCCTGAATTGCAATTTAATCCCCAGATCTTTTACAGTATGTGTAAATTATCAGTGTTCAGGACACTTTTCTGTGAAGATCACATCGTAAATTATTAAATATACTAGCTAGTGTGTTGTTGAATGTATGTGGAAATTAGTAATAAATAGAAATTAAGGAAAAGTTTGGTTTGGTCTATTACAAGAAAGCACTAAAAAGGATGTCTTTAAGGATGTTTTACGCTTCTAAAATATATTTAAATAGACACTAGAAGTGTTAAGTTGGTCCATTTATGTCTGGCAAAGTTTTTACCTTGGCCTGCTGTGTATGTGAGATCAAGCAGCTGACAAAAGATTCATAAACTATCCACTTAAAACATCTGCATAATTCTTTATAGTGAGGCACCTATCAGTTGTTAAATAATTTTGAGGACTAAGAAAAAGTGAAGCTGTGCTGTATTTTCAGTTCTGCTTTTTCAGGTTTTAGATGCATTTCTGGTAATTCACTTTCAGGAAAACAGGCAATAGATTAAAATTTGGAAACAGACACAACACTTGAATTAATTGCCTTTAATTTACTCAGCTATTCATGCAAGAGTAGTAATAACAAAAACCCAGGAAGGACAGAGAATTGTCACTGTAAAATACTTAAAATAGAGCAGCTGTAGCTGGGTTTATACGTATGTAAAATTCAAGCAATTTTAAAGTATCTCCTTAAGCCACAGATTTCCTGTTTTCGTTTTGGAAAGAGGAAAAGTATCCTTCACCTATTCTGTAGTCATATATTCTATATGACATATAGTCACATAGTCTAAATTCTATAGACTTTTTGCTTTTTTTTTACTAGATAGAGCTGAATGACAGGGAATTAATGAATATATACAGTACACTGTTGATGGCGTCCGGGGTAGCCATTGCCAAGCTGCTGCCTGTTTCTCCTACCAAGTACCCGGTTTAGTGCCCCGTGCTGAAGCAGAAGTCATGGGCTGTTAGGACGGAATAGCACTTCCTAGTCTGTTATCAGTGAAAACTTCCGTCCTTGGCTCCAGAGAAATGAAAAGGTTTGTGTGCTGAGCTTGGCAGGAGTTCTGGTCCTCATGGGTTGGTTGGGTTGGCTTTTGGGGGGGGTGGTGGTGGTTGTTGTTGTGTTTTGTTTGGGTTTTTTGTCTTCTCAGGAGCTTCCTCTTCTGTTGTTGTACCCCAAAAGCTATCCGGGGCTTTAACCTCAGCCACTACTAACAGTGTGGATTTAGGTTTCATGAGTTTAGGACCCTTTCACAGATACCCCCCCGCCCGACCTCACCATTGAGATAATTATGAATGGCGGTAGCTGAGTTTTGCCAATAAAAAGATCACAAATAGCAGAAGGAATTCCTCTTTGGGCACAGGAGTTATGTTCCATATCTTAAAAAGAGATTTTTACAAGACTTAGTATGAAATACGATGCTATGGTTGTGTGCAACAGGCTTGTGCAATTTCTTGCACATTTTGGTTTTGTTGGTTGCTTCTGCTGGCATTAAAATTTCTTAATCTTTTTCTGATAACGCTGAGTCAAAACCAGAGAATTTAAAGGGGAAAATAACCAAGTGGTTTTCACTTGAAAAAACAGGGCTGGTTGGAAAGAGAACATCGGGTCAATGCTTTCATGAGGTCACGACTGTCTTTTTGCTGTTTTATTAAAAAGAAGGCTGCTTCTTTCTGCAGACTATGATGATGTATATTAATGACTTCTGGAAAGTGGCCCTTCTGCCATCAGCACTCGGTTGGAGGCACATAAGCTCCTTATAAAGAAGTGCCAGGCTCCTGCTACATAAACACCACTGCCACAGGCCCCCTCAGTTTATCTGCTATTACAAGGGGGAAAAAACCCAACAAATTGAGTTCTTTCTTGAACTATTACACTTAGTTTCTTTCATGGTGTACAAACTGGTAGGGGAATGTAGAGGAGAAAAGTCAGATTTCAAGCAAAAGAAAAGATGTAGTTATCAATAGTGTTTTGGTTTTTTTTTTAATATTTTTAAAGCTAAACTTCTTGGGAAAAGAACTTTACATGAAAAAATAGTGCTCATTATTAACTACAAAAATCATCTTCTGAACATGGGTAGCAGTGGACTTTCAGCTTGGTTTCTCTATTGAGGCATTTTTGTTTTCTGAGAATCCTTTAGCAGTAGTACAGCAGACTGGCTCTTCCTCACTTCCCTATTCAAATTGCAGTAGTGTTTAACAACTGAAGTAACTGGAACTTACACAAAATTGTGTAGTTTCAACTACTAAAAGGGAATAGTTTATGGAAGTTTAAAGAGAAGTGTGAACTTCTTGGACTGTCCTTTCATCAAGAAGTACTGAAACTGTAATGCTGATGGGTTAAAGGAAAACAACTTCGTGATTTCATGTTTTGAGGTGAAGTTTCTCAGTATCTTTTCCTGTATAAAACTGACAGAGATGAGGGAGAAGTTAGAGACAGTAGTGACCTGTACTTAACAAGGTCTTATTTTCTATTCTTAAAAAACTTCACAAAATTATGAGTTCCATTGTATCAAGTGTTTATCATTACTACAAAGTTGAAGTTCTATTCAAATGGTGTCAGCTGTTAAAGAAATATTGTTAAAGGCTAAAAATGTTTTTATAAATAGTGGAACATGAATGTAATCACTTACCAAATGTCTTTGGATTATTTGTTTAACCATTCAATAATGCTGGGAAAAAAATCATAGGTCTTATTTATGAATGCACTTTAGCTAGCTCATTCATTTTAAACAGGCATATTTTACTGTTAGAAAAATCTACAAATCTGTGCTGCTTCAAGCACTTTGCTATAACTTTGATTAACCATTGTGCATTTTCCAGAAATGTCATTATTACAGAGCTAACTCAGAAAAGCACACCAGAATGTATTCATTTAAAAACGCACACATTTATTTATAGTCTAGCAGTTTATCGTTAATCTTGGTTAGGCATATATACACCCAACCTGGAAAGCAGAATTTGGTTTTGGAATGTAATCAAAGAATAACTTTATTCTCCTCTGGATCATGTAGCACAAGCTCTTTAGGAATAAAGGGCAGGGATCAAGAGTATAATCCCATCAAAGAGGAAGAATGGTCAGTTTAAAAACATTTGTTCCATTCACTGTAGCGTGCTGTTGTACCTGAAAATAAAATGCTGTTTGCAGTGATACTGAGCTTCATCTTGTTAGTGATCTGATGAATTTTACTTTGAGGAGAAACTATGTATAAAAATTACACCTTTTTAGTCAGCAGTTCAGTTTCTTGGGGACAAAACTGAATGATACAAATGTGTGGTGGTGGTTTTTTTTTGTTTGGTTGGTTTTTTTGTTACCTGTTGTCTGTCAAAACCAAGACTACTCAGACAGCGTAACTAAATTCTGTCCTCCATACTCAGCGTTTCATCTTTCAGAGTGAAAATGCGACTGCAGATGGAAACCATGAGACCATCACAGCAATCAGCAGCAAAAGCAGTCCGCCATCCCTGATAAGATGCACAACAGTATACTTCCTCGGCTTCAGTCCACATCCCCGAGACCTAAACCACTCAACCACTTCATTCAGGTTATATTGCTGAGGCTCATACCCCAGCTCCTTTCTGGCCTTCTCCATACTAAAATAATGTGTGACGCCAGTTTTGTAAACTTCTGTGCGAGTGAGGAGAGGCTGAAAGTTATAAACGTGTCCTACAAGAAAATGAACTATTTCAGTAAGGAATGCAAAAAAATAGACAAGGGAGAGAGGAAGACGACAAGTTGGGAACTTGTAACCCAAACCTTCCACTAATGGTCGGAAAAATTCAAAGTTATTTACAGGCCTGCCATCTGAGATAAAATAGGCTTGGCCTGCAGCTATGTGCTTTTTGTTGGCTTTGAGGGCCTCAGAGGCAAGGATATGAGCCTGAACTAGATTGTCTACATGCACAAATTCTACTAAACTAAGAGGATCTCCATATACAAATTTAAACAATCCCCTTTCAATGTAACTGACTATTCTTGGAAGATGTCTTTGTTCTCCAGGCCCATAGATGCCCGCTGGTCGAAGAGCACAAGTCCTTAATACACCTTTCCCGTTTCCAAGCTTGGCACCATTTGCTTCCAGCACCTTCATTTCAGCTAAAGATTTGGTCCGGGAGTAGTGATCTGGATGAAGGTGAAGAGGTAGATAAGGCAGAGATTCATCCCCATTTTCTATAATCTGGCCTCCAAATATCACGTTGTATGTGCTTGTATAAACCAGACTCGACACTCCTGTGCTCTTGCAGGCTTGGATGACATTTTCTGTTCCTTTCACATTAACATCCTCTATAAGTTTTTGGTTCAGCTGCTCCCTGCCAGACATTCCATAGGAAGCGATATGGAATACGCAGATTACATCTCTGAGAGCCTCTTCCACTTCAGACAGGTGACAGACATCCCCCTGCATGAACTTTATTCCCTCTGGCACGGTCTGAAGTGGCTTCGCGACATCAAAGAGAATCACATCAACTCCCTTTTGGTATATAGCACAACCTAATCTAAAACATGATAGAAACCATATGTTAGTATACATAGAATAACAACGCATGTAACATTTCAGCTGGAGGTAAGATAAGACTATTGACTATTTTAATACTGATTTTTTTTTTCCCTTTCTTTTTCTCATGGGAGTCTCTGTCACACTCCATCAATACTTTGGAGAAAAAAAAAAGCAGAACTGCTCTAAAGGAAAATTCAGAATAGAGGTAACTAAAGTGCTTTCAGCAGCCTTTTGGAAGAACCCAGCTATTTCTCTGCTTCTGTCCTCTAGAGATCAGCAATAGCAAACCTTTCAGATGTAAACCTGCAGCCAAGTATTTTTTACTGGTTTTATCTTACTGCTGTTGTGCCATCCTAATTCTCTTAGAAAAACAGGTTGGTCTTTGCTGTTGTGTTTGAAATTTATGGAGAAGATAATGAGCAAGATACTTCTAAGCTGGTATAAATACTTTGCTGCATGTCTACATTTTACTCCCAAGTCACTGTAAACACAGGTATTGATACAAAGTATAAACCTGGTATTCCTTTCCCCTTTTCCTACAACTGTTATATTTCTATAATGCTTAAAAGGGGAGATAGTGGAGGAAAAAGCTGAGCATAAGTCTGCTCTTTTGAGAGTGCTCCCTGCACCCCCCACCACAAAATTTACTTTTTGGTCATGACTGTAATCTCTCTTACTTATGTAAACAGTTGTCACTCTGCAGGTACTCCAGAAGATAGTCTAGGGCACAAAATAGTATTTTTTTCTTTACGCAGCCTGCAGAGCCATCTACAGCAAGGTGAAATGGATTTCACTTAAATACGTATCTTTCTAACAACTCTAATCCTAAAACATCACTGTCCATAAAAATAAATATATTCTTAAGAGCAGAGGGCAGCTGGAGTATTTATCTAGATGGCTAAGCATGTGCGTAACTATTTGCAGGCCACAGCCTACTGCCAGAAGGAAGATCCGCGTGCAAGTGTAGGCTTGCTCTTCAGCGTAGACTGAAAGCTGATGACCTAAATCCCCAAAGGTGACCAGACAGGTAAATATCTGTAAGTCACTTGCTGCTCAGCGTGTGGAAATGGAGCAACGCACCCACATGAGAAACAGAGTAACATGTTTGCTTAGACCTGAGACCCAAGATGGGATGAACTGGATCCGGCATCCCGGGCCCACAGTTTTCCCTTTTACAGGTGGATTTTGTGGCCTTGCTAGCAGCCGTCTTTTATGTTTGTTCTTCTATGTAGTAATATTGAATGCACTAACCGGCAGCCAAAATAACCACCTCCTCCAGTAATAAGCACCGTCTCCTTGGCAGTACTTTCTGGTTCCATCCTCTTTCCTGTGGCACTAGGTAAGGAAACTGACCTACAAAACACATGGTGAATATACATGTTAAAATCAATTGGAGTCTTCGTGTCGCTATGCATCCAGTTATTCACCGATCCCTTTCACGGGCTGGTTGAAGCCATTCCTTTCACCACCTGCTGGGCGAGGCAGCCGTACGTTCTGCCCGGGTACTCCTCAAAGCAGAGGTTGTAACCTGCAGGAAGAGGCAAATCCAGCTTCCCTTCCCCGGCCTCGTTCAGCGGCTACGCCGCGTACCCCGGCTGCAGGCGGGGCCCTACGGGCGGGATCGGGCCCCTGCCCCCCCCCAGAGGCGGCCCGGCGGCGGGAGGGGACCCCGGGGGCCCTGCCGGCCCTGCCCGCCCCGCCGCCCGCCCGCCCCTACCTGCGCGGCCGCCGGGCTGCTCGGGAAATGGCGCGGGGGGCGGCGGGAGCGGCGCCACAAGATGGCGGCGGGGCGGCGGGGGCGCGGCGGGGGGCGGTGTGGCGGGCAGTCGCTCGGGAGGCGTCGGATGACGTTAAAAACATGGCCGCTAGTTGGGGTTGGCCGAGTTGTGTCCGTTGGTGTGGCAGGAAGATGCTCCTTTTCCCCTTCGCGGGCCTGAGGATGCTCAGCCTCGCTTGGTTCTGAGCCTGATCTACTTCGAAACAGGGAGTCCCTGGCTGGCTTTTACAGCCGAGCCTTTCTGGCGTGTCACAGCCCGTGGTTGTGCTGTCCCTCGGCGGGTGCCTGCGCACATCGGCCCAGGGCTGCGAGGCTCGGCAGGGCACCGGGACGCTTGGGAGGGGCCTGGTGGCTACAGAGCCCTCGAGCCTGGGGTGTTTTGGCGGCCCTCCTGTCGGACACGCTGGTGTGAAGGGGCTGCAGCAGCCTTCAGGTGTTGCGCCGTGTCCTCGCAGCTGTCTCGGCGCCGTAAATGCAGCTGCCTCGCATCCCGGTGCCGCCAGTGGCACGTGACGAACCCCCTGCGCCTCGAGCAGGGGCTGACGTGCTCTGGGCGGTGGGAGAGCGAGCAGGATGGCTGCCGAGCTAAGCGCCAGAGCCGCTGCGAGCTGTGTGACAGGGCTGTGACGGGGAAACAGCGGCACGGGCAAAGTCTGCTCTGCTGTGTTTTCCCTTTCTCTTTTACAGAAGCGTGAGTCGCTTGGGGCGCGTTAGAAAGAGCTCACAGAGTGGATTCAGTGTCAAAACCACCTAAAATACGCACGTTTTTGTTTTGCAAAACCTCGACAGAAGTAGCCACGTTATACTGTGGTTTTATTTACATTGACGGCTAGCAAGAATTAAAACTAAGCAGTTTCTAAAAATAATTCTGAGAGAATTAAAGGTTATTTTATTTTAGCTATGATTTCTGGTTGGTGAATCTCTGTGACTTAAATAGTAATTTCGAGTGTGGAACTTGTGCTGTAGCACCTGACCACGCAGAGCTGCTGCATCTGTGTGGCTGCGGTGTTGGTGTGGGAGGGCATCCTTCAGTCATAGCTGATTTCCCCGTCTGTTGTCAGTATGGGCAGAAAAGTGGGTTTCAAGCAGCCCTGAAGCATTCCTGAAAATACTACGGAGACATATAATCAATGGTGCGTTCACAGAAGTGTAACACTTGTAGCTCAGAAGCAGAAAAATTGTTTGGGCATTCCTAAATATTAAGTATATGAATTATGTAGTGCTGCATATGTCTTCTGGATTTATGCATAATACCTCAAACTACTCGATGAAGATTTTTAGAAAATTTTCCTGAGTGTTTTATCACTGGCAAAGTACAAAAGAGTCCTGATTTTTCTCTTGAGACCTGCTAACACAAAGTGGTTTATCTTTAAGGACTCTCAAGCAGATTATGGTGATACACAGCTGATGTCTGTCTTGTGATGGATCGGATTGTGTTTGAGTGGAGTGTCACGGAACGGCAGAATAGCTGAGGCCAGAAGG
The DNA here is from genome assembly GCF_015220075.1 of Falco rusticolus. Taxonomy (NCBI): domain Eukaryota; kingdom Metazoa; phylum Chordata; class Aves; order Falconiformes; family Falconidae; genus Falco; species Falco rusticolus. The sequence goes on along the minus strand of NC_051201.1, from coordinate 5,329,459 downwards.
AGACACGGGGTATTGCCCAGCTGCACCCCGTGCACAAAGCGGGTTCAGCCAGAGGGGTTACTGGGGACTGTTGCTATTGTGTATCTCAAAGAACGGAAACTTCACAGTTCTCCGGAGAGCTTGTAGAGCTTTGTACAATCTGAATGGTGGCTCTGACCTTGCCCTCCATGTTGTGTAGGTAAATGTTTGTATTTGAAGAGGCAGCTGTTAACCTCAGGATGACGGTTTGTCCTCTGGGCTTTGTGGTATGTCCTTGCAGGACAGTTTGCAGGATTGAGACCTCTCTCTCCTTACGCGTTCTGCTTTTTTGTGCTTTCTGCCTGGTATGTTATCTATGGTAAAGTGAATTGTGTCAGATTGTCTCATAATTAGAGTAAATGTTATGAATATAATAAAGCTGTAGTTAAGATACTGTGGAGCTTTTGCTCTTAAACCGCTATCGGTTTTATTTCTCATTATAGTAAATAGTCCTTTTTGGCTTCAGAGAATAGTAAGGAACGTTCATTCCTTCACAAGGGTGACATCTGTGAAAGCTGTGGGTAAATATTGTCCTCATTTTACATTGATTTGACGTTAAGACTGGACTCTCTGATTGTTTTGCACAACCCATTTTATCATGCTCTTTCATTTTCTGAGACTCTGCTTTTCCTAAGACTTTATGGACTTTCTGAATGTGTCATAAATTTTGTATTGCCATCAAATAGATCGACTTCCAGTTTTACCTTATACATAATGGAGTGTTTGTCCTGGGATTGTTTCTTTTTTTGTCTTTTAAAAAAAACGTGTAAACCCGGTCTCCGCTACCGATTTGCACTTTAAAGAACCCGGCATTTCAGAGCACACATTGCATATATCTTGGCGTGCAGAGAATCAGATTGGGCTACAGTCACTTGAAGAGATCGTATTGATACATGGAATTGCACACTAGGGCAAGACGTGTCAGGATGGAAGCATTTGCAGTGTAACTGGGGGGTTATCTGGCACAACCTGAGTTGAAATGAACCTGAAATAGGCTGCAAAGAAATCCTTAAATCAGCAACTAAACAGAGCTAAATAAGCAGCTGTAGCGAACAATGCAAGTTACAAAGAACGAGCAATGAAATCATTAATTATTCTTTCATAGTACAGTAGTTCATCTGGTTCCCTTTGCGGTTAGAAATACTTAGCTAGTAAAATTATTTTTGTCATCAAAATACAGCCCGTGCCACCAGTGCTGTCTCAGGAAGCAGGGCAGTATTTCATCTGGGGAAATAAACCTTAGTCTACTAGTTTTGTATTATTTGATTGATTTCTTTTTGGTATTACTAAATTGTGGGTTTTTTTCATTGAACAATGGGATGAGAGAAGAGAACAAGACTTGAAACTAGGTCAGAACCAACCACATAAATGGTGTTACTAAAACATGTAAAACCAATTTTATTAGAATAGGACTAAAAAGGTAAAACCAGCATCTACATTGTGAATGGTAGTAGAGAGAACTGTAATGTTCAAAATTAGAATAAAACATTCAGTCTAGATTAGACTGGAATATTTTTAAAGGAGACAGGGTTATGGATAAAAACACTACTCTGAGTTTTATTCTTGGCTCTAGGAGAGCCTCTGTGACCTTCAGAAAGTTGATTTCTGTTCTGTAACAAAGATAGCATTGCACTTCTTCAGTGCCCCTGAAGTTGTGGTGGTGCTTGTTTCATTTGTGTTTCTGACGCTCAGATTGGAGGTGCTGTACAAATATTAATAAACCAGGAAATAAATTGTATGGGGCTTAAAGAGTTTAGGCAGGTATGCAAGTTAGATCCTCTGAGAATGTTAACATTGACTTCTTTTTAGGAGACCTGTCCACTGTACAATATTGCTTGTGGGAAGTGTCATACATTTGGGGATGTGGAGACAAAACCCCAAAGTACGTAAGTTTCTTTTCCTGCGAGTTCCAGTAGTGGAAAAACTTAGCCTCTCTCTTCCACATTGAGAAAGGAGAAGAATTTCAACATTAATTGTATTCCCTGTTTAGTGAACACCATTCAGTAAAGCTGATTAATATTGTTCATCTGAACAGTTGCTTTATATAATTTTCCTGATTTGATTCTTCTGTTGTTCTCTCACTTTAGGAGATAGGACTTTGTAAACATTTGTAGCCCCGACCAGAACGAGGTGCGGGCAGCAGTGGATTCCTTACCGAAATGAGTGTTCGCAAAACGGAAGGTAGTTTCCACTCAACAGAGCTCTTGCAAAGGGTCAGACTGTCTGCAGAGTATGAGGTCCTTGGGTGAAGGAAGAAGTTTGGTATATGTTGTGCTGAAGATATGTGGTCTCTGTTATATGATTCTTCCTATAATGTCAAAAAAAAAATATCTGTTTTATTTCAGTTTTAAGAGCATCTTGAATGCGAATGCAGATTTTGGGGTGAATGTTAACCTGTCGCTAGCAAGTTCCTTTTCATACACGCCCTGAAGCAACATCCAACAGAGAACACAGAGGGGCTCGGATGTGATGTTGGCAGCAGCAGTGCAGGGCCCTGCTTGCATTTCTGTACCACCTTGTTCCGTCAAGGCTGCTCTGCTCAAAGCTGTCCGCAGCCAGGAGCCTTCCATAGCCCCCTTTCTTTCACCGGGTGATGGCAACCGCTCCGGCCTGTGGTGCTGGTGTAGAAGACTGTGGTCCGCTCTTCAGAAGGTACAAACTGCTCACATTTTGGCTAGTTTCACCCCGAAAGATCAGGTTGAGTAGGAATACTGAGCAGTTGCCAGCTGAAACAACTTAAAGCATCTAGATAATTCCCTTTGCAGGTATGTATTTTTCAGGGTGACCTGAGAGAGGGTGCTGTTGTACCATAGTGCTGATGTAGCACAGATACCTGACGTCATTAACATCAGCGTTATATTTGATGTCATGGTACCAGAGCTTACGTTTTAATTGCTAACTAGGTATTTCATGCAACATATGGGCACTTACCTTGTAAACAACGGGATTACACAAGTCAGCTTTCTTTCCAGATAGCTGTTCACAGGTTGGAACAGCTTAAGCTCAATAGTCATGCCTTGACTATCTTGGATTTTGTGGGTGGGTTTCACTGCGGTCATCTTTAGTGCATTAGTTATGAGAAATCATTACTAACAAAGAAACTGAAAATGCTTTGAGTTGTTTTTGCAAGGATTCTTAAAGAACAAGCTTGATTCTGAGGTGTCTTCAGCAATATGAAGTGATGAACACCTTCTGTGAAGTCATCAAAAATGAACTACTTTTCCATTCTGTAATGCTTCAAAAATGTAATTTTCATGTTTTCAAAAGTAACATTTACTTATTTATCCTAAAAGGAAGGGAAGGAAGAAAGTTTATGTATTTTAGGATAAGCGAATGGTTAGAGCACAGGACTGAGAACCTGTGTTCTGCCTTTTCGCTTGTTTATGGTCTGTGTGTCTCTTTGGGTACTCTGCAGAGCTTATCAATAACTCAGTTTTCAGAATGAGTGGATATTAATCTTCATAACCTCCACGGAGCTGAACAGTCTCAAGGGACTCTTAACAGCCACTCCTAAGCGTTTCAGCCTAGGTGTCTGAAGTAAGTGGTTGCTCCAGCAATATTGATCTTAAGCTCCCTTAAGCCTAGTGGGTTTTTTTTAAAGTTGTAATTTGACCTGATGTATTTATTACCTGATGTTCTGAGGTGCTAATATCTGGTTGCAAAACACATTGCAAACATGTTAGTACTTAACGGTATAAAAGGATGTTGTCCAATAAAATTGCAGCACCTTAGAGGTAAAAAGCCAAATTTTAGTCCATCCTGTAACTTCATGAGTAATTTCAATAATGCAGAGGAGGCACACAGAACTGCAGGGGCTAAAGGATTGAGCCTCTTTGTACCTGAATGGATTATATACTTTAAAAATTAGTACATTAAGAAACGTATTATGAAAAGACATGTAAAATATTCTTGAACTAAGACTTTCACAAATGTTTTTGCTCTCAGAGTGAGGGAGGACAGGTTTTGGAATGCAATGCTGAATGCCTTTGATTCAGTTACTTAAAGCGTGTCTTCTTGTAAATTGAAATAGGCAACTATGTCAGAAGGTGATTATATACTTACATTTCAGTAATTGTCTGATTCGATTTCAAGTGAGATTGATTTGCGCCCATCTGCCATTATTTACCATACTGATAATGAGGAATGGCTTTTCTGTTGTAGTAATTTGTAGTTTCCTTCAGTTATCCATAGGTTTACAGAAATCTTACCCTCTTAGCTAGCAAAACCAAGATGAGGTCAGTCTGCTATGAATCATTGACACTAGTAATTGAACATCCAGTTGATGGTTGGAGATGTACTACTTTGATCTTTTGGAAGGATCTAAAGGATCTTCCATCTTCACAGGCAGCTAATCATCTATTATACCATATGTAGAACAGACTCGAGGCAAAATGTGTTCTTTAATCTGTATTTTGTACTGTTAATTTTCTGTCTGAATAAGAAAGCTGTAGGTACTGGTGGTGAGGAAGAGATGTGTCAGCAAGAACACCAAAGCCTGAATTTGTTGTAGCATTTCTGTTGGTTTCTCAATGGAAGCTGTATTTGCTGAGGGGGAAAGGAAATATATTTGCTGAGGAAATGTTCCCCATCTTTGCACTTACATCTGGTGCTTTCATATTAATGATACTGTGTTCAGGGTCTAGGCAGTGGTCTCCTATTTTCAGGCACTTAGAAGCAAGAAAACAGAACAGACACTGGCCTAAATATGGTACTACCCATTTTAGTTCTGTAATTACCTTGAAAACATTGCAAAAATTACATAATTTTGCAGAGGAAGGATTAGGTAAGAGTTTGAAGATGTAAGTAGGGGAATACTACCTCAAAAAAAAAAAAAAAGGATGCAGTCTCTTTCTTGCTTCAGGTGTGTTTAAATTAGATAACTTCTATAAGGCTTACTTAATGGCATCTTGGTATTTACAGTAGCAAAACGTTCTTATTTATCTGTGATGCTGTTTGTTCTGTTCCATGAAACTAATGACTGTAGAATTCAGAATTCATAAGCTTGTTATCATGGTCTGATGTGTGGCTTAATTTTGAGCTTAATCAAATCAAGTGGTTCTGGCACAAACCTGAGTTTTCCTTTGACATGGATTTGTTTCGAGCCAAACATTTTGAAGGTTGAAGGCACTTGGTCAAAACAAAACAAATCCCTTAACACTCTACAAAGGGGCAAAGTTACTAAGTTGCAAAGATGAGATTGCTATGAATTTATCTGCTGTTCAAAAGCCTTATTTGGACATGTTTTGTCCTGGAATGGTAACACAAAGAACATGTTCACAGTGGGATCTTTTCAACTGGGAGTGTGAGTGTGCTGTAGCTTGACTTACTGCATTGTATTCCAGCTCTTAATTTTCATTCCGCTTAACAGAAGTTGTGGATGCGGCATCTGGTTATAACTAATTTTGAATTTTTGGTACTTTTGAGGGAGAAGCAAGACCTGAATAACTGGGGGATGCAAATATATGATTTTTTGTTCGATTCTTGCAGTGAAAGAATTCTGACTGAGCTTCGCATTTAAAGTGCTGCTGCTTTACCTTTCAGAGAGTATCCAACCCATTGGAACAGAATTTGTGCCAGCAGAAAAGGCTGGCTTAATTCCAGGACATACATCAGCTCAATTCTTCATTCTTCCTAGGAATATGGAAGAATCAAACATCAAATGCATTATGGACAGGCTGTATAAGCTGAAATGTTCTTCTAAATGGCTTAGAAGAATGACATGTTCTAGTAACTGGATTTCTTGTATAATGAAAGTTTCTTAAGTCTAATACGTAATCTTAAAAAAAAAGGTACCTAAAGTTCTTTATACACTAGCTGAATAAAATTATATAGATGAAAATCACTTGCTTAATCGATTTAGATATTCAGCTTTAACAATTTATAATCATTATTATCACAAGAATGCCTGTTTTAGTGGTTGTCATTTTAACACTTCCCAAGAGAAAGCGTTATCTAGTACAATTCTTTCCCCAAGTCTGTCACTGACGTTGCCTGAGTTCCTTTGCCCTTTTAAAAAACACTCTGGGAAGGCAGTCTGAGTGGCCAGTGAGAATCCCTTGAGTGCCATATTGTAATAGTAAAGGCAAACAGATTTCATCATTTGGTCCTGGCTCAGCTAGGAGCAGGCATCATCTAAAGCAGGCAGTTAATCACATTTAAGCAACATGCAAATTAGCTTATCAGGCAGAATCATCACACCTCCCATGATGTTTTTTTCTGTTTATGAAGAAAATGCCTTCCATAATTGTAACTGAAAAAAACAAAATGACCCACGGTTTGTAAGTGTTAATAAGAATATATTATGCAGCAGAACTCTCCTTGTGTCTGGGTTGCAAAGGGGGTCACGCTGCTTTTGCCTTTTCGGTAAGGTTTTTGTCAGTGATGGACTTCCCATTGCGTCTTGAAGTTTATTAACTTGGAGAGAATTTCGAAGTACGGAAGACCCTTGTGAGAATAGACCACACGCATTCCTCCCATTTCGGTAGGAAGCCTATTCCCCGTATTATCTCTGGTGAGAAATGGAGCAGTCCAGCCAGCACTGAGTAAGGAGGCAGGCCTCCAATTTCTGTAGGTTATACTTTAGGAAGGAGTCTCAGTTAAAATCTGCTCCACTGAATGCAGCTTTTATAGATAATCTTGGTGCAATATTACATCATTAATGTGTTCCATAATTTAGACTTCTTAAAATTAGAATTAATAGATTGAGTTATTAAATTTCTGTAACACGTTGACCACTGGGTGCTTCTGGCCATAATAGCTGCATGGCCTGATAGCTATCATGGCCTGATATCTTAGGGTGAAGGGGCTGTGGGTTATGGACCTTTAATTTATTTTCTCCTTTTATGGACTAAGAAGAGGAATATTTAGTACAAAAATAAAGGCTAAACTAAACATAGGAAGGTAAATACTACAGACTATACTGTAGTGGCTATAGCTTGTTTAGTGCATAGTGCAGGAGGGCTGCACAACAGCACTCAAAGGTTGTCAGAGTTTCTTTTCTTCTGGTGCATGTGTTCTGTGGCTGCATTTGCATTTGAGTTATGACTGTTGTCTTTCAGTTGCACTTTCTGAAATCTCTGGGCAGTGGAGCTGTTTGATTTTGACTCTTAGTAGTTGAACTGTACTCTTGCAGGTGGGGTACCGAATGTAAACTTTGAATACCATTCAGCTAGGTCTTCATGTTCCTTTACTATAGACACTGAGTTTAGTAAAGCTTTGTGTGTCCTCTGGCATTTTAGACTTCAGAGATTACAAAGAGACTTCTTTGTAACAGCGCAATGTGCAGATATGTGGTGGCATTCAAAAGAACGGATGAAAACAGTTGTTGCCACTTCTCATCTTTTCATTAAATGTCTTTGTATTTTCCTCTTAATATTCTGGCTTGCATTGCTGTAAACCTGAACTTTCATTTTAATGGATAATTTGTTGGATGTATCCCCATTTGTGCAGGTGTGTTACTGCACAATGCGGGGCTGTGGTTTAGCCTCCTGAGGTTGCAGTAGCTGTTTAACATGCGGACAAAGTTTCACAGATCTAAGGTTTCAGTTTTAAAGATCCCAGTGTTACTAATTTCTGTCACGTATCTGATCATCTCAAGGGTCTTTTTCCATCCTAAATGATTCCATGATTCTTAACCCTTAAACATGCTCATCTGCTTGAGCTGAGGCTCAGCTTTGTATTTTTTCCATTCGGAGAGATACCTCCTCTCTGACCTCTGTTGGTTAAATCCAAAGAGTTTTGCATGGAACATTCTTTCTCAAAAGGGACACAGCGGGTGGCAAGTCACACTCAGCTTCTTCTAACTGGGTTTATGTTCAAGGCAGATGTATGAAAGATGAATAGAAAATAAGAGCAGGGTGCAAACAATTCCTGCCAGAGCTGTGAAACTGAGGCAGTGCTCAGGGTGGAATGTGTCGCAGTTCTGCAAAACAGGATCCTGTAAAGAACCTCACCTGGCTTAGCATCTCACTGCTACTTTTGCCACAAATTCTAGCTGAACGTGGCTCTGCTGCAATGCAGATGCAGTTTGTGCTTGAGGGAAGATATGGGATTTGAGACTTGTTCTTCTGGCAGGTTGGTTCAGGTCTGAACACGCCAAAAAAGTAAGTAGGAAGAGCCTCACATTTAGAATTTTTTAGACTCCTACCATTTTAAAAAAATATTTATTTTGAGTAATTATGCTTGGTTTTAGCAATGCTGAAAAACAGTTTATGGTAGTAAGTGTGAACCAAGTGGGGATGATAACATCAGAAAAGGTAAATAGGAGAAGAGGAATATCTTGTATGTGGAAAACCTTTCTGCGAATCACACCAGTGAGGCCAGGTGTGTCACTGGTAGCAGTTGCCCATACTTCATACAATAACATTTGTATTCAGGTTTTTGGCATCGTTCCCTTGGATTGGTAATATCTTTTTTCCTTGGCCACTTTTGTAAAAGCAATGATTTTTAGTTGTGGTTTTCCATTTACATATGTATGTCTTTATCTTCTGTACTTATCTCTGATCCAGCAGGGATGCTAACACCCCGTGTGGTTTAACCCCAGCCAGCAACTAAGTACCATGCAGCCACGAGCTCCCTCTCTGCCCCCAGTGGGATGAGGAGGAGAATTTGGAAAAAGGTAGAACTTGTGGGTTGAGATAGGAACGATTTAATAATTAAAATAAAATATGGTGGTGACAATAATAATAACAACAACAGTTGTAATGGAAAGGAGAGAGAGGGAGAGAGGATTAAAACTCAAAGGGAGAAACTCCAAGTGATGCACAATACAAATGCTCACCACCCGCTGACGATGCCCAGCCAGTCTCCCAGCAGCGATCGGCAAGCCCTGGCTGACTCCCCCCAGCTTATATACCGAGCATGATGCTCTATGGTATGGAACATGCCTTTGGCTAGTTCAGGCCAGCTGTCCTGGCTCTGCTCCCTCCCAGCTTCTTGTGCACCTGCTCACTGGCGGAGCAAAGGAAACTTGAAAAGTTCTTGATTTAGAGTAAGCACTACTTAGCAACAACTGAAAAATCAGTGTGTAATCAACATTATTCTCATACTAAATCCAAAACACAGCATTGGACCAGCTACTAAGAGGAAAACAACGCTTTTCTCAGCCGAAACCAGGACACACTCTCTTCCGATGAGCCCACAATTCCAGTCCCCGCTGCCTGCTTATTTTTTCAGCTAGGCATCTTCCTTCTTTTTCTCATGTTTCTCTCATTCTCCAGAGGAATTCTGTAGAAGTATCTACAGCGTGATTCTCTGCTGACCTTTAAACTGTGTTGCGGTGTCTATAAAACGTTATTTGATGGTCTTTAGCTCACTTGTACTCCAAGAGCGCTTCCTACCAAGGTGCTTGCTACTGACAGCAGATTCAAGCAGCAGGGTCTGGACCGAGTGCCATGGTATGGGAGTTCTCATATTTGATTTTTTGAATAATTAGAAGATGACCTCTCTTTGCTTCAGTTCATTCATGTGTACTGTGGGAACAGTAATTCTGTCTTGCCTTTTAGGCCAATTATAATAGCTAAGTGCTTAAATATTCCTGAGGGAAAGGAGCACCATTTAAAGAGAGAGCATGCCAGCACAGTTTTTTCTTCAAAATACCTCTTCCCTCTCCATTTTCTGTTGTCGAGTCCCAGGTACTAAGAGGTGCTAAAGCTGCTTAATTCTTGCCCACTTTTCCAAGTATAGTTGGGTGCCTCAGTTCTATTTAACATTTTGAATATCTCTGTGGGGATAGAATACTGATTGATGAACCAGTTATCAGCAATTAAACACAGGGAGGCAAAACTATACTCCTAAGTATACAAACAGGTTCCATGTCTGAGACTCCTGTACTTTTAAAAATCTCATTTGAATTCAACTTGTGAAGTTTGGCCAGTACCTGCTGGTTTGTATCGGTACTCTCTGTGCTCCAGTTTTCATGACTACTTTGAAGGCCACTGCCTGTCTCTTTTCTAGAATTTTCTAGAGCAATTGAACGGCTTTCCCTGGGATGGTCTCTCCTTATTTAGCCCAACTCATTCTCAAACTGCATTGTGAAATAGGAAGTAATAGTAATCAACTCTTCTTTGTAGCCATTTATAAAGGTAAGCACTTTAAAACTTACATATGACATTGAAATTCTAACAGCACAAAGATATATTTGACATGAGCTTTTACTTCATTTAAAAATAAAATAAAACCCCAGTTTAAAGGAAGCAAAAATTGCTCCTAGGCTGGTACTTTTAAATCCTAGTCTCAGTCCATAAATTTGATTGTAGAGTTAAACTGAAAACCCAGAATATTTAACAAGTAACATAAAATCCCTACGAATTGGAGACACTGTCTGCTCTAAAATGTTAGAACTAAGAAAAAGGGAAATTGAAAACACATATGAGCTCATTATTAATAGTAACCAAGATGTAAAAGCCACCTTAGATACTTGTGTATATCCCTTTAAAGTTAATAGAAACTTTACCATATACCTGAGAACTTTCCTAAAAAGACATGTCTGGAATAGTTGTTAGGCATGAACTATCTAATTATATTCCAGCTTGTTAGAATATAACTCCTGTAACTTGGAACATCTTTAGGTTGATTCAAAACACTCTCAGTGAGTTTACAAAAAATTTTGCCCTTCAGTTACTAGTAAAAATGTGGTTCGGCAGTGAGTAAAAGTAGCTGCCTTCTGGTGGCCATTCGCATCCTGGGTTTCAGTTCAGTTCCCAGAGACGTTAGTTCATGGCGGAGGGGGTATCCTGACTTGCACCCCTAACAGAGAGAGAAAAAATATACCTTAGCAGAGAGATTGGGTTCTCCTAACACCGCTGTCATTGTGATGGGTTAGGAGCGTGGGCTATAGGTAGCTGTTAATTTTAAAAATCGTGTCCTGAATCTGCACCACCCCCCCCGCCCAAAAAAAACCCCCAACAAACCACAGAAATGCCAGGGACAAGACACAGAACCTGTATGACATCTGACATTTTTGACAAGCTCTCCAGAATTAATCTGTCTGGGAGCTACTATGCTCAGCTTAATTATGGAAAGGCTGCATCTGTGTTCAAAGCTGTTGAGAGAGAAAGAAGAAAGTAAAAATGTCCACTAGGTTTGATTAACTGCTTTCAGCCTGATGAATAAAGACAGATGGTTACCAGTTATTTTTCCTTAATGGATTTTGGAGCTCCATTTGGTGGATGAATTAAAGTTATAGGTCCCAAATCTGCCTTTGAAGCTACGCCTGCATAGCCCTTAGTGATTCTAGCAAAGTTTGCATGCATCCAAGAGAGAGGTTTGCCCTAAGGCTGTCGTATATGTTGTTAAAAAGCAGTTTTGAAATGAAAACTAAAAGTCAAGTGATAGTTTACAGTATTAATAAAACAAGTTACAAACTATGCACAGCTCAGGAAGGAGTTCCCTGCAAGGGACGGTTAGTGTGAAGTGCCTGTGCAGACTTATCCTCATAGAATCTGTGCCTGTTCAGGTAAGACCACCTGGGGCTTGACAATATTTTAATACTGACTTTAAAACTTGGAAAAGTTCATTAAAATTGCGCTTGGTAGTTGACTCGATGGTTGTGTCACCTGGAAAGAGAAATAAATAGTTTTATGGTGTAGGTTCATTTGCATGAAGCTATTACTATGTCTCAAATCCAGGTGGAGGAGGTCTTTAACGCAGGGTCTAATTCTGCACATATGCACATGTTTCAATACATGGGTATGACTGTTTCTGTCCTTTACTTGTGTATGAATATCTGTCTTTATTTCTAAGAATTTATGAAAGTGCCTGTGGGTTTGGGCTCTTGGGGAACATTTAGACCTAATGGGTATTGGGACCGTCGTTCAGCGACCTACAGAATCATCTGTCTAGTTTTAGGTGTGGATAGTCATAGTGATTTTAATGGGATTAGATATGCTTGCATCTAAACAATTTTTGAGTCGGGGTTAAGGTTACTGCATGATATAAAACGTCTAAGATGGATGATATAATAAAAGGAAAAAACCAACAAAAAATGACACTGACTATACAGATTTTTCTATAGTTGGTGGGTTGCCTAAAGGAAAAATACCATTTAACTAAAATGCTACCTGCCAAAGAACCATCAAAACCCCGCACCGATCCTGAAAGGGACCTTGAGAGGTCACCTCGTTCGTCCCCCTGCTCCACGGGAGGATCATCTATCACGGACTCACTCCTGCCGGCGAGCTGCTCTGGCTGCCGGTGCCCGAATGCCGTCGTGGTGGTTTACAAGCAGCACAAACGTTGCTGGAAAGCGACGGGAATGCCCTTCGGATCAGCTGCATTAAAAGGAGAAATGGGTGACTTTCGGTATGTAGCAAACACACATTCAATCAAAATAATAATGTAAGTCATTGATTACACACAGAGTGAGGTCATGATTCCTCAACAGTAAAAATACATGGCTTCACCATTTGGAAGTGAGGGGCTTGTCCTTCAAGTGACAAAAAACAGAATGTGTTTAGGGCAGGTGACACTTTGTCATGGTTGATCGCTTAATGCTTTTTGAATCACCACTCATTTTTCATCTCATTTTGCTTCGGCTTTCATTTCAAAGACTAGCTGATATAACTGTGTGGAAAGTCTAAAAATAAGTGAATTGCATTTATGAGCAGCAGAACATTTTTTTTTTTAAGAGTTTGCAGATGGGAGGGAAGGCATGTTGCAGATGTGCATGGTTAATAACCCAAGTGATGATCTGGAGATGCTACCACCCATTTTCTTTCATCCCCTTTGCAGAATCCATGCTCAAAGCTCAGATACATGTTCTGGGGCTCCAGGTTACATGTGATTTTTCAAATATTCTCACTATCTACCATGAATGACCAGTCATGCTGGCAATGTAGTAAATCCCACTGCTTTGAAGGGACTCTTCTCTGGGGACAAAAGAGAGAGGTGCAGATAGGCTTCGAGTTGGGGATTTTTTTGGTCAAAATCTGGCTTTGGACAATATTGGTACATGTCTAAATTGCACTTAATGGTCTGATTAAAAGTATGCATTCATGCTAGCTGCAAGTTAGCACTGCTTGGTTAAATATTTATAAGGGTGCTATAGGGCTCAGATTTCAATGGGAACTAATAATCTACCACGTGTGCCTGGAGTCCCTGGTGAGCTGGGATTGCTGAAGCTGGCATCTCCATCACTACAGTTCCCTGTCTTAGCTACTCAGTTTGTCTGCCTGTGCTTTAATCATGCTTTTTACCATGTATGCCAAATTTTCTGTTTGCCTCCATATTCACATTGCTATTTATGAACTTAACTATGATAAAAATTATGTGACTTTTGCATAGAAGATACCTAAATATTTGAAAATGTTCTGTGGTCTGCTAGTAATGTGTGGAAAAGGTCGGATTTAAACCAGATGTTTCTTCAGCCTGCCATTGTTTGGAGACATGCAAGAGGAAAAGTTACAGAAAGAAGATGCAGAAGTGTATTTTTTTCTGCTCTAGATATGGTCTATATGACTTGTGGTTAGGAGAAACCATCTAGAAGTAAGGCAGGCAAAACTGCAGCTTCATTTCAGGAAGCACCCGCAAAGAAGTGAGCAGACTGTGGGCTAGGAAAAAGTGTAAATCCTTTGTGTCCCCAGCACTTAGATGCTACCATTAACTTTGGAGAGGCAAAGCTGTAGGAAAGGGAAGGGAACAGAGAGATATAATAAAAATCTAGTTGGTAAAACAAACTAATCTTTCAGTTCAGAATATAGCTAGCTTCTTTATTTCTCATGTATTGAGGCACTGCTGTGCTGTGCTCTGTCCTAGGCAGGGCTGGAATTTTACTCTGAATACCAAAGGAAATTTTAGGGAAGAGTCTGTTACTGTCAGAGAAGTGGACTAAAGTAAACTGATACGTTTTCTTTTCTAACAGTGATGGTTCTGTGAAAGCCGTTTCATGTTACCGCATGACAGAAGAAAGGCAGGCATGTGTAATTTCTCATGAGGATAACCTAGAGCTGATTCCTGGCTAACTTCCTAAAGAATACCTAATTGCCTCTAACTTTTTGGATTCTATCCTCCTTTTGGAAAATAATGACAATTGGGTTGATAAAATAATGACTTATTTTGGAAAAAGTGCAGCCCATTTCTAGCTGTTCCTGAAAGCCTAGAGATCCATAGATGTCTGGAGAGTTAAAGAAAACCTCCCGTGCAAGTACAAAGGAGTGCTCCTATTCTTAAAGATTTCTCTGATTTAAGATGTTTTGTCTATTGCAGAAAATTTACAAAGGGTGATTAGAGTTCATGTAAATACCAAGGCAGAGCTTAACTGCCCATGGCTTCATTTCATACGGTACGTTATTACGAGACCTACTGCCTCAAAGCAAAGATAGAGCTGCTGCAGGCACTGGGTTCACACGGGGAATGCAGGCTGCAATTATTTCTTTTGAAGATTGTATAATGCTAAGGTGCGTGTTGCATCGGTACCTGCCAAAAGGATTTACAGGTCCAGTTTGGCCATCAGTACAGAAGTTCCTCATTCTAAGGTTCTTACACTTGAGAGAGTAACAGGATATTTATATTGTTATTATAATTAGCGTTTATTAGAATTGAATATTGATAAATGGTGAGCTACAGCTGTTTCTGCACTGCCAAGTGATCTTCAGGAATTCCTGTCTATCTCTGAACTTGCAATCTTTACAATTACTGTATTTCTAAAATCAAAGTCTGCAGTAACTTAGAGGTAAAATCTATTTCTTTCTTTAATGGATACATACTTTATTGGACAGGAATTATTTTCCCTAAGGGTCCCTTAAAGAAATAGTTTGAAGACAAAAGAGAAATGATACAGCCTTATTTTCAGTTGCACATAATTTTTTCTTGCCCTTATTCAGTACATTCCTGTGAATTCAGAGATCTTAATTCACAAAGGTACTTGGCTACATTCCTTTAGCCAGAATAATAGTTTTGTTGTCTTCACTGGGACGATTCATGTGCTTCAGGTTGAGTGCACGAATAGATAACTGGCTGAAGGCAGAGGATTATCTCAACCTTTGTATAGGAATTCTGTAGTATTTGGAAGGGCAAAGTCTGTTTGCCCGAATGAGTTTTGTGTATGCAAGTTCAATAGCTTCTGCATCCAGGACGTACAGCCTGACAAGGGCTCGTGCAGCCATTAAGTCCACCAAAATCTGAACATATGAAGGTCTTCGTGTACACTTAGAAGCTGTAGTCAACCAAAGTAAATGATTTCATATTTTTTCTGCTCATATATGTATTTACTCATGAGAATCATTGTTCTAGCTTGGTTAATGACACATTTGGTGAAACTGATTCCAACCTATTTTCTGCTGAAATTATTTTCCGAGAAAAGCCTCGTAGCCAAGAACCTCCCTGCAGAACATGAAGCGCAGATCCCTTACCCAAGCCACAAAAGCACACAAAGCAGACAGAGCAGGGGCTCTCAGGAGTGACAGTCATTGTGTTGCACGGCTGAAAATGCCTGAATTAGCAAACAAAATAGGGCAAAATAGGAAACCAAAGAGTTCTGTGAGAAATTCTAGCCTGAACTGAAAACCAAATCTGTGACTGGCAAAGGCAGAGGAAGCTGAGATGGAGATTGGACATCTAGAAGGAATGGTTCATCCTTCTAGACAATGTAATTCATGTTGCAGCTGGGCCAGAAGAATATCAACAGGCAGCAACTGTTGGATATGGCACGTGGTACTTCTGCACGAAGGGGGAGCGCTGAAAAGAAAAATGTTGACTAGTAAATTACTGGAGAGTTCAAAGAAAGTACATGAGAAACGTGGCCATAGAAGTGAAAAATGATGCAGGGAAAGGTAACAGAGGTATGCTGAAGGTCTTGTGGTTGAACGGGAAGCTTCTACTATGCTGGAAAGTCACAGAGGCTTTAAAAAAATGAACAGCAGGAAAATTTCTGAACCAGAAATGGAGCCATGAAAAGCGAAGACAGAAGAGTGGCCATTGCCAAGGTGGAAATATGTTGGTGGTGCATTTCAAAGAAGTTGTGAAAAGGCTCAGCTTCACCCCATTTTAAAGGATCAGGAGAACCTGAACATCTCGCCCTTTTTTGTGTTAAGAACAGAAATTGAAAGCACAGGCTGCAGCCATCATGCTGAAAAGTATAGAGCCAGCAAAGGATAACTGGAGAAAAACTTAAAGAAATGGGAAGAAAATAAAGTAATATCTAGAAAGAAGTGATTGTGCCTAAAGGATGAGAATGTGGAGTCAATGAGTGGATGCCTATGATAAAGATCCCACAGACTGTAGAGGTGTCCTTCCTTTGTTCTGGGGAAGTTCTTCTGCAGTGGTACTACACAGGGTGAAAGATGCTGTGACTGTAGAATTCTGAGAAATACAAGCTGGGTTTGGAGTCTCAAGAGATTCTGTAGAGACTGGCCATTCACGTTCCAGATTACCATGGCAGGATCATTCTCCGTGAAAGCCACCTTCTTTTGCCATTGCTTTAATTGACCTTCAAAAGTCATCAGTTAGCATGAAGAGACTTACGTGGTGGGGTACACTTGAGATCTGCAAAGTGGCAGAAACATGCGCATAGATCGAAGGGCTCAGTGAGGGGAAGTAACGGCACAACAGAACGGTTCAGCCAGGAGGCCAGTCTGAATCGTTCACGTGGCATTGGCATGGGCTGACTGTGGAAGCAGTGTTCACGCTTCGGTATAGAATGTGTAGGTTGCTGGGGTGTAAAGGGACAGGGCACCGAGCTATTTTGCAACAGCTCTGAAAAGCTGGGAAGAAAGACAAATGTGCCAAAGGTCGGTCAAGCCTAGCTCAAAATGTTAGCTCAAATCCATCCTCCTCGTAGCACAGATGCCTTGATGCAACATCCTGATAATTTGGAGTGATAATTTGGAGGTACCACATCTTCTCCAGCAAAACTATCAGGAAGGAGGTGCGATAAGGGTGAATATACATAGCATGAGTAGGCATGGTGTAAAGAAGTAGGAAATAATGCAAACTCCATTGCAAACTTGTGTTAATGTACAGCTGTGAGAACTGGAGACCTCCCAAAGTAGTAAAGAAGAAAGTAGATGCTTTCTTAAGATGCATAGTGGGCACGAGATGATAAAACTTACCTTGTTGCAAAATTGTGCTGAAAAATCCTCGAGCAGCAATCTGTCTCTGCTGGTGTCACAGAAAGTGCAGAGGGTTCACGAGGCGGGCACTCCAAGGTTACGTTTCTCAGGCAGTTTTAGATCATACCCTCCTTTCTGATAGCAGCTTGTCTCACGGTGTGTATGGTCTGTGCACTTACATGTAATTGTGTTCACATAGCAGGGTGAACACATGGTCAGCTTCTCATTTAAAAGAAGCTTTCAATGATTATATTTCATATTGAAAATATAAATCCAGCATCAATTTAGGCAGAGATCGGTCCCCACCAGCCCTTCCCCACAGTTGTTCTGCAGTGTCGTGGGTGCAGACGGGTGTTGTGTCGGCACACAGCAGCAGGCGTGCGTGCAGTGTGTGCATATAGCATCCCCTGCAACCCATATATCCCCATATATCCCCCCACCCTCCCATCCAGTGTGTGAGGCAGAGGGTGTGCGTGGGCATGTATGCATTTCAGTGGGGGACGTGGCAGGGGCGCATGGAGCAGAGGGGACGACTCAAATGGAGATTGCTCTGCAGGAACCAGGCATGGTGGCCACCACAGCTTGGGCCCTTGCCCACCTCCGTCCCCTCCCCACAGGCTGAGGGGACCCAGGGCAGACATCAGGCTCGGGGAGGTGGTCACTTCTGCCCTTCATCTCCCTGTGCAAAACCCCCACCTCGCCGTGCCCTCAAGTGTGAGAGCGGATGCTTTAAATGCCGGCACGTTCGTGATCATCTAAATGTAGTGATAAAGACCAATGAGGGAGAGAAAGCAAAATTCTCCAAGGAAATCTGTAAGAAGACGCCTTAACAGAGGGCAGGGTATAACTAACCTCGACGCTCGTGCGCTACTGAAAGCAGAAGCAGCAAATGGCAAAGAGTGAGAACAGTTTACACTTTGTGCTCTGGTGGAGGAAGGATGAATGTGTGTTCACACTAGTCATGAATGACCAGCAGACCTCGAGGGTAATGTTCCTTTAAGAAAGTGACCTCATTTGTAGTGTAAACTACCTATAGAGGTATGTAAACATTTTCACTGGCTGTAAAAATTGCTATTAAACAGATTTATCATCTCATAAAATCCCAAAGGAATAATGGAATGGAAATATGCTGGTGTCTCACGTTAGGTTTGCACCCTGCACTTCAGTCTTCTGGCATCTGTCTAAAATAAAATAGGTCATCACTACGTTTTCTTAGCTGGTTGTGTGATAACTTAGGTTCATCTCTCAAACCAACTAGCAGGGATTTTTAAACAGGGTTAAACATGCCTAACTTCTGTTTCAATCCTTTGAGCCAGATGGTTTTTACAATTTTCTTCTTGTTTTAAGTAACTTTCAGAGTACACTACACTAGATGTTAAATCTCTCAAATATATTTAAGTGGTTTCATCCCCCCCAACTTTCTGTGGGTATCAAACCAGTGATCCCTCCCAAAACTAGGGTGAATGTTGTCACTGGAGGTCAACTCAAGACTTAATCTCAGGTGTTACATGTGTTCACTTAACAAAGTGCCCTTAACGGCAAATGAGCAATCAGCCCTTCCCAGCCCCCCAGACTATCAATGAGCCGCCGGTATTTGCTGAATGGGGAGTGGGTAAATAGCCAAAGGTGTGCACTGAGGCAGGGGGGGTCAGCTGGGGCTTTTTGTTGAAAGAGGAGGGTGGCCCCTGTGTGTGATAAACCCTGCCGCTAACCACACAGTTTGCACTACAGCGAGTAAATAACTCTGTCCTGCTTCACTTTTGTCACTGCCCATCAGAAATCAGTTCCGCTGAAATGATACCCCAAGTTTTTAGGCAGGAAATTCCAACTGTTTCCCATAAAGGAAACTCTCCTTTTTTCACTCTCCAGGAAAATGTGCTTGAAACATAGAAAACACAGAGCAGTTAATTTTTTCCTGAAGCCAGTACTTGCTACATCATGTCCATTCCCAGTGCTGTCAATCATTATCCAGCCAGCATATTTTTCAGAAGGTGGAGCTGTCAGGCAGAAGGAATAAAAGGTAAGAAAAGGAAGGCTTCTGCTTCTTGCTGATGCCAGGGGTAAGTGAGATTATGTCAAAGCTTTAAACAGAGTCCCCGTTCTCTGCCCCACCCCCTGCTCCTATATAACACATGCTGCATTAGCCATACCTGCTCTTACCCAGTCGGTGGTGGGGTGTGCGTGTCTGCTCCTTGCCCCTGCCATGGATGCTCTTGCCGGCAGCCCCCTTGGATGGCTCTGCGTGGGCATCACCGCGCTTTTTGGGGTGACCATCCTCTGCAGGGCCAAGAGGAGCCTGGCAGGGAAAGCAAATGTGCTGGCGTGGAGCCTCCTGCCCGTCTTGCTGGGGCTGCTGTGCATGGCCACGCTGGGGGCTGGCAGGGGGCTGGTGGCGTGCGCCGCGTGCCTCATCTCCTCCATGTACCTGGGCAGCAGGGAGCTGCTGCCCGTGGGCGACAAAGCTGTGCTCATCACAGGTAAGGTGCTGCGGTGCGCTCCGAGCAGCAAAAACTGGCTTTTCTCACAAGTGAGCTGGAAAACTTTTTGTCCTTGGGTTAGATATCTATGAAATGCATGCTCATAAGGTTTCCTTTTCTTTTTTTTTTTTTTTTCTTTCTCATTTTATTTGCTTTGCCAGAGATGTTTCTTCCAGGTAAATAAGTGTTCTGAAATTAAGTAGAAAAGCATCTTAATAGATGCTATTATTTTTTACTGTCTCATTTAATCTTTACAAGTAGCTTTTTAGACATACTTGTGAAATTAGCTGGTGGAAAAAGCATAAGAATACTTACGGTGGTCTAATTTTTTAGGAGAGACGTTAATTTCTGGAAGCCCTCCGAACACTACATTCATACATTACTTTTGTTTACTTGAATTTATTGCGCTGGTTATGGCTGTACGGTTATCTTTTGTGTATATCATACATGTGTTTCAGGACACTGTTTTGGTGCCATCTCTTTGAAACGATGTATGAAATCAGTCGGGAGTGAGTAATTTCCTTCACTAGCAGGGAAAGTTCAGGGCTAATTAATTCAATTTCTGTTAATGCTCTGATCTACTCAAAACCCACTTCAGTTTTGCAGGGATGGCATTTTTGTAGTTTTATGGCTTTTCTTCTGTTTCTTCTAAAACTTTAAATGTTGTTTATTTGTCTTAATCAAACCTTTAAACCTGAGTGCTGCCAACTGCTTCTTGCACTGTTAACTTGTGCTTTTTTTAGTTTTATTTTCTATTTTTCCCCTCTGGAAAGCTGAATTAAGTTGCTTTTATTTATGTGACTATTTCTTGCAGAATTTAATTTTGTTTTATAGGGACACCTGGAAATAGATTTGCCTAGCAGGCTTTTATACAGGGATCAAACACAAAAGCGAGAAGAGGATGGGATAAGCAGCAAGTTCTCCTCTCCTGCTTTATCTCCCCCTGGGTTCCTCCCCACAGGTGTATTAGATGAAGATGGGTATCGGGCAGGGGGGAACTGGGAGCCCTGCTTTCCCACCCCTCCAGACACCGGGGTTGCACTTGCACTTGGGCATCTCCTTGCTTTTTGTAAGACTGCAGCTCTTCAGGAGAAAGCACCCTCTCAGAGCTTACAGGCTCTAGAGAATTTGCACTGGAGCAATATAGGGAAGCAAAGAACATTTGGGTATATTCCAGCAAGTGAATGTGCTTTTTTTTTTGTACCTGTGCTGTAGCTGTCCTGCAGAAATGTGAGTTCAGACACCTTTGACAGCTGACATGTCTGAGGAGGCTCCTTTTGGTCTTTCTTTGAATCCAGACTGGTATGCAACCGATCAAACCCTCCATCAACCGAAATGGAAGGTTTGCTCAACACATTTCTTGGTTAAATCGCTCCGACTGTAGTACTCTTCCCCATACCAACTGTAGGGTGTGTGTCTGCATGCAGAAAATGAAAAGAGTGTCATTTTCTCCAATTTAGATAGAGCCTGAGGCAGGCACTTCGTGGGAAATGGTGATTTATTTATTTACATTTTTTCCCCTTTCTTTCCCCCCTCCCCTTCCAGCCCGGCAGGGCTGAGGAATGCTGTTGTGTTGGGGGCAGCTGCCACGTACCGCTCGTGAGACAGCTGCCTCTGGTCAGACGATGGAGTAATCCCTCTGCTTCTCATCACGTACTGCTCTGGTCCTCTTTGGATGTCCCTTGTATGGGTGCTGCTGTGCATTATTTATTTAAGCCAGCAGTTCACAGAGTACCACGATAAGGAAAAACTGTGCCTACTTGTCAAAATGCTTTCTCACGTGAATAGCCGTGGGCATGTGAGAGGTCTTAGAGTCATTGGTGAAACATTTCTATGGGTCCTCTTGCTAAGAGCGAGTGCTTCAGTGGCCTCAAACAGAAGCTCCTGGGCATGCAAACACTTTAGTGTAGTTTGGTAGACCCAATGGTCAACTTCCCTAAAAATTAAATTGCTGAGAAGATCTGAAGTAGCAGGAATTATAAAATTCTTGTCTTGGTTATTCTGTGTGTGTGTTGGGATGAATTTCTCCAGTTAATTTGGTCTTTTCATTCTTGACATGTGACTTGACATTTCAGGTGCTGGGTGTGAGTTGACGAGAAGTTCTCAGTGACAATTCAGCTACAGTCAGTGGTGACCACCTTTCTTATGATAATTTGTGAATTATTAGAAGATTTGTTATTTTTGATGTAGAAGCAAGGTGGGGGGAGAATTCTCCATTTTTTCCCTACAGTGACCTAACTACTGTTCCAATTTTATGAGTTGAAGGGTTGAGTTTCTCTGGACTTCACTAACAGGTCTGAAACTCGGATTAGACTTGTTTTGATAAAAGCTGGGGACAAACCCAGTGGCAAGCAGAGATAAACGCTGCCTTTTATTTCCGTCTTGTGTTTGCTACACCCATCTGCAGTTGCTGAGCGCTCTCCCCTTCCCAAATTAAAGTTATGTTGTAAAACTTCAGTAATATGCAGCTCTGTGGCCGTGTACCTTCTGGGAAGGTTGAAAGGGGAAGGATTTGATCCAGAAATAGGTTTTTTCACTAAAAGAAAAAGAAGGAAAGGCACCGCACCCCCAAACCCAGAAACCCATCATGCCTTTGGGGTATTTGCAAGCCTCTTCACGTCTGTGTCTGCTCAGGCAATTCCAAGAATGCAGGTTTGCTCTCCTTCGGGTCAGGGCTGCAAGGAGATAACTATGATATATGTGGGGCTCCAGTGCATCTTCAACAAACTGCAGACTTCAAAAATGCTAAAAATCTTTTTTTTTAAAGGAAGGAGTTAAGTAGAGCATGAGTAATTATTTTCATACATTCAACATCTGGCACTGATTGATCCAGGCATTTAGTACATGTTTCTTTCAAGTCACCTGGAATTAATTTTTCAGGACTAAAGTCCCAATTAAAAGACAGAATCCAGAAATGAAGATCTAGCATGATTAAGACGAGTCTTTTTGGCAGTCAGATTCTATTGATACAGATTTTGAGTGCAGGAGTGGGCATGTGAATATCTGCCTGGGTGAAATCACAGATTAACCCTTATAAATTTATGGTAGGGTTAAGTAGGGTGTGTTGCAGCTCCTTCACAAACGAGGAAATAGTAAAAAAGCTGGCAGGAGTCCCAGCCCTTTGTCTCACATTCAGGTTTCCAGCCATGCACGTGGCTTTGGAAGCCGAGCCTTTATGGGGTACATGGCTGCTGCAGGAAACAGCCAAGCCCTGGGCTAGCGCCATGGATCTGGGTGCACATCAGCATCCCGGGGCTGGCTTTGCCGCAGGTACCGCAGAGGGTGCGGTATGCTGGGACATGCCGACGTGTGTCTGCTTTACGGTGTTAAAAACTGCATTCGTTTCTTAAACTCCTCGTTTCCCTCCTGATGTTCTTTACAAAACTCCTGCAGCGCAGTCCCTATAACCTCCTTCCCCATCTCTGTTTCACTGGGAGCCTTCGTGGGCAGATGGGCGAGATGTTTGTTCCCTTGCTAAGAAGTTTATCTGTAGATGGGATGAATGGAAACTGGAATAAAAAAAGACACTGGGAGAAAAAAAGCCTTTTAAAAATATCTTAAGAAAGCAGCGGCAAAATACTGTGTCAGAGGGAGAGACCTGTGAATCAGTGGAATTGTTTGTTAAATATTCATCGTTGTTACCTGGTGGGAGGAATTGCACAGTCACGATGGCAAAGATCATTGTGTGTTTGCTCTAATAGCGCTTCCTGCATTTGGCAGGTCATTGCTTTATATGGATAAACTTTGGGAATAAGCTTGGAAGAGGGTGAGAGAAATTCTGATGCAAATTTGCAGGAATTAAATAGCTGTTTCTGTTTGGTTTGGCCTAAAAATACCATTCTGAAGCTTTCTTAGGGTTTGAAAGCATTGTGCTCCTTTGCAGGTAAGCAGTTGCTTAGCTTTGGCTTGGTTGCAGCCTGTGACCAAAACAAAATATGTGTTTATCAGAAGGATCTGGATGGTAGATGTTTGAATAAAATAATGCTACTTCTTTGATTTAAGAAATAGAACCCAACAATTTGAATTCCAATGCCTGTAAATTTCTTTGTCCCTCTGAGATATCAAATTAAAATATTTGTGTGGTTTTTTTGCTTGCTTTGTTTCCTTTCTAATTACTTTTGTTACCAGGTTTCAGTCTGTATATCCATATAAATCCAATCTAGGGCTTTATTTCCTCTGTATGGATGAAATAAGTCTTAGAATCGGTCTGTGGTAGAGCCTGAGCCAATGCTATCAGCTCTAAGTGAAGAGGGCATGGTCTGGTGGTCTTTGTGGGACATGCAAAGGTCCAGCTCCTCAAACCTTCAGATCTGAACCTTTCTTCCTACTGTAATATGTATCTGAGTGACTTTATTTGTCATCTTTTTGGTTACATTTGCATGTATTTCCAATGTATGCATAATTTTTGGTTTTTTAAAATGATGGTTTAGGACAGACCCACTTCTCAAGTGTCTCTTTGATGCTTTCAGGAAGCGATACTGGGATTGGACATGCACTGGCTAAATACCTGGATAACCTGGGTTTTGTTGTGTTTGCTGGGGTTTTGAATAAGGATGGACCTGGAGCTGAGGAACTGAGACGGACCTGTTCTCGGAGACTTTCTCTCCTGCAGCTGGATATAACCAATGCCACTCAAGTCCAGGAAGCCTATCTAAAAGTCTCAAAAAAGGTGCAAAATACAGGTACAGTTCCCAGCCCACCTCTTTTATAATAGGAGTACTAATGTAACTTTTCAGAAGGTGCATCTCTTAACTGCTGGCTGCATCATGGCTTAGGTGTGTAGGTCACTCCCACACCACACACAGCCTGTGGGCAGCCAGGGCGTTTATATTGATGACCGTTGCTTTCTGCAACGTACAAAACATGGTGATGACTCTTCATGAGTGGGTAGTGTGTATCCGTAGCTATAGATCGTCTCTGCATTGATCTGGAGGCACCATGTAGCTTATCGATTTAATCTTTTATGGAGTCCATTTCCAGCTGTATAACAGCTCTGTTCTTTCTCCTCTTCCCAGGACTCTGGGGAGTCGTGAACAATGCAGGCATCCTGGGTTTCCCTGCTGATGGTGAGCTGCTCCCCATGAACACCTACAGGCAGTGCATGGAGGTGAATTTCTTTGGGGCTGTAGAGGTGTCCAAGACCTTCCTACCTTTACTTCGGAAATCCCGGGGGAGGCTGGTTAACATGTCCAGCATGGCAGGTGAGCTGCGCTAAAGCACCAAATACATTTCTGGTGAACAGAAAAAACAACTAACTTCCCTGGCAAAAATGCTGAGGAATGTGTTGGTCAGTCTTGCTTGTCCATACACCTAGGGAATTAGTATGTAGGTAATAAGTGCAGGTTTTTCTTTTGTTTGGGTAACTCTTTCCAGTAAACAGCCCTTAAAGAAGAAGAGTTTAATATGGCTAAAAATAATGCTGTTATATAGAAGACAGTAAAATTTGGATCTTGTGTTGTAGATGCTATGAGGGATAGCTTTGTGAGCGTCCAGAAAGGTGGTAAGTTGCAGATGTTTCTATAACACGTTCCAGCAGCTGTCTGTGGTGACCTCCATCGGTGGGGCTTTGAACCACGCTGTGGAGATGCCCAAAAGCTGTCTGCCTTTTGCAGAGATGGGATGTCTTCAATTTAGGCTGGTTACACCTAAACTTTCAACCTTTATTTAATACTTAAGGTTAAAATTTGAGTGTAAATAACTTTTGGGTAAGTTCATGACATTTGCAACGCTCCGTAATAAATGTTAAGGTATTTCACTTGGGCAGCTCCACCTTTCTGCCCTTCTAGGGCTCAAGTACTATAGTTAGAGTGAGAAAGCACGATGATATAACACCTGCTGAAGAGAAACATTTAATTCTTCAAGGGCAGAAGCTAGGTTTTTTTTTTTTTGCTGCATCCTACAGTTCTTTCCAGAGAGCACAGTCCTAGAGCATGGTCTGCTAATAACCTGGGACCTGAAGAGAGTGTGTGCTTGTATTTCTGTAAAAAGGTTTTGGTTATCATGTTAAAAATACTTTAGCATAACTTATTAGCAAAGTGGTATTTTTTCATGAATAAAACAGTTTTTAAAAAATTATTAATGGCATATCACATGCTTTTCAGTTTTGTTCCATAAATTATACTTGCTCTCTCCATATATATCTTTACAACATGACCTTCAAATCTAGGACGGGTGAGATGCTAAGATGTAGGAAGTGAAGCAATACAGTATCTGGTAGCTGACAGCTGAGGAGCAAGAATGCTTTGTTGAAAATGAGACCTGCTAGGAGCAGGATGTCCTGACGCTGGAAAATATTTTGGCTTAAGACCTCCTCAGGATTTACCGTGTTTTCTGCTTCCCAAATTTTCCTTTGCCCTGTGGGCTTGGACCCTAACTTCTGCGCAGCTGGTGCCCACCCAAATCCTGCTGTATTGCCAGGGTGGCTTGTGAAGGTCCTACCTTGTGTTCACAGCTTACGTTGAGGGTGTGGCCACAGCCCAGCTCTGACACTGTTGTCTTCTGTTTTCTTTTTATAATCCCATGTATGTTTTGTATCAGCATGTCTGTGTTTATGGTTCATTGCTGATACTTTGAGTAACCAGTTTGGAATTATCAGAAGGACCTTCCTGGTTCTGCTCTGCCCACGAACCCTTGCAATCCCAGAGCCAGAGGACAGACCTCTGTCCTCCCTGAGCACGCGAGTGAAGTTTGCACTTTTGGTGTTTTGGGGCAGATGTCTTCATTTTTGGCACGAATCCCTGAGCTGCTGTGCAGAGATATATGGAGAGCTTCCCTGTGCTGAATAATTTGCCCTTACAGGAGTTGATAATGACCCTGCTTAAGCCATAGCTGTTCACGCAGATGTTCTTGCACGCGGGCTGGTTTGGGTAAAGAGCGTCCTCTTAACGCAGGGTCTGAGGGTCCTTTGGTAAAACATTAGCAGAAAAGTTAGTGAGGTCTCATTGTGCTGAGTCTATTCCTGTCTGTGTAGAGCCAATTCAGCTGGGCTCAGGTTAGCCTGACCTCAGAGGGATAAAATATGTGATTCAATTGGCTCTAACCAATTGAAACTCAGACTTATTCAGATGCATGCAGAAGAATAATTAACATATAATTGGCCTGACTTCTTCTAAGGAATGACTCCGTGTAAGAAGCCCCCATGGTACCTTGGCCACTGCAGTACGAAACCCAATAAACGGCACCAGTGGCTTACCTGAAAATTCCCCTGTATCTCGAAGTACTAAGATTCAAATACATTGAGATAACTGTGTAATGTTTGAAAGGGAGGCTGTGCCGGAGGATGCAGGCGGGAGAAGGTGTGATGTGCCTCAAGGAGAAGGGTCACCCGTCCTGTTCCCTCCTCCCTGCAAACACAGCCCGTGGTGGCTGGGATGACCCCTAAATCTGGCAGCGATATTCTGTGCGGTGATAACACCAACCTGTAGAGAAAGAGAAGGGGCTGAAGACAGGGAAGATGCTCAATCATCAAAGCATCTTTGGATTTTTCTGAAGCTGAAGAAGTGACAGTCTGTCAGTTTTTGGAACAGAAGAAATATCTGTATTTGGAAGATATTTCTTTCTGGAAGCTTTTGTTTAGTGAATGTATAGGTTTATTTTATATTCACCTAAAATGCTGGCAATTTTCTATCTTTCCATCTGAACAAATGCTGCTGGGGTTGGAAAAGATGGGTTATAACTATAGGCATAACTTCTATGATGGGTCTCGGGGAGTCCCGTCCCCCACGGGATGTGATTCCAGCTTTGGTTTGTCTACAGAGATCTTCCCCACTTTTGTGCTGTTGTCTCTGGTCTTTCTGAAGTGAGCTGGAAAGAACTGGAAGATAAGTTGGCTTTATAAAGCTAGAATTGAGATTGCTTACCCTGTTGTAAATGTACTTTATAGTAGGAGCTTGGAATTTGTGTTACAGTGACAACAAGAACAGCGGCACTAAACTATTGCTTCACTATTTATATGAACTAAAACATTATCTGTGTTTCTGAAACCAACAATCATAATCTTCAGCAGTTTTTACCCTTAAATACAATACAGTTTATTTTTTTTCTTCCATACAAGGTGTCTTATCAGGTGTTACTGAGCATAACTGCTATAGGTAACTGTTGATTTACAACTCTCAGTTTTTTTCTTTTTAACCTCTAGAAAGAAATGATTCTCTCACTAACTTGTCTTTAACCTCAGTGAGAGCTGCATAATTTTGGTTGTGCTATAATCTTCCTTCTAAATCACGGCAATAAAGGCTGGAAAGAGCCACCGTCGAGCTTTATCATGTTTACATTGCTCCTGCAGGAGGCATTCCACTACCGAGATATGCTGCATACGGTGCATCAAAAGCAGCTCTGTCCATGTTTTCTGGAGTAATGAGGCAAGAGCTTTCCAAATGGGGAATTAAAGTTGCTGCAATTCATCCGTCAGGCTTCCGAACAGGTTGGTGTTCCACATTTGGGTAGTTCTTTCTGCCTCGCCTCTTTTCCTGTAGTTCAGCATCCTCACACAGAGCCCTGAGTGATTCCCTGCAGTAGGACTTTTCCCCTCCCTTCCTTTGTACTGGCTATGGAAGTTGAGATCCACGGTTTTTGTGAGAGATGTTCCCTCCGGTTCTGCACGCTGCCTGCCGCTGCCTCTGAGCGCAGCCTGTCTCCTGGGCAGAGCTCTTGTTGCTTTGAGGCAGGGCAGGGTTCAGGCAGTCGGTGCCTCCCTTTGCTCCAGCTTTGTGCGAGTTAACAAACAGAGCATCACGGTGTGAGTGATTGGAGTATTACGGCTTGCTTGTCCTGCCCGAGAGCTTCAGGACTCGTCACTCCTTCCTTTCTCAGTATCAGAGCTGTCTTTGAGCTGCTCAGTCTTGCATCGAAGTATCTGCAGCAGTACCTGCCGTCCTGCGTTCCCGCTGTCAGCATGACTCCATCTCGTCTCTGATCTTTCCTCCCCTTCCCTCCACTGTGCTCCTGCTGCTTTCCATTCCCAGTCTTCCTCCCCCTGCCAGCGCTCTGAGCACTTTCTGCAGAGCCCACCTGGGTCACGGGCTCCCCTCCGGCTGCCTCCGCGCCCACCCAGCAGCAGGGTGGCTGTCACGCAGGTCCCCGCTCCCTGGGCATGCCTGGCACCTACCTGGGGACAAGGTCAAATCCCACTGCTGCCTACTCAGCAAGTCCTGGTGACTTCATGGAGACAATTTCTATGCTGATGAAAAGCAAAATGGTCTGTTTCATTAAACCTCAGCCCCTTGAATGCCTGCCCCCCTGGGAGCTCTGACAGTGCCTGTGTGGTCTGCAGTAGCTGTCTGAGGCTTTACCTTCAGGGTCCTGCTTAGCTGTTGGCAAACTCTGGATGAAAACGTCATGTGTCAAGACAAGTCCTGGTATTTGAGGTTTGAATATTTATTTAAAGAATTTCCTTTATTTGCAATGTTTAATTCATGATGGGCATTACGTGCATTGGAAAAGGCTGTGCTTTCATTCCTACATGATGCAGATGGGGGGAAAACGGTTCTTTTTGCGTTTGTGTGTTTTGGGTTTTTTGTTTGTTTTGTTTGTTTAATCTGGCCTAATACAAGCCTTATCCCTCACAAAACTAGTTATTGAAATACCAATGTCACTTGTGGATGAGAGGCATAGCACTTGGCCAACCCATCTGAGCTTGCCTTCCTCAGTCACTCACACCCAGCATCAGTTAACAAATACTGGATAGAAACACCTACGAAATGGTTAAGGACAGAATGGCAGGGAGCAGGGGGAAGGACAAAATGCTGACTTGGCTGTGAGGGGACATTTTTAGGCAGAGCCGGTAAACAAATAGTGCATGGGCCCCATGCTTGTTGTGTAGCCCGTGCTTTCCCATCTCTTCCAGGTAAAAGCACTCGCAGCTAACCAGCTGTTTCGTCTGTTCTTCACTGGCCCAGGCTGGAAGAACTGTGAATCAGGGTGGTGGTGGAGAATGACTTATTGACTATTAATTATAGATTTTTTTTTTTTTTTAATTCAGCCCCAAACCCACTTGCTATCCTGTGGTGTTGCTACTGCAGGTATACAAGGCACGTCTGACCTGTGGGATAAGCAAGAAAAGGAGCTGCTGGAGAACCTGCCAGCGGACACAAGGCAAGCCTACGGAGAGGACTACCTCCTGGGGCTGAAGAGCTACCTCCCGCGGATGCCCACGTACTGTGACGCCAACCTCTCCCCGGTGCTGAGCGCTATCCTGCAGGCTCTGCTGGCCAAGAGACCACGCGGCTTGTACACGCCTGGCAAGGGGGCTTACATGCCCCTCTGCATCTTCTGCTACTTTCCCCTCTGGTTCTATGACTTTTTCATTAGGAAGATGCTGAGTACTGACTCTGTCCCAAGGGCACTGAGAACACCAGAAGCTGAAAGCAAGAATCTCTAAGGTGTCCAGCAGCTTTTATCTTACTTGATGAGATAACTGGGAAAAACTCTTATTTTAAGGCGCTGCTATTTATTGTACTGTCTTTGTTCAACTGCATTTACACTGCCTTGCAAACAGAGGTGAATCTTTGTGTGAAGATTAATGTTCAGGAAAAGCAGTGGATAAATAGAAAGCTATCCCCAGGTGGGCATTTTTGGAGGAATTCCCATGTTTTTCTAATGTCTTTGTATCCTGCCTTCTGTGTTACGGTATTTTACGAGGTTATATAGTCTCTGTCTGCTTCAAAAAGCACCACCAACACACAGACAGATATATGACCTGTTTTTTAAAACAAACAAAAAAAAAATCTTGAGAGTCAACAACCTTGTTAAGAGTTAAAGGAGTTGCATGTATTCCTATCATTGGAGAGATTTAGGAGTGTCTAATGCAAAACTTCCTCACTGCAGCTTCAGCCTAATATGTTTGGGGTTGTTTTGGTTCTGTTGCTGGTGTACCTGAGAAATGATTGACCTTTTTCCCCCAAAATTTTGTGAAATATAGTTGTGATGCTTATAATGTGTCCTCTTTGCTAGACTGAGCAACGTAAATTAGTTGCAAAATGAACAAAGGCAGATCAAGACCTTCATGAAGAAGCAAACAATCTCCTTCCTATGGTATTAGACAAAGTAATAGTAAGTACATCAGCTGCTAATTTGGCATGACTGTCTTGGTCATTCTATGCGTTGCCTGTATATGCCTGTCCTTCTTTAAATACTAGTAAACTCTGATTTCACTTCTGTTTTTTGTACGATTCCTTACTCATTCTGGGTTTATGTCGAGCTTGTAGTTTTGCTCATTTCTCCTCACACCTTCCTGTGTCTCCCTCCTCTTTGGGAAGAGTGTGCTCGCTCCTCTAAGATCAGTCAGTCCTTAGGCTGGCTTTACTGGAGTCCAGTGTCCATCTTCTGATAGATTTTGGTTACTCCCCTAAATTCATTCTAGGAGCACCAGGTGCCCTCCCTGCTGCTGGCTGTCCCTGCTCTTTATCCCATAAACCCCTCACCAATGCCAAGAACTGGGCAGCTCACCTGTATTTTTCCTATCCTGCTCTCTTTTTGCATTGCCCATCACATCCTCGGGCTTTGGAAAGCTGTGGTATTTTGAAACAAAGCCTCATCCCTCTGAGTTCCCTGGTTTGGCAATCTGTCCTGTGCCTTGCTTTGACAAGATGCATTTCTTATGATGAAAAATTAAAAGTCATTACCTTCTTGGCTTTAAATGTAGATGCACTTTTTTCCTTTCCTAGATGAGCAACCTCCAGTCTTCTGTCATAATCCTACTCATGTGATGTATCTTGCAGTCAACTGAACAAAATCACCATTTAATTTACATCTGTAGTATTTTTTCCACCTCCTTCCTGCAACTTTTACACGTCAATGCAAGACTCCTGTGAATGCACAGAGGATGCTCAGCAGACCTGGCTCACCATTTTCATTTGTGTCCCTGTGTGGAAATCCTCCTGTCCTGCCCATTTTGCCATGATTTCTGCTTTAGCTGCTGAGGCTTATCTCCTCATGGGTTTATATCAGTCCCCTGATTACAGACTTCTGCTTTCTGTTGAGGAATTGTGACCAAAAATGTTTTTCACTCGGGAAATCTGGGACTATTTCTATCTCTGCCCATTTCTTCCTTTATCTATTTCCTAAATCTTTTATTTGTCAGCAAAAGTGCATAATGAAAAGAAAATATTTAGTAACTGGATTGTTGTGACTCTCTTTCTGTCCAGTTTGACCCTTTTTGCTTTTTGGGGACCAGTGCTACCACCCCTCCCTTCCCAGGCTGCCCTTGTTCCCACAGCAGGAGAGCACTGAGGAGGAAGGTGGTGGGGACCCTTTTCCAGGGAAAAGGGACGAGGTGGCTGTTGGTGCCCAGGTTTTGGGCAGGGGACAATCTCAAATGGCTCAAAGGCAGCTTGTGAGCTGAAAGGAAAGGTGGGTGCAGTGGGAATGCAGAATCAGGGGCGTACTGGGCAGCAGCCTCTGAATTTTGCCTGCCTTCGGGGCAAGGGAACTTGCTGTCAGCCAGCCTGTCTCCATCCCCAGGTGGTATTTTGCACTTAACACCCAGTTTAGGTGCAACTTTAGGTGGGCTGGAACTTTCCCCTTAGGTGCATTATACAACCAAGATCCCTCTTATCAGCCACTTAGCTGTTTTGTGTCCCAGTCTTCATACCAGTCTTTAATTGTTGCTTTGGTATTTGGCTGTGGTTATAAAATGTATTTTTATCCCTCCCCTTCGCTTTTTTAATAGGAATATTATCCTGCACGTTGCAGACATATTAAACTAAGCATCTACGTGGAAGATTTGGTTTCATTTTAATTTTTTCAACTTTTATCTCCCAGGAAATCTGCAGTCTAAATAGTCATTTTACTCTTCACCTAACCTCAAAGATATTTTAGCAAGTCTCAAATAATTGTGGTGTCAAAGACTGTTATTTTTTTGTTCCTACAGGGATCTTTGTGTTTTAAAGACAATTCTGTTGTAACATGTTATTGAATTATGTGTCATTTAATGGGCTGTAGTATTAGAGGTGAATTTCTTTTGCTAATGGCTTGCATTGAAAATAATCTGAACTGTGAGGCTGGGAGAACTGCAGAATAAATCGTGGGTGTTTGTGGCCAACATGCCTGTGTGGATGTTAGCACTGATGCTAGCTCTTGCTCTCAAGGACCAGCTCCTTGCTGACTATAAAGGCTGATCTAATGCAATGCTGTTTTAGGGGTGGGAAGAGAGGAGGTTTAGTTCTAGCAGTGGAAACCGATGTATTAAAACCCCCCAAACTAACCACCACGATTTGGGCCTATTTTCAAAGATAACATGTCTAACAAAAGGTGTAAGGCATGAAGAAAAGCAGCTGAGAAATGTAGGAAATCGGCTGTAGCCCTAAAAAAGGGCTAATAGGTAATACTCTAAAATGTCACTTAATGTCCCACACTAATCAAGCGTGTATAGTTTGAAAGGGGGTATAAGCTGCAGAAGTCATGATTAAAGAGTGGGTTTGATACACATCCCTCTGCTCCAGCCCCTGGAATGCAGGTTGAGACCAAGAAGTAAACGCTGTCGGATGCTTTTTGCCAAGCAAATCCCTGGCTGGTGTCCTGGGGCTCCCACTCTCCTACTCTGCCTTTATTACTCTGGCTGGCATATGGTCTTATTTCATGTGAGCAACTGATTTTAAGATATGTAGCTTTGGTGAGACAAAAAGTGAATTAGAGTCATTCGTTTTTATAACTTTTTTTAATTCTGGATCCATTTGCCCTGTTCACAGAGCCCCTGATGACAGCCATATCTAATGCATGCTTCTAGCGTTGCAAGCTGGGGAAGAGAGATAAAATGTCAGGCGTTTTTGTGGTTGTGTCGTTGGCTGGCCATGGCAGGAAGCCATGGTGGGGAGGTCTTGGTGGCCACCTGCCGAGGGACCATCTCTGCGTTTCGAGAAGTGTTAATGTGTGGGACTGTCGGTGTGGCCGGAGGTAAGGAAAAGGGCTGTGAAAGTTTCAAGGGCATTCAAATGAGAGCTCGGTTAGCGAGTTTTGGATTGGGTGAAACTGGTGGTGTAGGAGAGTGGGGAGCTCTGGGTCACTGACAGTTATGTTGGGGACAAGGATTAATCTGAAAACTGCTTTCAGGCTCTGTAGGAGGCTGAGCAGACCCGCTTGCCTCAGCCCCTGTTATGCTGACTGCCTTGGTAATGTTTATGCACAGCTCTGTTAGTCAAGCCACAGCCATCAATGTAGCATCAAATACGTACAGTAACCTTAAACCCCATTTTTCACTAGGAGAGGCCAACAACAGGGACGGGGAGAAAGGGAATAGTCACTTTTTCTAATTTAATGAGCATGAACAGGAGTGTAGTTACTTCTAAAGTATTTAAAATTCAACTCTGTGACTGTTACAATGCATTCTTACTGTTAAGATACACATGAATATTAGAGAATCTCTAGGTTTTGCCAGTTTGAGTCCCTACTTATCCTGAGACGAGAAGGAGTAACTTCCGTGTTCTTACAAGTGCATGCCCTGGTGTATGTGAGGGCTTTTCCTGTGTGTTAATAGTTGCATTAGAAAAGTCGTTGTAATTTTTGTATCTATTCTTTGTATCAAGCGGATGCTTCTGGGGAAATTTCAGATCTCAGTGATGTCAAAACACACTGGTTTTGTTGTAAATTATCTGGGCTGGGCACGGCATTGCACAGATACAACTAAAATGGGTCACATTTCATGTACTAGAACCAGAGTCCACACCGAGCCATCAACACGCATCTGTGCACCGATCATATTTACAGCATCTTTGGGACATATATATGAGTTTGGTCACTTCTCCTAAAGAGACTGGTTCTGGGATCCTTCCTGGGAGAAAACGTTGCCTGGTTTAGCCTTTTTATGGCTGTGTTGTGCAAGCCAGCTGGGTTCCCAAAATGATGCAACACCCAAGTGTATTGTGCGTGACAGAGTCATCATATTTCTAGGGATGGTCAAAAGAAAATTCCTTTGAAAGAAAATTCATGCAGGCTTCAAAGGAAAAGCCTTGAAACAAAGGATCTTGGCTCTTGCAAGGAAATTAACAGGAGAATGTTTCGGTTTGTTTGTTGTTTGGTTTTTTTTTGTTGTTGTTGGGGTTTTTTCACTTTCTTTCTTGAAAGTGCTAGGATACATGAATGGAAGGTATTGCCACTGCCAGGAAACACCCGGCACGTTGGATCCTGAGATCTCTGAGGTGCAATCATTCCTGCTGAAACTTGTCCGCTGATGGAGTGCTCCCTGGCACGCAGACACCATCGTAGGCAGTATTTCAATAGCCAACGCTTTTGTCATCAGAGCCGAACATTAGAGCTGTTGCTGTTCAATTATAGATGTACTGTGGCAGCCTTGAGGCAGTGGGCTTTACCCTGGTAAGGGAGGTAATTGCTTTTATTTTTAAAGCATGACCAAATCATAAATCAAGAATCACTGACATCTCATGAAAGCAGGTGAGTTTTAAATCTCTTTAGGAGGATAAATGGGTTTTAGGCATGTTGTATAGGTCATTGTAACCTAAGCTAATGAATCTGGCGTTACCAACCTGTACGAAAGTAATTATGGTGATATAAACAGTCTCCACAGGTTTAATGCCTGGAATATGTAGGTTAAACAATCCAAGTTTATATCCCCGTTCATCTTGTTGCCTTTAGCTTTGGAAAGAGCACTGAGCAAGCTGGAAACTAATCCTGTGAGCTAAGCGTTTGGAACTTGCCAGCAGCCGTGAGCGAGAAAAGTAAGGACAGCTCAGCGGTCAGAGGATGGCTCCCAAATCCTGGTGGAGCTGGCTCTGCCTTTGCCACCAGCCTGGTAGATCAGGGGGGGGTCTGGGAGGCGCAGAGCGCACAGCTCTTTCTGCAGAGCCCTGCAGAGGTGACCCGTGAATCAGACTGTTTTATTTCTGAGTTTCACGTTCCAGCCATGTTTCCACCCAGCCCACCTGGATTTGGGACTTCCCCCTTGTGGTATAACATGACACGTTTCAGGCTTCACAATAGGAGCTGAAAGGTGAAGCACAGATGAAGAGGTGTGAGAATGAAAGATCAAAAGAAAACAAAACGACAGCGATTGGTATAAATGGCAGAGAGCGAAGGAGGCGAAGGAAGGAAGCAGGCACGGTGTTGCTCAGGAAATGTGTGGGAGCAGGTTCAGCTCTGCTGGCATGTCCTGCTCTTGGTCGTGTTAACCTACCCGCTGCCTTCCACACCTCCTCCACCACCTCCTACCACACCTGACTTTAGAAAGTACTATTTGAGGCACTGTGAACTGTGGTAAAATTACTGACTTTGATGCCTTACCTGTGTTACTTGGTTTTGTAGCATCCCAGCGTGCAACCCCCTGGGATGGGGGTGACCCCTTCTGACACGGGGTGTTGTGGTGAGGACAGGGGCTGGATGCTCCGAGCCTGACCTACTCGCAGTGGTTTTGGGTGGTACATGGGTGAAGCAGGTCTCTTATTCCCACATCCCTGGGAATGGGGAGAAGATGTTGGTGGAGGGATGATGCACTTCAGTGCTCCCATACTAAGCAGCACAAGTCTAGCAGTGTTGATTTCTTTGGGGGAGAGAAAATTACACTGTACTTTGTTTCACAATGGGGGGGAAAAAAATATTGCCCTTTAGCCATAGTAATTTCCATAACAGCAATCTGTGAAAGCAGGCATCGTCTGTCCTGGTTTTCCTGTGGGCATGCACTGTTAGCTACAGGCACTGGGACCAATCCACCAGCGTCTGTGGAAATCTCTGGTGCGTGTATGACACAGTGAACAAAGCAAATCAGATGAAGAAGGAGATGTGCATCTGAGAGCAGCCCGAGGGTGATTTATCCCCCTGCTGTGTGGGTGAATCCTACCTTTTCAGAAAAAAAGGGTTAGAAATCACTGTTATGGCTTCTGCCTATCTCAGGAAGCATCGTGCTGCCTTTAATTTCTCAAACAAACTCAATTTGCTGCCTGAAGTACAAAATCCCGAGGAGCTAATTTAATTAAAAAGATGAATGGGGGAAAACAGAGCGAACATGATACAATTATTATGTTTTAATGTATATACAGCAATGTAATCATGTTGCATGTTTGGCATAGATGAATTAAGGGAACGAGGGGCTTAAAAACTTAGCATTTTTGGAAATGTTTTATCATGTGGAATTGTGTTAAAAGTTCTCGTTGGGAGCTGACTGTTTCATGGTCTCATATGAATTGCATGCTCATGCAGTAATATAGGGTTATTTATATCCTTTCACCGTAAATGTTGCCGCTATGATTGCAAATGCGTTGCCTTAGATGCTAGAGTGGGAAGCACTGTTCTTAAAAGAAAAAAGACAAAATACAAAAACATCGCCCAAAAGGCACCCACTCACCAGCAGTGACCCGAAAACACGGCTTTGGGCCATGCCATTGCTCCCTCTGCATTTTTCAAGTGTTCTTAAGGATAAAAAGAGTAATAATAAAAAAGGATAGATGTCAAAAAAAGAAGATAAATTATTCTGCTCGGCCTACTGGTTTCGCATGTAGTGTGGAGAAGGAAATGGGATGTGGTGACAGACCCACGTGCACCATGATGGATGGCCGCATCCACGGGGAGCGGCGCGGCATCCCGGCTCCAGCAGTGTCAGCTGGGTTTGAGCATCAGGCAGCAAAGGGTGCCTGAGCATGACCGAGGGTGACATGATGGATGTGCTGTGTTCCAGGTAGAGCTTAAAGCTAAAAATCTGGC
This sequence comes from Falco rusticolus, assembly GCF_015220075.1. Classification (NCBI taxonomy): domain Eukaryota; kingdom Metazoa; phylum Chordata; class Aves; order Falconiformes; family Falconidae; genus Falco; species Falco rusticolus. The sequence continues at coordinate 5,292,276 of NC_051201.1, read as the reverse complement.
AAACTGGCTTTGTGTAATGGAGGTAAAGGGAGCTCCTGGTCTGGGAGAGGGGGTGTCCTCGCCAGCAGTGGGGAGTGCTGCATCGAGGGGCCGGGGGTTGCCTGGAGTGGATGTTTTTTTTCGCTTTGGCTAGTTGGTTTGAAGTCTCTTGAAAGCATTGCTAAGTGTCAGAGATTTCATCTGTGAGGAAGGGAGGAAATGTGGGCTTTCATCCTAAAGTTATCTGAGACTTTTAACTGCAATATATGGTGTCTGCACCCCACTGCCTGTCTTTTAGGGGATTAATGATTCAAGAGGTGAGGCTTTCTGTCTATGAGGAGAAGATTACGGGGATGTTTCCTGGCTGTGTAGGCTGAGAGGCACCTCTTGTGACCTTTTGTGTATCTTACTGCAAATAAAAATACCCAGAGCCTGCAGATAAAACTCAGTTCAAACCGTTTGGAGGGAATTGGTTTAGAAGTGCCAGGTGCCTCTGGAAGAGTTAATCTTCTGTGTAAATATTTGCACAACCTCCTGGTATCTGCTGAAACTAGGCATTGCTTTTGGTTTTCTCTTGTTATTCCATAGTGCTTGATCAGCCCAAGAGGACACTGTTCGGGCGGCGTGTGAGTCTGGGTAAGGATTTCCCTCACCTGGGAAGAACAGGGCTGATGAAATAGGGTTTGCTCATGGTTGCCTCTTTATTGAGGTCTGGTGGTCTCATATTCCTTGGAAACTGGTTCCCCAGAACCTCGCCTTGCTCTTAATTTAGGCTGGTCTTGAAAAGTCCTTGCTCCTTTGCTGTTTGGTGTGCAGCGATGCGTGTACTGCAAGCAGGATTGCTGTGACTAACGTGAAGGCACAGTCACTGTAAGACCGATCCTGGCTCTGCTACAGCTTGTGACAGCTGTGAGGTACCTGGCAGGGTCCTACCTGGACACGTGATATACCTCCCCAGGACTTTTTCTTTCCAGAGTGACATTACTGCTGTTTACTCAAGCAGGACAACACTTGCACATCAGAGCTGTGCTACAGCTGCCTCCATCTGACAGCTCCTGAGCATATTTAACTCTAGGAGTGGAGTCACTGGGGGTGAAGATAAATGTTGGCTTTCACACAGGGAATGGGCAGTTAGATTACGTCCATTGGTATGTCACTGGCACCATGCAGCTTGCAGGAGCGATGCCAGAGCACCAGCAATGCCTGCAGGGTCCCCTGGGCACCTGCACCAGCATGGCCGAGGGCAGCATCCAAGGCATGCTGCTACGGCAGGAGCCCCTGGAGATAAAGCAAATCTTTCCAGAGAGAAATGAAAGCTCTTCAGGCTTGGTTTCTTCAGCCTTTTGAAACCCTGTTGTAACCTGGGCTGTTCCTGATTCTTAATGGCTGTTTCTACATGTAACAAATTCCTGGTGCAGTCATTAGGTTTTCTGTACTGGAGCATTTAAGTCAAGTGTCTTAATTTTTGCTCTAATGAACTGCGATTCCCCATGGGTTGTCACACAAGCTGTTTCAGCATCATGGAAATCTCTCCGTGATAAATACTGCTGGTATATTTTGGGAAGCAGTGGTGACAGCAGTTTGTTTCTCCTGTGACCCCTGTTTGCTCTCGGCTCCTGTCAAGGGTGACTTTGACAATCCAATTCCCTTTAGGCAGCAGATCCCATTGCTAATTTTTCTTGTGAGCAATTTTCTACCCACTTCCAAGCTAAACCAGCCAAAGCTCCTCTTTCTCCCCCATGTGATTTTTTTCAGAGACCGCAGTATGACTTGCGACCCGTGGTAAAAACTGAAAAGTAGGTGTTGCTGGGGCACCACCTTTCCATTGTGTGGACTCTCTGGAGGAATGTTGCTGGTGCTCCCAGGGACATGGGGGTAGGACTTTGCTGGCCAACACTCGTTAGTAAAAATCCCCCTTCAGACAGCCCAACACGCTGCTGCCAGCTCGGCTGGGGCCACTCAGCTGATAACTCTGTTTAGACAGCAATTAGAGCCAGCAGTTCTCTGCCAGCATATTAACTAGACAGTTTACTACACTTTGCTAAATATTTACAGCATATTTACACCTGAATTTTAGCAACAAATCCCCTTGCATATAGAGCTGTTTTGGGCTGTGGGGAAAGATCCAACATACTGAAAAAATATAATCCCAAGAATCCCTAAAAGTCACGCTGGTTTTACGCAACATCTGCAGTTGGGTTATGGTTCCTTTAACTCCAATAATGTAATTGTTTTAAGATTTAACAGGGAGGCAAGCAGATGATTTAGCTGTTTTTCTTTTGTAGTGGTAGATGAAGAGGAAAATCAGGCTGGAATGGAGCAGAGGGGAGGTAGCCACCTGGAGAGTTTGAAGAAAAGCAGGGATTTCCATGGCTGAGCTGCATCTGGGGAGACCGGTGGTTTAAGGATGTGTCACCTTGATGTGCGCTGCCAAGAGGGACAGGTGAAATAGTTCCTGCCTCTGAATGGCGGAGGTGTGAATGGTGAGAAGCAAGGGAATGCATCTTGGCACGTTGCGAGGAGCTGGCAGGAGCGAGCTAATGAGGCATCCCAAGCACCAGGCCCAGTAAATTCAGAGTTAGCTGCAGGACATCTCCCACCAACCCTCACACTGCTTTGCCAAGGTTCCAGGAAAGGGCTGTGGCCTGGTGAGCATGACCCACATGGGCAGGGTGGTCCCAAAGGCTTACCTTGGCAATACCGACCTGCCCCCAGCCCCCCGACCCGGCTATTCTTACTGGTGCAATGATCCACAGCCCTAGAAAGCAGGGCAAGCTCTCTTGGCAGCTTTGAAGCCATGCATTTTGTAGAAAGGTTTTTATGGTTTTATAAAACCAGCACTGTTGCCATCATTTTTGGGGCTGGACACATGTCAGTTGCTGATATACAGCATTAGACTTGCAGCAGGTAATTCTCACTGTCTGCATGGGCCTATAGGAAGCTGTTTGCAATGAGCAAGTCTGAGCTGCTTTTTATTTTCAACAAAATGTATTTTTGTGCACTCTATGAGCATAAACCTACGGATAAAACCAGCGGAAACTAATCTGAATGCGCTATGGACATGGTTGGCAATCAGGTGCACGGTACACATTGTCTGACCTTAAAGCCTTAGTTAGTTTGAACAGAAGTTAACTTTGCAAATTTGCTTTCTGGGCTAAGGAAAGAGAGAAGTGCCAGCCGTTCAACCTCCTTGCAGTCACGCGGCCTCCCCTCCTTTAGCTAAACTCGTTGGGCTGAGGCAACCAATATTCTCATCTTGAGTAAACAGTTACTGCCAGAAAGATTTAGAATGGGATTCACAGGACGTTCTGATTAAAATCTGTATCCTTGTGAACAACAAAAGCCAAGGGGAAAAGTACAGGGCTTGAATCTTCAAACGAAATTGTATTTCGTGCACAATTCAGAAGAAGTTGTGAAATATTCCCAGGCATGAGAACCACTGCAGTTTCACGGGCATACAGCTGGCTGTTGAGATTCTTGCCAGGGCTCCTCATTTGTTTGTTCTAATCAAAAAGCATTTAGAGGTGAGGAAGCCGAGCCCCAGCACTAGCAGCCTCTTTTCTCGTGGTCGTGTAACGTTCACCTGGGAAGCACAAAAGGTCTGAAGACCGTCAACCCGTCGGCAGAACTTAACGCTTTGTTCGTTATGTCTGAATAGACAACACAGGTATGCATCGAACAAAACCAAGACAACACATGAAGAAATGAGAAAAGCTGTCTCAGCTTACTGATACTAAGGTTAAACAGGAGAGAGCTTTCTCCTCCACCTCCTCACCTAATCCTTTCCTGACAGCAGGCTTTTTGTTTCTTTCCTTGTGCCCGTAATACAGCCCTCAGGCTGTATCTGGGTAGAGGTCCCCATCAGACAGCATTAATTAAAGTGCCTCTTTCTCTCTCTCTGGAGCCCTTACACCCCTCTCATGTATTTCTAGGCAGATTTAGTTTTCCACCTTGAAACTTCTTTTGCTTCTTCTTTATCTACGTGACTGCCTGGCCATGCTTCTTAATTAGAGGACTGACTTTTATTCCTTCAAATCTTATCCAGAAATACAATTTTGATCAATTCTGCAGAGATTCAGAGAAATATGAATGACAGCCTCTTAATATTCCATGGTTTCGCAGCAGCTGCCACCAAGGGCTTGCACGATGATGGAGTTTATGCAGCCAGAAGGGCAAGTTGTTCTGCAGTTAAGCAGAAGATGCTATAGTTGTGTCACAATCTGCCATCTGTCATGAAAATACAGCTGAAAGGGTGGAATTTACAGCATGATTGCATCTTGCAGTGCCTGGTGTCCTCTTTGTCCTGCAGAAATACTACTTGGCTTCAAGGAGGTAAAGTTGTGGTTGGCCAAAAGGGATGGTTGTCTGTGAGGATGGCATATGGAGGTCAGCGATGGATGGTTGGCCATCTGCGTGCTAATGAGTGATGCGGCTCTTTGTGAAGTTACTCCCCAGATGGCAGCGGGAGAAGCTCAGCCTTTCTGTGTCTGGAGGTACATGATGCTGTCGTGGATGGGATGGGCAGGATGGGAGGAGAAGGGAGAACTGAAGACAGCACCGCGATAATCTCATCAGGTGTAGTGATTCCTGGGAAGCCAGCCGAGGCACTGGTTTTGCGGAAGTGTCTTTCCTTTATCTCACAGAGATAAAGGAAAATCCACAGCTGCATCAGGAGAGTGAATTTGGTGTCAAATTTGGGTGCCAACAGAGGCTGCTGAAACACCTACTTAGGAAAACCAGAAATGGAAAAGCTTCTAGAATTCCTGGCAGAGCTGAGCAATGTCCCCTGTTCTAGCTGTGGGGTTCAGAAAAGGGAACGGCAGCTCCAGCGCCGCGAGGTGCCAAGCGTGGGATTGGTTTTCTTGCTGGGACTTCAGATCCCAGGCAGCAGAAGGGACCGTGCCACAGGCATTAAGGCTTCGTGGCACGTAGTCAGTGCTGGGGCACACGGGGCTCTTTCTACCTGTTCTTCTAAAGCAGTCTCTCTAATTAAATTTAAGATTGAATTAATTTAAAGGTCTGTGCATGTCAAAATTTTGAAATATGTTAATGTGACTTGGGAGCCTGCAACTCCGTTCCTGAGAGAGGTACACCCCCCGGTACAGCACTGGGGCAGATGCCCCGTTCCTCCCATGAGCCCCACGGGGTGCTGATCTGCATCACCAGGCCCGGACAAGGTGTACCTGAGCTCCTAACCCGCCTGCCACGTGGGCTGCGGTGGGGTTATTCCGAGCCCCATGCGAATGCCTCTTCCGCCAGACCCTTCTCACCCCCTGTACGGCAGCAGCACTGCTCTTTTGGTGGTTGGACCTGCCTTCATTTTTCAAGCAAAAAGCCAGAAGGCAACTGGGTAATGCAGTCAGTTTTAATGGGCTGGTTCACTTAAAAAAACCCTCTGCTAGTTCCTGCTGTTTTCCAAGCTGCTAAAAAAATTAAAAAGACAGTAATTTATGTCGTTGTAGACAAGTAAAATAGCAAAATCAATTGCATTTTAATTTTTTGACCTCTTTCATCTTGCAAAATTGCAAGAAAGTTTAAATCTAGATGAAAGGATGTGTAAGTAAATAATTAAGAATAATGAGAGGCAGGATTTCCCTCAGAACATGTTTATTGCTTTAATGGATGTATCAGCTACCTGAACATATATATCAGTCTCTTTTTGCTTGTCTGGGACCTGGTGAAAGGGAAGGCCACACGGCAAAGAGGGGGTAAGAAAAGAAAGTTATTCTCAGCTGTAGAATTTACTTTGCTCAGGGCTGTTACAGCTTTTGCTGGCTGAGAATCGAGTGTGCCATCCCAGGAAGGCATGAGAAGTTCCTCCTGCTCCTGCAAACCATGGCATGAGCTCCAGGAAAGGAGACAGCAGCCTCTCCAAGGAGCATGCTTGCCATCCCCATGGCTTCGCTAAGGGGCTCTTGAGCAGCGCAGTGTCGGCTGCTTTTGGCCAGGTGGCTCCAGCAGGGCGCAGCCGGAGAAGGGGGCTGCGACCTGTTCCCCATGTTTCCAGTCCACCTTACCCCCAGATGTACAGTTGGTACAAAATGCCAGAGGTTCTGACTCAGAAGGACAAGGGTGCTTACAGAAAGCGTTCTGGTAAAAACCAGTAAAAAGGTGCAAAGATGTTTTGCTGCTGGGCTCGGGAGCCTCGCGAGGTAGGGAAGCTGCCGATGGTCTTTGGGACTGGATTTGTACAAGAGTGCATTCAGCCGAATGCCGCTCTGGTGCTACATTTATACCAGACATGAATGAGTTGGTTAAATTCTGTCACTTTTTGTAATTTTCCATAAATCCATAGATACTTAGGCTTGCTACAGATCACTAATTAGTGTAATGTGTTCTGCTGGCAGCAGCATTCATCAGTTCCTTTTTGTTGAGCCAAATGATTTGTCCGTGACTAAAACATATTCACTGCTCCTGATGTGAAGACATCCAGAGACAGAGCCCACTGCTGTGAGCTCAGCCCGAGGGGTCCCCTGGCTGGGGTCCCCCCACCCTGAGCCTTCGCTTCCAGGTACAGCGCTGGGGCAGTGCCCGTGGTTTGTACAAGCCAGCTCCAGCCACGATGTGCAGGGAAAGGAAAATACTGTTTCATCTGGCCATGGCTGCCCCAGCAATGGGATGTAACTGGAAATCTGATGAGGCACTTTAATTATCCAGCTAACTGGGAGGTGAGTTAATTTTTGTGTCAGACCACAGGAACTAGTCGGTGGATTTAGACTCATCCAAGCCCAACGCCACTCAGTTTGACATACCTCTAATAGCTTTTTCCTTTTCATTTTCCTTCTACACTGTCAGAGAGGTTAACATTATTTATTCTTTTCAGAAAGAAAAAACAATATCGAGTGTTCTAAAAGCTGTGACCTGAAGGCTTTCATTGTGTTGTGCAGTCAAGGGCAAGGCTTGTATTCAGAATTGTGGAGAGGCAGATGACAACGGCGATCAACATAATAAAGATTATTCAGCTGAAAGAAAAAGAAAAAAAAACCTACACCAAAACCCCAGAGACCAAATATTTGCTGGTAAATGCAGTGAAACAGGTATAAAGGGGTGGTTGTGTTCAGAGCTTGTGAAGATGAAATTACCTTCCTGGCGAAAGGGCCACTACGTGAGGTTTCCATCCCACCAGCAGCTGCTTCCTGCTGATGTCTGTCTTTTCTATGGAATAATGGGGCAATTACGCCTTGTTGACCTCAGGAGTGTTTGTAGGGAACAATAAGAAGCATGAGTTTGTCAGGGCATGCTGCCACAGCAGCAGAGCATCACCCGCCGGCAGGATCTCCAGGGTATCTCTAGGACAGGGAACCTGAATTTAATTTTTTGGTTTTCCTTGCAAATAGTGCCCCTGGCTGCTCTGACTGTGGCTGTTGCAATATGGTCAGTCCCATGTGATGGCTTTGACCCGTGCAAAACATGTGAGCAGGTCCTCAGGTGGAACTGGGGTGGCTGGGGGCATCATCGTCCTCTCCCTGTGCTGCGCACAGATCTCCTGTCCCCGGCCGCGAAGGGCAGCCCAATGCGGGAGCACCGCCGCCGCACAGATGGGCTGAGCTGCTGAAGGTAGCAGAACACTTCCCCAAATTTTCCCTCCAGTGCCTTAGCTTCTGAGGCTAATGAAGCTTTGAGGGATAATGTGAATTGCTGCATAAATTGGTATCCTTTGCTAATTGCATCAGCATTTTGCTTTGATGAAAGCCTAGTATCAGGTGCCAAGAAACTAATAATGTACAACATCAATAGCTATTTTACAAAAAACCAGAAATCGATGATTGATTGAATGTCTAATGATTCATGGAGCCATGAATCCAGTCACCAGGAGATGTTTCCTAAGGGTTCGGTGGAAGTCTCTTTCAGCATGATAAAAGATCATCCCTTAAAAAAACCCAGCCAACTACTGTCAGAAGATCATTCGGGCTATGAGGATGGATGTCACCTTGTTCTGCTCACTGAGACGTGACACATCACCACCCAGAAGTTGCTTCAGTCCTCTCCAGCCTTTTCCCTGCCTTGACCACCAGCCGGTCATCTTATCCCAGTTGCAGAAAATCAGGTGTCCAGAAATACTATTGAGGGTCTTCAGAGCCAAATTGCTCGCGGGCTTGTCTGCTGCGAGTGCCCCGCAAGCACGTCTGTAGCCAAACTGGATTGAGGCAAATCGTCTCTTTTTAGCTTGGGGACTGGCAGAAGGAAAAGCCCTGGTATTCTTGTACGGTGCTGCCAAGCACCTCTGCGTCAGATGGTTGGTAGTAAACAGATTGTTATTACCTGGCAGTTGGTTGGAGGTGGACACTCATTCACTCGAGTTTTCTAAGGATATATAAAAGCCCTGTGAAGCGGTGCCATTCACAGAGAGCCGGGGGCAGCATCCCGCACGGCTGTGACCATTCCTGCTGGCTGCAGCAGCCTCCCTTGCTGCTCGCTGCCAGCTTGATCCACCTATTTTGGACACTTTTATCTTGATGTAACAACCTCCTGTTACTGCTGCAGTGTTGACAAATGCATTTCATATCTACAACTCCTGCGCTCCAGCGAGACCCCTCTTTGTCACCGCCACGCCAACCAGAGATGTTTGCATGGCAGTAGGGTCATGCAGGGTTGCAATGGAGATGTGAAAGCCAAGAGCTGATTTTGCTTCCCCAAGGAGGGGAAGCCCAATAAGAATTCAACACCTTTGTTTTCTTGGTGTAATTTGTTATAAAAACTGCTTGGTGATGGCTGCGAGGAAAGGGTTGTTTCTCCAGGGGCGCGGGAGGTGGCGTGGGCGCTCGCTCAGCCAGCAGTGCAGGAACAAACCCACCTTGACAGATGCTGCAAATGCGTAACTCCCTGCTAACCGCAGCCAGGAGTGTTGCTGCCTCGTGTAAATATTTAGCAACGCCAATGTAGCGTGAGAAAGTTTGAATGTGCAGAAAGTAAAAATGAGCCCAAAGGTGGAGCGCTGCGGGATGGCATTTTGGGGATGTGCGTGCACCCACCTGCCTGTTGGAGTCAGAGGTTAAAACACATGTCAGCTCTCTAGAAAAATATACCCAAGGTGCATAAAAGCATCGCTTGCATCTGAGTGAAACAAGAACTCCAGAATGCAATTGAAACTACCTAGGGAACCATGGAAGGTTGTCCACCTCATCTTCCTCCTCCTCAGCTCCTGGCTCCATTGGTTCACCTGCATGACTTTTATCCCATGTATTCCTTCTTTCTCTCTCATTGGTACCAAGCATGTTACTGGAAAGCCTTATTGAGCAATACATAAATGTCTACAGGAAAAATACATTGCTAAACAGATTTCTGAGAACAAATAATTTTTGCCCAATCTAATTTATTTCTAAGATGGAGCTGCAGCATGCATTGATCTGCCTTTATCTTCAGTGGACTTTTGACACAGTGCCTGCGACATTCCTTTAAAGCAGGAGAGGAAATACAGTTTAATAATTTTGCGGCAAGGTGGATGTATTTAAACTGAAAGGCTGTTTACAAAGAGCAGCGAGCAGCGGTCCAGGCACTGCGGTGATTTAGACGCAAAGATGTGTCCAGTTTTGCTGCATAACATGAACGAGGGGGTGCAGCAGGGGGGAGGAAGGACTCCAGAAGAAACCCAACAAAAATAATTCAAGCTTTCTAAAAAAAAACAACAACCCTTATCAGAAACTGTGGCTAGAGCAGGCTTTGTTTAGTCCACGAGGGAGACAGCTGAGAAGGGATAACAAGTTTTTTTTTGTCTGAGATGGCTGAGGGCAAGCGGTGAACTGGTGGGGAGTGGGAGGGAGCTGGGGCTGCCGGGGTGGGAGGTACAGGGGGAGGCAGCTCCTTGGCTCCCTGTGCCAAACCTGGGATTTGGTGGTGTTGCAACACAAAGGATTTCTTTAATTCTTCTTCTGCACCATATGCAGGTGTGGTCTGCTTGAACCTGCCCTAGCGCAGGGTGTGGGACCCCAGCAGCTCTTGCTGCCCCTTCGCATCCTGCATCCCTGAGATTCTCATAATTTCAAATCTGAATCCCTGAAAACCACCCGAGGCAAACTTCTGGATGTTTTGCACAGGTACTCAGGCCATGATTGTACTGGAAGAAGTCAGTTCTCCCTCACGCAAAGTGTAAGCTGATTAAGCTAAGTGTATTTGAAGTTTGTGTGATCCTGGGCAGTGGTGTCTAAGTCCCGCTGAGAACCACCATTAGGTCCTGTCAAAATGAAGAATCCTCATATGCTTAACCTGACTCTGCTTTTCACATTAATTTTGTCAAATGAATGCAAGTTGCAGTGTATCGAAAGAGTGACTTATTTTAATTAATCTTAAACCAGTTCCAGATCAAATGCGATAACTGGGAACAAGTCACCAAATGGACAGAAGTGTGTCGATATAGGGATTTACCTGTTTAGCTAAATGAGGGGGGTTTAAGCCATATTTTTATTTAAAATGATGCAACTTTTATGTGAAAAGGCTTGGATCATTTAAGCAATCTTAAAAATTTGACTCTGAAACATTACCAATTAAAAAAAAAAATTGTAATTTTTTGTAAAAATCGTAGAAGTCAGCAGAAAAAGCATATGAGCGAGATCCGGGGTGTTATTTTCATTATTCAGTTGGTTTAGTCATTGGGTTTCTCTGTCCCTGACAGCCCTGCAAGCTGGGGCACTTCAGAGTTGTGCAAGAAAGGTGGGAAAGGGCTGAAATCTGCTCTTCTGTTCTCTTTTCCTCCCCATGTCTGAAACTTAACAGGTTTCTTCTTGCTTTTTAAAACCGCGAGATGAAAGCAGTGGCGTGGCGTGCACTTGTACAGTCTGAATTTGGACCAACTGGGGGAATGATACTGATGTAAGTATGCAATATTGATGTACCATTCATTTGCTGATACAGTGTGGGTGCTTTGTGCAATTCCCAAACATGAGGATCCCAGCATCCCAGCCCTTGTTCCACGCGCCCCCCCCCCCCCCCCCCAGCTAATTATACAGCTCTTATTGATTTTATGTGGTGGTTTTTTAAAATCCATCCCAAAGGAGGTATGTGTGTATGTATGGTAATTGATAACAGCACCATTCATAACTCTTCTACAGCTTCCTTCATCTTCCAGTTCATGCCTCAACACTTGATGTTGCCCATTATGCAGAGATCAATGTGTCAAAGTGAGGTAGATTTATAGTGAAGACAATTCTGCTGCTGAGTTTGGGGGAAAAAAAAAAAAAAAAGCGCGATATTTTCCCTGAGTTAATCAAAGGAATTCAAAGGGAGTTTAAATCTTTCAATTTTCTTTGGCTCATGGAGAAGATGAAAAGTGTTTGACCTCCAGTAAACCAACCAAATTCATATGGTGGCTCTGTAGATAAATAAAATGTCCACCCAGACAGAATATTGATTACTTAGGTACTATTTGCTGAATCACAAATAAGACCATCAAAAGCAACAGCAAGCAAGTATCATAAAATACATCGGGGCATCCAAAGTGTTGGACTTAATGCAAACAGACAAGTTAAATAAGTGGTATTAAACTAACAAGGCTGAGAAATACCAAGATGCCGTTGCTCCATTGCATTATTCAGGGCAGTGGTAGGTCCCCTCCACCAGTTACCTCCACAGCATCCACCACTCATGTTGGCACTGGCTTTAGTGGGGACAAAGTGTTAAAGGGGCTGGGGCTGTTGTGGAAAGTTTTGTCCCCAAATGCTTTTATCATCTACCAGGCACTGAGACACTAGACTCTTGACTGGGTGATTTACTAGAGAAGGAATTACCCATCTGTGGCCATTGCAGTTGTGGTTTTTTTGGGTTTGTTTTTTTTGTTGTTGGTTTTTTTTGTTTTGGTTTGGGTTTTTTTGTTTTGTTTTGTTTGTTTGTTTTGGTATTTCTTTGTGGGTTTTTTTTGTGTGTGTTTTTCTTTTAATATTGGTTGTGTATTAGAGTTCGTAGCGGACTGCTGAGGTGAGCATCTTTGGGGGCTTCTGGTGGTGCTGGCAGAGCCATTGCTTGAGGCAGAGGTTGCCCCAGCGGTGGCCATTCCAACCTGAGGGTGTGATCAGCAGATAGGGAGGATCCATCACCTCTTGTTAAGAGACAAGGAACAAAGATGGTAGGTTTTTTCCATCTCTTAAGAAACCATATCCCCTGAAGAGTGTATCTGCCTGGTCAGGAAAAAAAAAAAAAAAAAAAAGGAAATCTCAGTGCCCAAATCTGAGGATTCTGAGCAGGGAGCATGTGAGTGTTTCTGTGAGGGGTTATCCGGGTGGGAGCTGTGTCCTGGGTGGGCAAGCCCAGGGTGTAGAGTCACCTTCCCTACCTGGCAGCTGGATCTTTCCTATGTTGAGCAGGGGGTGAGGGAAACAAGAAAAGAGGAGAGGGTTACAAGAACTGAGGCATGAAATACAGATATGCACTCCTTTTTGTCTGTCTTATGGGACCGAGACCTGGCCAGTCCCACTGGGTATTAAACATGTTTTACTATCAGAGAGAACAGAAGATATTTGGTAAAAAATGGTAATTTGAAATTTAAATGAATTTCTTGATCCTAAAAGGAGTATGCTTACTTCTTAAGGAAAACTGAAATGAAACATAACCTATATCCACTTTTTAACCAGTAGCAGGCTACAAAGTGACAAAGTTACAGATAAACTTGCATAAAAGAAATGGCAATAAGCAACCTTTGCTCTTTTTGTATTTGTGCAAGAAGCAGTGGTAAAATGCATACTCTGTTCCACCTTCCTTTGTGCAGAAAGAACACAAGCTGCAATTAATTCCAAGTGTAGCAGCACTGCTGGAAGAAGTGATCATAAACCAAACCTAAGACTAATAACCTGGGTAGTAATATTTCTAAGCTGAGATAATTTTGGACTTGTCATCTTTGGCTGAAGTTCTAAGCCAGGCATATTTTCTTTTGTATTAAATATATTATGTGTCATGAAACAAAAATGAAAATAACCCCAGAGTTAATTTAAAAAGCTGTCTTCAGACAGAGCTGTAAAGTCTGTTTTGTTTGACTGTTCTTGGAAGACAGCAGGCTTCAGATTGAAAGGATGTGTGTTGTAGGAGACCCAGAATGATCCCTACAGCAGACATGGGCATCTCCATTAGTTATTGCTGTGGGGTATGTAATATACCTTTAGAATATATGTACACACCTTTAGCTCTGAGTAGAGGAGTGGGATATAAGTGGTGCTGACGAGGGGGTGGACACTTTCATTCTGCGAAGTGTTGACTATGGAAATTTTGAAGGAAATGTATTCAGAAAGGGACTCCTATCATTCTGCGAAGTGTTGACTATGGAAATTTTGAAGGAAATGTATTCAGAAAGGGACTCCTATCATTCTGCGAAGTGTTGACTATGGAAATTTTGAAGGAAATGTATTCAGAAAGGGGCTCCTATTTACAGTGATTTGTGGCATTTAGGGCTTATCCAAAGCCAAACAGTCTCACAGGGATCTGCCGAGTTCCTGCCTGATTTGGGAAATGAGGTGCTGACCCCAATTCCTTCTGATGGCTTGTGTTGTTGGGCTTTTGTGTAAGTGAGGGGGACGAACTTACACAAGCATCTTCTTGGGCCCAAAGAAGCAGAACAACAGGACAAGGATGGTTTGATTGAAGAGTTGAGCTGGATGGATAATTTAATAGCCAAAGAAGAAGAGGCAGGCATTAGGGCTTGTGCTGGTATTAGGCCAGTGGGGTAGGACTCTTAAAATACCTGTGTTAAAAAAAACCCAACAGCTGGAGAGCAGGGATTTTAAGGAAAAGCAAGGAATTCTGCTCAGTTCAGTATCTAAGTATCTTAAAAGCCAGACCTTAAGTTCAGTGCCTGATGGACAGACACATGAACTAGCAGCAGTTCCTTAGTGGTAGAGGGAACCACCAAAAGCAAAGATGGCTTTTGGTGCTCGGGCACAGCGACGGCACGGGCTGTGCTGCCACCGCGAGAGGCTTCAGCCCCTGCCTGGTAGGATTTGCACGTACAACTTGCTTCATGCACTGCGTGTTTGAGCACACAGTGGAGGAGGATTCCCACATTTTATGCTGGCACAGGTGTAGGAACTGGGGCACTGCGATGGGGCTCCAGCGCCCGCGGAGCCTGCGGTGGGCTGCCAGCACCCCACGGGGCTGTGGCTACGTGGCTTTGTGCCTGTGAGGTGAGAGAGAAAGTGGAGCCTTGTGGGATTATGAACACAATTTCTAATCTTTATGCTCCAGATTGTGAATGGCATGGTTACAGGTTAATAATTAACCAGTAAAGGTTAATGAAAATGTATGTGTAAACTGCACTGCTCGCTGGAAGCCCTTTGCTTTCCTACAGCTTCACACATTTTGGAGGCAGAGGTATCCCCAGAAATGGCTTTGCTGATTTGTTTGCATGTGGAGCCATTTGGTTCATCTCATTCCCAAATCTTTCCTTGTCCTCTTTACTGCCTAGGTGATGCTGGGCAGGATTACCAAGCCGGGGGGATAACTTTAAAGCTAGCAAGGCTGGAGAATTAAATGGGAGTCTGATAAATGCAGTAAGAAAAGTAAGTTTTAGCCTGATACCTAGCTGGAGAAACTCCATCATTATGATATCAAACTATTCTCCTGCTATCGAGAGACAAATTAAAAATCGTATCCATGTGTGCAGGTGCTCTGTCTAAGTACTCTCAGAGATGGCACACGCAGAAGTAGGAGTCTGGGTCACTTTTACCCTTCTCTGAGCTCTGTGTTCAATGGAATAAGTGGACATTTTTGTATTATTAATGGTAATTATTTTCTTACGGTCCCCAGTTGCGTATAGAACAGAAAGCCAGTAAAATCCTGGTGACATCTAGTGGCTGCTGGGAATTCGCAGTGGTACTAGAGGTGAGAACAGCTTCACCGGGGACGTATAAGCATGTTGTGCTCAGAGTATTGAGCCTTTCAAGACCAACAGACTTACACAACTTGGACTGAGAGTCCTCCCCATCTTGCTCAATGACAACTGAATCATAGAGTCATAGAATGGTTTGGGTTGGAAGGGACCTTAAAGACCACCCAGTCCCACCCCCTGCCATGGGCAGGGACACCCACCACCAGCCCAGGTTGCCCCCAGCCCCGTCCAGCCTGGCCTGGGACACTGCCAGGGATGGGGCACCCACAGCTGCTCCAGGCAGCCTGGACCAGCGCCTCGCCAGCCTCACAGGGAAGAACTTCTTCCTAATATCTGATCTAAATTTGCCTACTCTCAGCTTAAATATTGCTGGAATTTCCATGAATAGTGCAGCTGTCCAAGCAGTCCCATCATGCTGTCCTTGCCATCCCCACATTCCCTGTCATACCCAACACCTGGGCTGCTTTGGAGAGGCCAAAAATAGGTAACATCACCAAAACAGCTTTTTGGCCCCCAAATCCTGCTTCCCTTCAGGACAGCCTCCTGTGTCCCACTGCTCCGCACTCCATGGGCGATGCACTCACCAGCACCCACAGACTGGCTGTTTGCTGAAATGTAACATGGGAATGTTAGTTTTCAGATGTCCAGGGAGAGAAATTTTGGCCAATTACAGAAATATTTTGAAAATCCAATTGCAAGGGAATTAATATGGCATTACGTGGTAATTAGCAAATAGAAAAAGAAATATTCTGTGAAACTGGAAGGTTTGGGGTGGGGTGCTAGAATATATGCTGATTTCATGCCAGGTAGTACTGGTACATAGGTAAGAAACACTGATGTGATTTGAGTTTAAGCGCATATGTTGTGCAGCCTGCAGGAACAGGCTACTGCCAATATATATCAGAACTACAGAGATAAGTGTGACAGAGGAAATATTTGGAAAAAAAAACGTAGAAGGGAAGCAACATCTGTATATTGGAGGGCTCTTGGCAGCTGTTTCCCCCAGGGCAGGCTCCGGGAAGGGCTGCCCACCCTGTGAGGCTGAGCACAGATGCCAGGTTGGTCTTTCCCCATCGCTTTCCGCTCTGTGCCTTGCATGGGGAAACATGCTTTGATTTTTCTAGTGATGGACGAGTGAAATTGTGTTTGGGTTCTGCTCAAACGCATCAGCAGTAATGTCTGAGCGACTAATCTGGGGACAGGGCTGGCAGGCGTGGCAGCACTGTATTTGTGGCGGCGTGCTGGCCATATTGCAACATGCAGCCGCAGCCTTTCACTAACTGGGCACTGCCTCACCCAGCCAGTATTCCTCAGATTAAAACATAGAATAAGCACACACACACACAAAAAGCGCTAGCATCAGTTAAATGTGTGGAAATAAACAGCTATCGGAGGTGTACCTACGGGCAGGTCGTTCCCACGCACCATCTGCCCGTGGAGCCGCACATCTCCGCGTGCTGCCACGGCTGTGCAGCCAGCCTGGCGGCGGGGTGCTGGCAGCTGGTCCGCTGCTTGCGTGCATCCTGCACTCACGGGTTGCTGGGGCACTTTGCAAGTGAGAACATTTGGGAAATGATAAGGGAAACTGAGGCTTGTGATGATGCGGTTGGCAGGTTTCAGCATGGCCAGGCAATGCGATATGTGGTCCAGCTAGTAACACTGGGTAGCCCATTACGTGTAATTCATAAGGAAATGAGAGTTTTATTTATTATGCATTTGCACAGCAATATGCTTGTAATTACAGCATATACGTACATACATTATAGCTCAGTACAGAGAAAAGTGAGCCCCTTCCTCCTGCTGGCTGGGGCACAGCACTCACAGCTGCTGCACGCACCTTCCAGCAAGTCAAGGCTCAGACCACCAGCACCTTTCTAGCTGGAAAAAGCAAGTTGTCTTCCTTTTAATGAGAACCCAGGTTAGAAGTGATGATTAGGTACCATCCAGGTAGCAGCTAGGATGTGTGGGAACACAGGAAGCCTAGAAATCGAGAAGAGGAAAGGAATCCCCTGAAAGGAGCCAGGCGGCAGAGGTGGGAAGGCAGCACGTCCAAGGCAGCAGCAGAAAATGTGGCTGGAGATGGGTGTCACTGTCCTTCCCCCGGCTCCACACTGCGTGGCAGGGATGGCACCTCCCGAGGGGAACTCGTCTCCTTCCACTGCTGCAAAGCATGTGAAAATTGAAGCTGCTGGAGGTGAGTGATATGCCCTCCCGCACCCAGCATTAGCCTGGTCTCTGCAAAACACTTTGATAAGCGAGATGCTGTTTATGGGGAGTATCATTTCATTCAGGACTGCTTGCATAAAGTGCTAGTCGGAGTGAATTAAGGAGGAAAGATCTGACCATGAATAAAGGCTTTAAGACGGGGGATTCACTTTCGCTTATAAGCATCTGATGTTACTTTTGCATTTAAGTCCAGTTTTCGAGATAGAGTTGAGAGCAAGGAAACCAGCAGCTCCCTGACAGCCCTAACCTCAGGGCTTGTCTGCATGAGGAACTTTACTCGCATTTCTCCTGTAGTCAAAGTATAAGTGAATTAAAATAAATCCAATTATGGCCACATTTTCTCTGATGGAGCGCATCCACACAGGCTCACCATCTGCTTTAAATAATCTGTGCTATGAATCCACAGCCCAGTATTGTTCAAGTTATTCTTTGGGGTATTTCTGGGTAAACAAAGATTAAATCTGTTTAAAAATATGGTTTACAGCAATGTTCATGTGAGGGTGTTCCACATAACTTTAGCCTCGCTTTTGAATATTTTCCCTATAATATTAATCTGTTTTTCAAATGATGAAATGTGTGGTAGCTCTTAATATGCAGCACTTTGGACTGGCAATGGTTTAGGCTGGGTTTTGTTGAGAAGGGTCTTGATTGAGTTGAATCGTGTTGAAATAAGTCAATGACCTGGAGAGAGATTCTGTGTGCAGGGAGCTGCCAAAGTATAAATGGGGCTTAAAGTTGTCACACCTGTAACTGAACTGTTTCAACACTTTTTATGTATGCACCATCAGGCTCCCAAGTCATTTATAACCCTTCAAAACAAATAAGAAAACTCATGCAATTCCTGAAGAAGAGTGTGCTATATATATGAAAATAGATCCAGGATGTCATTTTCATGAGTTAGTCGCTTTAGTCCGTTGGTTTCTCTGTCCCTCCTTACCCTTTTTAACCAGTTAGCTTGGTGGAAGACCTTTCAGGCTGTTCTTGCAGAGGAACCCAGCAAGAGAGCTGGTGGGATTGCAAGGGTCCCTCACAGACATCGGCCCTCGGGGCCATGAGCTTGGCAAGTGGGTGCGTGCCAAACTTGAGGTGCTCCACCCAACGCACCTCAAACCTACTCCTGCCCCAGGCAAAGCACCGGTGACTCCGTATTAGCTTTAACCCAGGACTAATGAGTCTCCAGTGAACAAGGAGATACTTGTGCCTACTTGAGCACTAACCTAACACAGATGTGGTTGTACTAGCAAGGTTCCCAGTCATTTTTCAGGATTAGCAGCATAGCCCTAATGTGTCTATTCAGTGGCAAATCTTTAAAGCCCCTCTTTATCTTCTGATTTGTGTGTTGCTGTTACGCATCAGGAAAAGTGTGGTGCGTCCTGTTGGGTGAGATGTGGAGGAGGGTTTCTAAAGAGAGGACTGTGTTGCTTCAGCTAATTAACAGAACTCAAAGGAAATTTAGGGCTTTTTAGGTTGTGGTTGGCATAGAAGATGAAAGGCGTTTGACCTTATGGGAGCCAACAAAGCTCCTCTGGTGGCTCCACAGGAAA
The DNA here is from genome assembly GCF_015220075.1 of Falco rusticolus. NCBI lineage: Eukaryota > Metazoa > Chordata > Aves > Falconiformes > Falconidae > Falco > Falco rusticolus. Next base: position 5,273,724 of record NC_051201.1, on the reverse strand, counting down.
ATAAAATGCTTGTCTAGAAGCATTTTTGCTCATTTTGGCTCTTTTTAATGAATCCTGAAGAGAAAGGCTTTTCAAAAGTGAGATGGTGTCGATACTAGAATGTGATGTATTACAGCAGCCAGGATGCTGGGATGAATAGAGGTGGACAGGCCATAATTTGAGTGAGGGTAGCAAGCCAGAATGTGCCTTTCACTTGTGGCGTTACCCCCTGCCCAGACAGCCCACCTCTTGCTACCACTTGCAGGAGTGGCAGGCAACCCATGAGCATTTAAAGACCTGCTGCTGCCGGACTAGACTGCTGCAAAGTGAGTGTGGACTAGTTCAAAGGGAAATTTGTTGTTACAGGCACTGCAGTTAGATTCTACCCAGCGCGCATCACCCCAGCATCCCTCATTCCGTCACGGCTCCGTGTAATTGCCTCACAGCAGATCTTATTTTCCACGGCTGTGAAGCTCCCTTGGATGTGGCCAGGGTCTGCCATCCACCCCTTGCCACTGCAGGGACATGGAGACAGCTGTGGCCCTCAGTCCTTTCTCCTGGCTCACCAAAAGATGCCAGCAAAGAGCTTTGCTTCCTCTGGCTCAGCTGCCAGCGCTGCCTTGGGAGCACTGCACACTGGATAGCTGATTTGTCTTGAAAGACCTGCTTTTGGCATATTCCCCAGCGGGACCCGGAGTATGGAGTGAAGATATATTCTGCTGATCTGGATAATGGCATTGGACAGAGGCAAATAATTTTTAAGCAGGCTAAATTTTTTTCCACTAATTTCAGTGGTATTTTTTTTTTTCCAATTAAAAAAAAAAGAATTCCCATGTGTGCCTATGCGGGAGTGTGGTCTATAATATTTAAACTGTCATATCCCAGAGGCTGAGTACAATGGAGAAATCAACAATTCAGGAAATAGGGAATGTGGATTTGAGTCGGCCCTGAAGAAATATATTCTGTAAAATCTTTTAGGGCAAGTGAAAGAGGCAAGATACTTCTATAGAGATTTCTGAGTCCTAAAGCCTGTGTGATTAACCGGAGTTGCAGTAGGAATGGGATGATTGGATGAAAAGGATGATGGGAGTGCTCAGATGATGGTGAGGGAATTTGGGCTGTGTGTTTGGGAGAAAAGTGGGGGCATTATTAAAGAACAACAACAAAATTTTAAGGGCACTTGATCGTTAAAGCTCCAGGGAAATCTGCAGTCCAGATTTCTGGACTTCCAGATAAGATGGCCTTATAGATGTGCCAGCCCCGATGAACCACAGACAGCCCAGGGCACAGTGTGTCCGCACACACATTTTGCTGTGTGCACAGGCCTGAGGGGTTTAATTACTCAACATTAAATTAGCAGGACTTTGATGTGTTGAGCAGAAACCCGCATGTGTGGCCACGCATCATGTGTACACACACATACACAGAGGTGTGAGCGCTTGGCTCCAAAGTTGCATGGTTTTGCATTGTGCACAGCACCCCAGACTAACAGTGGACCAAGGCCAGTTCTCCCTTCCCACCCTAGGAAACCCTCCGCCAGCCCAGCAGCTGGGTATTTTTCTGATCACTAGTAAATTGGAAAGGATTTTAAAGCGAGCTCACTGAGCCCAGGAATCACGTTGGTTCAGTAGGGCTGGAGACGGAGTAAAATTACAGTGACATCTAGTGATCATAAATATTTCACCAAGATGCTACCAGTGAAAAAATAAACCATTTATTGTTAGACAGCGTTTTAAACACATAACACACAACATCAGATCATTAGCTAAGCCTAGGGAATGAGATGGGTTACAAATGAGGGTAGATTAAGTGAATTAAATTTCTGCAGAGATGATACAGAGAAAAGTGCCGGCGCTGGAGAAGGGCTGTGGGCTGTGGGTGGGTTTCTGCAGGGATCTTTGATGGGTCTGTGTTTCTCCCTGTTTCAGCGGGGTTTGCTGATGGTACTAAATTGCAGCACATTCCTATAAAAGGAGCTTGATGTTTTGGAGACTGAGAGTAACTACTGAAATGATATGCAGCTTCGAAAGGTACGTGCTGGTCCCCAGGGAGAGCAAAGCAAAATTCCCCCTGTTCTGTGGCAGGCGCGTGTGCTGCTGCAGCAGCTCTGCCTGAGCACCGGGGTACAGAGCACCGAGCACCGACGGCACCGGAGCTGCAGTTCAGGTTCGCACCCTGAATCAAAGCTGGATTTGGGTTTGCATTTGGCAGCAGTAGGAACTCATGGTTTTGTGATGTTTAGATTGTTTTCTAGTCCAGGTTACTGATTGACCAGTGGTATAGTTGTTTTTTTTTTTTAAAAAAAAGGATTTTTTTCTTCTGGTTTTGCATGTCAGACGGGCAATCTGACTGCAGTCATGCCCGCTTGGTCAGGCTGAGCTTCAATTCTGCTGTCCTGCTGAAGTACCCTGCTGTAGCTGAAGCCTTCGGTGTGGGCAAATGGTGTGTTACTGAGCAAAGAAACTCTTTCTCTGATGAGGATGGGGCAGGGCATTGCCTATTCATGCCTTCATGTGCAAAGTGATGAAAACCGAATCCGCCGGGTTAGCTGGAGTAACACCAGAGAGAGATAACTGATGCAGCTGGTGAATTGATTTTGCAGTTTTAAACTGGGTATCTTTGAGGCCATATAAATATGCAGTCAAATTTTCTTATGATGAAACATTCAGGAGCTGCTTCAATATAAGTTGAGAAGGAAGCTCCCAGCCAATTTCCAAGCCCTTCCCTGGAGTCCCTTGCAGCCAGGCAGGTTTAGTCTCTCAATTATTAGCTGAAAGCAAAATGTACGTTCCCACCATCTGATTTCAGATGCCACTGGAGAATATGCCTCAGATACATGCATGAGGGGGAGACAGATTCAGGCACATCGGATGCTGTGGCTGCCTCTGACTGCTGTGAGCAATAACAACAGAACGGGAGTTTATCCAAAATGGTAGCAGAAATTAACCACTGGGTTTCTATGATTGGGTAAGCGATTTTCTAGAAAGAAGAAATGTGTGGTGAGACCTCAGGTGCTGCCCTTTGGCAAAGCTCTCGATCCCACACTCTTTGGAAAATTATTAGCTATGCTGGCATAGTCAGGAATTAGAAGAATAATTACAAAGTGGGTAAGGACCTGGCAAAAAAGAGCTGACAGAGGGCTGGTGGTTGCTTTTGGTGAGGTTGCTTAGTGCTTCCTGGGCTAATGAAGGGGACAGGGTTTGCTTGCTGAAGGGTTTACAGACTTGCTCACCCCATCTTCCTTGCAAGGCTGGGGAGCATCTGGTGCCTCTCAAGAAAGCTGGAAATGGGAGGAAAAAGGGCCGTGCAGCTGCTTTGCTCACCTGGGCAGCCACCGAGTCCTGCTACAGCTTGGAAATTTCCCAAAGGGCTTGCACCAGTGATATTTTAGCAGAAAGCTACCCTGAGTGGAAAGCACTTCCCTCCATCACCTGCCCAGGCTCAGGGTCCCAGTGTCCAGCCCCAGTGACATCACTGTTATTTGTCAATATTATCCCTGTCTCTGTTTGCTCTGGCCCTGGGGGATGGTGAGCGGCGCTGGGCAGGAGCTGCACTGGAACATGAGGAGGGCTCTGGGCACAACTGCTGAGAAAGCAATTAAAAAGAACATCAGTGTAAACTGACGTATTTAGCGTTGGGTTTGGTCTCAGTGGGACTCCATGGTGTGCGGCTGAACCGTAGGCTTTTCTCCATGACAGGTCTATTTATTTTAAAACGGGGAGCAGCAGAGATGTGCCTCCAGCCACCTAAAAAGCAGGTGGTTACTTTTCAAGGACTATTTCACCAGAATTTCATACCACAGCTCCTATTAAATAAAGGTTTGGAAAGGCGGATGATAATCTTCAGCATCTGCCTGAGAGGAAACACTGACCTGGATGTAGCATCAATTTGCAACGGTGTGACATGAAAAGACAGTACCACCACCGTTGCATGGAGATTATTTGCCTTTTACCTTACAGGATGAAAATGCACGGGGTTGATGTCACTTGAATCAGGTGCATCATCCCACAGCAAAGGCCATTCGCCAGTTCAGATGATCAAGGATCAAACTGATCCTTGCTGGGGAAAAAAAAATAACATAGTGGATATCAGCCCTGGGGCAGCACAGCAGGCATGGAGCTGGTTTTTGAGAAAGGGCTGCTTCTTGGCATAGCTCGATTCCTAGAAGACAATTAGATTCAGTAGCTTGAGTTATTTTTTTTACAAGATTCACTCAGTGCCCAGCCCAGCAATGCAGAAGTGGATGCAATTTTAGATCCCACCAGCTATGACAATCTACCTTGTCAACAGCGACTCTTTCCCCACTCTGCTCTCCAGAATAGCGCTCCCTGCACTGACCATACCTAAAACCTGCTTCCCAGCTTTCAGTCCCTCCCGAAGCCCCGGAGGGCTGCAGTCTTCCTTCCATCCCTCCTCGGTACAGCAGCATCCGGGCTGCCCGTGGCAAAACCATGGGTGATTTCTCTCAGCCCCCTTTTCTTTGTGGTCTCTCTTCTCTTCCATACATCTCTCCGTGGTGCGCTTTGTGCTGTATATACCAGCTGTGGGTGCATGGGAAGATGGAAAAAAACAGGTGAAAAGTGTCTTTGCATGTCCACGAGTCCCTGCAGTGCCACTCAGAAGTCACACCAGTGTCCCCCCCCACAAGTGTGTAGCAGGGAGGAAAGCCAGGAGCTCCTGGTTGCCACAGTAACCCTTGCTCCACCGCCTTTGGCTTTTACACTGGGAAAAACCTTTCCGTCTGTAAACACCCAGCTCCATGGACATGCCTGACACTGATACTACTTGTGGTGGGGCTATTTATTGCCAAGAAGCAATGGAGAGCCCCGCAAAACCATCGTCTTGCCTCTGAATCTTCCCACAACTTCCAGCCTCTCCTCGACACAGCCAGAAGACCCCAGTAAAGGTAAGCCTGGGCACTGTTTCGAATCCAGAGCATCCCTCTTTAACTTTTTTCTTTCTTTTTTTTTTTCCTGGTTGCACTCCTGAGTCAGCAATGGGGTGAAGGGAATATGTTATCATTGCAATCATATATTTCTGTGCTGCGTGTTAGTACATTGTAATGAATGTGTTTCCTGAAGGTGCGGTTGGTTTTTTTTGCAGTTGGTTTTTTTTCCCCTCTTTGTTGTCGCTGTAACTCCCGTTTCCTACTCTTCACTGAGATAAAAGGTTTCCTTCCCACCTACTCCCCCCCCAAGAAAAATACCTGACGAATGGGAATGACAGAACTCATGTATTTGCTCGCGCCTTGCATGTTTCCAGGCTGATTGCCTGAATTAGGGCTGATCTGAATTCCCACTGAAGTCCACTGGACTTTTCCCATTGCCTTGTCACTGAAGCAACGGTGTGGTTTTGGAGGAGCTTTTTGGAGGAGTAGGCTCAAAGCCAGGTGAGTGCAAGTAGCATTGCTATGAGGCTTGGGTGGAATAAAGACAATCTAATCCTGCTGAGGATGTGGCTTGGTAGTTTCACAGGTCATAAATGGTGACGGTTGCTGCATTTAGGCACATGTACGAAGATATTTTTTCAGAGCTAATCTATGTGTGTATATATATGTAAATATATAAAATGTCCAGTAATATAAATTATATCACTATATGAAGAACGTTTCAATTATAAAGGCAAAATATTTTCCATTTAGGAAAATTAAGGAATATTTCCCTTTGAGATGTTCTTTCTGTTGCTTCATATCTCAGCTGCAGAAACGTTGCAAGTGTTTCATCAGTACCTCTCTGTTCTCCCAAATGTGAGCTCACCGAAGGCAATTTAGAGGGCTGAGCAAACTCTCATTTCCCCCTCCTCCCCTGTATTCACACACATATATAACTCTACGTTAGTCAGTGTGCCTGTTCTTTAGCTGGGGTTATTTTCCTCTTAAAATATCTTGCAGTATATTGTGTACAGTACGCAGGTTTGAGTACCCAGCCGTTCGTGCCTGACGAAGGCAGAGCCTGTGGACTTGTGAATACTCCTTGTGCAGGCAGGTCACACGTAAAGGGCTGGAATTGCATGTGTGCAGGTCGCAGGCTATTTTATGTTTTTGTTTAGCACCTGTACAGAATTTTTGCAGATTATCAGCTAATTAGTTTGAACGGAATGTCTCCTGTTGACTTTTGGACTAGATGAACATAATGTCTTTATTTTCAAATGAGGCCTTTCTGTCCCCGCACAGAAAAACACATTGCCCTGCAATTACCGAGCAGCTACTGGTAATGGTGAGAATGTGGTAAAATTAGAGAGTTAGCAACCGGTCTTTAGCAACTAAGTATTTCCCCATAGACCATCTGCTTTGTTTGCGGGCTCTGCTGTGGATGCCTGTTTTACCCAACTACACCTCTGTACCAGCACTCCAGCCCCAAGTTTTTTCAAATTTCCAAATTTTCCCATTTGGAAAATGTCCCAAGTATGCTTTTGACAGCATTATGGACAGCTCTCGTTAGAAAGTGTGTAATGAAGCTGTCTGAGGGTCCAGCCAGCAATGCTGGTGCCCCATTACATATTACACTGGCGTACTTCCCTTCGGCAATGACAGCGTAACATGATGGCAATTATTAACTGGTTAATCATGCGAAAGTGGCACAGCAGCTCTGGGAAGTACTGCATAAAAAGCCAGTAAAATGGAATATATCCCATTTCCAGACAGGACATTGAAATGAAGAGAGAAAGATTAATGCCCTGCATCTCCAAAGGTGCTCTGGGTGCATATTACATGCTGATATGGGAAGCGCTGGAATATCTTTGCGGCAGTGTGTGTGTGTGTGTGTGGTCAGATGCAGAGAGAGGGAGGTAGGTCATGCACATCTTGCAAAGGCACAAGCAAGTGTCTGAGCTCCCTGGGAGGCTGCCGAGAGGCAATCCCTGCTTCCCCCATGGTTTTGGGAAGAGGCCAAGACCCCGCATCCCCCTGCGGGAGGGGACCGCTCTGCCAAGTGCTGCAGGAAGCAGTGGTGCTGTGTGATAACACCGTGGTTTGAACTTCCAGGAAGGCAGGAAAAAACTCACCATTTGCTGATGTTCAGGGTGGGGACAAATCACACAGGCACCTCCTGCTTGGCAGGAGGGTGCCTGGCCAGGGGCAGCCCCACAGCTGCTGGGGGCGGCTGCAGCCAGAGGTACCCCGGGCTGGGGAGGGAGCCACTGGCTCTGCCCCCCAGCCCCAGGCAGGAGAGTTGTTTCCTGATCCTGTTCCCACTGAGCTGAATTTCTTGTTTGGAAGCACTTCCATGAGACCCCGCTGGTGCTGTCCTACCTCCGGTCTGGTAAGGAGCATTTTGGGCAGTGCCTGTGAGAATGGGGAAAATGGGATGTGGAAGAAGGCAGTGCGAACTGCAGCTGTCTTGCAGATGTGCATTGCTCCAAACACCCAGCAGGGAGAGGGCTGGGGTCTGCCGATCCTTTGCAGGAGCTCCCTTCCCTGCCTGGGATGGGGGACCCCCCTCCTTGCTCACCCACACAAGTTGACTTCCCGGTGCTGCCTTATTGCTATGTCCAAGTGCTGCATGAGAAGAATGTGTCCGAGCGTGGCAGAGTGAGTTTTGCTTTATTTTGCTTCCAGAATCAGTGCCTGCATGCCCCAGACCCCGGAGGAGATCCCTGCTGCCTGCTGAACCAGACACTTTAGAAGGAAAAACCAGAGTCTGCGGCCAAGGGAGTGGTGGAGGTACCAGGTAGGCAAGAGGAAAAGTATGTGAGCCTGGGTAGGACAGCATTCCTCTCAGGAAGGAGCTAGCGGGGACAGGGCAAAGCTGGCTAAAGAGCTGCTGCGAAAGCCTGAGTGAGTTACACAAGGTCTTTGATAAAGAGCAGCAGCCCCGGGCATGGCGGGCAGTCACATACAGAAAGCTCTCAGGCTGTTGCCCAGGCTGCTGGCTTCTCCTCCAGCCCCTTCTCCAGTTACCAGGACAGGCAGCACTGGGGGCATACATACTGTCTCGCTCTCCTTGTCTTCTTCATCCTCCTCTTCAGTGCTCTCCATCACTCCCCGTCTCCAGATGCCAGCAAAGCTGCTGCTACCAGGGCTCGGAGCCTCGCCAGCCACGTGCCAGCCCTCACAGACCCAGCTGCTGGCCCGTTCAGAGAAACCAGCGCAACTCTCTGCTTTCCAGTCTGCAGAACCTTCTCCTCAACATTTTTGTAGTTTGACAACACCACCACTGGCATCTCCAAGAGGTGGCCCATGAGATGGAGACAGTAACAGCACCTTGAGGGTGTGAGTATTGCCTGTGAGATGGAAGACAACTTCTCCTTCCTAAGGTGCACCGCGGAGCCTCACGCCAGGGCGGCAGCAGCAGCTATAGGGTGTCCCCAGGGTGCTGGCACCACATCAACAAGGATCTTGCCCTGATGTGTCCCACCAAAGCTGTCACAATTCGTGGGAAAATAACAGCCAGCTGTATGGGCATGTTTTTCACCAAAGCAGTTACTTAAAATGGTTTTTTGCTTCAAACCTTCTATGAGATAAAGCCATTCATGTAGAAAAGCCGATTGTTCCCCTTGTAATGGAATTTAACTGAATTATGACCACTTACGTGTAAGAGATTTATGCTGAAACCCTCAGGACTGGAAGGCCCTACAGACCAATGTGGTCTCTTTGGTCTGCATTAACACCCTTGGAGTTGGCTTGTGTGAAAAACCTCATATTGGCAGCGTAAAGAGAAGCGAAGGAGATCGGTTTTGACAGTCACCAGCCCTCAGAAAGATGCCTCAGGTAGTGGAAACACTAAAAATGAAATCTGGTCTCTTCCTCACCAAGAAAAAGCCAAGCAATGTCCAGCACAGCTACTCCCTTCTGCCGTGCTTGCAGGGTCATCCTTTGGCTGGGGGGTGGACACCACCAAAGCGGCACGTGATGGATGCTGCAGATACAAAGCTGGAAAGAGACGTAGCCACAGCTATTTGATATCTAGCATTAACATAAGGAAGGCAATGAATTTAAAGCATGAGGGAGTTTTGCCATTATGAATATGTTTATAGGCCATGAATATCATTCAACAGTCTAGTATTAGGGCAGCCCACATCCATTAAATTCCCCTTGAAAACGAAAGGCTAGAGCCAGCAAGTGTGTGCAAGGTGTGCAAGGTTTCCTTTTACAGTGACTCATAGCTCAGGAGGACGGGAGAATCTGACCTTGTGTAAGAATTTAGGAATTTATACTGATTCCATTTAAAACACCTCGATTGTTTTATTGCTTTACAAGTTTCTCTTCTCTTCTCCCCACCAAAACCAGATAGGTAAGTAAAATACCATATAGTTTTAAATTAAACATCCAGTTATAATGATATAATATGATATGATACAATATAATAGCATATAATATTATATAACTTGCTTTGTTATACATCCCATCACGGAGGTCATTATAGAGGGGAGCTGTTTAATAGGGAGCAGACACTTGACTATTACCCCAAACAGGGCCCCCTATGCTTTTATTTCCCAATGCAAATATTGTAGTATATAAGACTCTCTTAAAGTGGAGAGGGAGGGAAATTTGATGCAGCCTCTCAGGAGAGTTAGGGTGATGGAAGGATTTCAGTAAGAAATTAAATGCCATCAGCAATTTAAATTTCTAAATAAATAAAAGCAAGTGCAATTACATTGAGGGTTTTCTGGGAAAAGCTCAATCAGCTTCAGCTCCTGCCAAGGTTGGGAAACTGAGTTACAGTGGCCAGGTGGACAGCAATAATCATTTCCAAGGACATTCTCGTTTGTACCTTGACCCCATGGTCATGCTCCTGGCAACCCAGCCAGCCTGAGCTGGGTTTGCCCTTTGCTGCTTTTGGGGCTGGGTGCGGACACATGACGGCCGCATTACCCGCAGCCACGATAGCAGTTTATTGCCCCACCAAGCTTGAAATTAGCCCCTGGCACAGATCTGAGATGCAAACAGACTCTGGCAAGGTTCCTGGCTCGAGATAAGCCTTTTCTTACCTTTAGTGCTCATTGAATGAGCTTTGTCCTCTGCTGGCCTTGGGCACGCCTAGGGAGGGTGAGAGCTCATGGTTTTCATGGCTTGAGGAGCAAAATGTGCGGGATGGGAAGAAAAAGGAGAGTGATGCAGGAATGTCAGTGTAGGATAGTGAGTTGGGATGAGAATTTGAAAGACGTGGGAAGAAAACGCTCATTATCAGAGCTACATTATAGGGAGAAGACTTGAGAAAAGCTGAGGATCAAAGTACCAGGAGAAATGTGATTTGCTCCTACTTGGTTAGAAGACACTTGTGTCTTAACAGGACCCCAAAGTCAGCTGGAACAGATCCCCAACCACTTCAGATGGTTGCTTGAGGAAGCACGGCACGTGTCCACTTCTGGCACCACTTGTGGTCCCAAACAGCCCTGGGCAAGGAGCACAGCCAGCTCTGCTCGCACATCTCGCTACGACGGATCCACGACCTTATTTCTGGTACAGTTCCCACCAGGACTGCGGGTCTGCCTGCTCGGCTTTTGGCTTCTCTTTGTCAAAATGAGGACTTTTAGCCTGTGGGAAGAGAAGGAATTATTCCACATACAGCAAGATCCACCCAGGAATATGAACTTTCTTTGTACCAAATTGGATCTGCCCAGAGGAGCCTGACGAGGGCAGGTAATCCATTCCCTTCAGCACCTCTCAGCCTGGGCATCAGGTCCTGCTTGCGGGGTGAAGCACTGGCCACTGTGGGATGACAAAGAACCAAGTTTTGATATGTGCTGTATGAAGCACATATAATGCTGTGTCATGGGCTACAACAGCCACCTTTCTTTGGTCTGATTTATCATCTCTGCTTAGCCAGCCATAGTCATCGCTTTGCCAAGAGCCTCTTCACCACCATGATGTCCTCAGGTGCTACTTGGGAAAGACGAAAGGAGACATGCTGCTGTCCCAGTGCTTTCGTACATTCTATGAAATATTCTGTAATAAGAAAAAAAAAATGCATGTAAATCATAGAGAGCAAATTAAGCAAAGGCAGCGCTGAAGTTCTCACGTGTGCTGATCGAGGCAAAGGGATCGCAGGTGCGCAGTACCGCGCTGAAACCTTGCTGCTTTTCAGAAACAGTGCAAAAACCTTCTCAGATTGAACACACGCAAGATTTCTTCCCCACGTTTCTAAACAAACAGTAAGTTAATACGTGGGGAAAAACCCACATATACTACTGGAGTGCACTCAGCCGGCTACTGAAACAACCCCCTAGCCTTGCCCTCAGAGCCCCAGCTAGCCCCTGCAGAAAGCAGGAAACAAGGGAAAACGCGGAGCAGCCTTTGCTCTAATAATAGACATGTTTTGCATGCATGTTGAGTCAGTGAAGTTGGTTTTGCTTGCTCACTACAGCTCTCATGCTCCACCCTTCTGGCTTTTTTTTTTTTTTTTCTTTTTATTGTTATTTTTTTTCCCCCAGCTTTTGCAATCTGACAGAGACGGGTGAAAGTAAGTTGAAGAGGAGCTGGAGACTGGTCCTCAAGCCCTGTCTGCACTAGGCAAAGGACAGCCAGCCACACCACTTGCTTTAGCCTAAACCCACCCCCCTCCCCAAGCGCTGGAGATAAATTGTGGTTGAACTGATTTTCCAGGTAAGCCTTTTTTTTTAAACACCAAATCTTGGTAGCTGAGTACTCCCTTACCAGGAAATTGAAACCGTTCAAAGACAAAACACAGCAGAAAATGGTGTAACGTCAGAGCAGGGAATCCTCAGCTGCTCCGTGTAATAGATATGCTGCTTTATTTACTCAGCCTCAAGCAGATCGGGCATTTGTGCCATCTGACTTATTTCAGATACCACAGTTGAAAGTGCCTTATAAACATCCACAGGAGGTGGCCGGACAGATGGAAAAAAACCACACCAACTTTCTCTCTTTAAGTAAAAGTTACTGTACGTGTTTTGCCTGCTGTGGCATAGTGAAAGAAAGAAAGAAAGAAAGGGAGAAACAGTTCATTGCCGGCAACGCTAGTTTAAAGTTCACTCAGCAAGAACTAAGTTTCTGCCAAGTTTTTGAGGATAAATAGAGTTGTGGTTCTGGGGCCTTGGGGAAAACTTGAGAATGAGCCAAAAGCTGACAAAGAGAATCCCCTGAATAATTATCCGATGCTCTCAACACGATGGTGGAACATTCGGTCCTGCTTGTTGGATGTCGGAGATGTGGTGGTGGTCATGATGCAACAGTTACAGAAACATCCCAGATAGATATCTGAAAGATTAGGAAATGTGGGCAGCCAAACCAGGGCACCCTCTGCTTTTGTCAGAAGGTTATGCCAAATGGAAATTTTTCATCTCATTATTTTGTTTATAGGATGAAAGGATCTTTCAACAATTCTCATCAAATTTTGGGTGTGCCGTTTTTCACCAGATTGAGAATTTAATCCTGTTGGAACAATTGATCGTTTTCTTATAATTTTACCTTAAGAAAAGTTTACAGGAACTTGAGAACATTCTGGGACAACATTGCTCTGTACTCAGAGATGTCTGAAATTTAGCGGTGCCTGGGGAGGAATAATAAAAGTACTTGGCTACATCAAAATCCTTTTCATTTTCCTTACAACCAAGGGCTGGGAGGGCTCGGGCTGCTTTCCACTCCCCCTGCACAGGCTCCCGCTGAGCCCTTCTGCTGTGCTGGGGAGGGCGATGCCTGGGCCCTTACCCACACCTGCAGCTGGGGGGACTATGAGTTGAAGGAGCAAATGCATCCCAAAAAACGATGTCAGAAAATGTGAAGCCCCTGAAACTTGTAGTTTTGGCCCAAACCTTGGTTTTCTCCTGCTGCTGGTGTAAGGGCTGTGTTTGGCAGAGCTGGGCAGCTAAACCATCCTGAGGGGAGGTGGCTCACAGAAGATGCAGCAAAAAAACCCCTCCCAATGCCTTTTCTGACCCTAAAACCCCCTTCTGCGCTCCAGGTCATGCCTGCCACCACCAGCAAGGAGAGCGGGAGCAGGTGAGACCAGCTCGTGCCAGGCTGCCTAAATAATGAAGGAAATACCACTGCAGGGCAGGTTTACCTCAGATTTGGTTGCAGAGGAGGCTCTGGATTGTTCTGCGAGAGTGGGAGAGTTTGTTTTCTGCTTCTGCTTCTCTTAAGTCAAACCACAAGTGAAGCGGTTCAGATCTGGAGAGACTCAGTTCCTATAATTTCTAGCAGGGAAACAGTGCTGCTACTGCTTTTGTTCTTTTCTGTGGAGATTTGTAGCTTTGCTGGGCAGGAACTCTACTGAAATGTGCTTAGCACAGCTGGAGCCTCTCGTCACAGCTGTAAAAGAAACAATTAAAAAGAACATTTGTGCTCATCAGCAGTGTCCCATTGCCTTCCCTCAGCGCTAATACTCACACTCAGCTGCCTTTGATAAAGCCATTAGTCAAATCTCGCTCATCTTCTGAGCAGACCGCCCATATTGATGAGCGCCCCGTTATAAGGGATGGGGAAGATCCTTCCGTCGCTTCTGACACAACATTTTTTTTTTTTTTGCACACTTCTCTCAGAGGCAGCATGGACATCAAGGAGTATTTTGCCAGAATTTCTTACCGGGGCTCGTACGATAAGCCAGACCTGGCTACCTTGACAGATATATTCCAGCACCACATCCGAGCAGTCCCTTTTGAAAACCTCAACATCCACTGTGGGGAAAGGATCGTGCTGGACCTGGAAGTGACTTTCAACAAAATAGTGAGGAAGAACCGCGGGGGCTGGTGCATGGAAAACAACAACCTTTTATCTTGGGTCCTGAAAACCCTCGGCTATGACGTCACTCTTCTGGGAGCAAAAGTTTTTGTCCCAGAGTATGATGCGTATGCAGAGGAAATAGATCATCTGCTGCTAAAAGTGGTGCTTGACAACAAATCCTACATTGTGGATGGTGGCTTTGGGATGGCCTGCCAGATGTGGCAGCCAATGGAGCTGGTTTCGGGAAGAGACCAGCCACAGACTCCGGGGATCTTTCGCTTCCTGGAGGACAATGGGGTCTGGTACCTGGAGAAGATGAGAAGGAAGCAGTGCACTCCCGATGGAATTGTCTCCACTTCCCATGAGCTGGAAATAGAAGGTCGCCGTCGGATTTATCACTTTACCCTTCAGCCACAGGACATTGAAGAGTTCAGAGCCCGCAACAACCACCTGCAGACAGCACCGAAATCCCTGTTTGTTCTAAAGTCTCTCTGCAGCCTGCAGACCACTGACGGCATCCGCTCTCTTGTAGGGTGGAAGTTCACCGAGATGAAGTACAATTACAAGGATAATATGGATCTAGTGGAAATCAAAATCCTTGCAGATGATGAAATAGAGAAAACACTGAAAGAGAAGTTCAATATAACACTAGACAAGAAATTGGTACCCGTCAATAGAAGCAGGCTGTCGGTGGTTTAACTCGCTGCCTGAATTATAATTCAATCCAGTGGCATTACATGCAATCCTTACCCCCATTTCTGACAAGCATCTAAAGGTTAAGCCTTCTCGTTCCATCTACACCAGTGTAAGGCAGAGCATATTAGCATGAATCTGGAAAAGAAATTGATTTTCACAACTACTCCTGAATGTCTTTTTGGTTTGGGTACAAATAATTTCTTCCTTGCTCAATCAAATCACTCCCCTTCTGTTTGTGCTTAGCTGGAAGCAGACTCTGCCCATTCCCTACTCCTTTCATCTCTTAAAAGCTTTTCTGAATACACCCAGAGCAGCAGGACGGAGTGATGGAGCTGTATGTCTCTCTATTACTTTGTGCTGCCACCTGGGGAAAAATCACACCCACCTCTTAAATGAATACCATATCATTTTTTGCAATTTAATAGCCAGAAAAACAAAGACGTCCCGTGCCAGGTTTGCTACAGTTAAGCCATAAGCCTGTCCTTTTTGCTCTTGCATTCGCAACACCCTCCCTCTCATGTGGCAGCTGGACGGTCCCACACCTGTGCCACCCTGCGTGAATACTTGCGGATGGACTATTTATGGCCTAAAACTGATGATGAGAAATATTAGTGGACAATTCAGTCTTGTTTCAGACTTTACACAAGCCCTGCTCTCCCAGTGACATAACCAAAAAGCACTATTTCTCTGAACTGAAAGCATCTCACATACATTTCGTTTGCTACCACCCAGCAGCAGACTGCTGGGAATACATGCTTCTCTCTCAAGACTCTACTCTGAGTGTTATTGCACATTAATTATTGTGGCTGAGCTCAAGCACATGCACAGAATTATTTTTCTGAAGCATATCTGTTCTATTGAGGATGTGTTTGCAGTGATACTAATTGTACTGATATAAGGAGAAATGATGAATCTTTGTCGGATACCTAATAGCTAAGATTTTTTAGCAAGAGAAATTACTAAAATGTGATCACTTTGCCCTTGTGAGAAGATGCTTGATGTTCCTTTATGTACAAATCTTGGAAGCATTATAACTATGAACTTATAATTAAGTAAATTATATAAGCAAATTACAATTAAATAATAAAAAAATATCAAGAGTTGTGAAGTAGAACTATTCAGCTGTTTTTTTCCCCAAATTACATGTATTCCCAAAGTGAAAAATGTCATTAACCACTGCAATTGTCCTGATTATTTGTATGTGCTGCTATTTTGAAGCTAAGGCTTTTAAAAATACAGTAACTCACTGACCCTTTTTTGTGTTATGCAATACGTGCAGCTTTCTATAACTAGCAATTTATACTTAATAAAAGCTGCAGCTATTCTTACATTCAAAACGTGTTTCAGAGAATCACAGCGAGTTCCCCAAATCCCCATCTTCCCAGAGTCAAATGCGTGTGCATGTGCTTGGCTGCACGTGTGTAAGGGTCCCTTTGAGTGTGTGAGGCTCCCTCATCCTGCAGGGAAACAAAATGGTAACGACTGACCTTGCAGTGGATTGCAGAAGAAAAAGGGGCTGCTTATAGTGTGGCCCAGCAGCTCGCAACACAGATGGTCGGAAGAAACTGTCCCAGGAGCTGCCTTGTTTGCAGACTGTATCCCGTGGTCCCCGCTGGGGTCCGTGGAAGAGCGAAAGCAGCTAAGCTGGGTGCGTTTATCCTCGCAGCAGCCTGGCAGCAGGGGCAGAGCATCAGGATGGAGGTAAAAGCCCAGCCAGGTCTCGCAGAGCTGTGGGGCAGGAGAAGGTCCATGCAGAGACCAGAAGCTCCATCGCCTGTGGGGAAAGACATGGGAAACATCTAGAACGGGCTGCACCCATTGCTGTCCTTGTGCCTGGGTGTTTCTCGTGCTTTGGGCTGTTGCATATGCTCTGGAGGAGGAGTATAGAGTTACAGAAACTTAGAATCATTTAGGTTGGGAACAGACCTTTAAGATCAGAGTTCGGTGTTATGTCCATTGCCCTGGAGATTCAGCATGTGAAGGACAAACTATAACAGGAAAACCTGCTTTCCTTTCAGCTGACTCATCTCCAGCGTGTGCCCCATCCCCTGCTCTGGCTGCTGCCCCCTTCATGGCACAGCTCAGTGCTTCTGGCCCTCCTGCTCAGCACAGCCACAAAAACAGATTTTATTGCCAAGCAAGCAAATGAATCTCTCTGTTGAAGGGGGAAAAAAAATAAAAAAAAAAAAAAAAGAAGAGGAGGCTCTTCATCTCAGCTTGTACTGGTTTGCTGTTTCCTTATCACTAACTTTGGAAACAAATCCTTAAAGGCATAGCACTCCAGGAGCAGCGTCCTCCCTGCCAAAGGACAGGGCTTTGCTTTGAACCCAAGGGGATTCAGACAGCTAAATGACTTGGCAAATCTCACCTTGGTGCTCTGGTATCTGCCGCAGAGAATAGCTTGGCGCGATGCGATTAATTCAGCAGTTGCCATCCCCCACCAATAAATCAATTGGCTTGGATTACTACCTCTCTAGCACGGGTTGCCTCCTACAGGGATCCAGGCCACACGAGTGTCAGTGTTGTAAAATCTGTATCAAAATTTGCACTGTCGCTTTGCTGCTGCTGCATGGGTGCAAGCACCAAGGTGCCCCAGAGACTGAAGCTCCTGGGCGACCTGCGGGGTTGAGGACGGGGTTGTAACCACTCACAAAAGTTGTTTGCAACACCCATACCGTATTTCTCCTTTGCATTTGTGGAGGGCTTCAGATGTCCCATCAGTAATGTGGGAGATTAAAAACTACTCAATATTGCAATCAATTTGGGGACTGGATCATTTTCAGGCTCTCTGTGCAGCACCTAACACAATGAATTGCATGTCAGGGCTTTCCACACATATGCCGATACAAATAAGCCAATAAATCCATCAGAATTTATATATATTTATAAAAGAAGAAACACTCTCCCCCCTTTTCCTGCTCTGCTGGAGGATAACGCTGTTCCTGCCAGGCAGTAAAGGCAGCCTGGACCTTTAAGAACAGCAGTTCCAGTACAAGTCTTCCTGGGAACTTTGGAGCAAACCGAAGTGGAAAGCCTGAGCTCGCGGGTTGAGAGGTGAGTCTCAAGTGTCTGATCTTTAACTTCATCTCGCAGCTGTGGGTCAGCCTGTTTGGAAAAGCCCACCCCTCTGGGTCTGCATACCATGTGTTTAGCAGCACAGGCATATTAGCGAAGTATAAATTACAGGAAGCCCAGAGCCGACAGCGTGCACTGCACCGCAAGGACATCGTACGAGTACAAAGATCAAGTGCTCCAGACTTAAACTAACCCCTTTATGCTGAGCCTGAGTGTATGAAAAACCCAGCATGGCTTAAAATCAAACAAATAGTATAGGCATGTGCAAGAGGATCCAGCTCTGGAAGCCTCTCATGAATTTCAGCAGAGAGGAACTGTTCCTAATATTCAGTCTAATTATGAAAGGACGCAGCGATCCCCAGGGATGCTTGCAGACAGGCAGAACTAACATCTGAATCTCGCTACCCACCAAGCTGCACGAATGCTGAACGAAGCTTGGCTGCTGCAGGAGCAAAAGTAAACAAGACAGATCCAGGCTGAGGCTTAAGATATCTGGCAACTTGGTTTTGGAATGCAAACTCTGTCCCCTAGGCGAGGGCTCGCTCGCTGCTGCAGCCCCATCGCTAGCATGATGGGAACGGGTTGAGCCAAGAAGAAAAGTCGCCTCCGGGAAGGGGAGGGAGTAAACACTGGTTTACATGAATGCTCCCTAAAGCCGATGATTTTGTACTGCAGCTTTGTTATACGTATACCTCTTAAGTACTCATAGAGATCAGAGCCAATTTTATCAGCTGCCAGGAGGCCGTCTCTACTATGCAGTCTTTAAATTGATAAGGCCAGAGAGGGGGCAGCTGGGGAAACTGAGGCACGGGCTGCGAATTTCACAAAATATTTTTTCCCAAAGCCACACTGTGAACACCCTACAGAGGCTCTCAAGGGGGAGGTTGCTCATAGCTGGAAGAGGGGAGCTGGTTATACACTGCACTCTCACCGGGGTGATGGGGACACACAGACCCAGGAGACAGGTTAGAGAGAGGACATCGGGTCTTCTGCTGCTGCCTGATTTACTGCTTCAAAGCAAACTTCACGCATATCAGACTCACCAGACTAACAGACTCACTTGGGCCCCTCCTGGTCACAGAGGTTCAGCTCAACGCCATCACAGGGAAAAGACGATTGTATCTGGCTACACAAAATGGCTAGAAGTGGGAAAAGAAAGAAAAATGAGGCAGAGGACTGCAGGATGAGCTTGCCAGTGTACACGTGCGCTGTCTGTTGGGGAGGGAATGGCTTTCTACAACCAGCGTTTCCAAGGAGATCCTGCCAGAGATGAGTGCCCTTGTCCTAAAAAAGAGATGGAAAAAACCCATAAAATGCAGTATCAAAGACACATTACTGTTTTTCATGTAGCCTCTTTGGGTCCTTTTGAAGTGAAAATGTTTATTTCTTATTCCCTTAGTGGGATAGCCCTCTATTCTATTACATTTTCCTGTGTTGCTGCATCAGCCAGTCTGAATCCTGGTACTAGTGCAGATCAGGAGCAATATAACTGAGTTGTGCTGCTGGCATCAAAACCGGGGTTAAAGCCCAGCGATTAGATCGTGTGATGTGCTCACTGGCTGCGGTGGGGGTATGTCCCCCTATGTGTTTGAGGTGGGGGCATTCCCACCTATGTGCTTGAGGTGGGATTTTCCAAAGCTCCCAGCACTGGCTTGAGTGCTGGCGTAGACCTGGGGTCAAACTGCTGGTCACCCCTACGGTAGCAGTTGGACCAAAGCTACTGGAAGGTAACTTCTCCCATCTCATCTACATCAAATAATTTTTGGAAAATCCTCCCAGGAAACATGCAACCGAATTTCAAGGAGGAAGAAATCAATTCAGAAATCAATACAGTCCTTAGCAGATTGTGAATTGTTCTGGAAAACAAATATCCTTGCATGGAAAAAAGCCACATTAAATCTAAATTAAAAGCAGATACCAGATGAGTCAGTGGATTAAAAGCGTTATAGGGAACCTTTTGTATCTTAGCCACACAGCCAGTACTAACGACAGTCTCATTCTGTTAATGAAAGGAAAGGGGATCAGAGACATGAAGACACAAAATATATCCAATAATTTGAGTTGAAACAAAAGCCTTTGGTTTGTAAAAGATGGTAAAAGAAACCAAAGGCTGATGAATATGCCTTGAATGTATTGTTAGTAATTATCAATTCCTCTGACCCTTAGGTTAGAAAAAACCAACAGTTCCTTCCTTTCAACAGCCAGGGTCAAAGCTCTGTCTGAACTCGACAGGGAAACTAAACGGATTAAGAAAACAACAATCTGCTTCACATGGAAGCCTGTCTGAAATGGTGACACACTGAGATGTTAATCCCAGTTAGCTGAAGCCACGAATGTAAAACCTTCCAGTTAAATTACCTGTGGGATAAATAAAGAATTGCCTGCCTGTTACGGTAAAGGAAACAGTAAGAAACTGCTGTGACTTTTCAGCTGGTATGAACTAGCAGTTTTTCTGCAAACCTGTTGTTTGTCAGTTCTCTGAATTTTTTGTCACGTGGGACCCTCATCCGGGGCCAGAGATGTGGTTGTGCCACGTGCCGTGTCTTCCCATAGGAAAGACATCCACCTAGGTTGAAGGCAACATCTGAGTGAAAGCATGATAGCCACCTGCTCCAGTCCTATGATAGTCACCCGCTCCTGTCTGCATCTCTTTTTTAAGAAATACAGATGGCAGGCATTCACCTCCATCAAGGGCACAGAACGGCCTAGGCTCCCCTTGCAGGCTGGTTAACCTGTGCTACAGGAATAGGGGTGACCCCCTTGACAGCTGCACAACAGTAACTGGTGATTTTTCTGGTCACACAGGCAAAATGAACATTCAAGAGTATTTCGCAAGAATTTCTTACAATGAGTCCCACGAGCACGCAGACTTGCAAACCTTAACCATCATCTTCCAGCATCACATCCAGGCAATTCCTTTTGAAAACCTCAGCATGCATTGCAGGGAGACCATTGAACTGGATTTACAATCTACTTACAATAAGATTGTGAGAAAGAAACGTGGTGGATGGTGCCTGGAAAGCAACCACCTTTTATTTTGGGCCTTGCAAGAATTAGGGTATGATGTCTGTCTTCTTGGAGGAAACAGTTATGAACCGGCAAAGAGGGCATACACTGCTGAGACAAATCATATCCTACTGAAGGTGGTGATCAAGGGAAATTCCTACATTGTAGATGCTGCTTTTGGCGGTGCCTACCAGGCATGGAAGCCATTGATGTTGATTTCTGGGAAGGATCAACCCCAGATCCCTGGCATCTTCCGCTTCACGGAAGACAATGGCTCCTGGTACTTCGAGAAAGTCAAAAGGAAGCATTACATTCCTGAGCAAAGCGTCCCTTTCACTGATACTCCAGACCTAGGGAACATCAGAAAAATATATACATTCACTCTCAAGCCACGACATATAAACGACTTTCAGGAGCTTAACACATACCTACAAGTGTCTCCAGATAACATACTGGCGAAGAAGTCGATCTGCACGCTCCAGACCACTGAAGGGGTTTATGCCTTAGTTGGATGGACCTTCACGGAGGTGAAGTATAACTACACAGAAGACGTGGACCTGGTGCAGATCACAACTCTCACAGATGAAGAGGTTGAGAAGACACTGAAAGACAAATTCAACATAGTGCTTGAGAACAAGCTCACACCAGTAAACGTTCGCGGCTTGCCACCTAATTTAGTGGATACGATCTAATTCTAACACTGTGCTAGATGGATCTTTAAATAGCCAATATAAAAAATTCTAAAATTAACACTAATAACATTAATCTGATTCTAAAGTTGAGCTAGTCAGATGAACACAAAGCTTGGTCAATTCAACTACATTGCTAATTAACTGTATAGTCTGATTGCATTTTTTTTTTCTTAAGCCTCTCCGTCTACATCTTACGACCTCTAATTTGCTCATCTGGAAATTGCTTTTTGACTCCATAACATTTTTTCCACCTCTCTGGATCTCATTTTATTTCAGAGGTATTATGTGGCAAGGGAGACTAAAATGCTACAGAAGAAGCTGTGTTACCATTTTACACAAAAGACCTCTAACCTTTTTTGGTATTATTTCCAATCTTCTCAGCAGACTTTTACAAATTATTCACTTCCTTTAACAGGCTGAAATAGAAAGTTGAGCAGAATTTGGCTTTCAAAGACTTCGTAAAAAAAAAAAGGAAAGGTTAAGACTTTCTCAAAACAAGCCACTATCAGGTGCTGATTAGCTTATGATGAAATAAGGAAAGGCTTGAGTTCTATTCCTTCACCAGAAATTGACTTAAAGTGACCTATTTATGCAAGGGCACTTAAAAACCCCCACAAGCTCTCTGATTTTGAGCATCCAAATTTTCAGAATCTGATTTTTCTGTTGTTTTTTTTTTTTTTTTAATTGAAACAAAATCAATAGAAGCCGAGATGATTCAACAGTTCTTAAAAATCAGGCTGTTGGTATCAGAAATGAAAACAAAAGTTAGATCAACCCTAAACTTCTGGGGTCTAACCTTCCCACAATGTCAAGCGAGCCTGACATTATTATAGAGAAAACTCTTCATATTTATTACGAACACCATTCTGCACAAAAGCTACCTTAGATAAGTCATACTGCAGACGCAAAAGAAAACACCGAGAAGTTCGGACATGCCACCAGTGTGGTGTCAGAGCACGTTATACGAAACAGAAAAGCCATTTACCTTTATGATACCTGTGGCAGGTATGGTGCAGGATGTGTCATGACAGAGGGTGACAGAGGAGCGTTGGTCCCCAGCCAGGGAGAAGCTTTTGATGCTTGTATTAGTCAACCACACAGACTCACAGGGCACCTGATGTGCCTAAACTCCAGGTGCTTTCCCAGATGCAGTCTGATGTGCTCTTTCCTTCCCAAAAGGGACCTCCAACCTTCCACCTCCGCCAGATGAAGAGGAGACACGCCTGACAGGGAGAGAATGAAACAAAAAGCCCTGCAGCCCTTTGAAGATGCAGAACGCCAAGTTTTAGAGAGGAAACACATTACTTTGTGCAAATAAATATTTGGCAGTGTATTTGTTAGTTGTGGCAGTTCTGAAATAACCACCTGCTGCAGCTGAAGCTTTGAACCGATTGAAAAAGTTCCTTTGTGGGCAAAGAAGGATCATTTTGTGCATTCGCGGAGCACGGGAACACACAGCCTGCAGTACTTTCGCAATTCACTGCACCCACAAGGAAGCAGATCCTCCACTGCAAAGTGCTGGAATAATAATTTAATTTAAAAAAGTTTCGGAGCCATTTGCAACTGTCTACTGTAATTATTTGACATCTAAAACAAGTTCATTCTGGTCTTAACCAGGGAAAAACACAAACATCTATGAACTGAGAAGAAACAAAGTTTAATTTGCTCATGGATCAGTGAAGTCCAAAAATGTGCGTTCATTTTGGGTGGACTCTGCCCTTTTGTGGCATTTAAGATTCAGGAGTGAGGGCCAGCAGAGCTCAAAAGAAGACAAGCCCTCACGGTTTGTATCCACCCCTGGCTTTACTGACTGCTACCCCAGTAATAAACAACCCAGAAGCTGAAGACACCAATAAATAAATAAGGCTATCTTAAAAGGTAAGCTTATTTTCTTAAAAAAAACTCCAAACAAAGAAAAAAACCCCCCGGTTTCTTTATGGTCATGGACAATAACATAAGTACGATTGTCTTTAGGCAAAATATTATAAAAATGTGTGGATAGAGAGCTAAAGTATCGCCTGCTAAACATGTGCTCCTAAAGAAGGCAAAACAGTGATCATATAATTTCAATTCCTCAATCTTTCACTCTTCAGGAGGAAATTCACTTGACTATGAGAGATTCTTTTGTTTAGATACAATAGTAGATGTAAATTTAGAACTACAACCTCTTGTTGGAAGTTATCCTTTTAGATTGTTAACTTTATTTTAAAATATTGCAAATGCAAAGGAAGCAAAAGAGCAACCTAATAATCATGCTTTATAAATGACCCAATAAATGCTTTATGGGAATAAAATTACAATCCTTTAAAAACAACTTTAAACCCAAGAAGTTATAAACTGTGGTTTATGTATCTCAGAAAGTCCACGTATTAGGCTAAAAAGTGGAATTGCTGATAGTGTGTATAGCTCTGGTAAGGAATATTTTTGTACTAGCACCTTCATTTGCACATTTAGAAATAGTTCTTTACATTACTTCTGCTGTTGTTTTTCTCTGTATAAATCACAGTCACATTTGTGGGACTACCTTTTCAGTATCTAGCTTTTCATCTGATCTGCTCACAATTCGAAAGAACAGTAGCTTTCATCTCCTACAGTCAAGATCCAACGCTGATTAATCATATTATGGAGCTGCAGAGGGAAATTACAGATAATATAAACTCAAGAACCAGCTTTATGCTGGTGTCATCTTTTTAGCATTCACGATTTGAGTGGGGTATGATCAGATAGACTTAGATTCTGCAAACCAAAAGAAGAGTGTTGTAAGCCTTATGTTATACTTAACAAATATTATATTGAGAATATCCTCCAACAATATACTTAAATATCACTGGAAGCTAAATTCCTTTCTGTAGAAGGTAATGTGGTTTTTGATAGGGCTCTCCATTCACTTTGGACAGCTGATTCTACGCCATGCACATCATGAATCTGTCGCTGAAAGTCATCTTGAGACATTCTGGTTTGCAGTAAACATTCAACAGCTCACCACTGAATTTATCTGAATAAAATAGTCTTCCCGAGTCACTAATATTAAGTGTCTAAGCCTCAGCTTACTGTAGGCACAAAAGATTTCCCAGTAGCTTTGTGGGTTGCCAAGAAGCTAAGTATTTGCAGTAACTCTAGACTGCTGAGCAGCTTAGAACTTTCTTTGCAAAGGTTCAAAAGATTTTGTGCCCAGCTCCACGCCCAAGCAGACAACCTCCAGCGCATTTTACAATTTTACAAACAGTACGTACCAGATACCTACAGAGCAGCCCGCTCGCACCGGCAGCTGGCAGACTGTGATGGGCCATTGCGAAGGGTAGGGGACTGTGTGTGACTTTCCACACTGTTAGAAGGCAGAAAATAAGTTGAGTAGCTCCTCACCCAGCAATCTGACTCATGAGGAGTCCTGCCAAGGCAGGCCAGGAGGTGGGCACTGCTGGAGGCAGGACAGACCAGGGATGCACTGCATGAGGCTTTGGTCACTGTCAGTCACCCCTCTGCTGGAAGGAATAAAGTGAGTTTTGAGAAAAGCCAGGACTAGGGAGATGTAACACAGCCCCTGCCCGTCTGCGGGGCACCCTGCGAGCCGCGGGGCACAGCGGGGAAGAGAGATGTGCTCTTTGTCTCCCGCGGCACTCACCTCCGCTCAGATCCATTATCCCAACACCAAAATGAGCTTGTGCAACACTCAGAGCAGACAAGAGACTCGGTGGTCTGCGACTCTTGCAAAGGTCAGAGGCTTTTTTCAGTTGTAATTATCTGGATAAAACTTGACACTTTACAAAATGTGCAGGGAGTATCATTTTCCCTTTTCCTAAGTGGCACGAGAGAGACATGTACCGAACGAGCAGTTCATTTACTGTCACGTAGATCAGTGGCAGACTCATGAAAAGGACATGTGAATCCTGGCTCAGATTATCCTCCCTCCAGCTAGCAGATGTCACTCCTTTCACTGAACAGTCGATTTAGACCGGTTTTCACGAACCCTCCTGAACGCTCCCTGGCGTCATACCATATTTCTTCTTAACCCTGCTGTTACAATGCAAATACAGCAAATCCCCAATTCGCAGCCACCACGTATCGAGCTGAAATTGCATCAGCTGTTTGCCGCAGGGATGACTCTTAAGACAAAAAACAAACCCTCACGTGCACTGCTGTTCTTTGCTCAGGGAACCATTTGATACGAATACCCGTTACCTTTAAAAACTGCTCTGATGAGGTTCCGTAGATTAAAGCATTTTTGCTGGCAGCAGCCTGAGCAGGTTTTCACAGCATCATAAATCATTGATGTAAAGAAACAAAACCAAAACACAATTCCTTCCATTACAGGTGACATGAACCTTGAAGAATATTTTGCGAGAACTGGCTATAAAGGTTCCCTTGAAAAACAAGATTTGGAAACCTTAACTGATATATTCCAGCACCACATCCGTGCTGTTCCCTTCGAAAACCTCAGCATTCATTGTGGGGAGAAAATTACTTTGGAGTTGGAGCATGTTTATAATAAAATTGTGCAGAGGAAGCGGGGTGGCTGGTGCATGGAAAACAACCAGCTGTTGGGCTGGGTCCTCAAACGCCTGGGGTATGACGCCAGCTTTCTGGGAGCATATGTGTTCAATCCACATCAAAACGCGTATGCCACCATCATGACCCATCTCCTTGTAAAGGTAGCGATCGACGGCAGAGACTATATAGTTGATGGAGGCTTTGGTGTATCTTATCAGATGTGGCAGCCCATGGAGCTCGTGTCAGGGAAAGACCAACCCCAGGCTCCCGGCATCTTTCGCTTCACGGAAAAAAACGCCATCTGGTACCTTGAGAAAGTGAGACGGAAACAATGTATCCCCAACCAAAGTTTCTCTAATTCTGATCTTCTAGAGAAAAAAGAGTGTCGTAAAGTTTACATGTTCAGCCTTGAGCCACGGACAGTGGAAGATTTCCATTTCCAGTGCACGTACCTTCAGACCTCTCCTGATTCCCTCTTCACAAAGAAGTCCATCTGCACCCTCCAGACCACTGATGGCTTTCGAGCGCTAATTGGGTGGACGCTCACTGAGACCATATACAACTACAAGGAAAATATGGATTTGGTGGAATTCGTAAATCTTGAAGATGAAGAGATAGAAAAAACCCTCAAAGAGAAATTCAACATAACCCTAGACAGAAAACTTGTCCCAATTAATGTTAAAGGATTTTACACAATCTAGATGGCCAGGAAAACGTACAATAATGCTACACAGGTGCAGTAACTTCCACTGTCTGTGCAACTATTGCAAGATTATGTGCAGGCGATTGAAGAAAAAATGTATTAATATGAGATTAAAGTGAATGGCACTCTGGGAAAAACCAGGAATTTAAGACTCTTCAGTCAGGTAGACAGAATTATTTGCTGCGACATGACTGCAGTTCAATTTTTCGCACAAACTTGGGTAAGAAATGTGTCTGGGGAATTTTGGAGTGCATATAGCACATAAATAGGAGTATGGATTATTAATTGTGATATGCCGCCAACACATTCACTATGGTTATTATACGGAGAAAAGTAATCTGTGAGCATTTAGACAATGAAGTACGTATTTAAAACTTCATCGTTCACAAGATCAAACCACTTGCAGATCATCTCATTTCTCTACCTCTAATATAAGTAAAACAAAGTCATCTTTGAAAGAACCATTAAGAGGAATGATTCTTTCACCATCATCCTTAGACAAAACATAGTACAAAATGAAAATTATCATCATGTATATCCCTTTTGCCATTACTGCAGTAAATTGCCCAAAGTAATTTTTGGTATGTACATATTTTTCCGGTGATGAAAACTGTATATATTGCACCATTATTGTGGCTGATAGGCTGTAAGGAGATACCTACAAGCTTTGCTTCTGATAATTAATCATCATATAAAGCGTGAATGGTGATTAAACATCACAACTGGCTTAAGATTTATTTCTGTCCCAAAAGGGGTGGAAATTTTGTATTTTACCATTGCAAATTATTTTTATAACAAAGGTAGAACAACGACGCTAAGCCCACTATATCTTTAATTCTTCCCTTTTTGTGCACAGCAATATGGGACTCTATATGGCTGTCCTGAATGAGTACTGCTTAGCACAAGAGCTTTCATGTCACAAGCAAATTCATTCATCTGTATCAAAGTGAAAACAATCAAGGAGCTGACAAAATCTTTCTTTAGAATTTCTTCAGAATTATTTCACAATCACATTTCCCCATTTTTTAAAAATTGTTTTCCGCCTACCATGCCTCTCTGCAAAAAGCCCAACAAGGAAGCCACCGATAAAGGGGAAACATTCTCCAAAGCATCAAAAAAATAGCAGAAACACTGAAAAACACTTCCTCCCCAATCTACGATAACCCTAAGTATTGGTCCAATGTTGATTCCTCCCTCTGATAGTGTATCTTTTTGCTCAAAGACATGACCTGATCATAAATCTCACAAATACTTTAAGTGTATGCCTGAAAATAAATAAACCAAAATAAAAACATAAATAGTTGCTTTAAGTACAGCTCCTCCAACTGCACGACTCCTGCACACACCATTTGCTAAGTAAATGAGGTCTGACCAATCACACTAACGATCTGCTGGTCAGCCCTTCCCACCACAAACTTCTTGAAGCAAACAGAACAACACCGAACAAATCTGACAGTTGTGTCAGAGGTGGTCAGATCCTACAGGTTCCTGGATAAAGAGCTTGTAGGCTGAGGAAGAAAATGATTGCCAGAGAGGAGACTCAGTAGCCGTTGCCTCTGCTGGGCTCAGCAGCCAACAGCTCCGGGCTGCCCGCGGTGCATGCCAGCTCTTCCCTGCCCATCAGTCGTGGCAGCAACTGGTGGCCTGGGTGCGCATGGACTTGCATGGGGACAAGGATCTGAGGGCCAAGCAAGAGGGGACAGGGGACACTGAAAGATTTTACAGAGGCGGGAACATTTTTCTATAAGTAACAGAACTAAGGACTTCGCTCTGTAATTTGTGTTATTATTCTCTCACCATACTGAGGTCCCATTAAGGGGTTTTACCCCTTTCAAAATGATTGATCAAAATGTGGTGTTCCCTGACACCCCAAGGAACATTGCGAGCTTCAACACACTCACCACCTCTATTCCAGTTGATGGGAATTCCCATCTGCACTCACCCAGGTCTCCAAAACGTATTTCTCTCGCAATGAACTCGCCGTTTTCTGGTGCCACTGCCTCTTGCCTCGAGGACAGTCATTAACAGACCGCTTATTTTGTCTCCCAGCTTCTTCAGAGATGTTCCTGCTCTTGGTCCCTGGTAATTGCTCAGGTTATGGTATGCAAGGGTTTCTGGGGCAGAGGTCTATAGGCTCATTATCAGCATTTTTACCTGTGCCTGCAATGATGGGACTCAACGCAGATACCCCCTTCCACAGTTCAGTTCTTACTAGAGACCTACAGGGCTGTCGATGACGGAAGCTTCAACCCTCTCCCCAGTTCCATCTGTTGATAGCCATTCTCTGAGCAGGATTCTTCCCTCTTAACGAGACAATTATAACCAGGTCCTCACCGTGCAACATCAAATCACATGAAGTATCAACATGTACAGCCGAGGAACTGTTTCACAGTTTAACTAAAACTCCCCAAAAGCTGATGAAAGCAGGTTATTGAGGTGTGAATGCCAGACCCAAAATGCCTCAAGGGTCTGAGATGAGAATAGTGTAAAAGCAAACAAAACCAAACAAACCCAGAGGCCCCATGCTGAGGTTCCATTAGCGAGGCATTATTGTAGAAGGCAGATGCTCTCCCAGCCTAAAAAGAAAAGAAACAATCAAGTCCTTAAAGCATCAGCTCTCAGAGAAACTTGCTTTCACATGCAGAAGGGAAACATGGGATGTTTGACATCCTTCACCACCACTACACTTTATTAACACTCTGAGAACGGTTTAATGAGAGCCTTAGCGATTGTGCAGTTTTAGTTGCTGACTGCTGTTGAAATGAAGCAGAACAAACACTTAGAACCCCCCACCCAGGAGTTGTCTAATTCCAAATACAATTTAGAAGTATGGCCTTCCAATTAACAGAAAGATGAGACAATTTTTATTTTTTTTTTAAGTCTGAATGCTGGATCAAGTCCCAGAACCCCAGGCCAGCTGCCCATTACACACACACACACGCAATGCCCAATGGCAACGACAGCCATCCGCGATTGTGGAATTAAATAATGGAGTGTCTTATTGGAAAAGACAACATATGACAGAAGGAACACAGTTCAAACTCCACGGCACCACTGAACATCCCCCCCTCCAAGAGTCAAAGTTCAATCAGGTCATGCATTGCTAAAGAGAGGATACAGGATGGCTCACTTCAGTTGGACTCTGGTCCTGGACTTTTAAAGAGCCAATACTAAGCAAAATAAAAATAACAAAATGAGAAACATCAGCAAGGAAGATGAAGTTGTTCTACACTTCCATGTTTCCAACATCAGCAGTTATTACAGAAATAAAAAACTGTCAGTCCGTCAAAGGGAGGGACAAAACTTCACCTGACAAGAGACGTGCTTAAACTTCACCACGAGCTGTCAGCACACTTTGCTTTGTTCGCTTTAATAGGTACCTTAGTGTGACAGGCACAAACGCTCCAGGTGTCCCATAACTCTTTACCCATTACATTTTGCAGGTAGGTAGCCATTTTCTTCAACAAAACTGCCTACTACTTACTCAACTCACTTTTGTTCTCAAAGAAGAAATGCTTTCCTCTTAGAAACACGTGGGAAAGTTCTACAGCTTAGGAAGTTGCACATGAAAATGCATCTGCATTTGAGACTCTGTCAGAGCCAAGACAGCTTGAATTAATGTAGGTTCGCATTATGAATATTTCACCGCTACACTTACATCTCTGTCAAGAGTAGTTCAAGCACAGATTTTATACAGCAGAATGTTTCCACCCTGGCTAGGAAGCTAGAGCCAGACTTAAAATACATACATATATATGTATTTATCAGGTTAGAAATATAGATGGGTATTTCAGAAGATCCCATCATAAAATGCCTGCTTGTAACTCTGGGCACTTAAAATGCATTTAAAAAGTCACGTAGGGCTGATTTTTAGTTTTGTCTTGCTCATAATCATGCTCTATGGATGGTGCTTTCAAAGGTGCATTTTACAAACTCCCCATGAATAAGAGATTCTGCTAAAAATTAGTAATTGCTCTTACTGTAGCATTTCAATAGCTCACCTAGAAACCAGCTAAATGTGAACAACAGAGCGTCCAGATCTGAAAACAACAAACCAAAATCTATCATTTCTCCACGGCTGGTATTGAGCATGTTTAGGAAACAGGAGAACCACCCTTCCCCACTCCCGAAGTCATGGATTTTCTAGGAAGCTGTTTATAGAGTTCACTCATGCCCTTACGCATGCACCATGCCACTCACGCTTCCAGCCATTCCCCAGGAAATAACATTAAATTAAGGAACAATGTACGGCAGAATGCCCTTTACCTTACGCAAAATTACCTCCGCTGGACTGACACAAACTCTGCCCTACCAGAGAGCTCTCTGCATAAAGCCTTGGCAAACAAAGACTTCACAAGGAGTTCATCTGAGCCACTAACCACTACCAGAATTACCCCAAACCTCCTTTACATGACACCACTGGAACCTTTCCCCATGCACTGCCTCTCAGCATACAACTGCAGTGACGTGTCCTGGTTGCTGGCTGCTCACTAGAACACACTTTTCCCCCTCAACTATGTAGCATAGTTCTGCAGGAATTCTCTCTCCATTGAAGAAATGCGTTAAGGTAGAGGGAAATCACTTCCCTACTAATAGGCAAGAAAGAATAATGGCATATATTCTGAGTTTTTCTTGTGATGACCACCAATAAATCATTTCTTAGCTTGGGTCACATCTTACATAGGAAGAATAATGCCTTGCCATCATTAACTTCTTTTCAGCTAGCAATAATATATGATCAGGTTTTAAGTAATTGAACCAGTAGCATTTAATTAGCTCTGGAAAACTCTCTCAGATCATGAATCACAGACTTTCCACCTATATGGGGCCCCCTTACTAGGTTAAAAGTAAATTTCTCTTTCCGTGTGTGATCCATCTTGAATATCTAATGAGGTGCTCTTGATATATGGATTATAGTTCATACATCACATGCTAAATACAGCTGACACACAGTCCCTTTCTTTATATAATTTGAGTTTCATGTCTTGCTTCACTCAGTTGTTTAAAAAAAAAAAAAAAAAAAAAAGCCTCTTGTGTCCAGGACAGAATGGCCACTACTTCAATTTAACAAATTCCTCTTCCTCCAGAGAGTCAACATTAAGGCTGAGTAACTTCGCCATCTAGCAGGGGAAATGAAGTAATAGAAAGAAATATTTCTTGTTGAAAGGCAGGATGGAGAGAACTGTTATAATTTTAAGGAAGACCACATTAACATTTTTCAGCAGGCCCAGACCACTGACCAAAGAGCATGACAATTCCTGTTCTTTCCCAACATTAGTCCAGATGGCTTCACTGCATGCTAAACAGAAAAAATCAGCGCAGTCAACTAGTATTTGGGGACATCTGTGGCCAGCACAAAACAGGATCGCTTCTTTTATCAGACAGTATTAAGCATAATTTTTACATTAAATTAGCTAAACCACCACCATTAACTACACAAAAAATCAGTTTTTATTCAGCTTTCAAATATATTTCTGAAGCTGTTATTACGCTTTTATGAGAAGACCTAGATAATTATAAGACTGGATTTTTTTTGCTGAAAAAGAGGCAAGATTAGCAAACTTCTTTTGGAAGACAGAAATTAAGACTCACAATCTGTTCAAGTGTCAAACTGCAAATGTTACCCAATATTTGGCTTGCTCTATTAAAAAAAATTACTATAAACCTCCCTATTTTTAAATAAGCTTTATAAAAAATAAAATTCAACAAAATGGATTTTATCTGTTCTTTTCTCATCTTATTTTTAGCACAGTAAAAAAAAAAAGGAGAGAGAGATACATGTTTCTGCTGACTTTTTCCAATTTGAAGACAGCAAAGGTTTTTATTTTCATAATAAAAAAAAGCAGTGAAAGCTGAACTGCCTTACTAGATTGGACAAAGCTCGTCTTTACTCCAATTACTTCTTTCAGATGTTATCATAAATCGTAAATAATGTTGCTCTCGATTGCCTGTGACACTCCATCTAGTTATGCACAACATTTAAAAAGACTGATGGGATTAGTACCCCACACATTAAAAGCTGCTGAGAGAGGAAAGGATGTATGACATCCATTATATACACACATCCACTTCGAAAAATGTGTGTCACGTGGATGGTAGAAATTTCAATGAGAACAGACTCAGATTTACAAATCTATCCTTTACATTAAATAGCAAAAACTCTGAACAATCTCCAGTTCGTGGTACCATATTTGGTAGATAACATTCCTATTAGCTCCAGTCGTACAGTTGACATTAATCCTGAGGTTTTAAGAACTTTTTTTTAGCTTTCTTGCTAGGTCTTGTGTTACTATTCCCATCTTCATCTTCATCCTGGAGCACACACTGGTCTCTTTTTCTCAAGAATTTCTTCCCTATTGTTCCCACTAATGTTTCGTATCTGTAAAGGTAATAAAAAATGTACAGTTTTTACTAAAATCAGAGAAAATGTCAATGAGGCAAACAATAAATCTAGTCAATAATTTAAGTGGTGTAAAAAAGCTGGTCATCAGAAACTTAAGCAGCACAAGTACTTATGATCACTTATTACATTATTATTCATTCTCATAGTTTGGGTTTGTTTGCAATCTGGAACAAGGAGGGAATTAGCATGGAACACCTGGATGTCAAAGGGCAGAAAACCCCCACAAGGTATTTTACCCCCTAAAAGTGATGGAGATTCCAGTGAATACACACCTGAAATTGTGGGAAATCTGCTCTGCAAAGTACCATATCTGTTGCGGGGGCACAGTTTTGTTTGTTTGCTTTTTGGGTTTATTTTCCCACACATAATGTAGTATCATATTTTATTCCTAGCTAATACTGATTATGTCATAAAATATAACTTACCTTCTGGCCATTTCTTCATCTGACACATCAGCCTCCATTTTATCATCCACTTCAATTTCTTCTTTCTTGCCCCTAGAGTTCATTTGGATCATTAACTTCTGAAAACAAAGTAAGAAACAGCTTAAACATGTAACCCTGATGCAATGGTAACTATGCTGAAATTCACTGGTAAGAGAAACTCATAAAAGGTAAGAATCAAATCTAATCATTATTTGCCTTTCCCGGTCAGGCTAGAGCATACTGCTACAAAATCCCATGAAGAAAAGGCAGCATGACTGTCTGTTCCGAAGCTGAGCTTAGAGTTTGCCTTTGGGAAAAGTGGCAACACAGAGACAGGGTTTTCAGTGTACTGTACTATTCAAACACCCTCAAGGGCATGCCAGACAACTTAAGGAGACCGGAGAATTAGGTCATAATTATTTTTTCACTGTGATGTTAGCACATAGTCCTTGAAATGGTTTTATTAAGAAGGAAAAATATCTGCAAGGATTTACAGTAAAAACCATGAGGCAATAATATGCCAAGTCACAGTGAGACCAAGCTCCAAATAACTAAAAGAATCCCCTAGTAAACCACCTTGTGTAGCCTTCTGTATACCTCTTAGCCTTTACACCTTCATCCTCTTGCTTCAGTTCTGTGGTAACATTTTTATTACCATCTCAGTGTACTTGTACCAGCATAAATCATGCCAGAAAAAAATTAAAGACTCCCTTGCCCAGAATTTTTACTTTGGAACTTTAAGCCCTTACTTACACAAGTAAGTGTTGAGTAAATAGTGCTGACTATTTGAAGACTGGACTCTAAATTAAATGGCAGCAGGAAAAGGGAGCTATTGTTTTGGCAAGCAGCATGTGGGACAGTTTCCTCACTTCAGGGAGGAAAAATCTGCAGGAGTCATGCAATTACTGACCATCAACACAAGGAGACAAAAAGCTTCTATTACCAGATGCTACACTGATCAACAATTTGGTTTGAGTCACGGACTTCCTGTACACAGGAGGATTTATGGAAGGTGCTGCAAAGGCCAAACAGCGTGCAGGGTGAACACTCAAATCCCCATTCCCAAGGGCTTCAATCCTAATGCAAGATCCCCTCTAAACAGAACATGTAAATAGTACCTCAATTTCTGGATTGAACCCTTTGAAGGACATTCTGCCATAAAGTAGATCCTCACACGGCATAAAGCTCCTCTCTTCTATTATAAAGCTCCTGCATGAAACCCCAAACGCAGCATTCTGTCAAAGAGTGCACTTTAAAATAATCAAATTAAACAAATGCAAAAAGCATTTGCTGTCTTCCCCCCACACAAATAAACAAAGCCACAGTGTATTTTAAAGCATCAACTACTTTCTGAAGCACAATTGGTCTGATAAATCTTTCAATACAAGGAGCTTGGAGTGCAAAGGAATACTTTTTGCCAGCAAAGCTGTGCCAGTTCCACAAGCAAAATTAACTCTCCTGACAAAAAGCACTCTTTGCTGGTATGATTCCACCCACATTAATGCTTTTGCCAGAATAAAAATACCACATAAATATCACTCTCCAGGTGGCATTACTATACCAGCAAAAGCTTCTAATTAATTTTTCATTGTGATGTTAGACCTGGCATTAGTTGAGTCTGTCAGGATATAAAACACTGTGTAATACTCTGTTCAGCAGAGAAAGATTTCCCCTTTCTCCCTCTTTTAATGAGCATGGAGTGAGAAAAGAAACATGACCCTGAGGCGTTCATAATACACGCGCTAGATAAAAGTACTTCCGTGAATTGTTCCATCCTTCTTTTCCTCACACACATATGCACCTCTTCCCTTATCCTCTTCATCTCCCATGTAAAATAATCTCCTGCTATCACAGGACGAGGCTGAAGAGATCAAGCTCATCCTCCTATCTCAAGGTAGGATCAGTCAAACATGTACCAGGAACAGCAGAGGTCCATCTAACCTGTCCTCAAAAGACTGCCAATGATGTAGAATCCAGTGCCTCCTTAGGCAATCTACTCCAGTGCTTCAATAGCCTTACTGTTAGAAAAATTCTCCCAATGTCCAGCCTGAACATTCCTTGCTGCAGCTGAAGCTCAAAAACCTTTTTGCCAGATCTACCAACAGTAATGGAAAATAATTTATCAATGACCTTATTCAGCTACAGTTAATTCCCTGGATCCCAGCTTTTTGAAAGTTATGTATCCTCTCCCTCGGTGGAATTTTTGTTCTCTTTTGAAAGGAGAAAAATCAAGCAAGTTCAAAAGTCATTCTCTTGCTATTTAAAGCATCTTTCTAAATAGCAGAAAGGGACATTTTCCTCCTTATAAGCTAAACTTTCCTTTATTTTTGCCATTATCTATCCTATTTCAAAAGCAGGATTTGAAGTGAGCTGGATTCAAGACAGAACTGTCCTGAATGGATCTGACCACATGACTGGAGCTGAATTTACTAACACAAGGTTTCAAACTTCTTTTTTCATATGAAGGAAAAAAGCAGCAATGATTGAATTGGTCCCTGCCTGAAAGAAACTAATTACATGCATCTAGAATAATGTGTGAGTGAAAGAGAACAACACACACAGGAAATGGAAGTGGGTCAAACTGCACTAGGCAACCTTCAGAACATCCCTGAAAATAAGTAATAAAAAAAGCTGTAGTGCCAGTTTGTCACCAATTTTGCTTCAGCTAACTGGTTATTAATAATATTTTTTATAGGAAAAAATAGGTATATTCTACTCCCACCCCACAACAATCCGATGATAAGTAGCACAGAAGGGTACAAGCTTACTCTTTCTCCTTTAGATCTGGTAGATCAAGATACCAGTGTTCTTCACTAATTATCTTCTTTTCTTCCTCTTCTAGTTGCTTTTTAGTTTGTGAATCCAAACCCCTTTGCATAAACTATAAAGAAAGACATAAACACAGAGCTTCAGTTATTTGTGTCATGAGCATGCTCTGAAAAGTGCAAAAATTACATGACAACAATTATCCATTACATAATATTTAGCAAATATTAAGCAGTAAATGCTTTTTGTGATTTGGTCTAAGTTCGGGCAAACAGGCAATGGAACAATTAACAACTGCTGATCGCCTCAATCTACTGGAAGTCAACAGTCAGCCACAACTGTACTTGCATACAAAGTAACAGACCATTCCTGGTTAGTTTTGAGGGATCCAAGTTGTTATTTTTCCAATGTTTCAACAAAGGCCATAGAGAACCTAAGGGTGTTAAAAATTACTGCTGTGTATCAGAAGCCTACACCACCCATACAAATGAACAGCACCGGAGCTCAGAGCTAGAGGTCGGTCATACCAGGTTGGCCATTTTTTGAAACATCTATACATTCAACCGTCCTCTTCTTTTCTCAGATTTATTTAACTGGTCTGGGTTTGTAGCTCTGAAGGCTGAAACCTGCCTCTGGAAGTAGAAAGAAGTAACTGAGGATATGAAAAGAAGTCTTCTGTATCCAGCTGTGATAAAGGAAGATGTGACCAGCTCTTCTTACTGTTGACCCATCAAAGTACCACTCAAGCATTATGTGTAAGTACCTGTTAACTCACTGCAGGAACACCCTACCAGATGAGCTGAGACCAATAATTTAGTTTAGGGGAAGACTGGTATTTTTGCCTAATACAAGGACATTCCTGTGAATTGCTTCCTCAGTGATAACCTTTGGCAGGGGATGGAAACAGGCAGACAGGAACAGTAACCTCTCTCATAGCTGGGAGTAAAAAGAGGACATCTGTCACAGCCTATGAAAAATTGCTGAGAGTGCAAAACTACAGACCTGAGATACGTGAAACATCCCTTTTATTTCCATTTGTTTCAAGTCAGGTCCCTGAACTGAGTGACAATTTAATTATCAACAATATTAACAAAACATACTGGAAAAAACAGAACTCTTCAAAATTTTATGGTAATCATCCTTATATCCTCACATCCCTGGGAGCTGGGACCTCCCTTAGGGTCTACAGAAAGCATTTGCATAACGGTATCTGTCAAAGGTGTACATTTATACCAATGTAATTCCCAGCTAGAGGCAAGTCTACCAGTAGAGTTTATACACACTCCTGTACAAAAATTACTTTGTGGCTATCAAAACATACCTGTATGTGCAACACTGCAGAGGAATTTTATATCAACTAATTCTACCCCTCTCATTTAGAGCAGCATCGTTTTTGTGTTTAGATAAACCTGCAAGCTGACAGGTAATGTGCCAGGGGGGAACACTAAGCTTAGACATAGTTTAGGTCCCAGCTAAGATGGGCTGGGTTGGGGATAAAGCCCAAGAAGGCATGAAAAAACACTTCCCTCCTACAAAAAACATGCATTACTGAGTTTATTTTCAATATTTAGGCAATACAGATGTGTAATATATGTATTACATCCACTCCACACACCTTTTCAGTCTTTACAAAATGCCCAAGCAAACAAAACCAAACTCTGAAGTAAAACCAATATAAGGCTAGTGTCTCATTTTCCATTTATATTTCTATTTGCATCCATTGTACAAGATCTTTAATGAAAGAAAAATTGACTTTTGTTTTCTGAGTCAATCCAAAATATGTCAAAGCTTTGCAATTAAAATTACAGTATCTTCTTGAGGAAAATAAGTGAGTCTATCATGTGGAAAACCGTATTTCTGACTGGCTAACCAATTTCCTTGAACAATCTCAACAGGAGAAATTCTGCTATAAGCATGCAATTAAATAACCATTTCACATTACATTTTAAAGATGATGTTCCTGAAGATTGCTACAGGAATAACTAGATGAAAAACATATGATCACATTTATCTAAAATGTAAGTAAACACACATGAATGAATTAAAAAAATACCTGTTGTGGTAGACAGAGAGCATGTAAGTCAATAACCGAGTAGTTATTTGGATTAGTTTCCCCAGGCAACGGGACCTGGATCAAATGGTGCAAGACCCATCTTGCACCAGCCATCTTTTGACACCAAATGGTGAACACATGCGGCCCAGTACTTAGCACAAATGGTCTTCAAAACAACGCTACCACTGACCATGTCACCTTTGGGTGCCACTTTACCTGCCTGATGAGTTGTAATAATACATCTTATCAGTGCCTCTGGAGGCAGCTGCTAAAGGATTAATTAAAACATTTGTAAACAAGAACATCTGAAGAAGCAAAGTGCTAAATACAAGATCTGTGCATGACCTTTTCAAAATTTACTCATCTCGTTAAAGCTGGTTACTACTGCCCAGACCGTAAACCTGCAAATGTCACAGTAGCCCATTCACAGGCTGGCTCTCCACAGCCTTCCAAGGAAGAAAATCTAAAAACTGTTTTTTTGAAATCTCCAGGGGGTTGATAAAATGGCAAGCAACAAGAGAAGAAATGCCACCTTAAAAGAGTGTATTATATAAAAATAAGAAAAAATAATGACACTGCAATCCAACTCACAGGAGTCTTACTCTGCCATACACTGCTGGCTAACTAAGCCAAACATCTACTCCCTTTTGAGAGCGAGACAAGATGTGTTCTATTCCCTCTGTGCACAAGTTGCAGTCTTTCCTTAGCAGCATCTGCTAACTGGAGTAAATATTCCAGCATCTTACTGTGGCAGAGTACACCTCACGTGAGAGACTGAACTGAAGTCAGCTAAGCTCCTTTCAGCCAGTGTCTGAAACACAGTCCCACATGCATAGGTGGGGGAAAAACCAGCTAAATAAACCACCACAAGCCACTAAGGCCCATCATACTCAGTTATAAAAACTTAATGGATATTAAAATTGAAAAAAAAAAAAGAAAAAAGAATACCAATTCAACTTTTACTGGTTGTTTTCCAGCAATAAAGAACCATCAATCACAGGAGAATGTGCTCCACTGAATTAGGGAAGCAGAATCCATTAGCCGGTGAGTGGAAACTAATTTCACATTGGTCTTGACAAGAGATTCACAATTCCAAGGGTAACCAGCACCTCAGGATGTGCCTGGCATTGATGAGGCGAGAGGGCAGGTAACGCAGCTGCTCAGGTCGGGTACGTTAACCATCCATGTAAACAAACAAAAAATCGGATACAATAACATAAACTTAGAACTTTATTTTATTCCCCTCAAGCTTAAAAGCCCTGCCAAGTAAGGCAAGCAACATTAATATTTTAATTTCAACCTGTGTGCGGTGGGGGAAGAACTCCTTATCACTTTTATTCACCATAAGCTGAGAAGCCAGGTGGGATGGAAAGACTCCCGAAGGATGCCCTGCAGCGGGCACTAAGGCTCAGGCCAGGCTTCTGCCGCAGTCATGAGGGAATCGGGAATTCCTGGCTCAGACGCCCGGCCCCAGAGCCCTGCCTGCCCCTGCCCAGGCCGGCGCTGGGGTTGCCACCCCGCCGTAGGGAGGCAGCAGCCCGGCAGGCCGCAGGCCTGGAGGATAAGGAGAAATAATACATTTGTAAAACGTTTAAAACGTGTAAAACGTTACGGGAGGCGAGAGGCTACCATGCTCGCCTGTCAGGCCAGGCCAGACGCTGCGTGCCCAGGTGTAGGCACGGAAAATACCCAAAACGATGCCAGCGGCGCCCGACATGGCCCGTCCCGGCCCGCAGCGCGGCTCGGCCCCTCCCGCTCGGCGGCCCTGCGCAGCGCGGCGGGCAGCACCCCCGCCACCGGGCTGCCCGCCCCGCCTGCCCCGCTGCCGGCGCCCCGACACCCCCCCCCCCCTCACCTTCATGCGCAGCAGGTTCTTGGACAGCTTCGTCTTCACCTCCGCGGCCATGGCGGCCGGCGGCGCCCGCAGGCCGCAACAGATCCCCGCGCTCGCGTAGCGCCGAGGCCGCGCACGCCGGGGGAGGAGCGGGAGGAGGTGGCGGCGCGGCTCCACCCTCCGCGTCCGGGGCGCGGCTGCAGGGACAGGCCCCAGCCCACAGCGCGGGGTCGTGGCGGTGCGGCCGGGTGCCAGGGGGGTGCACGGTCGTTGCAGAAACAACGTTAAAAAAAGCAACTTTCCTATACAGAGCCGGCTGTGTGGGGTGAGGGAGATCGAGTGTGTGAGCAGGAGATAAATCTGACTCGGTGTGAAATGGTGAATTAGTAAGGGAACCTGAGATTTCTTATCACCAGTCCTGTGTTCTGTACTGCTGCCAGCTTACGGTTTCATCTATAATTTCCTGATATTTCAAAGAGAGAAGGAAAGAGAGTATAAAATCCATCTCATAATGGCATTTGGAGGCCGCTTGATTTATTCAACTTTCATTTTTTAAAATCGGCACCGACTGGCAAAAAATAAAAAAATTAATCACGAAATGGTTAAATGTGATTAAAACTGGAAAGCACATAAATTCAAAGATACTACAAAAAGCTTCAAAGCTTTCTTAGTCCTGCATCGTGATCTTTGAATTCAATCTTGGCAGCGCTGTCTT
This sequence comes from Falco rusticolus, assembly GCF_015220075.1. NCBI lineage: Eukaryota > Metazoa > Chordata > Aves > Falconiformes > Falconidae > Falco > Falco rusticolus. The sequence goes on along the minus strand of NC_051201.1, from coordinate 5,233,268 downwards.
GGGGCTGGGTCTGGGTAGCTGAGGAGGAAATCCTGATAGGAAATTGCCAGCTGACTCCCAGTCACAAGCAGGTTCCACAATTTCTGTATATATCCTCATAAATCAGATTTCTGACGCCTGTTTTGACATTTGGCACATAAACCAGGCGATAAAGCAATGAGAGTGAGGGTTCAGTGTTCAAAACTTTAATGAACTGCCGTGCTTCAAAAGACAATCTAGGAAGAAAAGTTCCTATATATGCAAGATGTAGGTCAAAGCCTGAAGAACTCTGTAAAGATTTATGCTCTAATAGAGTCCACAAAAAAGTATAATGAAGGGCAAAACCTGATTGCAGTGGGAAAGGAGGGGGAAGAATTATCCACATCCAGGCATCCTTATTACACAGTTAAGCTCTGTGGGTTAAAATGACCGCGAATGTGAATGAAACATGGAGCCACAACTGCTTCAAGGCAAAGCCATAACACTGTGTGGAAATATTTAATTTTCCTATAGGCAAGGCACCTTCATTTCCAGGCTCTGTAAATGAGTTGAAGCTGCTCTGAAATTCAAGGCCCCAGCAAGAAAATCTCTTTGTGAGTGTGGGAGCTATTCTGCTTCGCTTGGCCCTGTCGTGTTTAGCTCCTTCTCTGTTCACTTTCTCATTAACGGCTATCAACCCTTACAACAAAAGAAGGCTGGGAAGAAATCTGCAGTTTTGTGAATACAAATGTTCATCAAAGAATGAATATGTTTGAATCTTAGTGAACAAACCAATGGGGGAAAGCTGTTAATTAATACAATGGCACAATACAGCCATAATCTGACCGTTTTTGTGTTATTTTCTATTTGCCATGCATTCTAATAATGTATGTGCTTTTTGTTGATCCTTGCAAATCAGAGCCCTGTGTTTAATTGCATGGCCTTCAGTGTCACTCAGGGCTTTTTCTGAGCAGTTTCAGTTAATTTACAGTCCAGGAACGTACTTCAAATGATTCCTTCTAAATACATTACTGCGCACTCATCAGCACTTCTCCAGCCACCGAGCTATTGCAGTGCCTGGCTTTGCTTAGTGCCCTTTGCAAGAGCTGTTCCTATCCCCCTGCCCTGCCCGCAGAGCAACACAGCTCGACGGTTCCTGCAGCCGCCTTCCTCAGCACACTCCGCTTACAGCCTTTTTGGGGTGAAGCCACTGCATGCATTGGTTGCCCGATACCTTTAATGGGAAGGCGCCTGATACCACCAGCTCTTTAGTCTTCTGGGAGCTGAATAACAATCTACAATGCTGTGCAGTGTCTTAACTGGGAGGGGGGCAGTGCAAGGGGTTTTCAACTCCTCTGACCATGAGGATTATTCCTAGCACTCCCTGGTGAGCAGGAGCTGGGGGTTCCACAGCCAGAGCCCCACTGCACCTCGTGTCTTGGTGCCGCACCATGGGCTTGCATGGAGATGCTGCCACTGTTTCTCTTGCGTGTAGCGCATCAGCTAACAACCCACCTCAATACGGGCAGGGAGAAGTATTTTGCAGTAAAGGCAGTACAGGCTGTGTGGTGTTTATTTAGAAAAGTGGAGATTGTAAAAAGGCTGCCACAGAATTTGATCTATTTTGGCAGTAAAAAAGTCTGAAGGAAATTTTTGGATTACATCTCCCATCACTTGAATTGGATGGGGAGGTTATAGATAACAATCAGCTGTCTTGTGGACCAGATTATACTGTCTGGTAAATCTGAAGACACTCCATTGATTATAGGAGAAATTTTTATGATTTACTGGTGGTGGTAAAGGTAACTCAGAGAAGAACCCGGCCCTGTAAATATGCCTGCTGGTGAGGCAGAGCAAGGGTGAGGAGATGATGTAGGAGAGATGCTCTGTTTAGAGAAGAATTGAGGGTCATTGTAAATGACAATTAGACACCTCTCCCACATCTCTGACAGCTGCATCACAGCTCTGCTTTCAACCTGGAAATCCATTTCTTTTTCAAAACAAAAATGCTTAGGGAAATAACTCAGGGGAAAAGAGCTCCATCTCATCAAAGATTGTACATTAAACAAGCAGATAAAAGATTTTTCTTCCTAGGAAATTCAGTCCCTTCTCCCTCTAGTAATTACAGAAGTCAAATCAAAGTTGTCATTAACATTACTTAAGAAGTAATCTCTCTTGGAGCAACACAAGTGACAGCTGTGAACTAATTTCATACCAATGGGATCTAATTTGAGGGAACTTGTGGGTTACTTTTTCTGTAACCTTTTATTTATTCATATTCTCACAGTATTGTAATTTTAGTGCAAAACGGGTGTCTCAAACCTTACACCAGCCTATCCATTGACTTGATTTTTTATGAGCTGTCTTTGAATTCTGAAGCAGCCTTTTACAACTCTCAGAATACTTGAAGCCTTTTTTTCCCCCCTGCAAATACCAAATTTCTTACAGTATGACAGGTGAGTCATTAATTTGTGTCAAACTCCTCCACTATGTTTTAAGTAAGGATATTATGTGTTTTTCTCTATGAACAAGGAAAAGAAAAAGAGAAGTAGAGCTGCCGGAGGTCTGTTTGCAAACCTGAAAGGAAGGTGTGAAGTGCTGTGTGGGACTGGGTGGGATCAGAAAGGCATTTTTATACCCTGTGCTCCGTACAGAAATGGTGTGAAATTCTCCAAGTGGTAGAGAGGCACTGTTTTGAAGTGGAGAACTCGGTTTTTATCTCTCTTGCTCCCACCAAGCTCTGAGCTGCTAATGCATGCAGTGTATTGACAACTGCTGAGGTCCTAGGTGACTGGGGATTTGTTACAATATACATTACCCTTTGATGCATGCATGTATAACCCACTGGCCTGCGTGTGTTGCTCAGCCTGCTTTGTGCTTAATCCACAAAGGATACGGTTTAGCTACAACTCTTGGCTTCAACGTGCAACATGTCAGCTCAGACTGCACTGACTCATCCGATTTTGAAGTCCCGTTTCCTGGCATGGGCTCTGGTATAGATGGCAGCTGGCACATGCAGAGTGTTTTAAATCCCTGCCTCATGTTCCTTCGTTGACCCCAAGGTTTCCTGTAGATGGGGATGATATGGAAAGAATGAAGAAGAAGGAAACTCCTGTAATTTGGATAATACAGATCCATAAGCACAATTCATGTTACTGGTGTTTTCCTCTTAATAGCCTTATGTGGTTCACGATTTATGTGGTGTGAAACGGTGCGCCTTAAAAATGTGCTTGTAGCAAAATAAAGTGACAAAATCTCCGGAACAACCAGGATGTGTCTTTGGAGAAAGTGCCTGTTGTCAGTTTGGGAGAAGACAATTCATTCTGAGTGCTTTTGGCTGTCCTGATGGCAGGGTGACCTTTATGTGAATAAATACAGTAATTCCTTTTTGATTACAGAAAGAACCAGCTTCATAATGGTAGCTCCCTATCTTCAGCCATCACCTAAAGTGGTGGTGGGGGACACACACACCAGTCTGTCATTCTGCTGGCATGTGGGTAAGGCTAAAAATTTGATCCTGTGTGGCAATGATTTGATATATCCCAGTGGTGGGAGGCAGAGAGAATGACTGAAGAACAGTGTGGAGTGTCTTTCTCTTTGCTTTCCTTTAAAATCTGAGAGGCTTTTAACTTTTTGGATTTGATAGAATCACAATTAAAAGAGAAAAGGAAAATATCACCTTCCGTTTGTTAACTATAAAAATGCAATCCAGCAGTGCTGCTGGTGCTTTGCTGTTTCCCAGGTCAATAAATGGCTCCCCTGACTTTAATAAACATTGATGCTGCAGGCTTGTTCTACAGTGATTGAACCTTTTTATAGTTCCAACCACTCACACTGCATGAAAGCTTGAAGATTTTTTTTCTTTTTCTTTTTCTTTTTTTTTTTTTCTTTTTCAGGAGGGTTGGTTCTGATTGATTAAATTGTCATTTTCTGAGTTAGTTGCTGAATTATAACTTGGCATTTTTAACAGTGTGATTTGTTTAAAGAGACAGCATTTTGATATAGCAAACCAGCTGAGAATTTTTAAGCAGTAAAAGGAAATTTTACTGACTTTGTTCTCAGCCTTTCATCACTGACTGACAAAAATGCTTCAGAAAACAATGTAAAGGCTATGATATCAGAAGAAGGTACTTAGATTCATGGTTGTTTCTTCTTTATTCCATCATGGAGCTGATCTGTGCAGTATTATATTGCTTTTGATTAGTAGTCAGACACCTTGTTGTTGTTAACATGTTGATCTTTCCAAGGAGAAAGTAAGGGAGGGGGAATTAGAGACCTAACTGTGAGTGCTACCCAAGGTAGTATTACGAGTAAGTGGCAGAATTGTACTTTGGACCAACTGATTTGCCCCTTAATATTCACAATGGATTTCTTCAAACCAAAACGGTGGGCTCTGAACACAGCTAAGTCAAATAACTGCAAGGTTTTCACCTAAATCCAGGCTGGGCCTGCTTCAAAGGGACATAGAGTTTGTAATTCTTTAGAAACCGAGAAAATCACATCCATGTGATGATGCATTAATTTTTTTATTTAGCCAGCTGCCACATTCCTTCTCTGTGGATAGCTGCTTGGTTTCAAGGTCTGATTTTTTTTTTTCTTTCCTTCACTCCCCTCAATTTAAATTTGTGTTTGAGACATTAAAGCTGAAGTGAATTAGGCTCACAGAAAAAACACGTGTGTTCAGAATGTGTTTGGGCAAAAGGCCAACAAAACTGTCTTGGAGCACATAACAGGGTGTCTTTTGCTTTTGATTTACAGTGCCTTCAGGGGAAATGGAATAATCTCATGGTCTGAATATGGGAGATCTTACCTTTGTTCACTGCAGCATTACCCTGAAACTGTGCTTAACAGTGGAAGTCTCAGGGTACCAATATGAAATACTGAAGTCCAATTATACTTCTGCTTGTACACTTTCCCCTCTCTGGCCATTTTGGCTTCTGCTCTGAAATAATAACTTATGACAGTGCTAAGCTGAATTTCAGCAGTGAATTATATCCCTGGTCTCAAAATTTAATTGCATGATACTGCAACTAACCCGCTATCCATCTTGGTTCCTTGAATTCTTTTTTGCCTCTTACCCTCTATTTCTATACCATTCATTCAAGACCTTTAAAAAGAGCAAACTGTGTGCCCAGGAAGAAGGTGAATTGTGAAATGAACATTTAAACTCCTTACCCGCCGCCAGTTCCTGAAGGTCTTTCAATAAAAAGATGGGGGTATTCTTCACCAATGTTGGGGGTCAGGAGCTGCAGGCTCTGGCTGTTTTCTTGCAGTGTTGCTTGTGCTGGTTACCTGATAGCGGGGTCAGGAGGACCCTTTCAAGCACCAGTTTGGATACAATCCAGCTGGCCAGGTGCTTTACAGGATGTCCATTTCCCCTGCAGAGTGCCAAATGAAAGGTGACTGCTGGAAACAGAGCCGGGGTAGATGGCAGATTAGTGCTTGGATTCAGCATGGCAAATCTGGTATTCCTAACACCTCTGTTCTAATCAGCTAAACATTTCACAGCAAGATGTCGATGCATGAGCAAACTTCTAATGACAAAAGCAAAAACTGAGGTATTCTGCAATTACCTTAAATACAACACAATAACAGTTTTAGAGAAGTTGCTCATGTTCATTTCAAAATCATCTTGAGGCCATTTTACAGAGTGGGAAATAAGCTGTAATGTGAAAAAAAAGTAAAAAATTCATTAAAGCTGTAATGATTTATATCATAACATTACAAGGTAGCACACTTTACCTCAGTACAGTTCCTCAATGAATGTTTTTCGAATTTCCATAAGTAATTGACCTCTCATTAGCAACTCATTAGAAAAATTGAGGTGATGTGACAAATGCAAACCCACTGCGACAGAAACTCTACATGTGAATAAATGATTGAAAACTAATGGATTCAAAATGAAGGACCACAAGGACCTTGCTTTCTCTGACTGAAAAAGTATTTTGTTTACATCTGTGAGGTGAAACACTTTTCTCTGCATGTGTATTTAGCTGCACACCCAACAGTCCTTAAATCCATACTTTGACTCATGGCTGATTGTAAAACACAGTGAACATTCACTTCTTCTTCCTCCAAGTAACTACATAGGAAAAAGAATTAGCCAAGTAATTCAGACACATACCTGGTATGGCTATAGACACCAAAGTTGGAAAAGCTGTTTGGAATGTGGTTTCATTTTTGAAGGAACTAAACATCAGCTGATGCTTCTCAGTGACTCCAGCCTAGATGTGGATACTTACTAGAAAATGCATAGTGTGGAATTCTTGTCCATGAGCAGTTGTTTCAGAAGGGAGGTATCTGCTTCTTCCTTTTTACAGCCACTGTTAACCAACACATGAATGTTAACAACCTCAAAAAATAGATTTTTCACATATTGAAGCATTAACTTTAATAACCTTATATTTCTGTCTTTTTAGGGATCGATAAATCAATTTTGAGCTAGTTCTTCATCACTGCAATATTGTGAAAAGTGAGGCTGATATTTAACAGAAAGTTTTATGAGTCCTTGGTGCTCCTGGACAAACCAAGAAAAAAAAACCCAACCCTACTTCTTTTTTAATATGTCCCTTAAAGTCATGATGCCTATCTGAAACTTATTTGAAAGTAACTGGATTTATGGGTTTCAAGTTAGCATTTCATTACAAAGCTACATGACGATGAGAAAGGAAAAAAATCCCTGTCTGAAAGTCTTGTACAACAGAGAAGAGATGAACTGATGAACCTCCCTGACCTTTTGCAATACTGGCTAAGAAACTGCAGGGTCTAAAAGGAGGGTAAAAGCAGCAGAGTAATAATGTAAAACAATGGGTAAAGCTACTGACTTAGGGCTGCCCTGGGAAAAAAGCCAGTAAGAATCTTACTTTTCATCATCTGGGAAGTGTATCTGTTATCTGGCTACCCTTCTCACAAGTTGGTTTTTTTTTAATTTTATTTTTCTTCCTGAATTCTCCTGCAATGGGCCATTGCATAGGACTGTTTTAATATAGGTAGATACCTGTTTTGTTTTTGCCAGCTAAACTGAAGAAAGGAAGCACAGAAGTCATCATGAGGAGTTTCCTATTATGGGAGAAAAATATGTTTTTAAAAGCTAGTTCAGAAAAATCAGACTGCTTAGTGTTCCATGACATTTAAAAACAAAAGAATGAAAAAAGGTGATAGTCAAACAGTGACGTTACATGGTATATGGAATGCATCATGCCATGGGACTATACTGAGTGATAAGTTTTGTGATGTTATTCCTGTGTCTTTTTTCCTGCGTGGCTGTAGAAACCATGGTTGTGTGGTTAAGCCCTGATGGTTTCAGTCCAAATTTAGAGTAAATTCTACTCTCGAATGGCTTTTAGCACCAGAGAACACCTCTTCCTAGAGCCACGACTGAACTGAATTGCAGGGCTAGTTAGGGAACCAAACATGGTACAAAACCAGAAAGCTGAGACTATTACCCAAACATCTGTCTTGTGTTCAACGTCTCCTCTAGGATTTTCAGGACTGCTATAGAAACAAAGTTTTATAAAGTCCTGGACAACCATTAGATTGGTGTAAACCATCAATAATCAAGTTTATTACCAAGTCCCTCTGCATAGTGCTGTATGCTTTCACTAGAGCCCACCTTTTCCCACACAGTTACACACTCCTACACTGCACTACCAGGATGACTCATGGGCAGAATTTCTTTAGGATTTAGGAATACATTTGGATTTCAGCCAGTTGTGGAAAATACACATACCTCCTCTTATACCCACGCACATACTCAATATATTTCTTTACATATGGGATCTGAATCGGTAATACTAAAAGCTTGAAGTTGGAGGAAGAACAAAATGCATTTATAACCATGTTCCTTGATAAGGCTTTTTTTAAAAAATCATTTATTCAATCATTTTGTGAGAGTGAAATACCCAATATATGGCAAGGTGGAAATAGCACACTTAAAAAGAAGTAATTCTCCTAATGGAGGTTGACTTTAGGGAAGTCATAGTGCTAGGCATAAAATTAATAATTTAACTGAAGTAATTAAAAACACTTCCCTCCCTTCCCTAAAAATGGAAGGAGAAAGCTCACCTGTGGCAAATTTGTATTTTTGCAAGACTTTGGGGTACACCTGTGCTGCCCGTCAGTGGGCCCTAAGGTTACCGCTGAAAGTTGCTAATGGGAAAGAGAAGAGCGTTACGATTATGGGTCCAAACACAATTTCCAGACCTGCAGTACCATATCAGGATCCCGTGGGGCTAGCCAAACCATAGATATTCAGGAACCCACCAGAACAGCTACGGAGGGCATGCTCAATGACACCGACAGAAGAAAACGGCTCGTTTTTTGTTGCAGCAGGCTTTTGGTTGTTGTATGCAAAGTGGTTTAGTATCACCTTAATCCCAGCTTGCCATGTGAAAAATGACCCTGTCAATTTGATACAGAAGTAGAATATTGAGAAGCAGAACACTTTTTCTAATAGGGAAGAGCTGACAAAGACAGACTGAATAATGCTTAATTGGATAAAATTGACTTGATTATGAATTCCAAATGAAATTAAAAATATTGCACTAAGATTTATAGGGCTCTTTTTCTGTCTTTTTTTTTTTTTTTCTGTCTGTATTTGCGAAGCTTTGCTTGTGTCATCAATATTTCAGTTTAGCAGCAGCATTATATTTTTTATTGATAAAAGCCGAAGGCTAAATATTGCAAGACATTTGGCAATGCCAATATAAATGGGAACTCTCACTTGTGTGCGGTCCAGTTATTGATGTTTTTATTAGCAACCCCTATAAGGGCACATTCCGTCTTCCTTCTCACTGCCATAATGGGGAAATGAGGAAAAGAGGAAAAAAGCCTGTTGCACTTAAACTTTTTTTTTTTTTTTTTTTTTTTTTTTTTAGCTTTGACTGAACGCATCTCTGTCCTGTGACCGGCCACCTAATGTAAATACATGTGAGCACAGTGGCAGGGTGTCTCAGCAATGTGGCTCTTTGCATCTTTGCCCATCGATGACTCCTCTCCTGTCCTGGCTAAGGGAACGGAGCAGACCAGTCCTCATTGAAGCAGCCTCAATGAACAAAATCTGATGTAGGAAATACTATCCCTTATTTCTCCAGCTCCTTAAAAAGAGCTCTCTAGTTCAAGTATATGCACCACAGCCCTGCTGAGTTCCTGCAATATGTGTTATCATATCTATTCTGGGCATGGCTTGTGTGTGAGGACACTGTAGGGAAATTCTTTGAGAAAATTATTTTCTTAGAATTTTCAGTAGCCACTATAAAAAGCCTGAACTTTTATCTGTGCTATTTTTTCTCCCGCTTTGCTTTGTAAACAAACATGACACTTTATTCTACAAAGTGATTTCTTTCTGAGTTATAGAACCACAGAAAAAGCATATAAAACCCACAAACCTTATTATTTTTGGATTCTTGAAACTCAGAATTGATTTAAACCAAGTTCAGCCAGCAATATTTCCTCCCCATCTGAGAAACTATATCCTTGGCTTCAGACTAAAGTAAATTTTTATAGGCATGTTGTAATTATAAACCCTTGAGAAACGGATTTTGTAACAGGGACACTGGCACAAAGCTTCACTGTAGTTACTCTGCTGAGCGCTGATGCGAAGAGGCTGAAAATCCATTCTCCCAAGAATGAGCTTATTAAAAGACTGCAGTGGTTTTTAATGACATTTCTTATGACATCAAAATTATTTCATTTGAAATCACAGAGCATCTCTGTGCTTCTGCATTTTTGAAGGTCTAAGGAGAAAATACTGCTGTAGCCTCACAGCTATGAGCAGTGACTGAGGGAAGCTATCCAGAGAGAGAAATCTGCGCTGGTACTCGTATCCTCTCATGATGGGAGATGTAAATGAAACTGTTTAATTAGAGCAGCATGTAATAATCATTAGCAGGAAGGCAGAAGTGTTTGGAAATACCATACAGGTTCTGCAAATGATCTAGGTTCAGCTTTCCCTTCTAAATTGATGAATAATAGCTGAAATGTCAGTGATAACTGAACTCAAGATGAGGAGGTTTGGCTCGCATCAGATGTATTTGGTGACTTATGGTCTTATTCAGTTCTGTAGTGATCCTGGATTGATTTTCTTGCAATATTTCAAGCCAAATGGATATTTTCAAGCAATACCCATTTCTGATTGGACTGATCTTTGTGCTATTTATCTCATGTCATTTGCACACATGAATTCAAATTAAATGATGGCAAGCTGGTTGGCTCAGATATATCGCCCCATAAGAGATTAAGTCCTGCTCACTTGATCAACCTTAAATTACCCTCCTCAGCTACACAGGTATGCAGATACTTTACAAAGGTGGATAAATAGCTGCATCATCATTTTAGAGGTGTTCAGCGATAACAGTTAGTCCCAAAGCACGTACTAGCTCAGAGGCAGAGGTCCAAACTGCAGCCTTCCTCTGCTGCAAATGTGTAGCCTCATCCTACACTGAAGCCAACAGCGGAATTGTTACCTACATCAAAGCAGAATATACAGCCTCTGGCAGCAAATTTGCTTGCCTTTCTTCTGCTCTCCCCAGGTTTACCCACAGGAGGAGGGGGCTAAAATCTTACGTGGTCTCAAATGAGATGTGTAAGACAACAAGTGGTGGTAACAGCATACTGGGAAGGGAGGAGAGTTTGGTGAGGCTGACAGACGGTTGCAGGCTGTTGAATGTGAGATGGCACAGTTTGCATTACAGCCCTTGATTTTTTCGATATTTTTGGCATCGGTTATTTAATCAGTCAGACAATGAAGTGGGAAATGGAAAACCACAGAAAACTCAACCTCTCCCGCAAGGCATGTGGGTAGCCAAAAATAGCTACATGAATTGAGTAGTGGGGCTGGGGAAGTTTTCCAGAGTTTTTCAGAATCTCTGAGGAATTTTTGGCCCATATTCTGAGAGAAACACATGCGCAGCTAGCGCAGGCACCTGGGAGCCAACCCAGCTCCTTCTGAAGTCAATGGCAGAGCTCCTCCTGGCTTCAGTGGAGGCAGGATTGTCCCTTTGTGAGATGATCATATTTGTATTCAATGCCCTGCAACTTAAAGTGAGGATTAGCAGGATTAAACTCTCCTAATTTGTATATCTCAGACTGCAAAACTGCAATTAACTTTTGTGCATTTGAATTAAGAGGAAAAATTATTAACCACTCTTTCCTTATGCAATTATCATTTGACAGTTCTGCGAAATTTCTCCTAAATATGAAAAGTAGCCCACACCCCTGTGAATCTATCCTTCTTAATATTTTTTGGTTATTAGAGCAGGAAACAATTTTTCACCCCATTGCTTCCATATGCAAGCAACGCTTGCCCACCACCACTGTGGTGCTGCATGCTCCACCAATTCGCTTTGCTTTGTGTTGGCCTAAGGCTGGTCACTTTTCACAGGGGGACGGGACTCAAAGCCTTAAATTCACTCAAGGGTAACACCTGTGTGCATAGCCCTCAGCACATAATTACAACCAGATGCTATTTTGTGCTGGCTTTAACCATGCAAAGTACAGACTCAACATTCACCCCCTTCCTTCCCCTGTGCAAATCTAAGGAGGATGCTCCGGTTTTCCCTGGGCACAGAGCTACAGGTTGGCATGGCAGGATAAAGGAAGCATAAAGCAACCAGAGTTTTCCACCTTATTTTCTGCTGCTCTTCTCTTGCATGTACTGGCCAGACTATGCCCTTGCACAGCGCTGGTGCTGGTCCAGTTGGTGCTGGAAGCTTGCAGAGCATCTGTTTTCCTGTGGCAGTTTTCTTTGTGCACATCCTCTCCATTGTATGAAGTCATGGTCATTTTTTCTTAAAACTTTAGTTTCCTAGGAACAGTCCAATCGTAAGCTTTTTTTTTTTTTTTTTTTTTTAATTGGGTGTGGGGGGAGATGTGCCAGAACAGATAGCTTTTATGTATCATCCTTTTATAACAAATACGTTTGTAACAACATAATGAAATTGTTGAACAAAAGTTCTTTTCCAGAAGAATAATCTTTAACTGGTGTGAAATGCTGTACTGGGATTTTGTCAGGTTTTAATTTCAGTTTGAATAAGTAGTGTGAGACACCAGGCTGGGGAAGATAAAGGTGAATTTCATCTGCTTCCAGCTTGTCATAATGGAAATAATAACTACTTTAGCAAAAAACAAGTTTCCAATTAGTTTTTCTGAAATAATATTATCCACTTTTTTTTATAGATACTGCAGCTCATTTTGGAACGTAATTTTGATAATATATAAAAATTTCTGAAACAGCTATTCCCACCGAAAGAATGACAAGTACAGACTTTGGCAGCACATGTTGGGAGCCTGTCTGTACTGAAAAGCAGTCTTTGCTTTTCTTGAACTGAATCTTAAACAATGAAAAATGGAAAAATCAATATAAAATCTTCTTTAGGATTAAGACATCTTTCATGAGAGACTTTATTTTAAATGGCTAGATAATGATCATTAAACAAGACATTCTGAAATTATAAAATACATTTCTTCTGGAAAACTGATAGGCGCTTTTTTTAATTTTAAGAAAAATTAGCGTGCTTTATGGGGAGGCTTCAAGACACAGGAAAAGTGAAGTAGTGCTGGTTTTCAAATGCAGCTGAAGTTGGCTGATTTATATATCACATTAAATTCAGAAACCAACACTAATGTGTTTCAGAAAAAAAATAATCTCAGGACTAGGTTAATGTGTTTCAAAGGATCCTTTGAAGGGATGTAACAACACTATATTCTTTTCAGTCCCACCCAGTGGTCTCTTCTATGACAACTGTCATCTAATATACCTGTACAGTGAAAAAAAAAATGGACTTTTACTATTTAGAAGTTGCTTTTTTAATAAAGATGAAAAAAGCCAATCTCTGGTATCCTATTCAATATACTGTACTCACTGAAATACTCTTTATGCAATGGCACAATTTGTTTCAGGTCTGATGTGGCACTCTCCCCGAGCCCCTCTAGAACCTCCAGCTGGTGAATTAACTGGTCAGGCACATCCTGCCAAGACCAGGTCGGTGCTGAGCATAGCTCCAGGGTTTGTCCTGGATCTTACCTGGCTCCACATTTTCCCCCAGACATCCCATGCCTCTGACCTGCTGCCCTCTGCACTGCAACTGCACTTCATTAGAGCAAAGCTCAACACCAAACCAGGTTTTAAAAAACCGTGGAAAGAAGAGCAGTTTGGTCAAAAGCACAGCAGCTGTGGGACTTACCAAGGTCTTTCAGCTGCTTAAAGCCATGAGGCCTGAGGTCCATGCCACAGGCTATTTAAATGAGCATAGCATCATAGCACAGCATTACTTCATTAGCTGTTCTGACTATTACAAAGCCAGGGTTGTTGT